>NC_057806.1:84634118-85255336 GCF_018294505.1 Triticum aestivum | reverse complement strand
CGGCAGCAGCGCAAGGCGGCGGGACGGGCGGCTTGCGGCGGTGGCGGCTCGGCTTCGGGGCTCTAGGGGGGCCCGGGGTGGCTTTTAAAGAGGGGGGTGGTGGCTTGGGGAAGGGGTAAGGCGGCGGCGGGGACGGAGTCCCGGTCGGACTCGACGACGATGGTGGCGGTCGCGGTCTCCTGGAGGGAGACGGCGGCGCGGGGCGGTTGGTCCGGCCTGGCTCGGTTGGGCTTCGGCCCAGCCAGGCGGTGAAGATTTTTTTTAAAGTGCTGCCGAAAAAAATCCTAGAAAAATAAATAAAAATCTAAAAATGCCAAAACAAATTTTCTTCGTCTAAATAAAATATTTAGAACAAGATGAACATTTTCTTGGCCCTAAAATGCAATTTTGAAAACGTGCAATTTTTCTAATGCAAATAAAATAGCAATAAAATCCGAATAAAATCAAATATTTGATTTTAATGTTTTTCCTCCAATATTTCATTTATTTTGGAGAAGTCCTATTATCTCCTCTCATATATTTTAACATGAAATATTTTCAGAGAGAAAAACAATTAAAACCAAAAAATCCTTGTTTCAATATTTGATAATATTTCAAATATGAAAACAGTGAAATCCCCAACTCTCTCTCCGAGGGTCCTTGAGTTGCTTAGGATTTCGAGGATCAACCCAAAATGCAATAAAATATGATATGCAAGGATGACCTAGTGTATAACATTCCAAATTGAAAATTTGGGATGTTACAGTGTCGCGCAAGCGTGAGGGATTCTCGCTGTAGGGTTTGCAATATGTTCATGATTTGCTTATGGTGGGTGGCGTGAGTGACAGAAGCACAGACCCGAGTAAGTAGGTTGTTTGCGTATGGGATAAAGAGGACTTGATACTTTAATGCTATGGTTGGGTTTTACCTTAATGATCTTTAGTAGTTGCAGATGCTTGCTAGAGTTCCAATCATAAGTGCATATGATCCAAGTAGAGAAAGTATGTTAGCTTATGCCTCTCCCTCATATAAAATTGCAATAATGATTACCAGTCTAGTTATCGATTGACTAGGGATAAGTAACTTTCTCTTAGCAACAAGCTCTCTACTAAAACTAACTTAGTTATTTCTTTATCTAAACAACCCCTACTTTTTATTTACGTGTGCTTTATTATCTTGCAAACCTATCCAAAAACACCTACAAAGTACTTCTAGTTTCATACTTGTTCTAGGTAAAGCGAACGCTAAGCGTGCGTAGAGTTGTATCGGTGGTCGATAGAACTTGAGGGAATATTTGTTCTACCTTTAGCTCCTCGTTGGGTTCGACACTCTTACTTATCGAAAGAGGCTACAATTGATCCCCTATACTTATGGGTTATCAAGACCTTTTTCTGGCGCCGTTGCTGGGGAGTCATATTGTGGGGTGAATATTCTCATGTGTGCTTGTTTGCTTTATCACTAAGTAATTTTTATTTGTTGTTCTTAGTTGTTTTCTATCTTTAGTTATGGGTACGAAACGCAAAATACCAAAAAAATTAGTTGTACCTACTGAACCAATGGTTGAAGAACCACTCAAAATCTATCACACTCCTGAAGCTTATTACTTGGATCATCTTCGATTCCTATGTGCTCGTGCTGAAATCCCAACTAGCTTAGTTGAGGGCAAATCCTTAGATGAGCATGCTTGTTATGTGCGACACCGTATATCTGAAAAAGGGAAACGTTTACTGGGTCAAATTCATCGTTTGCAATGCTATGCTTGGAATTTATGCGAAATATATGATTATACTTGTTGTTCTGAAGACCCTAAGAAACACCTTCCCTACCAATGTTTGTTTAGTGATAATGGAATCGTATTTCTTCTTATTCTAAGGATGTTTATAATTACTATGATGTTCAACAAATTGAAGAATTTGTTGCTTTTAAGGGTGCTTATGAAATTGCTTCTTTGATTGAAAAGTATGATGCTACTCTCTACAAGTCTGAAAATATTGCCATACTTGAATATTGTTATGATAATTATGCTTCTAATGCCTATGTTAAACCATATATTGAGGACTCCTCCGCTGTCCAAGAACAGATTAATATTTTGCAGGAATCTATGGAAGAAGAAATTGATGAAACTGTGAGCTCATTAGATGAAAAAGATGATGAGGAGAGCGAAGAACAAAAGGAGGAAGAGCGGATTAGCTACCCGTGCCCACCTTCTAATGAGAGTAACTCTTGAACTCATACATTGTTTAATTTCCCTTCGTGCTTACCGGAGGATGAATGCTATGATGATTGTTATGATCCCGTTGATTCTTTTGAACTATCCCTTTATGATGATGCTTGCTATGCTTGTGGCCATGATGCCAATATGAATTATGCTTATGGAGATGAACTTGCTATAGTTACGTATGTTAAACATGAAATTGTTGCTATTGCACCCACGCATGATAGTCTTATTATCTTTTTGAATTCTCCCGACTACACTATATCGGAGAAGTTTACCCTTATTAAAGATTATATTGATGGGTTACGTTTTACTATTACACATGATGAGTTTGATGAATATAATATGCATGTGCTTGCTGCTCCTACTTGCAATCATTATGAGAGAGGAACTACATCTCTGCCTCTTTATGTTTCCAATATGATAAAATTGCAAGAAACTATTTATACTATGCATTGGCCTTTACTATGTGTGCATGAATTGTTCTTTTATGACATGCCGATGCATAGAAAGAGAGTTAGACTTCTTCATTACATGATATATGTTACCTTGTGCTCACTACTAAATTACAAATCATTGTTAATTAAAATTGGCTTTGATATACCTTGGGATCCGGATGGATTCATTACTTGAGCACTATATGCCTAGCTTAATGGCTTTAAAGAAAGCGCTGCCAGCGAGACAACCCGGAAGTTTTAGAGAGTCATTTATTTCTTATGTTTGCTTTTATATAGTTTTAAAAAATAAAAATAAAGAGGGGAACCCAAAACTTTTCAAAAAAAAAGTGAAAGTGAGATAGACGAGCATTGTGAAAGTGGGGGACATCCTTGAACTTTGTTCATGCCCATGGAAACTTTGTGAATCTTAATTATAGAAAATTTTCAACAAAAATAATTATCCCCTTGTACAATTCCATTTTATTATAAAAATAATGTGCCAAGGTTTGCCTTTAGGATGTTTTAGATGCTTGTTGGTTTGTACGGTGCAGGACAGAAACTTTGGCTGTAGTGCGTGTTTTTACTTTTTTTACTGGAACGTCAAATGGTTCTTATTATCTCTGCACTATCTTTCTATGCAAATTGTTTATTTTTCCTAAATTTAGTAGAATTTTGCAAGTATCATAAGTATGGTGAATGTTCAGATTATTACATACTTTTCTGTTTTAGACATATTCTGTTTTTGATGCATAGTTTGCTTGTTTTGATGAAACTATAGAATTATATCAGTGGATTAAGCCATGAAAAAGTTATATTACAGTAGACACAATGAAAAAACAAAATATGAATTGGTTTGCAATAGTACTTAGAGTAGTGATTTGCTTCATTATACTAACGGATCTTACCGAGTTTTCTGTTGAAGTGTTGTGTGGATGAAGTGTTCGATGATCGAGAAGGTCTCGATATAAGAAGAAGGAAGAGAGGAAAGAGCTCAAGCTTGGGGATGCCCGAGGCACCCTAAGTAAATATTCAAGGAGACTCAAGCGTCTAAGCTTGGGGATGCCTCGGAAGGCATCCCCTCTTTCTCCAACAAGTATCGGTATGTTTTCAGATTCGTTTCATTCATGTGATATGTGCAATCTTGGAGCGTCTTTTGCATTTAGTTTTCATTTTTCTTTTATGCACCATGCTGGCATGATATAGTCCTTGGTTTATTTATAGAATGCTCTATGCACTTCACTTATATCTTTTGAGTATGGCCTTATAGAATGCTTCATGTGCTTCACTTATATCATTTGAAGTTTGGATTGCCTGTTTCTCTTTACATAGAAAACCGCCATTTGTAGAATGCTCTTTTGCTTCACTTATATTGGTTAGAGCGTGGGCATATCTTTTGTGGAAAGAATTAAACTCTCTTGCTTCGCTTATATCTATTTAGAGAGTTGACAGGAATTGGTCATTCACATGGTTAGTCATAAAATCCTACATAAAACTTGTAGATCACTGAATATGATATGTTTGATTCCTTGCAATAGTTTTGCGATATAAAGATGGTGATATTAGAGTCATGCTAGTGGGTAGTTGTGGATTAGTAGAAATACTTGTGTTGAGGTTTGTGATTCTCGTAGCATGCACGTATGGTGAACCGTTATGTGATGAAGTCAGAGCATGATTTATTTCTTGATTGTCTTCCTTATGAGTGGCGGTCGGGGACGAGCGATGGTCTTTTCCTACCAATCTATCCCCATAGGAGCATGCGTGTAGTACTTTGTTTCGATGACTAATAGATTTTTGCAATAAGTATGTGAGTTCTTTATGACTAATGTTGAGTCCATGGATTATACGCACTCTCACCCTTCCACCATTGCTAGCCTCTCTAGTATCGCGCAACTTTCGCCGGTATCTTAAACCCACCATATACCTTCCTCAAAATAGCCACCATACCTACCTATCATGGCATTTTCATAGCCATTCTGAGATATATTGCCATGCAACTTCCATCATCATCATATACATGACTGGAGCATTCATTGTCATATTGCTTTGCATGATCGTAAGATAGCTATCATGATGTTTTCATGGCTTGTCCGTTTTTTGATGTCGTTGTTACGCTAGATCATTGCACATCCCGGTAAACCGTCGGAGGCATTCATATAGAGTCATATCTTTATTCTAGATATCAAGTTGTAATATTGAGTTGTAAGTAAATAAAAGTGTGATGATCATCATTATTAGAGCATTGTCTCAGTGAGGAAAGGATGATGGAGACTATGATTCCCCCACAAGTCGGGATGAGACTCCGGACTTTAAAAATAAATAAAAGAAGCCAAAGAATCCCAAATAAAAAAAGAGGCCAAAGAAGCCCACCAAAAACAAAAAAATGAGAGAAAAAGAGAGAAGGGGCAATGTTACTGTCCTTTTACCACACTTGTGCTTCAGAGTAGCACCATGTTCTTCATATAGAGAGACTCTTGAGTTATCACTTTCATATACTAGTGGGAATTTTCATTATAGAACTTGGTTTGTATATTCCGATGATGGGCTTCCTCAAACGCCCGAGGTCTTCATGAGCAAGCAAGTTGGATGCACACCCACTTGGTTTTCAGTCTGAGCTTTCATACACTTATTGCTCTTAGTGCATCCGTTGCATGGCAATCCCTACTCACTCACATTGATATCTATTGATGGGCATCTCCATAGCCCGTTGATACGCCTAGTTGATGTGAGACTATCTTCTCATTTTTGTCTTCTCCACAACCACCATTCTATTCCACCTATAGTGCTATGTCCATGGCTCACACTCATGTATTGCATGAAAGTTGAAAAGGTTTGAGAACGTCAAAATTATGAAACAATTGCTTGGCTTGTCATCGTGGTTGTGCATGATGTGAATATTTTGTGTGGTGAAGATGGAGCATAGCCAGACTATATGATTTTGTAGGGATAACTTTCTTTGGCCATGTTATTTTGAAAATACATGATTGCTTTATTAGTAGGCTTGAAGTATTATTGTTTTTATGTCAAATGATAGACTATTGCTTTGAATCACTCGTATCTTAATATTCATGCCATGATTAGATATGTGATCAAGATTATGCTAGGTTGCATTCCATATCAAAAATTATCTTTTTTATCATTTACCTACTCGAGGACGACCAGGAATTAAGCTTGGGGATGCTGATACGTCTCCGTCGTATCTATAATGTTTTGTTGTTCCATGCAAATATTCTACAACATTCATATACTTTTGGCAACTTTTTATACTATTTTGGGACTAACATATTGATCCAGTGCCCAGTGCCAGTTCCTGTTTGTTGCATGTTTTTTGTTTCACAGAATATCAATATCAAACGGAGTCCAAACGGGATAAAAACTGATGGAGATTTTTTCCCGAATATATATGATTTTTGGCAAGAAAAATCCACGCGAGACGGTGCCCGAGGGAGGCACGAGGCAGGGGGCGCACCCCTGACCCTCGTGGCCACCCCGTAAGGTGGTTGGTGCCCTTCTTTCGCCTTAAGAAAGCTAATATTCGGATAGAGATCATGTTAAAATTTCAGCCCAATCGGAGTTACGGATCTCCGGGGATATAAGAAACGGTGAAAGGGCAGAATCTGAGAAGGCAGAAACAGAGAGAGACAAATCCAACCTCGGAGGGGCTCTCGCCCCTCCCACACCATGGAGGCCATGGACCAGAGGGGAAACCCTTCTCCCATCTAGGGAGGAGGTCAAGGAAGAAGAAGAATGAGGGGGGCTCTCTCCCCCTCGCTTCTGGTGGCACCGGAGTGCCACCGGGGGCCATCATCATCACCACAATCTTCACCAACAACTTCACCGCCATCATCACCAACTCTTCCCGCCCTCTATGCAGCGGTGTAAACTCTCTCTTACCCACTGTAATCTCTACTTAAATATGGTGCTCAACGCTATATATTATTTCCCAATTATGTATGGCTATCCTATGATGTTTGAGTAGATCCGTTTTGTCTTATGGGTTAATTGATGATCGTGATTGGTCTGAGTTGCATGTTTTATTATTGGTGCTGTCCTATGGTGCTCTCCATGTCGTGCAAGCGTGAGGGATTCCCGCTGTAGGGTTTGTAATATGTTCATGATTTGCTTATGGTGGGTGGCGTGAGTGACAGAAGCACATACCCGAGTTAGTAGGTTGTTTGCGTATGGGATAAAGAGGACTTGATACTTTAATGCTATGGTTGGGTTTTACCTTAATGATCTTTAGTAGTTGCGGAAGCTTGCTAGAGTTCCAATCATAAGTGCATATGATCCAAGTAGAGAAAGTATGTTAGCTTATGCCTCTCCCTCATATAAAATTGCAATAATGATTACTAGTCTAGTTATCGATTGCCTAGGGACAAATAACTTTCTCGTAACAACAATCTCTCTACTAAAACTAACTTAGTTATTTCTTTATCTAAACAGCCCCTACTTTTTATTTACATGCTCTTCATTATCTTGCAAACCTATCAAAAAACACCTACAAAGTACTTCTAGTTTCATACTTGTTCTAGGTAAAGCGAATGCTAAGCGTGCGTAGAGTTCTATCGGTGGTCGATAGAACTTGAGGGAATATTTGTTCTACCTTTAGCTCCTCGTTGGGTTCGACACTCTTACTTATCTAAAGAGGCTACAATTGATCCCCTATACTTGTGGGTTATCATGCTCCTGGATGTTTTCAGGGTATAGGGATATATATAGGAGGAACAAGTAGGTCGGTGGAGCTGCGAGGGGCCCATGAGGGTGGGGGCGCGCCCTCCTGCCTCGTGGCCTCCTCGCTTCTTTCTTGACGTCCACTCCAAGTCTCCTGGATAACGTTTGTTCCAAAAATAACTCCCCCGAAGGTTTCATTCCATTTGGATTCCGTTTGGTATTCCTTTTCTGCGAAACACTGAAATAGGCAAAAAAAACAACAATTTGCACTTGGCCTTTGGTTAATAGGTTAGTCCCAAAATAATATAAAAAGGCAAATTAAAGCCCATTAAACATCCAAAACAGATAATATAATAGCATGGAACAATAAAAAATTATAGATACATTGGAGATGTATCACAAAGTAATATGGAAGTAACGGTAACGGTGGAAAAAGTAACAGTATTGGTTTTGTAGTGATTGTAACAGTGGCAACAGAAAAGTAACTAAGCAGAGATCAATATGTGAAAAGCTCGTAGGCAATGGATCAATGATGGATAATTATGCCGGATGCGATTCCTCATGCAATAGTTATAACATAGGGTGACACAGAACTAGCTCCAGTTCATCAACGTAATGTAGGCATGTATTCCGAATATAGTCATACGTGCTTATGGAAAAGAACTTGCATGACATATTTTGTCCTACCCTCCCATGGCAGCGGGGTCCTATTGGAAACTAGGGGATATTAAGGCCTCTTTTTAATAGAGTACCGGAACAAAGCATTAACACTTAGTGAATACATGAACTCCTCAAACTACGGTCATCACCGGTAAATATCTCGATTATTGTCACTTCGGGGTTAATGGATTATAACACATAATAGGTGACTATTGACTTGCAAGATAGGGTCAAGAACTCACATATATTCATGGAAACATAATAGGTTCATATCTGAAATCATGGCACTCGGGCCCTAGTGACAAACATTAAGCATAGCAAAGTCATAGCAACATCAATCTCAGAACATAATGGATACTAGGGATCAAACACTAACAAAACTAACTCGATTACATGATAAATCTCATCCAACCCATCACCGTCCAGCAAGCCTACGATGGAATTACTCACGCACGGCGGTGAGCATCATGAAATTGGTGATGGAGGAAGGTTGATGATGATGATGGCGACAGATTCCCCTCTTCGGAGCCCCGAACGGACTCTAGATCCGCCCTCCCGAGAGAGATTAGGGCTTAGCGGCTGCTCTGTATCGTAAAACGCGATGAATCCTTCTCTCTGATTTTTCTCTCCCCGGACGTGAATATATAGAGTTGGAGTTGAGGTTGGTGGAGCATTAGGGGGGCCATGAGGCAGGGGGGCGCGCCCCCCACCCTCGTGGACAGGGTGTGGGCCCCCTGACGTTGATTCTTTAGCCCGTATTTTTTATATATTCCAGAAATATTCTCCGTCAAGTTTCAGGTCATTCCGAGAACTTCTATTTTTGCACAAAATTAACACCATGGCAATTCTGTTGAAAACAGCGTCAGTCCGGGTTAGTTCCATTCAAATCATGCAAGTTAGAGTCCAAAACAAGGTCAAAAGTGTTTGGAGAAGTAGATACGATGGAGACGTATCAACTCCCCCAAGCTTAAACCTTTGCTTGTCCTCAAGTAATTCAGTTGACAAACTGAAAGTGATAAAGAAAAACTTTTACAAACTCTGTTTGATCTTGTTGTTGTAAATATGTAAAGCCAGTATTCAAGTTTTCAGCAAAGATTGTGAACTAACCATATTCACAATAAAATTTAGGTCTCATGTTTACTCATATCAATGGCATAATCAACTAGCGAGCAATAATAATAAATCTCGGATGACAACACTTTCTCAAAACAATCATAATATGATATAACAAGATGGTATCTCGCTAGCCCTTTCTGAGACCGCAAAACATAAATGCAGAGCACCTCTGACGATCAAGTACTGACTAAACATTGTAATGCATGGTAAAAGAGATCCAGTCACACTCAATGTAAACTAACAGTAATACATGCAAATGACAGCGGTGCTCTCCAACTGGTGCTTTTTAATAAGAGGATGATGACTCAACATAAAAGTAAATAGATAGGCCCTTCTGAGAGGGAAGCAGGGATTTGTAGAGGTGCTAGAGCTTGATTTTTAAATAGAGATAAATAATATTTTGAGTGGTATACTTTCATTGTCAACATAACAACCGAGATATCTTGATATCTTCCATGCTACACACATTATAGGCGGTTCCCAAGCAGAATGGTAAAGTTTATACTCCCCCTACCATCAACAAACATCAATCCATGGCTTGTCCGAAACAACGGGCGCCTCCAACTAACAACAATCCTGGGGGATTTTTGTTTGCAATTATTTTGATTTGGTTTGAGCATGGGACTGGGCATCCCTATTACTGACCATTTTCTCGTGAGTGAGGAGCGGAGTCCACTCCTCTTGAGAATAACCTGCCTAGCATGGAATATATAGACAGTCCTAGTTGATACATCAGCTATTCGAGCATACAAAATAGAATTTCATTTGAAGGTATAGATTTTGGCACATACAAATTTACTTGGAACGGCAGGTAGATACTGCATATAGGAAGGTATGGTGGACTCATATGGAATAACTTTGGGGTTTATGGAAGTGGATGCACAAGCAGTATTCCTGTTTAGTACAAGTGGAGGCTAGAAAGAGACTGGGAAGCGACCATCTAGAGAGCGACAATAGTCATGAACATGCATTAAAATTAATTAGCACTGAGCGCAAGCATGAGTAGGATATAATTCACCATGAACATAAATATCATGGAGGCTTTGTTGATTTTGTTTCGACTACATGCGTGAACATGTGCCAAGTCAAGCCACTCGAATCGTTCAAAGGAGGATACCACCCTATCATACCACATCACAAACATTTTAATAGCATGTTGGCACGCAAGGTAAACCATTATAAACTCCTAGCTAATTAAGCATGGCATGAGCAACTATAATCTCTAATTGTCATTGCAGACATGTGTCATTCATAATAGGCTGAATCAGGAACGATGAACTAATCATATTTACAAAAACAAGATAGGCCGAGTTCATACCAGCTTTTCTCATCTCAATCAGTCCATCATATATCATCATTATTGCCTTTCACTTGCACAGCCGAACAGTGTGGATGATAATAATAGTGCACGTGCATTGGACTAAGCTGGAAACTGCAAGCATTTAATACACAGGAGAAGACAAGGTAATATGGGCTCTTGGTTAAATCAACAATAATGCATATGATAGCCACTCAACAATTTCATCATGGTCTTCTCCTCTCGACCCCCAAAGAAAAGAAAAGAAACAAAACTATTTACACGGGAAAGCTCCCAACAAGAAAAAGAAGAACGAGAAATGTTTTTGGGTTTTCTTTTTAATTACTACTACTACAAGCATGGAAAGTAAACTAGCTAAAAGCTACAACTTGTTTTTTTTTGGTTTTTTTAAGGTTTTTCAAACACGCAAGAAGATTGCTGGAAAAGAAAATAAACTAGCATGGTTAGTACAATGAAAAAGTATGAGCACCGACAACTGGCATGAGTGTGTGAACATGAATGTAATGTCGGTGAGGAATACGTACTCCCCCAAGTTTAGGCTTTAGGCCTAAGTTGGTCTATGGCCACGGATCAAAGCTGCCCTCTCTGGTGTATGGAGGAGTGTCCTCTGGGTGCCACTGGTTGGCAATCTCCTCCGAATCCCACTGATAAACAGGCTGACGGTAAGGATCAAGTGGTGGCTCTGGCAAAGGCTCTGGAGCTGATGTCAGGCTCCAGTATGCATGAACGGCCTCCGGCCAAACAAGGTACATGCCTGAAAATATGTTAAACAAAGAGGGAGCAGGCAAGGTATTAGTCTCAGAGTAATTTTTATCAAATATCAATCTATATTTAAGCATCTTCTTCTTATCCTTAAGAATAAAATCATGTGCTACAATACTCTTATAATCTAGAAAAATAGGAGGCAACAACTTTTCCTCTTTCTCATAATGCCTAATAGGTATGTTAAAGTGTGCAGCAAGGCACGAGGCAAAGATTCCTCCAAAGATGGGACCCTTTGTACGGTTCAGATTTAACCATTTAGCAACAATAGCGCCTAAACTGAAAGTTGTATCACGAAACAAAGCATGGCGCAAAATAACAATATCAGGAGCACTAAGGTTTCCACTGTTCCCGCGACCAATTAAGCATCTACTAGCAAATATTGCAAAGTAACGTAGAACAGGAAAATGTATGCTAGTAATTCTTGCATCGGAAACTTTCCTCGTTTCCCCGACATCAATCATATTAATAAATCCCTCCACATCATTACGATGTGGTTCCTCTATGTTGCCCACAAAGGGTATCTTACAGACCCTACAAAACTCATATAGTGACATCTCTTTAACCTCATCATATAAATGAAATTCCACTGAAGGTGCTGATTTCTTAGCATGAGAGTAAAAAATTTGCATGCAAATATTAGTGAGGAGGAGATACTGTTCGCGCAGGTCACGGAGGAAGTCGACGAGGCCTGCATTCTCAGCCAAATAATAAAAGTCCTCATAAATCCCGGCTGCTCTCAAGAACTCATCACAAGGCCATTTGCATGGCTGAACCTCCGCAGTGCGAGGGAGATTATATTTGGGCTTCTTATTCTCTTCACTTTGCTTATCCTTCGAGCTTCGGCTCGAAGATCCCCTCAACAATCTCTTCATCATTTTCTTTCTCTGAAAAATTTCTGAAATTTTTAGTGACTCGAAATAAAAGTGAACCAAACTCAACAAGATTGATAGCAACTACTGCTACAAGTGCCTAGAGGCCATATCATGCAATAAAAGTACTTTTGACCACATAAATTTGACATGCAAGCTCAAGAACAGGGTCACCTAAGCAGAAAAAAATTGCAATAAATAAAGCACTAGAACAAAAAGTAATTGGAACATTGGAGGAGTCACATACCAAAGAACAATCCCCCAAAGCAGTTTTGTGAATGGAGCTTTGAGCTAGGAGATCAAAAATGGCAACAAGATGGGCTAGAACACAGGTTTGAGCTGGTGGAGGATTTTTTCTGGAGGAAGATGAAGTGTGTGGGTGCAAGAATAAGTGGAGGAGGCCCACGTGGGGTCCATGAGGCAGGGGGCGTGCCCCAGGGGGGTGGACGCGCCCCCACCCTCGTGGGCACATGGTGGGTCCCCCTGGTGTGTTCCCAGTGCCAATAATTCTTAAACATTCTAGAAAAAAATCATATTAAATTTTCAGGGCATTTGGAGAACTTTTATTTTCAGGGTATTTTTTTATTGCAAGGATAATTCAGAAAATAGGCATAAAATACTTTTTTTTCTTTATTTAATCTAAATAACAGAAAGTAAAAAGAGGGTACAGATGGTTGTGCCTTCTAACTTCATCTTTCTCATGCTCATCAAAAGGAATCCACTAACAAGGTTGATCAAGTCTTGTTAACAAACTCTTTTCGAATAACATGAAACCGGAGAATTTTGGAATAACCCTAGGTTACCTCAACGGGGATATGCATGTCCCCAACAATAAGAATATCATATTTCTTCTTGAAAGTAGGAAGAGGAAATTCAAAACCTCCAATAGTAATTGTTGAAGTTTTTCCAATAGAATTGATACTGTGGACTTGAGGTTGTTTCCTCGGAAAGTATACCGTATGCCCATTACCATTAACATGAAAAGTGACATTGCCTTTGTTGCAATCAATAACAGCCCCTGTAGTATTCAAAAAGGGTCTAGCAAGAATAATAGACATACAATCATCCTTAGGAATATCAAGAATGACAAAGTCTGTTAAAATAGTAATGTTTGCAACCACAACAGGCACATCCTCACAAATACCAACAGGTATATCAGTTGATTTATCGGCCATTTGCAAAGATATTTCAGTAGGTGTCAACTTATTCAAATCAAGTCTACGATATAAAGAGAGAGGCATAACACTAATACCGACTCAAGATCACATAAAGCAGTTTTAACATAGTTTCTTTTAATGGAGCATGGTATAGTTGGTACTCCTGGATCTCCAAGGTTCTTTGGTATTCCACCTTTAAAAGTATAATTAGCAAGCATGGTGGAAATTTCAGCTTCTGGTATCTTTATTTTATTTGTGACAATATCTTTCATATACTTAGCATAAGGGTTCATTTTAAGCATATCAGTCAAACACATACGCAAAAATATAGGTCTAATCATTTCAGCAAAGCACTCAAAATGCTCATCATCCTTTTTCTTGGATGATTTAGGAGGAAAAGGCATGGGTTTCTGAACCCACGGTTCTGTTTCTTTACCGTGCTTTCTTGCAACGAAGTCTCTCTTATCATAACGTTGATTCTTTGATTGTGGGTTATCAAGATCAACAGTAGGTTCAATCTCTACATCATTGTCATTGCTAGGTTGAGCATCAACATGAACATCATCATTAATATTATTACTAGGTTCATGTTCATTACCAGATTGTGTTTCAGCATCAGAAATAGAAATATCATTGGGATTCTTAGGTGTGTCAACAATAGGTTCACTAGAAGCATGCAAAGTTCTATCATTTTTCTTTTTCTTCCTCTTAGAAGAACTAGGTGCATCAACATTAGTTCTATGAGAATCTTTCTCAATTCTCTTAGGGTGGCCCTCAGGATACAAAGGTTCCTGAGTCATTTTACCCCCTCTAGTCACAACTCTAATAGCATTATCATTTTTCTTATTATTTAATCCATTGAGCAAATCATTCTGAGCTTTAAGTACTTGTTCTACTTGAGTGGTAACCATAGAAGCATGTTTACTAATAAGTTTAAGCTCACCTTTAACTCAATCAGTCAAGTGTTCAATCATATAAGCATTGTTATTCAATTGTCTACCAACATAAGCATTGAAGTCTTCTTGTTTAACCATAAAATTATCAAACTCATCCAAGCATTGGCTAGCAAACTTAGTAGATGGAATTTCATCCTTATCAAATCTATAGAGAGAATTTACCTTTACTACCCGTGTCGGGTTATCAAGACCATGTATTTCTTCAATAGGTGGTAAATTCTTAACATCTTCAGCTTTAATACCTTTTTCTTTCATAAATTTCTTCGCCTCTTGCTTATCTTCAGGACTGAGAAATATAATACCCCTTTTCTTCGGATTTGGCTTAGGGAGTTGGTTCAGGAAGTGTCCAATCATTTTCATTACTCGACATATTATTCAATAGCAATTTTGCTTGATTAACAGTTCTTTCCTGGAAAACACAACTAGCACAACTATCGAGGTGGTCTCTTGAAGCATTGGTTAGTCCATTATAAAAGATATCAAGTATTTCATTTTTCTTGAGAGGATGATCAGGCAAAGCATTAAGTAATCAGAGAAGCCTCCCCCAAGCTTGTGGGAGACTCTCTTCTTCAATTTGCACAAAGTTATATATTTCCCTTAAGGCAGCTTGTTTCTTATGAGCGGGGAAATATTTAGCAGAGAAGTAATAAATCATATCCTGGGGACTATGAACACAACCAGGATCAAGACAATTAAACCATGTTTTAGCGTCACCCTTTAATGAGAACAGAAACTTAAGGATAAAGTAATGGCGAGTTTTCTCATCATTAGTAAATAGGGTGGCTATATCATTTAATTTAGTAAGATGTGCCATAACAGTTTCAGATTCATAGCCATAGAAAGGATCAGGTTCAACCAAAGTAATTAACTCAGGATCGACAGAGAAATCATAATCTTATCGGAAATACAAATAGGTGAAGTAGCAAAAGCAGGGTCTGTTGGAAATATGCCCTAGAGGCAATAATAAATTAGTTATTATTATATATTTCATTGTTCATGATAATCATTTATTATCCATGCTAGAATTGTATTGATAGGAAACTCAGATACATGTGTGGATACATAGACAACACCATGTCCCTAGTAAGCCTCTAGTTGACTAGCTCGTTGATCAATAGATGGTTACAGTTTCCCGACCATGGACATTGGATGTCGTTGATAACGGGATCACATCATTAGGAGAATGATGTAATGGACAAGACCCAATCCTAAGCCTAGCACAAAGATTGTGTAGTTCGTATGCTAAAGCTTTTCTAATGTCAAGTATCATTTCCTTAGACCATGAGATTGTGCAACTCCCGGATACCGTAGGAGTGCTTTGGGTGTGCCAAACGTCACAACGTAACTGGGTGGATATAAAGGTTCACTACAGGTATCTCCGAAAGTGTCTGTTGGGTTGACACGAATCAATACTGGGATTTGTCACTCCGTGTAAACGGAGAGGTATCTCTGGGCCCACTCGGTAGGACATCATCATAATGTGCACAATGTGACCAAGGAGTTGATCACGGGATGATGTGTTACGAAACAAGTAAAGAGACTTGCCGGTAACGAGATTGAACAAGGTATCGGGATATCGACGATCGAATCTCGGGCAAGTACAATACCGCTAGACAAAGGGAATTGTATACGGGATTGACTGAATCCTTGACATCGTGGTTCATCCGATGAGATCATCATGGAACATGTAGGAGCCAACATGGGTATCCAGATCCCGCTGTTGGTTATTGACCGGAGAGTTGTCTCGGCCATGTCTGCATGACTCCCGAGCCCGTAGGGTCTACACACTTAAGGTTCGATGACGCTAGGGTTATAGGGAAAGTATGTACGTGATTACCGAATGTTGTTCGGAGTCCCGGATGAGATCCCGGATGTCACGAGGAGTTCCGGAATGGTCCGGAGGTAAATATTTATATATGGGAAGTTCCGTTTTGGTCACCGGAAAGGTTTCGGGTGCTATCGGTAATGTATCGGGACCAGCGGGAGGGTCCCGGGGGTCCACCAGGTGGGGCCACCAGCCTCGGAGGCATACATGGGCCAATAGTGGGAAGGGACCAGCCCCTAGGTGGGCTGGGGCGCCTCCCACCAAGGCCCAAGGCGCCTCCAAGAGGGGAGGGGGGCAAACCCTAGGGCAGATGGGCCCTAAGGCCCACCCCAGGTGCGCCTCCCCCTCTCCCCTTGTGGCCGCCACCCTAGATGGGATCTAGTGCTGCCGCACCCCTTGGGGTGGGAACCCTAGATGGGATCTAGCGCAGCCCTCCCTCTCCCCTATATATAGTGGAGGCAAAGGGGCAGCCCAACACACGATTCGATCTTCCTGTTGGCGCAGCCCTACCCCTCTCCCTCCTCGTCTCTCATAGTGCTTGGCGAAGCCCTGCTGGAGTCCCGCGCTCCTCCACCACCACCACGCCATCGTGCTGCTGCTGGACGGAATCTTCCCCAACCTCTCCTTCTCCCCTTGCTGGATCAAGGCGTAGGAGACGTCACCGGGCTGCACGTGTGTTGAACGCGGAGGCGCCGTTGTTCGGCGCTTAGATCGGAATCAACCGCGATCTGAATCGCCACGAGTACGACTCCTTCATCCACGTTCTTGCAACGCTTCCGCTTAGCGATCTACAAGGGTATGTAGATGCAGTCCCCTTCCCCTCGTTGCTAGATTACTCCATAGATTTATCTTGGTGATGCGTAGAAAATTTTAAATTTCTGCTACGATCCCCAACATTGGCATCATGAGCTAGGTCTATGCGTAGTTTCTATGCACGAGTAGAACACAAAGCAGTTGTGGGCGTCGATTTTGTCAATTTACTTGCCGTTACTAGTCTTATCTTGATTCGGCGGCATCGTGGGATGAAGCGGCCCGGACCGACCTTACACGTACTCTTACGTGAGACTGGTTCCACCAACTGACATGCACTAGTTGCATAAGGTGGCTAGCGGGTGTCTGTCTCTCCCACTTTAGTCAGATCAGATTCGATGAAAAGGGTCCTTATGATGGGTAAATAGAAATTGGCATATCACGTTGTGGTTTTCGCGTAGGTAAGAAACGTTCTTGCTAGAAACCTATAGCAGCCACGTAAAAACTTGCAACAACAATTAGAGGATGTCTAAGTTGTTTGTGCAGCATATGCCTTGTGATGTGATATGGCCAAAAGGATGTGATGAATGATATATGTGATGTATGAGATTGATCATGTTCTTGTAATAGGAATCACGACTTGCATGTCGATGAGTATGACAACCGGCAAGAGCCATAGGAGTTGTCTTAATTTATCTATGACCTGCGTGTCAACATAAACGTCATGTAATTACTTTACTTTATTGGTAAAACGTTAGCCATAGTAGTAGAAGTAATAGATGATGAGACAACTTCAAGAAGACACGATGATGGAGATCATGGTGTCATGCCGGTGACAACGATGATCATGGAGCCCCAAAGATGGAGATCAAAAGGAGCAAAATGATATTGGCCATATCATGTCACTATTTGATTGCATGTGATGTTTATCATGTTTTACATCTTATTTTCTTAGAACGACGGTAGCTTAAATAAGATGATCCCTCTCTAAAATTTCAAGAAAAGTGTTCCCCCTAACTGTGCACCGTTGTGAAGGTTCGTTGTTTCGAAGCACCACGTGATCATCGGGTGTGATAGATTGTAACGTTCGAATACAACGGGTGTTGACAAGCCTAGCATGTACAGACATGGCCTCGGGACACATGCGAAACACTTAGGTTGACTTGACGAGCCTAGCATGTACAGACATGGCCTCGGAACATGGAAGACCGAAAGGTCGAACATGAGTCATATAGAAGATACGATCAACATGAGATGTTCACCATTGATGACTAGTCCGTCTCACGTGATGATCGGACACAGCCTAGTCGATTCAGATCATGTTTCACTTAGATGACTAGAGGGATGTCTATATGAGTGGGAGTTCATTAAATAATTTTATTAGATGAACTTAATTATCATGAACATTGTAACGCCCCGAGACCATTGCGCCAGGTGTCTGCCAGTTATTCGATGTTGTTGCCATGTCATTCTCTTGCGTGTTGCATCTTGTCATGTCATCATGTGCATTGCATCATCATGTTTTCAAAACCTGCATCCGTTCGGGTTTCCCCAGTTCCTTCTGTTGTCCGTTCTGAGCCCAGACACACTTGCACGCACCCGCGGCACCTCCGAAATATTATTTTATTAGTGGCCGGAAAATGTTCTCCGAATGCGATGAAACTTGACAGGCGGTCTATCTAAATGTTCTCTGATACCAACTTGTAACGCCCTCGATGCGGCTATATCTCCCATGTGTCGAAGCACGACTTAGAGGCATAACCGCATTGAAAGCAATGTCGCAAGTGAGGTAATCTTCACACAACCCATGTAATACATAAGGGAAAAAGATACATAGTCGGCTTACACTCGCCACGCCACACAAAGTACATAAATAGCATTACATCATCCAATACAATCATGGTCCGACTACGGTACCAATATAAAAGATCAACCCCAACAAGCGACATGGTCCCGATCGCCCCAACTGGGCACCACTACTGATCATTAGGGAAAGGCACATAGTAACAGCGTGAGTCTTCGTCGGACTCCCACTTGAGCTCAAGCGCATCATCTGGAACGGAGTCATCGGGCCCTGCATCTGGTTTGGAAGTAATCTGTGAGCCACGGGGACTCAGCAATCTCACACCCTCGCGATCAAGACTATTTAAGCTTATAGGAAAGGCAAGGTAATATGTGGAGCTGCAGCAAGCAACTAGCATATATGGTGGCTAACCTGTTCGCAAATGAGAGCGAGAAGAGAAGGCAAAGCATGAACGAAGAACTAGAGAACAACCTGCGTCAAGCATTACTCCAACACCGTGTTCACTTCCCGGACTCGGTCGAGAAGAGACCATCACGGTTACACACGCCGTTGATTCATTTTAATTAAGTTAAGGTTCAAGTTATCTACAACCAGACATTAACAAATTCCCATCTGCCCATAACCGCGGGCACGGCTTTCGAAAGTTCAAATCCCTGCAGGGGAGTCCCGACTTAGCCCATGACAAGCTCTCATGGTTAACGAAGGATATACCTTCTCCCGAGACATTCCGTTCAGACTCGGTATCCCGGTTCTACAAGACAACTTCGACAAGTAAAAACAAATCCAGCAACACCGCCCGAATGTGCCGACAAATCCCGATAGGAGCCGCACATATCTCGTTCTCAGGGCACACTCGGATGAGCAATCCGTACAACTAAAACCAAACCTCGAGTTTCCCTGAGGGGGCGCTGCACAGGGCTCTAGTTTGGACCAACACTCAGAGGAGCACTGGCCCAGGGGGTTTAAATAAGATGACCCTTGGGCTCCAGAAACCCAAGGGAAAAAGAGGCTAGGTGGCAAATGGTAAAACCAAGGTTGGGCATTGCTGGAAGAGTTTTATTCAAGGCGATTTGTCAAGGGGTGCCCATTATTACCCAACCGCGTAAGGAACGCAAAATCCGGGAACATAACACCAATATGACGGAAACTAGGGCGACAAGAGTGGAACAAAACACCAAGCATAAGGCCGAGCCTTCCACCCTTTACCAAGTATATAGATGCATTAAGATAACAAGATAATATAGTGATATCCCAAAAATAATCAATGTTCCAACAAGGAACGAACTCCAATCTTCACCTACAACTAGCAACGCTATAAGAGGGGCTGAGCAAAGCGGTAACATAGCCAATCAACGGTTTGCTAGGACAAGGTGGGTTAGAGGTTTGACATGGCAATTTGGGAGGCATGATAAGCAAGTGGTAGGCATCGTAGCATAGGCATAACAAAAGAGCGAGCATCTAGCAAGCAAAGATAGAAGTGATTTTGAGGGTATGGTCATCTTGCATGAAATCCCGCAAGGAAGAAGAACGAGTCCATGAAGAAGCCAAACGGACGTAGACGAACGGGTCCTCACAATCACGACGTTCTCGGAACCAACCCGAAGAAGCAACACCGAAAAGAAGCACACAACATAGTAAACAACCACGACATGAACATGGCATGATGCACAATCAAGTATGATGCATGTCCGGTTTAATGAAGCATGGCATGGCAAAGTGCACAAGCAACCCTACAAATTAAGTGGAACTCAATATGCAACAAGTTGCATATTGACGAAACACCATGACAAGTTATTTAGTTCGATCTCGTTTATGTACCCAACAATATTAAATGTTGTTAAACATGACAAGAGGGTGAAGCAAAGTAAAACTACCTATCTAGTCAAGGTTAAATGAGGCCGGAAGCATCGAACAACAATTCCGGTAAATCCCCATATGCGTATATTAGGTTCGGTACTGTTCTGCCCTAAACAATATTTTAGAGTTGTTAAACATGCAAAGTAAAGCCACCATGTTAAATTAGGCATTTTTCCTACCCCATTTACATATAAAGTTTATTACAAACCAAGTTACGATTATTTAGTTTTGAATTAAAGCATTTTAGCATGGCATAGGAGCAAATAATGCAAACATCATTTTAAACATTTTAAACATGGGTGAAAGTTGAATAATATTAAACTAGACAAAATTCTAAGCAAGTTTCATATATAAACCATTTCAATCCGATGCACGGTTGTTAAGTTATTATATGCATGAAGCACAAGGTTTTTTTTGTAAAACAGGCAAACAATGGATAAATAGACAAATCACAGAACGAAAAAAAAACATGACATGGGCCGAATCTTCACAAACTGGGCTAACACAGAGGAGGGGCTGCAGGGACTGCTCACATCGGACCTTGGCTGGGCCGGCTTAGATCTGGAAGGGAGCAGGCCGGGCCTTAGGCGCTGCGGCTGGAGAGACCAAGGCAGGCCGCCCGGATCTGGCCGTCTCCGCGACGTCTGCACCCCGGCCTCACCATGGCCGCGCCTCCCTGCCGCCGGAGCCCCACGACTCCGCACCGAGCTCCTGCCGCGTCGCCATCCATCAAGTCCGCCGCCTCGCCAAGTCGTTGGAGTCCGCCGTGGCATCCGAACCCTGCTGCTGCATCTCACTGCCATCTCGCCGGAGTTCCCTGCCCGTCGTCTCTCTCTGCTTCCTTCCCCTGTTCCTTCTCTGAACCTCTCTCTCTCTCTTTTCTTCAGACAACAGCAGCAGCCGCTGCACTCTCTCGCCAGTGAGCCCAGGGGATGAGCCTAACTTGTAACGCCCTCGATGCGGCTATATCTCCCACGTGTCGAAGCACGAGTTAGAGGCATAACCGCATTGAAAGCAATGTCGCAAGTGAGGTAATCTTCGCAAACAACCCATGTAATACAATAAGGGAAAAGATACATAGTTGGCTTACAATCGCCACTTCACACAATTACATGAATAAAGCATTACATCAACCAGTTACAATCAAGGCCCGACTACGGAGCCAAAATAAAAGAAGACTACCCCAAATGCTACAAAGATCCCTGATCGACCCCAACTAGGCTCCACTACTGATCAACTGGAATGAAACAACACAACGGACAAAGTCTTCATCGAGCTCCTCCTAAGCTCAGTTGCGTCACCGACACGGTTCAACGGCACCTTCAAGCTGGTTTTGGAAGTATCTGTGAGCCACAGGGACTCAGCAATCTCACACCCTCGCGATCAAGACTATTTAAGCTTATGGATAAGGTAAAGGTATGAGGTGGAGCTGCAGCAAGCGACTAGCATATATGGTGGCTATCCTATTTGAAAAAGAGAGCGAGAAGAGAAGGCAAAGCACGAACGAAGAACTATGATCAAGAAGTGATCCTAGAACAACCTACGTCAAACATTACTCCAACACCGTGTTCACTTCCCGGACTCCGCCGAGAAGAGACCATCACGGTTACATACGCGGTTGATGTATTTTAATTAAGGTCAACTTCAGGCTTTCTACAACCGGACATTAACAAATTCCCATCTGCCCATAACTGCGGGCACGGATTTCGAAAGTTCAAATCCCTACAGGGGTGTCCCAACTTAGCCCATCACAAGATCTCACGGTCAACGAAGGATATTCCTTCTAGCGGGAAGACACGATCAGACTCAGAATCCCGGTTACAAGACATTTCGACAATGGTAAAACAAGATCAGCAAAGCCACTCGAATGTGCTGACAAATCCCTGCACATATCTCGTTCTCAGGGCACACCGGATTGTCCAAACTTCCGGTAGGCCAGCCCAAAGTTGCCCCTGGTGGCCACCGGCGGCTGACAAGTTGGACCAACACTCAGAGGAGCACTGGCCCGGGGGTTTAAATAAAGATGACCCTTGGGCATGCCTACCCAAGGGAAAGAAAAGGCTAGGTGGCAAATGGTAAAACCAATGTTGGGCCTTGCTGGAGGAGTTTTATTCAAGGCGAACTGTCAAGGGGTTCCCATTATAACCCAACCGCGTAAGGAACGCAAAATCCGGGAACATAACACCGATAGGACGGAAACTAGGGCGGCAAGAGTGGAACAAAACACCAGGCATAAGGCCAAGCTTTCCACCCTTTACCAAGTATATAGATGCATTAATTAGATAAGAGATATTGTGATATCCCAACAAGTAAACATGTTCCAACAAGGAACAACATCTCCATGTTCCAACAAGGAAACAAACTTCAATCTTCACCTGCAACTAACAACGCTATAAGAGGGGCTGAGCAAAGCGGTAACATAGACAAACAACGGTTTGCTAGGACAAGGTGGGTTAGATGCTTGGTTTAACAACATGGGAGGCATGATAAGCAAGTGGTAGGTATCGCAGCATAGGCACAACAAAAGATCAAGCATCTAGCAAGCAAAGATAGAAGTGATTTCGAGGGTATGGTCATCTTGCCTGAGATCCCGCAAGCAAGACGAACGAGTCCATGAAGAAGACAAACGGACGTAGTCGAACGGATCTTCACAAACGCGACATTACCGGATTACCGAGAAGAAGTACACCGGAAAGAAAGCAAACAACATAGTAAACAACCACCACATAAACATGGCATGAAGCACAATCAAGTATGATGCATGTCCGGTTTAATGAAGCATGGCATGGCAAAATGCACAAACAATCCTACAAATTAAGTGGAGCTCAACATACAACTCCGTTGCATATTGACAAAACACCACATTCAAGTATTTAGTTCGATCTCGTTTATGTACCCAACAATATTAAATGTTGTTAAACATGGCAAGAGGGTGAAACAAAGTAAAACTATCTATCTAGTCAAGTTTAAATGAGGCCGGAAACAACGAACAACAATTCCGAAAAATCCTCATACGCATATATTAGGTTTGGTACTGTTCTGCCCTAAACCATATTTTAGAGTTGTTAAACATGCAAAGAGATGCCACCATGTTAAACTATGCATTTTTCTACCCCATTTACATATAAAGTTTGTTAAGTTTGGAGCTACGGTTATTTAGTTATGAATTAAAACATTTTAGCATGGCAATAGGCAAAATATAAGCAAACATCATTTTAAACATTTTTAACATGCATGAAAGTGGTATATTATGAAACTAGATGAAATTCTAGTCATTTTACATGTTTAAAACATTTTAAGCCGATGCATGGTTAATTTGTTATTAACAATGCAAAACAGTGGCAAACTGATGTAATTATGCATGCACTGGATATTAGGAAATTCGTCGGCAGGGAAAAAAATATAGCCGGGCCGAATGCAACGCACTATGCAAGCCCAACAGCAGATCTAGCCCGAAGCAGACATGGGTGTGCAAAAATAACAGGAAAGCAGAGCAAAATGGGGCTGTTGGGATTCGAACGCCAGACCCCTCAAAGGGATAGAGGCTGCGCTAGCCACTAAGCTAGCTCTGTGATTGTGATGCAAATGGATACGAACAGGAATTAAAGCATATGGGCAGACACAACCTGAAGCGGGCGCACGGGGATTCTCCGGCGACGGGAGCGAACAACAACTGCTGCTGTGGTTGCAGAGGGCCTGCGGGGATGCGGAAACCTGCTAGGGAGGCCGCGGTGGGGGACGCGCGAGCATGCCGCAAGGGGCGGCGTGTTGCAGGAGGACGAACTGCAGTGGCGGCAACAGCTCCTGTCGAAGAAACGAGAGAGGATTCAGAGAGAGGAGGAGATGGACAGGAGAGAGACCGCAAGGAGATGGCAGGAGCGCGATGGAGGTTCTCACCGGCAACGGGCTCGTCGGCCAGTCACCGGAGATGGCTTCTGCGGGTCCTGGTGATTGGCTTCGTCGGGTTTCACGGATGGCGGCGAAGGTGGCGACTGAGTTTGCAAACGACGATGGCATCGGACGGCACGAACCCTCCAGCGAGGCAGCGGCGGGGACGAGGAGGTTCTCGTGGTTGTCGGAGACAGCGGGGAAAACGGCCGAGGGCGCCGACTCCAGGCCGGGTCCGGGTGGTGGGAAGCAGCAGCATCCCGATGAACTTGGCGGCAGCCATGGCTTGGGTCCGGCGACGAGGTAGGCGGGAACGGGTTGAGGAGCTCAAGGACGATGACCTCCGGGCGCGAGAGGCGAGGATGGCCGGCGCAAACTCCTTGGTGGCTCCCTGTTGCATGAATAGAGAGAGCATGTGAGAGAAGGAGGAGGGAAGGAAGAAGAAGGGAGAGGCAGGGGCACGGTGCGGGGACGGCCTGGTCCTGGTGCTCGTCTCTGGCGATGAGGAGAAGCACGAGGTGCTCGGGCGCCTCGAGCACACGATCGAGCAGGGAGGCGCTGTGGCTGGCTGATGGTTGGATGGATGGATGGATCGGGAAGGCAGGGGAGGCCCTGATTCGAGCGACGGGGAAAACAAAGTGGACGAGGGTATCAGGGAGGATCCCGATGTGGGATTTGGAAAGTGGCGGCGCGAGGGGGAAGGATGGGACATCCCTCCTTGATTTTAGGGTTAGGCTAGTATATATATAGCATGTGGATATTTGGGTAGGGGCTACCTCGTCTCTCCGATCGTAATCGGGCGGTCGAGAAAAATATGTTAGGAAGTCCAAATAACAAAACGGAGACGTTTTGTAGATGTTTTGGGGATGACCCGGACACAACGGTAACGACTGTTCGGGTCGGGTCCGGGACAACTTTCGAACGCGCGCGAGGAGGGCCGCGGGCTAACGAGAGAGGTTAGGTTGGGCCTAGCGGTAGGTAGTGGACTGTGCAGAAGTCCTCAGGCTGAGAGAAGAGAAGAGAGAGAGACCCGGCGACTGTTTCCGGAGACCGAAAACGTCCGATGCGTGTCCGGCTATAATGCCGCTATAGTTTAACGGTTGGGCTATCAAACGAACTCCGAATGCGATGAAACTTGACAGGCAGTCTATCTACACTATAATAAGACCACACGCCAACTTTCAACCCAATCCGAGAACATTTTCCGGCCACTAATAAAATGATATTTCGGAGGTGCCGCGGGCGCGTGAAAGTGTGTCTGGGCTCAGAACGGACAACAGAAGGAACTGGGGAAACCCAGATGGATGCAGGTTTTGAAAACATGATGATGCAATGCACATGATGACATGACAAGATGCAACACGCAAGAGAATGACATGGCAATAACATCGAATAACTGGCAGACACCTGGCGCAACGGTCTCGGGGCGTTACAAACATAGTCTAAATTGTCTTTGCAAATATGTTGTAGATGAATAGCTCACGTTGTAGCTCCCTATTTCAATACGTTCCTAGAGAAAGACCAAGTTGAAAGATATTGTAAGCAATGATGCGGACTGGATCCGTAGTCCGAGGAGTGTCCTCACTGCTACACAGAAGGCTTACGTCTTTGATGCACTGCTCGATGTGCAAACCCCTACAATGTCGTATGTGGATGTTGTGAACACCTGACAGACACATCCTGATGACTACTTGATAGTTTAGTGCACCATACTTTACGACTTAGAATCGGGATTCCAATGACGTTTTGAACGCCATAGAACATATGAGATGTTCCAAGAGCTGAAATTGGGATTTCAGGCTCATGCCCGTGTTGAGAGGTGTGAGACCTCTGACAAGTTCTTTTGCCAACAAGATGGAGGAGAATAGCTCAGCTAGTGAGCATGCGCTCAGAATGTCTGGGTGCTACAATCACTTAAATCAAGTGGGAGTTAAACTTCCAGATAAGATAGTGATTGATAGCGTTCTCTAGCCACTATCACTAAGCTACTAGATCTTCGTGATGAACTATGACATGCAAGGGATGGAGTTGATCCCGGAGCTGTTCGCGGTGCTTAAGACCGCAAAAGGTAGAAATCAAGAAGGAGCATCAAGTGTTGATGGTTTGACAAGACCACTGGTTTCAAGAAGGGCAAGGGCTAGAAGGGAAACTTCATGGATGGCAAACCAGTTGCCACTCCAGTGAAGGAACCCAAGGTTGAACCCAAACCTGAGACTAAATGCTTCTATTGTAAGGGGAACGGTCACTGGTAGCGGAATTACCCCAAATGCATGGTAGATAAGGCTGGCAACTTGAAAGTATATACGTGTTATTAATGTGTACCTCACTAGTACTCCTGGTAGCACCTGGGTATTGGATACCGGTTCAGTTACTATTATTGGTGACTTGAAGCAAAAGCTACGGACTAAACGGAGACTGGCTGAGGGCGAGGTGACGATGTGTGTTGGAAGTGTTTCCAAAGTTGATGAGATCACCATCGCACGCTCCATCTACCTTCGGGATTAGTATTGAACCTAGATAAATGTTATCAGGTGTCTATGTTGAGCATGAATATGATTAGATCATGTTCATTGCAATACGGTTATTCATTTAAATTAGAGAATAATGGTTATTCTGTTTACATGAATAATACCTTTCATGGTCATGCACCCTATGTGAATGGTTCATTGAATCTCGGTCGTGGTAATACACATGTTCATGCCAAAAGATGTAGAGTTAATAATGATAGTACCACTTTCTCGTGGCACTGCCGCTTAGGTCATATTGGCATAAGATGCATGAAGAAACTCCATGTCGATGGATGTTGGGAGTCACTTGATTTTGAATCACTTGACACATGCGAGCCATGCCTCATGGGCAGGATGACTAAGACCCCGTTTTTAGGTACAATGAAACGGGCAAGTGACTTGTTGGAAATCATGCATGCTGATGCGTGTGGTCCAATGAGAATTGAAGCGTGCGGTGGATATCACTATTTTCTCATCTTCACTGACGATTTGGGTAGATATAGGTATATCTACTTAATGAAGCACAAGTCTGAAACGTTTTAAAAGTTCAAGCGATTTCAGAGTGAAGTTAAGAATCATCATAACAATAAGATCATGTTCCTACGATCTGATCAAAAAAGGGGATTCTCTGAGTTATGAGTTTGGCAATCACTTAAGACATTGTGGAATTGTTTCACAGTTGAAGCCACTTGGAACACCACAAGGTAATGGTGTGTCCGGACATCGTAATCAAACCCTATGAGATATGGTGCGATCTATGATGTCTCTTACCAATCTACCGTTTTCATTTTGAGGTTATGCGTTAGAGACAGCTGCATTCACTTTAGATAGGACACCATCTAAGTCCGTTGAGACGACGTCATATGAACATTGGTTTGGCAAGAAACCAAACTTGTCGTTTCTTAATGTTTGGGGATGCGATGCTTAGGGCTTCAGCCGGTGAAGCTTGAACCCAAAGCGGACAAACACATCTTCATAGGATACCCAAGGGTGATAGTTGGGTATACCTTCTATCTCAGATCCGAGGGCAAATTGTTTGTCGCTAAGAACGGGTCCTTTCTCGAGAAGGAGTTTCTCTCGAAAGAATTTAGTGGGAGGAAGATAGAACTTGATGAGGTTGTCGAACCTTTACTTCAACCAGAGAGTGATGCAACACAGAAAGATGTTTTCTGTGGCGCCTACATCTGTTGAAGAGGAAGTTAATGATAGTGATCATGAAGCTTTGGATCAAGTTGCTATCGAACATCGTAGGTCGACAAGGATATGTACTACTCCTGAGTGGTACGGTAATCCTGTCTTAGATATCATGTTGTTAGACAACAATAAACCTACGAGCTATGGAGAAGCGATGGTGGGCCCGTATTCTAACAAATGGTTAGAAGCCATGAAATCCGAGATAGGATCCATATATCAGAACAAAGTATGGACTTTGGTGGACTTGCCCGATGTCGGCAAGCCATTGAGATAAATGGATAAGAAGAAGACGGATGTGGGAGGTAATGTTACCGTCTATGAAGCTCTACTTGTGGGAAAGAGTCTTTTCACAAGTTCAAGGAGTTGACTACGATGAGAATTTATCACCCGTAGCGATGCTTAAGTCCGTCGGAATCATGTTAGCATTAGCTGTATTTTTCGATTATGAAATCTGACCGATGGATATCAAAAACAAGTTTTCTTACCAGTTTTCATAACAAAGAGTTGTATGTGATACAATCAAAGTTTTGTCGATCCTAAGGATGCTAAAAGTTATGCTGGCTCCAGCGATCCTTCTATGGACTAGAGCAAGCATCTCGGAGTCAGAATATATGCTTTGATAGAGTGATCAAAGCTTTTAGGTTTATACAATGTTTGCTAGAAACTTGTATTTACAAGAAAGTGAGTGGGAGCACTACAACATTTCTGATAAGTATATGTGGATGACATATTGTAGATCCAAAATAATGTAGAATTTCTGGAAAGCATAAACGGTTGTTTGAAGAGTGTTTTTCAAAGGAAGACCTGGATAAAGCTGCTTACAAATTGGGCATCAAGATCTATAGAGATAGATCAAGACGCCTGATGATACTTTCAAAGAACACACACCTTGACATGTTTTTGAAGTAGTTCAAAATAGATCAGTCAAAGAAGGGGTTCTTACCTGAGTTGTAAGGTGTGAAGTTGAGTAAGACTCAAAGATTGACCACGGCAGAAGAAAGAGGAAGGACAAAGGTCGTTCCCTATGCTTTTGTCATAGGCTCTAGACGGTATGCCATGCTAAGTACCACACCTGATGTGTGCCTTGCCACATGTCTGGCAAGAGGGTACAAAGGTGATCTAGGAATGGATCACCAGATAGCGGTCAAAATTATCCTTAGAGGAATAAGGAAAAGTTTCTCGGTTATGGAGGTGATAAAGAGTTTGACGTAAAGAGTTACATCGATGCAAGCTTAACACCTATCTGGATAGCTCTGAGTAGAGATACCAGATATGTATAATGGAGCAACAATTTGGAATAGCTCCAAGTGGAACGTGGTAGCAGCATCTACGATATAAAGTTTTGCGAAATACATAGGGATCTGAATATGGAAAGACCTGTTGACTACAACCTCTCTCACAAGCATAACATGATCAAACCCAGAACTCTTTGAGTGTTTATCACATAGTGATGTGAACTAGATCATTGAGTCTAGTAGACTCTTGGATGTTGGTCACATGGCGATGTGACCTGTGAGTGTTAATCACATGGCGGTGTGAACTAGATTATTGACTCTAGTGCAAGTGGGAGACTGTTGGAAATTTGCCCTAGAGGCAATAATAAATTAGTTATTATTATATATTTCATTGTTCATGATAATCGTTTATTATCCATGCTAGAATTGTATTGATAGGAAACTCAGATACATGTGTGGATACATAGACAACATCATGTCCCTAGTAAGCCTCTAGTTGACTAGCTCGTTGATCAATAGATGGTTACAGTTTCCTGACCATGGACATTGGATGTCGTTGATAACGGGATCACATCATTAGGAGAATGATGTAATGGACAAGACCCAATCCTAAGCCTAGCACAAAGATTGTGTAGTTCGTATGCTAAAGCTTTTCTAATGTCAAGTATCATTTCCTTAGACCATGAGATTGTGCAACTCCTGGATACCGTAGGAGTGCTTTGGGTGTGCCAAACGTCACAACGTAACTGGGTGGATATAAAGGTTCACTATAGGTATCTCCGAAAGTGTCTGTTGGGTTGGCACGAATCGAGACTGGGATTTGTCACTCCATGTAAACGGAGAGGTATCTCTGGGCCCACTCGGTAGGACATCATCATAATGTGCACAATGTGACCAAGGAGTTGATCATGGGATGATGTGTTACAGAACGAGTAAAGAGACTTGCCGGTAACGAGATTGAACAAGGTATCGGGATACCGACGATCGAATCTCGGGCAAGTACAATACCGCTAGACAAAGGGAATTGTATACGGGATTGACTGAATCCTTGACATCGTGGTTCATCCGATGAGATCATCGTGGAACATGTAGGAGCCAACATGGGTATCCAGATCCCGCTGTTGGTTATTGACCGGAGAGTTGTCTCGGCCATGTCTGCATGACTCCCGAGCCCGTAGGGTCTACACACTTAAGGTTCGATGACGCTAGGGTTATAGGGAAAGTATGTATGCGGTTACCAATGTTGTTCGGGGTCCCGGATGAGATCCCGGATGTCATGAGGAGTTCCGGAATGGTCCGGAGGTAAAGATTTATATATGGGAAGTTCTGTTTTGGTCACCGGAAAGGTTTCGGGTGCTATCGGTAACGTACCGGGACCATCGGGAGGGTCCCGGGGGTCCACCAGGTGGGGCCACCAGCCCCGGAGGCATACATGGGCCAATAGTGGTAAGGGACCAGCCCCTAGGTGGGCTGGGGCACCTCCCACCAAGGCCCAAGGCGCCTCCAAGAGGGGAGGGGGGCAAACCCTAGGGCAGATGGGCCCTAAGGCCCACCCCAGGTGCGCCTCCCCCTCTCCCCTTGTGGCCGCCACCCTAGATGGGATCTAGGGCTGCCGCACCCCTTGGGGTGGGAACCCTAGGTGGGGGCGCAGCCCTCCCTCTCCCCCTATATATAGTGGAGGCAAAGGGGCAGCCCAACACATGATTCGATCTCCCTATTGGCGCAACCCTACCCCTCTCCCTCCTCGTCTCTCGTAGTGCTTGGCGAAGCCCTACTGGAGTCCCGCGCTCCTCCACCACCACCACGCCGTCGTGCTGCTGCTGGACGGAGTCTTCCCCAACCTCTCCTTCTCCCCTTGCTGGATCAAGGCGTAGGAGACGTCACCGGGCTGCACGTGTGTTGAATGCGGAGACGCCGTTGTTCGACGCTTAGATCGGAATCAACCGCGATCTGAATCGCTACGAGTACGACTCCTTCATCCGCTTTCTTGCAACGCTTCCGCTTAGCGATCTACAAGGGTATGTAGATGCACTCCCCTTCCCCTCGTTGCTAGATTACTCCATAGATTGATCTTGGTGATGCATAGAAAAATTTAAATTTCTGCTATGATCCCCAACAGGGTCATGTTTCATTCTAGCATTCGACGATTTTTCTTTCAGTTTAGCTAACAATTTCTTAAGATCATATCTATCATTGCAAGCTAAAAAGTCTCTAGCAGTTTCTTCATCCATAACATGACCCTCAGGCACAACATGCAATTCATATCTAGGGGGAGAATATTCATCATCACTTTCATCATTATTATCATTTTCAATAATTTCATTCTCTCTAATCCTAGCAAGTTGTTCATCCAGAAATTCACCTAGTGGCACATTATTATAAAGCATAGACGTAGTTTCATCATAAGCATCATGCATAGTAGAAGTGGCATCATCAATGGCATGCGACATATCAGAATGAATAGCAGATGTAGGTGTCGCAAGTTTACTCAAAACAGAAGGTGAATCAAGTGCAGAGCTAGATGGCAGTTCCTTAGCTCCCCTCGTAGTTGAGGGATAACTCTTGGTTCTTTCATCTTTCAAGTTCTTCATAGTGATCAACAGATATAAATCCCAAGTGACTCAAAGAATAGAGCTATGCTCCCCGGTAACGGCGCCAGAAAATAGTCTTGATAACCCACAAGTATAGGGAATCTCAACCGTTTTTGAGGGTAGAGTATTCAACCCAAATTTATTGATTCGACACAAGGGGAGCAAAAGAATATTCTCAAGTATTAACGGTTGAGTTGTCAATTCAACCACACCTGAAAGACTTAATATCTGCAGCAAAGTATTTAGTAGCAAAGTAATATGGAAGTAACGGTAACGGAGGCAAAAGTAACAGTATTGGTTTTGTAGTGATTGTAATAGTGGCAACAGAAAAGTAACTGGGCAGAGATCAATATGTGAAAAGCTCTTAGGCAATGGATCAGTGATGGATAATTATGTCAGATGAGATTCCTCATGCAACAGTTATAACATAGGGTGACACGGAACTAGCTCCAGTTCATCAATGTAATGTAGGCATGTATTCCGAATATAGTCATATGTGCTTATGGAAAAGAACTTGCATGACATCTTTTGTCCAACCCTCCCATCGCAACGGGGTCCTATTGGAAACTAAGGGATATTAAGGCCTCCTTTTAATAGAGTACCGGAACAAAGCATTAACACTTAGTGAATACATGAACTCCTCAAACAACGGTCATCACCGGTAAGTATCCTGATTATTGTCACTTCGGGGTTAACGGACCATAACACATAATAGGTGACTATTGACTTGCAAGATAGGATCAAGAACTCACATATATTCATGGAAACACAATAGGTTCAGATCTAAAATCATGGCACTCGGGCCCTAGTGACAAGCATTAAGCATAGCAAAGTCATAGCAACATCAATCTCGAAACATAATGGATACTAGGGATCAAACCCTAACCAAACTAACTCGATTACATGATAAATCTCATCCAACCCATCATCGTCCAGCAAGCCTACAATGGTATTACTAACGCACGGCGGTGAGCATCATGAAATTGGTGCTGGAGGAAGGATGATGATGGCGATGGCGATGGATTCCCCTCTCCGGAGCCCCGAACGGACTCCAGATTAGCCCTCCCAAGAGAGATTAGGGCTTGGTGGCGGCTTCGTATCGTAATACGCGATGAATCCTTCTCTCTGATTTTTTCTCCCCGAACGTGAATATATATATATATATAGAGAGAGAGAGAGTTGGAGTTGAGGTCGGTGGAGCATCAGGGGGCCCACGAGGTAGGGGGCACGCCCCCACCCTCGTGGACAGGGTGTGGGCCCCCTGACGTTGATTCTTTCGATAGTATTTTTTATATATTCCAAAAATATTCATCGTGAAGTTTCAGGTCATTCTGAGAACTTTTATTTCCACACAAAAATAACACCATGGTAATTCTGCTGAAAATAGCGTCAGTCCGGGTTAGTTCCATTCAAATCATGCAAGTTAGAGTCCAAAACATGGTCAAAAGTGTTTGGAAAAGTAGATACGATGGAGACGTAGCAACTTGCTGATTGCAGTGCGGAACGATCTTGTCATGTGTGATGAGCAAACAAGCGGTGCAACCGAAGGTGGAAATCAACCAAGGACTTATGAAATTATATATAATCTTCCTCAGGCTAGTCAGTATCCCCTTCGTCCAGATGATCGTGTTTTGTCATGTCGAGCTATTGATATGTGCTATTGTTTTGTAACACCGTTTAAGTATAGCTATTGTTTTCCTATATTTTTAGATTCAGGACAATGAAGATGATTCAGGGGAACTGCACAATATGGACTCATGTTGAGTCATCTCTATTGCCTCATGTGTTTGCTGCAAATGTGTCAGCATCAATTGCAATATGAGGTAGCTAGCTAGCTGTGGAGTTGCCAATATGCTCAAAGTGCTTGCAACATTGAGAAGAAACAAGCATGCCAAGGAAATTATTGCGTGCGCAGGGAGGCCCTTTGCTTAGAGAAGCATCGACCGATTTTCTTTATTTCCACACCTTCTCACAGCTTTGTATTGGTTATAGTATGGTGAATCATTGAGATGCATAAACATGCTGAACTTTTTGTTCTAATGAATGTTAGTATGCATATCGTATCTTCTAAAAATTAGTTTAATGTGAATGTTGACTAGCCTATGAACCTTCACAATCTACTAAGTACTATATTGTAGGCATGTTATTTGACACCTCACTTTGCCGCGCTACGCGGCCAGTGTGAGTGTCTGCATCCAGTACTGCATACTCTAATTTGGTGGATGCCAAGTTGAAAAAAGTTACCAATCAGTAACCATAAGCTGGAGGCGTCTCTTTTTTCTTTTGAATGGGCAATAAGCTGGAGAGTGTCTCGAGCTGCCTCTAGCACAAGGCCCTCCAGTATGAAACACGGGCAGCCGACTGGGCTGATACAAAAGCCTATCCATCTTAAAGCCCATTTGTTTTTGTTTTTTGCGATGAGAAGCCCATATTTCTTGAAGAGGGGGCGCTCCCAGAAAAACCCTCCTTCCTCCTCGCTTCCACTTATACTGCAGATCGCTCTCCCACTTCCGTCTCCCCCCAATTCCTCCCGCTCCCCATCTTCCTCACTCTTCCAGAAAACCCCCGCTCACCTTCTTCCTCACTCTTCCAGAAAACCCCCGCTCACCTTCTTCCTCACTCGTATAGAAAACGCCTGCTCCTCTTCTTCCACTCCTACGAAAAAACCCAGCCCTCCTTCTTCCCCACTCGCACTGCCACTAGGCTCGTCTCTAGCTACTCTTCTCAAACTCATGAGTTTGGCACGACGCCCACAAGGAAAATGGAGTCGGCTAGCCCCAGCGCCAAGAAGATGAGGCTCCCACCAACGGCGATGCCGGTTGTAGATCCCGCACCCGGCAGCGTAGGGAGAAGCAGTGAGCCCCCCCCCCCACCCGGATCCGAGGAACCGGTAAAATCTTTGGTGGACCGCATCAGCGATCTTCTGGGCGTCATCCTTGAGGAGATCATCTCGCTTCTCCCCACCAAGGATTGCTGATGCACACAAGTCCTCTCAACTCAGTGGCGCCCTCTATGGCGCACCGCGCCCCTCAATCTCAACTGTCGTAAGATATCTGTCCTTCTTGAATTTGATCTCCTCAGAGCCATCGTCTCCTCTCACCAGCAGGGCCCTGTTCAACGCCTCTGCATCCCGACACACTACATGTTGTCCATACCCGGCATGGTGGACGCTTGGCTGACATCCCCAGAATTCGGAAAACTCCAGCAGTTTGAGTGCTACCATTACCACGAACACACCAAGAATTCGTGCCCACACCACCGTTGTCCATCTCGCGGTTTTCCTCCTCTCTCCACACCGCCATCTTCGCCCGGTGCCATCTACCAGACGATCTGGTACAAATGCTTCGACTCCCACTGCTAAAAAAACATTCGCTTGTGGTGGTTTATCTATCGGAGGCCTCACTGCACAACATCATCCACTCCAGTTGCCCTGCCCTGGAGCGCTTGCTGATTGTTTTGGGAATAGAAATCCCAATTAGTTGTCTCCAAATAAAGTCGCCTCACCTTAAAAGCATTGGAATTTGTTTTGAAGGACAACAGCTCATCATCGAAGATGCTCCTTCACTTCAAAGGTTGCTCCTTCACTTCAAAGGTTGCTCCTTGATAATTGTTATAAACCTTCACAAATAATTGTCGTCTCTGTGTCCAAATTAGAGACCTTGGGTGTAATTTGTGATCCATTTAATGATCACAAGAAGTTGGTGTTTGGCTCCTCACTTTTTCAGGTACCGTATATTATCATCTACACATTTCTAATCATAAGCTGCATTTTTCATTTGTGCGCATAAGTTTTATATCATCTCGGAGTACACTTTGGGTACTAATATTATGTTATATGCTCAATGAAGAGTTTGTCCATGGATAGCCTATCAATGCTGCTGGATTATTTCAAGATCTTATATATCAGAATGTCTAGTTTTGATCTTAACATAATTATTGGCTTGCTGCGATGCAAGCAGGTGCATCGTTATTACAAGCCAAAACAATTCTTCCAACTAATTGTTTGACAACTAGGTCCCACGCCATTGTCAATGTAGTCAATAAACGAGAAAATTACACAACGAGCGGATAACACCAGGGACCCAGCAGCTCGCCCAGTTGTTTTTTAGTTTCAGAGACGGAGCTCAACTGCGCGCTGTGCGGGGGCTGTGGCCCGTCTAGCCCACACTTACGCTTTTATTTAAGCACATGATGAGCCCAGTTGATATCTTTTTTCTTTCTGAAAATGGCTAGCCCATTTCTTTTTTTGGAGAATACCAAAACCGAGGCCTACTTGCTTTTCTCAGTCGTGCTGGGCTATAAATCTTTCTAGACGAGGAGGGATGTAAGTAGTAAGAAATGGGCTTCCCCAGAAAATGGGCTATAAGTTGTAAGAAATGGGCTGTAAATTTTTAAACCAAAGCCAACCGGAAATTAAATTAAAATATCATTTTTTGGATTTCTCTACTCTCTACTCTTATAAAAACCAAAGCCAATTGGCAATTACATTAAAATATCATATTTTCTCCCACAAGATAAACTACTCATACAAATGCATCTTCATGTTCCATGCAACGCACGGGCATCTTGGTAGTTAAGATTTTAAATTTCAGTCATTTTTTGTGGAGAATTTTTTGAATTTTATTTTGATATAATTTTTTAAAGTTATTTTTAACGTGAATCAAAATTTTGTGATTAAAAGAGTTCGGACCCCACCGAAATATGCAAAATTTCACTGAATTTTTTAGCAATCCCCAGAATATATGGTCTGTAATGCTAATAAAAAGAATGTGGGCTTCAAATATCCTTAAGAATTAGCAAATGGGCTGTAAATTATTGAAAATAATGGCAAATGGGTTGTATGATGTTTTCCACAGATTTGGAGGCTGACTTCTGGGCCTACTAGGTTGACGATGACGATGTCCTAATTTTTTTTGACACGTACGCAAGGCTTTGACAACTTAGTCAACACAGAGCAGTGACTGTTGGATGTCCATCCAACGGCTGTCGTGCTTCTTCAATCTCTGATCTTCCTACTCTAGCCGCCCAAACCAATGCCATCGGGACTATCTGCTCCCTCCTCCCATGGCTGGTTGTGCTGCTGCCAGGCCATCCCTCTACCCACCCGCACATCTTGTTATTTTCCAGCGACGTCAGCCTCACCCCGCAGCCGACCAGTCAGCTCTCATACTCCCCTCAGCGTGGGAATCCGCTATGGTGTCTTCACCGGCTCCGGGTCGTTCCCTTCTTGGGCCTCGCCCTCGTCCACCGCGTTTGTGCTCTCGGCGCGGTGAGGTCAACATGGTCAACATACGACATCCATCGAAAGAGGCTGACAGTAGGGGCCCACACAAGGAAATGCCTCCTTATTACGCACAAGATAATGATTCCTCTACCTGACAGCTAGGACCCACCGAAACAGCCTCTGTATTTCACGAAAAAAATGTTACCCCCGATGTCAACTCGGACCCACCAGCTATATCTTCACACGCAAGGAAGTGCTTCCTTATTATGCACAAAGAAATGAATACCCCCTGCTAGCTGGGACCCACCATATGGGAGGCTGACTTGTGGGCCTACTAAGTTGACGCGGACGGAGGGCTTTGTCAACTTAGTCAATATGAACAATTCTAGCTGCAGTGACCGTACGATGTCCATCCAACGACCGTAGTGCTTCTTCAACCTCTGGTCTTCTTGCCCCAGCCGCCCAAAGCAGCGATAGTCGTGCCGCCTGCTCCTGCCTCCCATGGCCGGTTGTGCTGTGGCGGAGGCCTCACCGCCCCTACTACTCCCACCGCTGGCAAGGCCATCCCTCTACTCACCCACACCCCCTGTTATTCTGCGGGGACGGCAGCCTCACACTGCAGCTGAACCAGGGAACACTCGTATTCCTCTCTGCGTGGGCATCCACTGCCGCGTCTTCCTCGGCTCCGCGCCGTCCCCTTCCTAGGCCTCGCCGTCATCCACCGCCTTGGTGCTCTCGGCGCGGTGTGGTCAATGTGGTCAACAAATGACTTCCGTCGGAAGAGTATTGTATGTGGAGAGGCTGACAGCTGGGTCCACGGTCGTGCCTCCTTATTACGTGGAAAATAATGATTGCTCCACCTAACAGCAGGGACCCACCGGACAGGCCACCGTATTTCGTGAAAAAATGTTTCTCTCTCGACTACTGGGACCCACCAGCTACATCTTATTACGGGTAAAAAAATGATTCGCCCCCTGACTGCTGGGACCCACCAGCTACATCTTTGCACGCAAGGAAGTGTGTCCATATTACGGGCAAAAAAATGATTTGCCCCCTGACTCCTGGGACCCACCAGCTACATCTTCGCACGCAAGGAAGTGCCTGACAGTCGGGACCCACCTGGTCAAAGCGTACATAGCGTTGTCATTCTGGTCGCGAAGGTGTACGTACATATGATCGGTCTATCTGCAGGCTACAGCGATGAACCGTGGCCGTGTAAGGAAGGGCATGTGTCGTAGTAGAGGCGCGCACGTAGCATGTACACATACGTACAGCCAGGGTGCAAGACAGTAAATATGGCCACGTACATACATACGGGCGGGGTCTCGAACGCCTACTTGTGCATACGTACGGCCAGGGCTCGTGTACATGGCTGGATCGGAACGGAGAAACTGCGTCGTCATCATGTTCATGGGGAGGCCACGGAATGGGTCATGTTCATCGGGAGGCAACTGAATACGTGGTGTTCATCGGGAGCCAACCGGCTTGGACGGAACAACCGATCGAAATAGGCCTGGCGTATCGTGGAATGGAGGAAACGGCCTTGTGTTCGACCAACAATGGTTGAAATGGAATCATGTTCATCGGGAGGGGTCTGGCATACCACCAAACGGAGGAAACGGACTTCTCTTGGACCTCCTACGGTCGAAACAGGGTCCTGTTGATCGGGAGGGGTGTGGCGTACCGCAAAACGGAGGAAATGTACTTGTGTTGGAGTGCTATGGTCGAAATGGGGGTCCTGTTCATCGGGAGGGGTGTGGCGTACCACAAAACGGGACTCCACGGGATACTGTTCATATCCACCGTCGACCTCCTCCAGCCACCACGAGCTATTGTTCATCCACCGTCGACCTCCTAAAGCCTCCACCTGCGACGGTTTATCAACGGGCTCCTATTCATCCAGCCTCTACCGCTCCTCCACCGGCTACTATTCAACCAGCCCTCTCCACGGGGTCCTGTTCAACCACCCCTCCATGGGCTACTGTTCATCCAGCCCTCCACCAGCTACTGTTCAACTAGCCCTCCACGGGGTCCTGTTCATCCAGCCCTCCACGGGGTCCTGTTCATCTAGCCCTCCATGGGGTCCTGTTCATCCACCCCAACCGGCTCGATCGGGGTCCTATTCATCTAGCGGCAACAGCCTCTACTAGCACGGGGTCCTATTCATCCAACCCCCACCGGGAACTGTTCATCCAAACCTCCCCCCAACAACGCTCACTGTTTGTCAAGGGAAGGAGGCAGCAGGGTTCGATCGGCTTCAGTTAGCTGCAGTAGCGAAGGAACCACTCGGGTTCAGTTAACAGCAAGGGATCGATCGCTCGTGTTCAATAACGTAGCTAGTGCAATCGCTCGGGTTCAGTTAGAGCCCAATGCCTCACTCGGGTTCAGTTAGAGCACAATGCCTCGCACACACACGCATACGTACGAGAGAAACGTGCATCGCTCGGCCCCCGACCACCCACCGTAACCGGGAACTCCCTTGATATTTTCCTCTCCCTTACTTCTACCACGGTTTTTCCGTCATGGACGGTCCAAAGAATGTCATGTAGCTGCGTCTTCGGCCTGCCCAGGATGAAAAGCCCATTTTTTGTCATGACTTTTTTCCATAGAAGTAGGAGCCCGCCACATCTATGATGATACCGGGTTTTGTCACAATTATCATCATAGAAGTGTCATAAGCATGATAGGAAAAAAATTCGTTCGGCCCAAAATGTCACGGATGTGTCTTTTTTTGTAGTGCACGCTATAGTCCTATTATCTTTTTGAATTATCCCAACTACACTATATTGGAGAAGTTTGCACTTACTAAGGAATATATTGACATGTTGTGTTTTACCATTGCACATGATGACTTTATAGGATATGATATTCATGTGCTTGCTGCTCCTACTTACAATTATTATGAGAGAGGAACCACATCCCCACCTCTCTATGTTTCCAATACGATAAAATTGTAAGAAACTACTATGCTATGTATTGACCTTTATTGCGTGTACATGAATTGTTCTTTTATGACATGCCAATGCATAGGAAGAGAGTTAGAGTTCGTTATTACATGATATATGCCACTTTGTGCTAACTATTAAATCATAAATCATTGTTAATTAAAATTGGTTTTGATATACCTTGGGATCTGGGCCAATCAATTACATGAGTACTATATGCCTAGCTTAATGGCTTTAGACAAAGCGCTTCCTAGGAGATAACCCGAAGTTCTAGAGAGTCATTTTCTTCTGTTCTATGGTTATAAAAATGTCAACAAGAAAAAATATAGAGCCTAAAACTTTTCAAAAATAAAAGTGGAAGTTAGAAGGATGAGCGTCGTTGAAGTGGGGGACGTCCTTGGACTTTTCTCATGCCCATGGAAACTGTGTGAATCTTGAATTATAGAAACTTTCCAAAAAAATAATTATCCCCTTGTACAAACCATTGTACTATAAAAATAATGTGCCAAGATTTACCTTCAGTGTATTTAAATCACTTGTTTGGTATGTGCTGTAGAGAAACATAAACTTTTGATGTAGTGTTTGAATTTACATATTTTAGTGGAATGTGAAAAAATTCTGAAATTTTTACAAATTAATTCCATGCAAATTGTTTATTACTTACTAATTTTTCATAATTTTTGGAGTTATAGAAGTATATGTTTCATGTGCATCTTTACAGATTATCATGTTTTCACAGATTGCTATTATATTTTCTTTTATCTACTTATGTTTGCAACTTTGCCAAGCCCCATTGAGCAGGTAGCATTCAAATTGTGTTAGAATACAGTACATAATGTTGGATTATAGTTACACAATATTTTTACAACAAGACATGATGAGATTTGATGTTATATGTACTAACCCCTCTAATAAAAGTTCGGTTAAGTTTTGTGTGGATGAAGTTTTTGAAGCCCAAGGAGACATCGCTATGAGAAGAATAAGGAGAACAAGATTTTAAGATTGGGGATCCCCAAGGCACAACAATTAATTATTTAAGGAGGCTCAAACATCTTTCTTCCCCGACAATTATCAGTATGTCCCGATTTTTGTTTTCTTCACATGATATGCATAAATTCTTGGAACATCGTGTGCTTTTTATTTTTATTTTAGTGATGCACCATGTCGGTATGCGATAGTCCTTGATTGATTTATAGAATGCTCTTTGCACTTCAATTATATCTTTGGAGTATGGCTTTGTGGAATGCTTCGTGTGCTTCACTTATATCTTTTGAAGTGTGATGATCAGCATTAGAGTGTTGCCCCTACCAGTGAGGAAAAGAATGGTGCAGATCGATGAGTCATGGAAACATTGGGGATGAGGTCCATGAGACTGTTCTAAAAAAATTTAAAATAAAATAAAAAAGGAGATAAAAGGAGAGAGAGGCCACACTACTATCCTTTTTCCACACATGTGCTTCAAAGTAGCACCATGTTCTTCATAAAGAGAGTTTTCATATAATTCATGATTATGCTAGTGGGTGCTACTTCTTGAGCTTGCGTTGGTTTTTTCCTTGAAGAGGAAAGGGTGATGCAGCAAAGTAGGGATAAGTATTTCCCTCAGTTAAGAACCAAGGTATCAATCGAGTAGGAGGCACAAGCAAGTCCCCAATAGATGCATGTGCACAAACGAACAAACACTTGCACACAACACGAAAAAGGGGTTGTCAATCTGTCGGTGCAACGAACCTTTATGTCTGTTGCTCGGACTTATACACAGGCGTGTTGGCATCACTCGACTACATGAACATACAAAACAAGACCATGCTCGGAAGACCGCTCTTCGTGAGATCAAGGAGCGGGTCAACAAGACCAAGTCAAACCAAGATAGCAGAGCATCACTTTGGGAAGACCTCCCTTGCCAGGAGGAGAGCCTGGCCGGGTCAAGGCCACCCTAGGGACAAGTCCAAGATTTCCCCGGCAGGCTTGCTGGGTCCACAAAGGGCGAGGATTCCCGCCAAGGCATCACCGCTCCACCGCACCACAACGCAAACCACTTATCAATGCGGTTTCGAGCCCCCAAGTGATTAAGTGGCTTCTACTAAGCATGTGGCAGCCATTGGAAGGCGGGTTACTCTCATGTGACACCCGTCCAGAGGTGTGTCAAACAGATAAGCAAAAGATGATTAAGCGGCACGGCAGGATTGTCGGGCTCAATCCTCCATATGACACCTAGCAGTGCATTCAATGCACTTTGTCCTAACTGCCAGAGTTAGGTATGATAGCACTGTTAGCTATCTAATCACTAGGTAAAGACTGTTTTGCCATTTTGGTCACCCCTTAAGCTATAAAAGGAGGTCCAAGGCAACCTAGCACGGGATTCGAACCCTTGCACACTTGTATGCATGTAGATGCTCTCCTCGAGACCACCTTGTCAGGCTTGAGAAATGTGTGTTCATTGTGCTCCTCCATCAAATCCACCAAACCAGGAGTAGGGTTTTATGCTTCCCAGCGGCCCGAGCCTGGGTAAAAACTACCATAGTCACCACCATCGTGTTGTTTCACGGCCTATGCTCTCTGTGCAACACGATCTCCCCCCTTGCCGAACCACAAGGGGCCGATGGCCCCATAGGTGACCGTGTTCCTCCACAACATGTTTGGCATGCCAGGTAGGGCAAAGCGCTTGCACGAACCCGAGGTTGTGAACAGCGCATCGAGCATTGATAACCCACAAGTATAGGGGATCGCAACAGTTTTCAAGGGTAGAGTATTCAACCCAAATTCGACACAAGGGGAGCTAAAGAATATTCGTAAGTATTAGCAGCTGAGTTGTCAATTCAACCACATCTGGAGATTAATTATTTGCAGCAAGGTGATCAGTAGCAAAGTAGTATGATAGTTTTGATAATAGTAACAGCGGCAATAGTAACGGTAACAGTGATGGCAGTGGTTTGTTGGATGATATTCACCACGTGATAGTATAGGGCACTAGCTCTAGTTCATAAATATAATGTAGGCATGTATTCCGTAAATAGTCATACGTGCTTATAGAAAGAACTTGGATGACATCCTTTGTCCTACCCTCCCGTGGCAGCGGGGTCCTATTGGAAACTAAGGGATATTAAGGCCTCCTTTTAATAGAGAACCGGAACAAAGCATTAACACATGGTGAATACATAAACTCCTCAAACTACGGCCATCACCAGGAAGTGTGCCGACTATTGTCACTCCGAGGTTACCGGATCATAACACGTAGTAGGTGACTATAACTTGCAAGATCAGATTTAGAACATAGATATAATGGTGATAACATAAACGGTTCAGATCTGAAATCATGGCACCCGGGCCCAAAGTGATAAGCACTAAGCATGGCAAAGTCATAGCAACATCAATCTCAGAACATAATGGATACTAGGGATTAAGCCCTAACAAAACTAACTCGATTACATGATGAATCTCATCCAACTCCTCACCGACCAACGAGCCTACAAAGGAATTACTCACTCTCGGCAGGGAGCATCATGGAATTGGCGATAGAGAAGGGTTGGTGATAACAGAGATCGAAGATCCCCCCTCTCCGGAGCCCCAAATAGACTCCAGATCTGGCCTCCCGATGAAGGACAGGATATGGCGGCGGCTCCGTCTCATGGAACGCGATAATTCTTTCTCGTTTTTTCTGAAAAAATAGGATTTTTTATAGCTTCGGTTTCAGGGTCTGCGGGGCCACCAGGTGGGGACAACCCACCTGGGCACGCCTGGAGGGGAGGTGCGCCCTGGTGGGTTGTGCCCACCCAGGTGCCCCCCTCCAGTGGTTATTGGCTCTAGAAATTCTCTTTTATTGTATAAAAATCCTCGCAAAGTTTTGTTCCATTCCAAGAACTTTTATTTCTGCACAAAAACAACACCATGGTAGTTTTGCTGAAAACAACGTTAGTCCGGGTTAGTTTCATTCAAATCAAGTAAAATAGAGTCCAAAACAAGAGGAAAAGCATTAGGAAAAGTAGATACGTCAGAGACATATCAACTCCCCCAAGCTTAAAGCTTTGCTTGTCCTCAAGCAATTCAGTTGATAAACTGAAAGTGAAAAAGAAAAACTTTTACGAACTCTTTTGCTCTTGTATGCATAAATAAGCTTAAACAGCTCCCAGGTTTTCAGCCAATATTATAACTAACCATGTCGACAATAACTCTTAAAAATTATATTAACTCATATCAATGACATAGTCAACTAGCGAGCAATAATAAGATATCTCAAAAAGCAACACGTTATCAAAACAACCATGATATAATATGCTCGCTAGCCCTTTCTAAGACCGCAAAACATAAATGCAGAGCACCTCCAAAGTTCAAGCAGTGACTAAACAATGTAATTCATGGTAGAAAAGATCCAGTCATGATGCACCCAACATTAGCTACACACAATTCATAAGCATGACAGCAGTGCTCTCATGTTCTGGCGCTTATTTTAAAAGGTGATGACACAACATAAAAGTAAATAGATAGTCCCTTCGCAGAGGGGAGCAGTGATTTGCAGAGATGCTAGAGCTCAAGTTTTTAAGACAGAGGTAAATGATATTTTGAGAAATGCACCCTTCTTTTTTACTTCGCGACCATCAGTTATCAATATCTTCCATGCTAAACACATTAGTGGCGGGTCCCAAGCCATAAAGTAAATGTTTGTTGGGGAACATAGTAATTCAAAAAAATTCCTACGATCACGCAAGATCTAACTAGGAGATGCATATCAACGAGAGGGGAGAATGTGTCCATGTACCCTCATAGATCGAAAGCGGAAGCGTTTAGTAACGCGGTTGATGTAGTCGAACGTCTTCACGATCCAACCGATCCAAGTACCGAACCTACAACACCTCCGTGTTCAGCACACATTCAGCATGATGACATCCCTCAAGCTCTTGATCCAGTTGAGGACGAGGGAGAGTTCTGTCAGCACGATGACGTGGCGACAGTGATGATGAAGTTACCGGCGCAGGGCTTCACCTAAGTAGTACGACGATATGACCGAGGTGTTTAACTGGGGAGTGGGGCACCGCACACGGCTAAGAGATTGTCTATTGTGCTTTGGGGTGCTTCCTACCCACGTATATAAAGGAGGGGGAGGGGGAGGCCGGCCAATGGGGGTGCATGCCATAGGAGGAGTCCAACTAGGATTCCTAATCCTAGTTGGACTCCCCTTCCTTTTCCAAGAGGGGGAGAGGGAAGGAGGAGGAGAGGGAGAAGGAAAGAGGGGGCGCCGCCCCCTCCATAGTACAATTCGGACTTGCCATGGGGGGGCACCCCTTGCGGCCCTTCTCTCCTTTCCACTAAAGCCCATGAAGGCCCAATACTTCCCCATGGGGTTCCGGTAACCTCCCGGTACTCCGAAAAATACCCGAATCACTCCGGAACAATTCCGGTGTCCAAATATAACCTTCCAATATATCGATCTTTACCTCTTGACAATTTCGAGACTCCTCGTTGTCGGTGTCTTGGGAACGGGGGTCCCCAGACTTGCCTGCCTGCGGCCAGCGGCGTGGCTAAGCTAGCAGGCTATACGGCCCATCTTCACCAACGATGCATCCAAGACCCTCACGAGGGTCCAAGCCTGATGAGGCGGACGACACAAGACCTCCTCTGGAGTAGCCTAGCCAGGCAACCTCACGAGGAGATATAAGGGGGGGAAAACCTCACGAGGCCCTCATGACGTCAGCCATGACGCACGACACCAGGCGGGCGCCAGGTGAGCGCCAGCACGCGCAGTGTCCTTGTTTCCTCTTTGGTGCTAAGGAAGCAAGCACAGGCGAGGAGTACTGAGGCATCGGGCAAAGGTTACCATTTCAGTGCAACAAGACCAAGACCAGGAGGACGGCAAGAGGGAGGTCATCGTGGAGCCCAAGACAGCGTCACCGCCAGAGCCTTTGGCAGGCGAAGACCACTTTTGTCAGGATAGCTTGTACTAGTTGTCCCCCTTCAAATTAGCCCACCATTGTTGGCTCCCTTCCCGCTCGATATTTTGGAAGAGGACTAGGGCCAATATAAATAGGACTAGCCACCACCTTAGTAGAGGACGGATCGTTCAGACCATCCACACACACACACAAGCTCACCGAGCTCAACAATACCTCAACCTTAAGAGGCTGTTCTTCCCTTGTATTGTTCATCATTAGCCCTTGAGGCAATCCACCACCACCACACTTGAGTAGGGTATTACACCACAACGGTGGCCCGAACCAGTATAAACCTCGTGTCTTTCTGTGTTGCGAGTTCATCCGCGAGATCTTAGTGAGCTAGGGCGTAGATCGGTGGGAGGAAAAGACTTCGTGCGCACCCCAGTGTTCGAACCTTAAGGGTTTTCTGGAATCCCACATCCGACATTTGGCACGCCAGGTAGGGGTGCATCGGGGCTCTACACCAACCAGCGCCCCGTACCGCCACACTACGCTCCCATGGCGGGTGCCCCGCCACCAACCTCTATGGCCAACACCAGCAGCAGGGAGTCTGGGTACCGAGCCCTGGCCCCCGCTCTACGGCGAGTGCAGTGGCCGGCCAAGTTCAGGCCAGAGATGCCGCCGCGTTATGATGGCGCGACAGACCCGGCGCCGTTCCTGCTGGCGTACGAGGAGGCCGTCCTCGAGGCCGGAGGCGACGACAAGATCATGGCCAACTGGTTTCCCATGGCCCTCGCCGGCGAGCCGCGCGCCTAGCTGCTCAACCTCCCGGGATCCATGGTGGCATCCTGGGGGGAGCTCCGCAACCTCTTCACCGCACGCTGCGCAGTGCCAGCACACCACGCAGTCGCGGCACTGTTGGGTGGCTCCCAAGCACCTCCTTCAGATCGCCAGGTCAAGCCTTTAGTCCGTCAGATTGGGGCAGCCTGCAAGCGCCCGGGGGCTCCGAGATGCTCTCGATGCACTGCACGCCCACCATCTGCAACGTGGCCGTCACCAAGACCCTCATTGACGGTGGCGCCGGCCTCAACTTGCTCTCCGTAGAAGCCTTCGGCCTTCTTCATGTGCCGCTCAAATGGCTCGGCCTCAGCAAGCCCTTCACAGGAGTGGGTGGTGGAGCTGCCCACCCTCTGGGGCAGATCCGCCTCCCTGTCACCTTTGGCACACGAGACAACTATCGCATCGAGCTGGTGGACTTTGACATCGCCCACATCGGTCTCCCGTACAATGCCATCCTTGGGTACCCGGCTCTCGCTCAGTTCATGGCAGTGACTCACCCGGCCTACAACCTCATGAAGATGCCAGGGAGCAAGGGCGTCCTCACCATCAAGGGGGACACTAAGGAGGCCGTGGCGACGCTCAAGCTCGCCTTCAAGACCGCGACATCAGCACAGCCAGCCGGCGCCGGTACGCCCAAGGCCAAGGAGACCGCGCCCGTCAAGAAGAGGCAGCTATTTACTCAAGACAAGGCGGAGACCATGAAGGTGCCGGTCGACGAGGACGGGTCCTCAAGAGCCACCTTCACCATAGGAACCGGCCTTGACCCGGGACAAGAAGAAGCTTTGGTGAGATTTTTACACGCGAACAACGAGATATTCGCGTGGGAGCCCAATCAGCTGGTAGGGGTCTCGAGAGAGGTAATCCAGCATCATCTAAGGGTGTGCCCCAACGTACACCCCATTTAGCAGCGAGCAATACGACAGTCCACTAAGAAGCAGGCCTTCATCGTCCAAGAGACACGCAAGCTGGAGGCGGCGGGTACCATCCGAGAAGTTCGATACCCTGAATGGCTGGCGAACCCCGTCGTAGTACCGAAGAAAGGCGGGAAGGAATGGATGTGCGTCGACTTCACCAACCTTAACAAAGCATGCCCCCAGAATCCGTTCCCGCTTCCACGCATCGATCAAATCATCGACTCCACCACCGAGTGCGACTTGCTATGTTTCCTGGATGCATTCTGAGGATACCATCAAATCAAGATGGCGGTGGAGGATGTGGAGAAGACAGCCTTCCTGACACCATGCGGGGTGTACTGCTACTCCTGCATGCCCTTCGGGTTGCGCAACCTTTCAATGGTTGATGCAAATCGCCTTGGGGTGGCAACTCGGCGGAACAAAGGCCTACGTTGATGACATAGTGGTCAAATCTCATGAGGCGAGGACATTGATTCAAGACTTGGAGGAGACCTTCGAGAGATTGCGCCAAGTGAACTTGAGGCTTAACCCGGGGAAGTGCGTGTTTGGCGTCCCCTCCGGCAAGTTACTGGGGTTCCCCGTATCCCACAGAGGGATCATGGAGAACTGGGAGAAGATCAAGGCCATCGAAGACATGAGCCCAATGCAGACCCTTAAGGAAATGCAAAAGCTAGCAGGGCGGGTGACCGCGTTAGGGCGTTTCATCTCCAATATAGGCGAGCGCGCCTTACCCTTCTTTAAGCTCATGAAGAAGAAGGGCACGTTCGAGTGGACCCCAGAGGCCGACCGGGCCTTCCAAGACCTCAAGAAATACCTCACCAGCCCCCAAGTGATGGTGGCACCGCGGCCTCTCGAGCCTATGGTGCTCTACCTTGCCGCCACCCCGTAGTCCACCAGCGCGGCGCTGGTGGTAGTTTGGGAGGAGCGACAAGACAAGGGTGTGCCGCGCCAAGCCAGAGCTGATGCAGTGCGGGGTCAGGAAGGCGCGGCAAAGCCATCAGCGGCGGAAGACCAAGCTCAGCAGGGCAACATCACAGAAGCTCCTGAGGACAGTCAGGTCTCAGGAAACCCACCACCTCGGGATATGCCACAATCTCTGCGGGACCCAAGCCTCGACAGCGTGCCAGCCCTCATCGAGCACCCAGTGTACTTCGTCAGCACCGTACTACGGGACGCGAGGGCGCGCTACCCCATGCCGCAAAAGCTCCTGCTCGCACTCTTGGTGTCCTCGCGCAAGCTGCGACACTACTTCCAGGGCCACCCCATCAAGGTCGTCTCAGCCTACCCATTGGAGAGGGTGCTCAGGAGCCCTAACTCAGCCGGAAGGGTCGCTGAGTGGAACATCGAGTTGCAAGCATTCCAGTTGGAGTTCAGCACTACTAGGGTCATCAAGGGAGCCGCGCTCACCGATTTTGTGGCAGAATGGACAGATGCCCCAGCTCTTGAGGAAGGAGAAGACCGGTCCACCTCCCCAGGAAGCAAGGCACAAGACGGCTGGGTCATGTATTTTGAGGGTGCCTTCTCACATCAGGGCGCGGGGGCTGGAGCAGTGCTCATCTCGCCCACTCAGGACAAGCTCTACTACGTCATGCAACTCTGTTTTCAGCACGGCGAGAAGGTCTCCAACAACATCGCAGAATACGAAGGCCTCATAGTTGGCCTAAGGGCTGCGGCGGCTCTAGGGGTGAAGTGCCTCACCGTCAAAGGCGACTCGCAGCTCCTCGTCAACTTTTCCAACAAGGTGTACGAGCCGAAGGACGAGAACATGGAGGCCTACCTCGCGGAGGTGCGCAAGATGGAAAAGCAGTTCTCGGGCCTGGAGCTGTAGCACGTGCCCCGGGGCACCAACAAGGAAGCCGATGACATCGCCAGGAGAGCATCCAAGCAGCAACCACAAGAGCCCGGCGTCTTCGAAGAGCGGCTCTTCAAGCCATCAGCTTCGCCACCTGTTTCAAGCATGACTCAGCCTCGGGAGGAACTCCCGCAGCCCCCGACCACGGGAGCCCCAGCCTATGGCCCGACCTCAGGAGCTCGGCTGCTCTTGGCGCTTGAGCCCCAGGAGGAGTGTTGGATCAAGGAATTCAAGGAGTACCTAATGCACGGGACGCTGCCGGAGAAGGAAGAGGACCCGGAGCGCGTGGCCCGGCAGGCCACGACATACTGTATCCAAGACGGCGAGTTATATAGGAAACGACCGAACGATGTCACGCTGCGCTGCATCTCCAGCAATCAAGGAAGGGAGTTGCTGATTGACATACACGACGGTGATTGCGGACATCACTCGTCGTCACGGACCCTCGTCGGCAAGATGATCCGCAGTGGATTCTATTGGCCTACAACACTCAACGACACGGTCGAGCTGGTGAAGTCCTGTGAAGCTTGCCAATTCCACACCAAGCAAATCCATCAGCCTGCTCAGGGCCTCCAAACCATCTCGCTCACATGGCCATTTGCAGTCTGGGGGCTGGACATCCTAGGCCCGTTTCCCCGGGCTCCATGGGGCTACCGCTATCTCTACATCGCCATCGACAAGTTCACCAAGTGGGCGGAAGTGGAAGCCGTCTGTACCATTCCAACCGGCTCTGCTATCAAGTCCATCAAGGGCCTCATGAGCCGCTTCTGGGTCCCCAACTGCATCATCACAGATAATGGTTCACAGTTTACTAGCAACCTCTTCAAAACCTACTATGCTAACCTTGGAATGCAGATCTGCTACGCTTCGGTGGCCCACCCCAGGAGCAACGGTCAGGCCGAGTGCGCTAACACGGAGGTCCTGAGGGGCCTTAAGACCAGAACCTTCAAGAAGAAACGGGAGGCCTGCGGCAGGGGCTGGCACGATGAGCTCCAGTCCATGATGTGGTCCATCCGAACCACCGCCACCAAGCCAACAGGCAAGACTCCATTCTTCCTCGTCTACGGAGCTGAAGCAGTCCTTCATCATGAGGTCAAGCATCGCTCCACACGGGTCCTAGCATTCGACGAAACGCAGCAGGACGCCATGCGGGGGATGGATCTCGTGCTGGGGGAGGAACGCCGTCGCGAAGCCACGTTGAGGGCAGCAAGGTACCAACAAGTGCTGCGGCGATACCACTGCCGCAACATCCGCTCCGGGACGCTCAAGGTGGGCGACCTCGTCCTAAGGCGGGTCCTCTCCAGGGAAGGGCTGCACAAGCTTTCACCCATGTGGGAGGGCCCGTTCAGGGTCGTCCATGTCTCCAGGCCGGGTGCAGCGTGCCTGGAGACGCAGGACGGGATACCTATCCAGAACGCCTGGAACATCCAGCATCGCCGAAAGTTCTATCCATGAAGCAAGGCGCAGAGCCTGAGAAGCAAGGCCCAGATTCTAAGAAGAAAGGCCCAGAGCCTGTGAAGAAGGCCCGGTGCCTGTGAAGAATCGCCGTCCGTGACACTCTCACGTAATAATGAGTGGGGATGTACACGCCCCAGAGTCTCAGGAGCGTCGGCCTCAGGCCCTGGGGCTCCCTCCCATGCCTAGTGGACAGCACTTAGCTCCGCGCTGGTGAGAAGACTTGAAGACTAGATTAGGTGCCAGACGCGGCTTTTCATTTGCTTCCCGTAGTTGACTCGCTTTTTCTCAATCAAAGTTTGCCTTTGGCATTCCTTACCGATTTGATTCCCTCGCCTCTCACTGCGTTTTTTCCGGCTCGAATTTTCTCGTGTTCTCTCTCTCTCGCATGCCTCGCGAGGGGGCTAGGCAGGCGCCCTCGCGAGCATTTTTTCTCCTTTCTGCCTTCTCGCGAGCCACCCTCGTTCGAGCCCGAAAGCTAGGGCACCTCTCCTAGTCCGTGCCCCTCGGGTACCGCGACACAAAGCGCCAGGTCAGGGCCAGGATGAACGGCAAATCTTTTAACGCACTTCCTAATGAGTTTTTCGTAGTTCCTGAATGAATGCAGGCCATCGAGGCAAGATGAATGCGAGGAAATAAACGCTTCGTGAGGAAGAGGACGTCCTGAGTATACCAGGTTAAGTTATCTTTCGCAAAATAACGACACAGCACGAGAACAGCACACATACTGATATAACCAAGGAACCATAGTTCGATACACGCCCACCTGGGCCCATGCAGGTTTCATTCTTGATGTAGGAAAAGAGCAAAACAAAAGTAGCGTTGCAGCGATCCACGAGGACAGGCACCTAGCACTACCCCAAGCCTAGCCAGATCCTTCCTCACGCTTCATGGAGGTGCAGCGACGAGACGACCCACTGCCGCCTTCAAAATGGGCGCGGCGGCGTGGCGGCTGGGCATAGCCGCCACTGCTGGAGCTGTAGCCGGAGGAAGAGCCGTCGTAGCTGGACGAGACACGATCGCCGACGAGGGCGGGCTCGCCCTCGTCCTCGTCGCGACCATCTCCAAGGCCGAGTACCTCCTCGCCGTCGTTCGCCTCGGGGCAGCACCCGGCACGGCGACCATCTTCCCCAAACACCCTCACATAAAGGGTCGACCCACCATCGTACCTGAAGTGGAGGGTGCACCGCCTGCCCAAGCCGCGTGCGCGGGCGAATGTCTGCCAGTCGTGGGCCAGGGCTATGTTGCCCTCGGCGGAAGTCTCGACCGCAACCCAAGAGGCCTTGCTGCAGCAGCCATCTGCCTACAGCCAGAGTCCGCCTGGACCAGAGGTCGGCAGTTCACCGGCGAAGAAGCGCGGGAGTTGGAGCCAGTTGCCGGCCGGGTTTTCCGACCAGACGACAAACTCCGACGACCCCTCCGCCGTGTGGAAGCGCTGACGAGGAGGCCACGCCACCATGGCACGCCTCCCTTCATCAACTGGACAGCCATGGCTGGGATGACCCACTCTGCGTGTCGTGGTGCTGTCTCGACAATGGGCCACGGCGCGGGTCGCGACATCTTTGCGCGGGTGGCCACGGCCGCGCTTGGGCGCCGGGGAGCTGGGTCCCTCGCGAGGGGCTTTCCCCTTCTCGGCGGCAGAGAACTTCCTTCGTGGTGCCATGGGTGTCACTACAAGTGATGAAGCAAGGAGGAAGGAGCAAGCAAGCAAGGAAGAGATGGGCAACGGGGGCTCCGCCCCCCTCACCATTTATAGCAAGGGAAGGCCAACCGGCGTCTCCCGTGATTGCAGGTAATGATGGTTTTCCTTGCATGTCGCAGGGACCTGACAAGTTGAGCAGTTGCCGAGGCAACATGGGGAAGCGGAGACGCCCACGTCCAATCATCCACCACGCGTCAATCGAGGACGCAAGCTTTTGGGGCCCGCGGTGGTCCGTACTTGGCCCTTGGCTTCGTCGCGAAGCCAAGCCCGAGCGCACCATGGGCCTGGGGCCTACTGTCGGTGTCCTGGGAACGAGGGTCCCCAGACTTGCCTGCCTGCGGCCCGCGGCGTGGCTAAGCCAGCAGGTTGTACGGCCCATCTTCACCAACGATGCATCCAAGACCCTCGCGAGGATCCAAGCCTCACGAGGCGGACGACGCAAGACCTCCTCTGGAGTAGCCTAGCCAGGTAACCTCACGAGGAGCGGAGATATCAAGGTGGGGAAAACCTCACGAGGCCCTCGTGACGTCAGCCATGACGCACGAAACCAGCCGGGCGCCAGGCGAGTGCCAGCGCGTGCAGCGTCCTTGTTTCCTCTTTGCTGCTAAGGAGGCAAGCGCAGGCGAGGAGTACCGAGGCATCGGGCAAAGGTTGCCATTTCGGTGCAACAAGACCAAGACCAGGAGGACGGCAAGACGAAGGTCATCGTGGAGCCCAAGTTGTCACACCCTAGCTAGTCATGCATTAGAGTGTTGCATCATGTTTACTTTTCCATCAGAAACTTGAAATGGGGATTTGTGAAACCCTCAGAATCTTTTTGAAAATGACCCAAATAAAAATTTCTCCAAAAGGGTCCAAGAAAATGCTCATGTTGCTCTCTGAAAATATTGGACAAAGATAAAAATCAAACCAATATTTTTAAGAGCTCATAGGTATTTATTTTGGGCATTTGGAATTAATGCATAAATATTTGCATTGGAAATATATTAGTTATATATATTAATATATGTCCAAAAATTATGCCACCTGTTGGGGAGCTCTGGAATAATATATCTAGCTCCTGCAAAAATTGGCATAAGGTAATAAAATGATTTAATATTTTATTTAAATCAAAACAAATGTCAGAAATTAGAAAACAGAAATAAATAAAAGGGAGAAGCTTACCTGGGGCTCCTCCCTGTGCAGCCCAGCCAGCTGGCCGGCCCAGCCAGCAGGCGGCCCAGCCCGTCTCCCTCCTCTGTCGTCTTCGTCCTCGACAGAGGGAGGGGAGTGTGCCCGGCGCGCGCGCGCGCCACCGCGCCACGCCACCAGCTCGCCTGCCTGCCTGCCCCTCCCCTCCTCGTCTGGATGGCCTGGAACGACGCCATGCCCTCCCCTGCTCTCTCTCACTCTCCCCCGGTTCTTCCTCTCCTCTCCCTCGCTCTCTCCCTCCCGTGTCCGAACGCACCCATCGCTGCCGTTCGCCATAGCAGCCGCCACCGGCCTCCCCTCGCCTCCCCGACACGCTCCCCAGCTCCGCCGCGACCCCCTCTTCCTCCCCACCAAGCCAAGCCCCTCGGGAAGCTCTGCATCGCCTCCACGCCATCGTCTTCCTCCTCGGGCTCCGACCACCATCGCCGTCGATTCGCCGTCTCCAGCGCGTCCCCGAGCCCGCTTCGATGCCCACTGCAACCGCGGTGAGCTCCGCCACCGTTTCCCCCTCTTTTCCCCCTCGTTCCCGCGCCGTAACCCCGTTCCCACCACGGCCAAACCTCCGCCGTCGCCGAGCTCGCCGTCGACGCAGCCCCGGTGACCATTTGGTCACGGGCGTGCACCCGTTGTGCTTGCCGCGACCCGTAGAGCCCCTCCAGCGCCTCAGCTCCCTCGCTTGCGAGCAGCAGCGCCGATCCCGACCGCACCCGAACTCCGGCCGCCGCTCACGAGCTCGCCGTCGTCGGTACCGACCACCTCAGGCACGGCCACCACCACCGTTCGACGCGCGGGAGCAAGGGCTCTCCAACGAGCCCAAGCACGGCCTCGCTCGTGCCCTGTAGCGCGTTTCCGTATCGCGCCGCCGTCTCGGGCCTCGCCGGCGTCATGTCGCCGGTGGGTTTGACCTGTTTGACCTGGGGTTTGACCCCCCCAGGGTCACTGACGCGTGGGCCCCGTCGGCCAGGCGGTCAGATTAGTGCTAATCACTGTTAGTCAACCCCCCTGACACTGACCAGTGGGCCCCAGCGCCACTAATTCCTAATTAGGATTAAATTAACCCTGTTAAACCCCCCTGTCACTTACGTGTGGACCCCACACGTCAGGTTTGACCCCAGCCAGCCGCAGTTGACCGCTGACGTCATGCTGGCGCAATATATATATTTCTGGATTTAAATTAAATCAGGAAATTCCAGAATATTATTTAAACTTCAAAAATTCATAACTTTTATTCTGTAACTCCAAATCAGACAAATTATATATGAAAAATGATCAGAAAAATCCAATCTATCCATCTGTACTATTTTCATGCATGATCAAACAAGTTAAATTGATGTTTTAACAGAACAAGGAAAAGCACTTTAAAAGGCCATGTTTGAGTTTGAAATTTGAATCTTTGATTCAAATTGGTTCAAACCCTTCTGGTTTTAGTTGCATTAGCCCAACACACTCATATTGCCATGTTTCATGCATGCATCATATTGTTGCACATTGTTTGGTGATGGTTGTGTATCGGTGTCCTTTGCGACAGGTTCTGCCTCCGAGGAGTACCGTGATTACCCTAACGAAGAACCGTATCAGTGCATCGAACCATCAGGCAAGCAACCAACCATTTGATCATATCGATACAATCCCATGTTCTCGCTCCTGCTCTCTTTTACTGCATTAAGACAACGCGTTTCAAACTGCTGTGTGCTACGGTAGTTGAACCCATTTCCTCTGCATGACCTGTCATTGCCACAGTAACTAGATGAAACCCACTAGCATGTGTAGGAGTTGATTGAGCCATATGTATGTGTTGTTCCTACCTTGCTATGCCTGCTATGCTTAGAGTCGTGTCAGGTCTGGTTCATCTGGGTGATGGGCTAGAGTGAAATGATTATGTCGGTAATGAGAGTGGTGTGGTGAACACGATTTGGTAAAGGTATCGATGAGAGGCCATGTAGGAGTACATGGTGGGTTGTTTCATTGAAGCCGACCTTAAGCACTGAGATCTGTATGTGTGATTTAAGATACAGCTACTACCATGCATTGGGCCCTGAAATATGACCCCGCTCGACTTCTTATTCACCCTAGCTCTCTGTCCAGGAGTTGCAAGTAGTTTCTGGTGTTTGTAGCCTACTGGAGGCCGTGGACAGCGCTGACCGTAGGGGTGGGCTGTGATGCGGTAGGTACGTGGCCGGGTGTACCGAATACCCGTTAGGTATCTCGGGAACCCTGTTCACATCGTTCGGGGCCGTATGGGAAACCTCGGCCGGACTCCCTGCGGATGGAACCTGGATAGGCGATAAACCTGGACTAGAGGCTTAAGTGTTTAGGTAGGTCGTGGTCTACACCCACGTCGGCTTTCGCTTGAAGTCTGCCGAGCACATGTCGTGTGCAGACGCTAAGTGGTGGAAACATGTATGAAGAAGTACACCCCTGCAGGGTTATCATGATCTATTCGAATAGCCGCGTCCGCGGTAAAGGACTACTTGGTTGCCTATACAGTTCATAGACAAGTAAATGGAAACTACTAAAAGCCTCAAGATAAGTGTGAGTGCCGAGGATGGCTCTTCCGTAGGAAGACGGAGGCGGATCCTCGGTAGTGTATTGAAGTGGTGAGTAGTGGACTCGTGTGCGCAAAACCATTTCAAGTTGAAGTATCGTAGGATAGTCTAGCCAAGAGTCAAAGCTGGCTTGCTGCAATAACTCCACCAACCCTTCTTGATAATATGCATGTATGTAGGATCTGATGTAAGTCTTGCTGAGTACCTTTGTACTCATGTTGCTATAATTTACATTTTTACAGAAGACGCTGCAACCCCTTCTGATGGGTTCTATGTAGACATTGACATCAACGAGTAGGCTAAAGGCCCAGGTGGTGACCCTGAGCTTGTGAAGGACCATGTAGTATAGCTAGGCTTTCCAAGCCTCTTTTATTTTACTAGTTGTCTGTACTCAGACAAGTTACTTCCGCTGCTGGTTTGTATGACTGTATGACTTGAATGTTGGGTCGTGAGACCCGTACCTTTGTGTATGTTATGTATGGCTCCCTGAGCCTTAAATAAAGTACTTGTGTCGTAGAGTCATGTTGTGATGCTTCGTTGTATTTGCACATATCGAGCATATTGTGTGTATGATTGAAATGCTTGGTATGTGTGGGATCTGACTATCTAGTTGTTTATCTTTAGTAGCCTCTCTTACCGGGAAATGTCTCCTAGTGTTACCGCTGAGCCATGGTAGCTTGCTACTGCTCTGGAACACTTAGGCTGGCCGGCATGTGTCCTTCTTCGTTCCTGTGTCTGTCCCTTCGGGGAAATGTCACGCTTTGAGTACCGGAGTCCTGTTAGCCCGCTACAGCCCGGTTTACCGGAGTCCTGCTAGCCCAGTGCTACAGCCCGGACCCACTTGCTGATGACCGACACGTTCGAAGCTGGGTCATGGATGCCTGTCCCTGTAAGTCTGTGCCACTTTGGGTTTACGACTAGTCATGTCAGCCCGGGCTCCTTATCATATGGATGCTAGCGACACTATCATATACGTGAGCCAAAAGGCGCAAACGGTCCCGGGCAAAGGTAAGGCGACACCCGTGGGGATACCGTGTGTGAGGCCGCAAAGTGATATGAGGTGTTACCGGCTAGATCGATGTGACATCGAGTCGGGGTCCTGACAGCGTTGGTATCAGAGCCGGACTGCCTGTAGGTTCTCCAAGCCAAACTGGTCGATGTTGAGTCTAGAAATTCTTTAGTTATATGTAGGGGAATTGTTTGTGGGTTGGAACGTAAGGCTCTTTTTACTCCTTTATCTAATGACATTCTGATCTGAGTCAGTCTATTCTTCCACCGGGGGTTAAGGAATTAGGATCTGTTCTCTCTATCAGGATCACGTGTTACTAATCAGTAGTACCTTATAGGTTTGATGGATACAAGCCTAGTTCAGTTCTACTACCACATTATGTTGCTAGGATGGTCTCAGAACTTTGATATGATGATGATGAGTGTGTATGTAATCCTTTGTCAAATGTCTCAAAATCCTTCTTGAGCATTTACAGCTGTTATGCTGCCGAAATTTTGCTAGAAATTCAAATGCCTTTGCATTATGATTGTGCTTTCAGATGGCCACTCGCGACCTCAATCAAGTGGTTCGCCTGACTCGATGCCTAGATGTACCCGGCCATACTGCCAAGTTGGTCAGGGTAATGACTGAGGCTGGATACCGCTGGTATCCTGAGTACACGGTCGAAGAGCAATTTCGGGACTTCAATCAAAGACAGTATCTCTGCACTGTCAGGATATTTCCATCTTATCCTGGATCCACCGAGCCCCTTCACTGCTCCTATGGACTCGGGGTTACTATTGAGATGGCTGTGCAGGACGCCGCCTACTCTATGATGACCATCATGCGAGTCAGATCTGGTCTATTTCGGGACTCTGATTTCCGGTATATGCCAGGATCACTTCCGGGAGCACAAGGGTATCTCCAGGCTATCTATGCTGACCCCACTCAGGAGGATTCACGGACTCGCACCACTGCTGAGATGCTCGAGGATAAGGACCGTGAAAATCGGGCCTTGAGGTTAGAGCTCTTCAATACCCGTGCTGACCACTGGGCCACTTTGACTCGGTTTGCACCGGCGGTGCAAGCTGGATATTCGGATATGCGCGATCTCTATCCTGTGAGATCTGCTCTGCCAGACGTGATGGGTTGGCGTGATGTAGGAGGCATCACCCCACCTCGCGGTCCCCGCAGGCCACCGTCTGTTGGTCCAAGACCTCATCCTAGCCCCTATGGTCCACAAGCTCCGCGAGATCGTCTGTTTCCGGATGATCATGTTGAGCTTCCAGGCTATGGAGGTGACTTCTACGAGGACTACTACGGATCGGTCTGAGTTAGTGGTAGTATCACTAGTTCGCACTAGCTGTGTCGTCTATCGTCCCGCGTGACTCGTGGGATATGACCTAGTTTGTACTCTTTCCGGAGGTGTAGAAAAATAATGTATAGGAGCTTGGGATGCCTCCGATGAGATGTAATCCTCTTTTCACCGTAATAGTACTTTGTTTGGTCTTGTACTAAACCCTGTATGGTGTGTATGACGATGGAATAAAAGAAGCAGTTTCTGTATCTACCATGTCATACGGATGATCATCTTGCATTCCGAGTTATTCCTTACATTTTGTATCCTATGTCGGAATTTTATCATCCTGACTAAATCATTGTCTTGTTTACCTAGGATGGTCAACACGCGCACTAACCCTGCTCCTCAAGAGCAGGCCGAAGGCAGTGAAGTCAGGGATGCAAATCTGCCTCATCCTCCTTCCCTAGCCGAGGTTATGATGGAAGCTGAGAGAAACAAGCGGGAGACCAACCGTTTGTTGGAGCGTATTGAACAGAACACGGCACACCATCAGAGGACTAACGTGGTGTCACTCAGTGATTTTATCAAATTACATCCACCCACGTTCCACCACTCCGTCGAGCCTCTCGACGCTGATGACTGGCTTCGCAGTATCTCTCACAAACTGCGTTCCGCGCTGGTAGCGGAGGCTGACAAGGTCACCTTTGCTGCATATCATCTTGAAGGCCCCGCCAGTCTATGGTGGGAGAATTATGGAGCTATGCGCCCAGCGGGCCATGTCACTACTTGGGCTGAATTCAGCGAGGCTTTCCGTGAACATCACATTCCGGAGGGTCTCATGGACCGTAAACGTGAGGAATTCTGCAATTTCACCCAAGGCCGACTCTCTGTGGATGTTTACAGCAGGGAGTTTGGTAACCTCGCACGATATGCAACTGAGGAAGTTTCTACTGATGCGAAGAAGCAAGCAAGGTTCCGTAAGGGCCTTAGTCCTGAGCTTCGCCGTGACCTCCGTCTGCATGAGTGCACATCTTTTCAGAAACTTGTCAACAAAGCCATCAGTGCTGAAACTGGTCAGACTGACTATGACGCAACACGCAAGCATGGCCGTGACATGGGTTCCTCATCCGGTGCTGGTCCTCAGAAGCGCCGCGTGTGGGTACCCAACACCGCCCTGCCACCCAGGTTCACACCGAGGCCACCCTTTCAGGCGCCTCGCCCTGTTCAACAGTCTGCTCTAGCCAAGCCCTATGGGGGTCCAACCAACAATGCTCCTCCACGTACCAGTTCCGTGACTTGTTTCAAGTGTGGGGAATCTGGTCACTATATGCGTGAGTGTCCCCAGACCAACCCCAACCAGTCTGCTAAAGCTGTTGGCCGTGGCAAGCCGACAGGGAAAAGTATTCCACGCCAAGCCGGCCACCGCTTCACGTGGCCATGTCAACTGTATCTCTGCCGAAGAAGCTCAAGAGGATCCCAACGTCGTTCTCGGTACGCTTCTTGTTAATTGCCACCCGGCATCTGTTCTTTTCGATACAGGAGCCTCTCATTCATTTATATCCGAGAACTATGCTCGTTTGCATAACACCGCATTCTGTGACATGCCATCCACTATGGAAATTTCTACTCCTGGTTCTAGATGGCAGACCTCTAGGGTAAGTTATGGAAATGAAATCCAAGTCGACAGACTTGTTTTCCTTGCATCGTTGATAGCCCTTAAATTTTCAGATATTAATATCATTTTGGGTATGGACTGGATGTCAGCTCATCATGCCAAAATTGATTGCTTCTCTAGGACTGTTCAACTCACTCACCCTTCGGGCAAGATAGTCAATGTCTTAACCCGAATAGCCAAGCGACAATTATATTCTCTTAACGCCAGCCCTTTGCCAGACCTTGAGGACGTTCCGGTAGTCCGTGACTTCCCGGATGTCTTCCCAGAGGAATTGCCAGGTGTTCCACCTGACAGGGATGTTGAGTTCGTAATAGACCTCATTCCAGGAACCGTTCCGATTGCTAGAAGACCTTATAAGATGGCACCACTAGAACTAGCCGAGCTTAAGAAACAACTCGATGAGTCCTTGAAAAAGGGTTTCATCCGACCTAGCTCATCTCCGTGGGCTTGCCCCGTCCTATTCGTCAAGAAGAAGGATGGTACGGACCGGATGGTTGTAGATTATCGACCTGTCAATTTGGTCACAATCAAGAACAAATATCCACTCCCCAGGATCAACGACCTGTATGATCAGCTCGCTGGATCCTCAGTCTTCTCCAAGATGGATTTGAGGTTGGGCTACCATCAAATCAAAATCAGAAACGGGGACATTCCTAAAACGGCCTTTGTTACTCGTTATGGCCAATACGAGTACACCGTCATGTCCTTCGGTTTAACCAACGCTCCAGCCACCTTTTCTCGGTTAATGAACTCAATCTTCATGGAGTATTTGGATAAATTCGTCGTGGTTTACCTCGATGATATACTCATCTACTCCAAGAACGAGGAGGAACATGCCGAACATCTAAGGCTAGTGTTGAAGAAACTTCGAGAGCATCGCCTTTATGCCAAATTTTCTAAATGTGAATTCTGGTTGTCAGAAGTGACCTATCTGGGTCATGTAATATCTGGTAAAGGTATTGCTGTTAACCCTGAGCGAGTTCAAGCCGTCCTTAATTGGACTCCACCTGAATCGGTCAAGCAAGTTCGGAGTTTTCTGGGCTTAGCGAGCTATTGTCGTCGCTTTGTCGAGAACTTCTCCAAAGTTGCCAAACCTCTAACCGAACTCCTCAAGAAAGATAAGAAGTTCGAATGGACTCCACAATGTGAGCACAGCTTTCAGGAACTGAAAAGACGCTTAACTTCTGCTCCCGTACTGGTACCGCCAGACTTCTCCAAGGACTTTGTTATCTACTGCGACGCCTCGCGACAAGGACTAGGTTGCATTCTCATGCAAGATCGACATGTAATTGCCTACGCTTCACGGCAATTGCACCCACATGAGGAGAATTATCCTACTCATGATCTACAGCTTGCAGCCGTAGTCTATGCACTCAAGACCTGGCGACATTACCTCCTCGGTAACCGTTGCGAGATATTCACTGATCACCAAAGCCTGAAGTTCATTTTCACTCAACCGGATCTGAATCTCAGGCAAAGACGTTGGGTTGAGTTGATCACAGACTTCGACTTAGGAATAACTTACACCCCAGGGAAAGCCAACGTCATGGCTGATGCGCTAAGTCGTAAATCTTATTGTAACAACCTAATGTTACAACAAAGTCAACCGCTTCTCCATGAGGAATTTCGGAAGCTTAACCTCCACATTGTACCTCAAGGTTTTCTTTCCACCTTGGTAGCAAAACCTACTCCTACGGATCAAATCATCGTTGCCCAAAAGCGAGATAAGGGAATATCTAAAATCAAAGAGAACATTGCTAGCGGAGGTGCTAGTTGTTTCTCCACAAATGATCATGGTGTTGTGTACTTTGAGAACCGTCTAGTGGTTCCCAAGAACCAGCATCTACGGCAGTTGATCCTTAAGGAGGCTCATGAATCTCCTCTCACCATTCATCCCGGTAGTACTAAGATGTATCAGGACCTACGCCAGAGGTTCTGGTGGACTAGGATGAAGAGAGAGATTGCTCAGTATATTGCAAATTGCGACGTCTGTCGTCGTGTAAAAGCAGAGCACCAACGGCCTGCTGGCACCCTTCAACCCTTAGCTATTCCTGAATGGAAATGGGATAAAATTGGTATGGATTTCATTACCGGTTTTCCCAGGACCAAGAGAGGGAATAATGCTATCTTCGTCGTTGTCGATCGTCTTTCCAAAGTAGCCCATTTCCTACCTGTTCGTGAGAGTATAACCGCTAGTCAGCTGGCAGACTTATACATCTCCCGAATAGTGTCTCTCCATGATGTTCCTTTGTAAATCAACTCGGATCGAGGAAGTCTTTTCACCTCTCGATTTTGGGAAAGTTTCCAAAATGCTATGGGAACCCGTCTCTCCTTTAGCACCGCTTTCCACCCTCAGTCGAGTGGTCAAGTGGAACGCGTCAACCAGATTCTAGAAGACATGCTTCGAGCCTCTGTTATCTCATTCGGAATGGACTGGGAGAAGTGCCTTCCATTTGCCGAATTCGCTTACAACAACAGCTATCAGTCTAGCTTGGGTAAAGCCCCTTTTGAAGTTCTCTATGGACGACGGTGTCGAACACCCCTTAACTGGTCAGAGACCGGGGAAAGACAATTCTTTGGCCCGGATATGATTCAGGAAGCAGAAGAACAAGTTCGTATCGTTCGTGAAAAATTGAAAACAGCCCAATCTCGTCAAAAGAGTCAATATGACCGAAAACATAAGGCTATGACTTTCTTCGGGTCACCCCTCTGAAGGGAACCCATCGTTTCGGTATCAAAGGCAAATTGGCTCCTCGTTACATTGGACCTTTTCGCATTCTTGCCAAACGAGGAGAAGTTGCCTACCAGTTGGAACTACCTCCGCACCTCTCCAGAGTCCACGATGTCTTCCACGTTTCTCAACTCAGGCGTTGCTTCTCGGATCCTATCCGTGGAGTGGACCACGAAACGCTTGATCTCCAAGATAATCTTACATATCGAGAGTACCCTATTCGTATCCTCGATCAGGCCGAACGTACCACCCGACGTCATAATATCAAGTTTCTTAAAGTACAATGGTCGCACCATTCTGAGGATGAAGCAACTTGGGAAAGGGAGGATCGTCTTTGACTCGAGTATCCCGCCTTCTTCCCGGAGGAACCCAAATCTCGGGACGAGATTCTTTTGAGTGGGGGTGAGTTGTCACACCCTAGCTAGTCATGCATTAGAGTGTTGCATCATGTTTACTTTTCCATCAGAAACTTGAAATGGGGATTTGTGAAACCCTCAGAATCTTTTTGAAAATGACCCAAATAAAAATTTCTCCAAAAGGGTCCAAGAAAATGCTCATGTTGCTCTCTAAAAATATTGGACAAAGATAAAAATCAAACCAATATTTTTAAGAGCTCATAGGTATTTATTTTGGGCATTTGGAATTAATGCATAAATATTTGCATTGGAAATATATTAGTTATATATATTAATATATGTCCAAAAATTATGCCACCTGTTGGGGAGCTCTCGAATAATATATCTAGCTCCTGCAAAAATTGGCATAAGGTAATAAAATGATTTAATATTTTATTTAAATCAAAACAAATGTCAGAAATTAGAAAACAGAAATAAATAAAAGGGAGAAGCTTACCTGGGGCTCCTCCCTGTGCAGCCCAGCCAGCTGGCCGGCCCAGCCAGCAGGCGGCCCAGCCCGTCTCCCTCCTCTGTCGTCTTCGTCCTCGACAGAGGGAGGGGAGTGTGCCCGGCGCGCGCACGCGCCACCGCGCCACGCCACCAGCTCGCCTGCCTGCCTGCCCCTCCCCTCCTCGTCTGGATGGCCTGGAACGACGCCATGCCCTCCCCTGCTCTCTCTCACTCTCCCCCGGTTCTTCCTCTCCTCTCCCTCGCTCTCCCCCTCCCGTGTCCGAACGCACCCATCGCCGTCGTTCGCCATAGCAGCCGCCACCGGCCTCCCCTCGCCTCCCCGACACGCTCCCCAGCTCCGCCGCGACCCCCTCTTCCTCCCCACCAAGCCAAGCCCCTCGGGAAGCTCTGCATCGCCTCCACGCCATCGTCTTCCTCCTCGGGCTCCGACCACCATCGCCGTCGATTCGCCGTCTCCAACGCGTCCCCGAGCCCGCTTCGACGCCCACTGCAACCGCGGTGAGCTCCGCCACCGTTTCCCCCTCTTTTCCCCCTCGTTCCCGCGCCGTAACCCCGTTCCCACCACGGCCGAACCTCCGCCGTCGCCGAGCTCGCCGTCGACGCAGCCCCGGTGACCATTTGGTCACGGGCGTGCACCCGTTGTGCTTGCCGCGACCCGTAGAGCCCCTCCAGCGCCTCAGCTCCCTCGCTTGCGAGCAGCAGCGCCGATCCCGACCGCACCCGAACTCCGGCCGCCGCTCACGAGCTCGCCGTCGTCGGTACCGGCCACCTCAGGCACGGCCACCACCACCGTTCGACGCGCGGGAGCAAGGGCTCTCCAACGAGCCCAAGCACGGCCTCGCCCGTGCCCTGTAGCGCGTTTCCGTATCGCGTCGCCGTCTCGGGCCTCGCCGGCGTCATGTCGCCGGTGGGTTTGACCTGTTTGACCTGGGGTTTCACCCCCCAGGGTCACTGACGCGTGGGCCCCGTCGGCCAGGTGGTCAGATTAGTGCTAATCACTGTTAGTGAACCCCCTGACACTGACCAGTGGGCCCCAGCGCCACTAATTCCTAATTAGGATTAAATTAACCCTGTTAAACCCCCCTGTCACTGACGTGTGGACCCCACACGTCAGGTTTGACCCCAGCCAGCCGCAGTTGACCGCTGACGTCATGCTGACGTCATGCTGGCGCAATATATATATTTCTGGATTTAAATTAAATCAGGAAATTCCAGAATATTATTTAAACTTCAAAAATTCATAACTTTTATTCTGTAACTCCAAATCAGACAAATTATATATGAAAAATGATCAGAAAAATCCAATCTATCCATCTGTACTATTTTCATGCATGATCAAACAAGTTAAATTGATGTTTTTAACAGAACAAGGAGAAGCACTTTAAAAGGCCATGTTTGAGTTTGAAATTTGAATCTTTGATTCAAATTGGTTCAAACCCTTCTGGTTTTAGTTGCATTAGCCCAACACACTCATATTGCCATGTTTCATGCATGCATCATATTGTTGCACATTGTTTGGTGATGGTTGTGTATCGGTGTCCTTTGCGACAGGTTCTGCCTCCAAGGAGTACCGTGATTACCCTAACGAAGAACCGTATCAGTGCATCGAACCATCAGGCAAGCAACCAACCATTTGATCATATCGATACAATCCCATGTTCTCGCTCCTGCTCTCTTTTACTGCATTAAGACAACGCGTTTCAAACTGCTGTGTGCTACGGTAGTTGAACCCATTTCCTCTGCATGACCTATCATTGCCACAGTAACTAGATGAAACCCACTAGCATGTGTAGGAGTTGATTGAGCCATATGTATGTGTTGTTCCTACCTTGCTATGCCTGCTATGCTTAGAGTTGGGTCAGGTCTGGTTCATCTGGGTGATGGGCTAGAGTGAAATGATTATGGCGGTAATGAGAGTGGTGTGGTGAACACGATTTGGTAAAGGTATCGATGAGAGGCCATGTAGGAGTACATGGTGGGTTGTTTCATTGAAGCCGACCTTAAGTACTGAGATCTGTATGTGCGATTTAAGATACAACTACTACCATGCATTGGGCCCTGAAATATGACCCCGCTCGACTTCTTATTCACCCTAGCTCTCTGTCTAGGAGTTGCAAGTAGTTTCTGGTGTTTGTAGCCTACTGGAGGCCGTGGACAGCGCTGACCGTAGGGGTGGGCTGTGATGCGGTAGGTACGTGGCCGGGTGTACCGAATACCCGTTAGGTATCTCGGGAACCCTGTTCACATCGTTCGGGGCCGTATGGGAAACCTCGGCCGGACTCGCTGCGGATGGAACCTGAATAGGCGATAGACCTGGACTAGAGGATTAAGTGTTTAGGTAGGTCGTGGTCTACACCCACGTCGGCTTTCGCTTGAAGTCTGCCGAGCACATGTCGTGTGCAGACGCTAAGTGGTGGAAACATGTATGAAGAAGTACACCCCTGCAGGGTTAACATGATCTATTCGAATAGCCGTGTCCGCGGTAAAGGACTACTTGGTTGCCTATACAGTTCATAGACAAGTAAATGGGAACTACTAAAAGCCTCAAGATAAGTGTGAGTGCCGAGGATGGCTCTTCCGTAGGAAGACGGAGGCGGATCCTCGGTAGTGTATTGAAGTGGTGAGTAGTGGACTCGTGTGCGCAAAACCATTTCAAGTTGAAGTATCACAGGATAGTCTAGCCAAGAGTCAAAGCTGGCTTGCTGCAATAACTCCACCAACCCTTCTTGATAATATGCATGTATGTAGGATCTGATGTAAGTCTTGCTGAGTACCTTTGTACTCATGTTGCTATAATTTACATTTTTACAGAAGACGCTGCAACCCCTTCTGATGGGTTCTATGTAGACATTGACATCAACGAGTAGGCTAAAGGCCCAGGTGGTGACCCTGAGCTTGTGAAGGACCATGTAGTATAGCTAGGCTTTCCAAGCCTCTCTTATTTTACTAGTTGTCTGTACTCAGACAAGTTACTTCCGCTGCTGGTTTGTATGACTGTATGACTTGAATGTTGGGTCGTGAGACCCGTACCTTTGTGTATGTTATGTATGGCTCCCTGAGCCTTAAATAAAGTACTTGTGTCGTAGAGTCATGTTGTGATGCTTCGTTGTATTTGCACATATCGAGCATATTGTGTGTATGATTGAAATGCTTGGTATGTGTGGGATCTGACTATCTAGTTGTTTATCTTTAGTAGCCTCTCTTACCGGGAAATGTCTCCTAGTGTTACCGCTGAGCCATGGTAGCTTGCTACTGCTCTGGAACACTTAGGCTGGCCGGCATGTGTCCTTCTTCGTTCCTGTGTCTGTCCCTTCGGGGAAATGTCACGCTTTGAGTACCGGAGTCCTGTTAGCCCGCTACAGCCCGGTTTACCGGAGTCCTGCTAGCCCAGTGCTACAGCCCGGACCCACTTGCCGATGACCGACACGTTCGAAGCTGGGTCATGGATGCCTGTCCCTGTAAGTCTGTGCCACTTTGGGTTTACGACTAGTCATGTCAGCCCGGGCTCCTTATCATATGGATGCTAGCGACACTATCATATATGTGAGCCAAAAGGCGCAAACGGTCCCGGGCAAAGGTAAGGCGACACCCGTGGGGATACCGTGCGTGAGGCCGCAAAGTGATATGAGGTGTTACTGGCTAGATCGATGTGACATCGAGTCGGGGTCCTAACAAAGACAGCGTCACCGCCAGAGCCTTTGGCGGGCGAAGACCACTTTTGTTAGGATAGCTTGTACTAGATGTCCCCCTTCGAATTAGCCCGCCATTGTTGGCTCCCTTCCCGCTCGATATTTGGGAAGAGGACTAGGGCCAATATAAATAGGACTAGCCACCACCTTAGTAGAGGATGGATCGTTCAGACCATCCACACACACACAAGCTCACCGAGCTCAAGAACACCTCAACCTCAGGAGGCTGTTCTTCCCTTGTACTGTTCATCATCAGCCCTAGAGGCAATCCACCACCACCACACTGGAGTAGGGTATTACACCACAACGGTGGCCTGAACAAGTATAAACCTCGTGTCTTTCTGTGTTGCGAGTTAGTCGAGTTCGTCCGCGAGATCTTAGCGAGCTAGGGCGTAGACCGGTGGGAGTAAAAGACTTCACGCGCACCCCAGTGTTCGAACCTTAAGGGTTTGCCGGAACCCGACATCCGACACTCGTCATGTCTGTGATCTCATCCGGGACTCTGAACAAACTTCGGTCATCAAATCACATAACTCATAATACAAATTGTCATCGAACGTTAAGCGTGCGCACCCTATGGGTTCGATAACTATGTAGACATGACCAAGAGACATCTCCGGTCAATAGCCAATAGCAGAACTAGATGCTCATATTGGCTCCTACATATTCTACAAAGATCTTTATCGGTCAAACCGCATAACAACATATGTCATTCCCTTTGTCATCAGTATGTTACTTGCCCGAGATTTGATTGTCGGTATCATCATACCTAGTTCAATCTCATTACCGGCAAGTCTCTTTACTCGTTCTGTAATGCATCATCCTGTAACTAACTCATTAGTCACATTGCTTGCAAGGATTATAGTGATATGCATTACCGAGAGGGCCCAGAGATACCTCTCCGATACACAGAGTGACAAATCCTAATCTCGATCTATGCCAACTCAACAAACACCATCAGAGACACCTGTAGAGCATCTTTATAATCACCTAGTTACGTTGTGACGTTTGGTAGCACACAAGGTGTTCCTCTGGTATTCGGGAGTTGCATAATCTCATAGTCAGAGGAACATGTATAAGTCATGAAGAAAGCAATAGCAATAAAACTAAACGATCATTATGCTAAGCTAACATATGGGTCTTGTCCATCACATCATTCTCTAATGATGTGATCCCGTTCATCAAATGACAACACATGTCTATGGTCAGGAAACTTAACCATCTTTGATTAATGACCTAGTCAAGTAGATGCATACTAGGGACACTCTATTTGTCTATGTATTCACACATGTACTAAGTTTCCGGTTAATACAATTCTAGCACGAATAATAAACATTTATCATGATATAAGGAAATATAAATAACAACTTTATTATTGCCTCTAGGGCATATTTCCTTCAATGTTAACTTTGTAGGAGTTTTTTTTTGATTATTTGTAAGCTCAATTCTTTTTGCTGTTTGGGACTGGGCATCCCTATTACCGCCTCTTTCTCATGCAATGGCGAGTGAATAAACACTCAACCTGAGAATAACCCGCTTAGCATGGAAGATACCGACTACCTCATGTCGCTCTATGAACAATCCAGGCACACAAAAAGGATATTTATTTGAAGTTTTTAGAGCTGGCGCATGCAAATTTACTTAGGACGGCAGGGTAATACCACATATAGGTAGGTATGATGGACTCATCTAGAATTACTTGGGTTTCAGGTTTTGGATGTACAAGCAGAATTCCCAATTAGTATAGGCAAAGGCTAGCAAATAGGTTGAGAAGCGGCCAGATAGAGAGCAACAACGGTCATGAACGTGCATTATGCATAAGTAACATTGGATACTAGCATGAGTAGGATATGAACACCACGAACATAATTATCATAGAGGCTATGTTGGTTTTTATTCAACTACATGCATGAACATGTGCCAAGTCAAGCCACTCAAACATTCAGGGGAGGATACCATATCATCATACTACATCACAATCATTTTAACGCAATGTTAACATCCAAGATAAATATTTATCCACCCCTAGATACTTATGCATGGCATGATAAACTATAATCTCTAATTGTCCTTGCAAACATGTTTAATCATAATGGGCTAAATCATGGATACTAGGTTAAACATATTTACAAAAACAGAACAAGTCGAGTTCATACCTGTTTCTCTCTGCCACGGCCAGTTCATCAAATATCGTCATTATTGCCTTTCACTTGCATGACCGAACAATATGAAAATAATAATAGTGCAAGAGTGCCATGGACTAAGCTGGAATCTGCAAACATTTTATTTAAAAGGAGAAGACAAGGTAATATGGGCTCTATGCTAAATCACCTATAATGCATATGAGAGCCCCTCAACATTTTCATCCTGGTCTTCTCCTCGGTACGACTCAATAAGAAGAAAAGAAATTCAGAGAAACACACTGAATTATTTTTGGAGTTTTTGGTTTTTCTTTGAACAAGCAGATAAAAGGGAAAAAACAAAAAACGCGAAAAACTATTTACACGGGAAAGCTCCCAACATGTAAAAGAAGAATAAGGAAATCTTTTTGGGTTTTCTTTTTAGTGCTATAGCAAATTAAACTAGGAAGAAAAACCGAAAAGAAGCATGAGATATTTTGGGATTTTCTCAAAGTTTTTCAAACACACAAGAAGAAAGCGAGAAAATAAATTTAACATGGATAATACAATGAAAAAGTGTGAACACCGACAAATGAAATGTGTGAACATGAATGTAATGTCGGTGAGAAATACGTACTCCCCCAAGCTTGGGCTTTTGGCCTAACTTGGTAATCATTAGTAGAAGACACCATGGGGTCCCATGATGAAATGCTGAGGAGCGGGCACCTGTGGATCCCACTGCTGAGGCTCAGCCTATGCTACAGCTAGGTTGTTCTGGTAGGCGACGATGTCCGCAAACATAATATGGTATACACCCCTGGCAATAGGATCAAACAAAGCAGGTGCAGGCAATGGAATAATATCACGAGTGTTCACACTAAAAACCATGTTATAAGGAATAGGAATGTTAGGGTAATCGCGTGCAATAAACTAGTGGTGTTCCATGGCCGCGCGGTCTAGGTAAACCTTGGGCAAAGGACAATCATGCTGACGTATCTGAATGTTAAAGCGATTAGCCAAGCGAGTAGCGTAAATACCACCATGTATTTTGCCCTTGGATTTATTAATGTGGAGGTGTCGTGCCACAATAACTCCCAAGCTATAAGTGGTGTCGCCTTGGAGTGCACGGCATAAAACGGCAAAGTCTGGGGCACTGAGTGCACCCACCTTCTCTCTAGCAACCAAGCACTTTGCAATGAATAGAGCAAAATAATGCACGGCAGGAAAATGCAAGCTAGTAGCGGTGACACTTGACACCCCTCTCTCATCCCCTACAAACATAGTGCGATAAAAGCCTTCGAGCTCTGTAGGCGTAGGTTCTACTAAACTCCCATCGGAAGGGATCAACCATATGTCACAAAATTCAGTAAGCGGCATCTGATGGGATTCAGCGTATAAGATAAACTGCACTCAGGGGGATTATTCCTAGGAAGGAAATTAAAGCTTTGCACAAAGGAGTTTGTGAGGAGATGATAGTGTTCACATTCAGTTGCGATGAAGTCGGTGAGGCCGTCATTAGCCGCATATTGTGCAAACTCTTGAAGGATTTTGGCCCCTTCGATGAACGGGTTATGCGGCCATTTGGACGGCCGTATCTCCGCCATTCTACGGGTATGGAGACCACTATCAAATAACTCCCCGATAACTCCCTTGGAGTTCTTCTTGGAAGCAAACTTCCTAAAGATACTCATATTTTCCTATGAACAAAATTCTGAAATTTTTAGTCCACAAAACTTTTCTTAACAAAACTTCACAAAATTGAAGGCGACTACTCATAGGGATGCATAAAGGCCATTGCAAGCATTCAAACTACTTAGAACTCCAAGAATTCAACATGCAAGATCATCTACAGCAGCACCAAGAGTAGCTCATTATTCAAAATATAGACTACTAAAGCAAAAACTAATTGGACAAACAGAGGAGTCACATACCAAGCAACAATTCCCCGAAACAGTTTCGGAAACGGAGCTTCGAGCAAAGAGATCAAAATTTGTGGGTTTGAGAACAAGAACACGAGAGAGAGAGAGAGCAATGGTGATTTTTTTCTGGACGTAGGTGGTGTTGTGGGATGAAGATATAAGTGCGGGGGGGCACATGGGGACCACAACCCACCAGGACGTGCCTGGGGGTCCTGGTGCGCCCAGCTGGGTTGTGCCCACTTGGTGCACCTCCCACCGATGTTATTTGCACAAAAAATTCTTAAATATTCAGAAAAGAACGTATTAAATCTTCAGAGCATTCTGAGAACTTCTATTTTTGGGTCATTTTTTATTCCACGGGAAATTCAGAAAACAGACAAAACATGGCATTTTATTTCATTTAACTAATAAAAACAGAAAAAAGGTAGGGATAGAAGGTAGTGCCCACTAAATTCATCAACTTCATACCTCTCAAAAATGATCCATTAATAAGGTTGATCAAGTCTTATTAACAACCACTTTCGATTAGCATGAAACCGAAGAACTTCCGTAAATTACTTAGTTACCTCAACGGGGATATGAATGTCCCCAACAATAAGCATTTCATATTTCTTTTTAACAGTAGGTAGAGGTAGTTGAAAACTTCCAATAGTGATTGTCGGAGATTTTTCAATAACATTAATACCATTCACTTGGAATTGTTTCTTCGAAAAGTGCACCGTATGCTCATTACCATTGATATGAAAAGTGACCTTGCTTTTATTGCAATCAATAACAACCCCTGTAGTATTCAATAAGGGTCTACCAAGGATAATCGACATGTTGTCATCCTTGGGCATCTCAAGTATAACAAAGTCAGTCAAAATAGTAACATTAGCAACAACAATGGGAACATCCTCACAAATACCGATAGGTATGGAAGTTGATTTGTCAGCCATTTGCAAAGATATTTTAGTAGGGGTGAGTTTATTCAAATCAAGTCTTTTATATAAAGAGAAAGGCATAACACTAACACCAGCTCCCAAATCACATAAGGCAGTTTTCACATAATTTCTTTTGATGGAGCAAGGTATAGTTGGTATTCCTGGATCTCCAAGTTTTTTAGGTACTCCATCTTTAAAAGTATAATTAGCAAGCATGGTGGAGATTTCAGCTTCTGGTATTTTTCTCCTATTGGTGATGATGTCTTTCATGTACTTTGCATAAGGAGGCATTTTTAGGATATCAGTCAAGCGAGTAAGCAAAAAGACTGGCCTCGGCATTTCATCAAAGTGTTCAAATTCTTCATCATCTTTATTTTTATTTAACTTAGGTGGAAAGGGCATAGGTTTTTGAACCCATGGTTCTCTTTCCTTATCATGTGTTCTAGCAACAAAGTCTCTTTTATCATATCTTTTATTCTTTGGTTGTGGGTTATCAAGATCAACTATTGGTTCTATCTCAACATCATTGTCTAGTTCTCTAGAGGCATGCAAAGTCCTATAATTTTTCTTCTTCTTTTTCTTTTTAGATGGACTACGTGCATCAGTGTTAACCCTTTGAGAGTCTTGTTCAATTCTTTTTGGGTGTCCCTCAGGATAAAGTGGTTCCTGAGTCATCCTACCTCCTCTAGTCATTACTCTAACATCATGATCATTGATATTATTATTCATTTCAGCCAACAACTCTTTTTGAGATTCAGCAACTTGTTCTAACTGAGTTTGAACCATAGAAGCATGCTTCCCCACACCTCTAACATCATTTGAGATTCTAAATAACAAGTCACTCAAGCGAGCAATCATATCAGAATTGTATCTCAACTGTTTCATAACATTTGCATTGAAGTGATCTTGCTTTCTAATGTAATTTTCAAACTCATAAAGGCATTGGCTAGGGTGCATATTGTGAGGATTATCATTGTCATTGAATTTCATTAGAGAATTTACCTCTACCACCTTAGGTGGTGGTGGTGTATCAAGCCCATGTATTTCTTCAATAGGAGGTAAATTTTTGACATCCTCAGCTTTAATACCTTTTTCTTTAATAGATTTCTTTACCTCTTGCATATCTTCAGGACTGAGATATAAGATACCCCTCTTCTTCAGAGTGGGTTTAAGCAGTAGTTCAGGAGGAGTCCAATCATCATAATTTTTCAATATGTTATTTAATAATTCTTCAGCTTGCCCAATAGTTCGTTCCCTGAAAACACAACAAGCACAACTATCTAGGAAATTCCTAGAAGCATCGGTTAGTCCATTATAGAAGATATCAAGTATTTCATTTTTCTTAAGAGGATGATTAGGCAAAGCATTAAGAAATTGGAGATGCCTCCCCCAAGCTTGTGGGAGACTTTCTTCTTCAATTTGCACAAAGTTAAATATTTCCTGTAAGGCAGCTTGTTTCTTATGAGCAGGAAAATATTTTTCAGAGAAGTAATAATCATAGCCCGGGGACGCACAACCAGGAGCAAGAGTATTGAACCAAGCTTTAGCATCACCCTTTAATGACAATGGAAATAATTTGAGAATATAGTGATAGCAAATTTTCTCATCATGAGCAAAAAAGGGTGTCTATGTCATTCAACTTAGTAAGATGTGCCACAATAGTTTCAGTTTCATAACCATGGAAAGGATCAGATTCAACCAAAGTAATTAACTCTAGGTCGACAGAGAATTCATAATCCTTATCATCAATAAAGATGCTGAAGTAGCAAACTTATGATCACATTTCATTCTAGCATTCAAAGATTTTTCCTTACACTTGCATAATAATTTCTCTAGATCATCTCTATCCTTACAAGCAAGAATATCTCTAGTTGCCTCCTCACCCATAACATAACCTTCTGGTACATTTGGCAATTCATATCTAGGAGGGCTAATGCTAGTAGGTGTTTCAAGATTTTCAGTTTCGAGCTCATCATCAATTTCAACAATATCATGATGTCTTACTCTAGCAATTTGTTCATAAAGAAATTCACCTAGTGGCACATTATCATCAAGCAAGGTACTAGCATCATCATAAGCATCATTCATAGCAGAAGTAGCATCATAAATAACTTGCGAAATATCAGGATTAATAGCATGTGGTGGTGTTGCAAGTTTACTTATAACAAAAGGTGAATCAAGTGCGGAGCTAGATGGCAGTTCCTTACCTCCCCTCGTCTTAGAGGGAAAAATGTTAGTCATAGCATCCTTCAGATTCTTCATAGTGATAAATTGATAATAATCCCAAGTGACTCAAGAAATATGGCCATGCTCCCCGGCAATGGCGCCAGAAAAAGGTCTTGATAACCCACAAGTATAGGGGATCACAACAGTCTTCGAGGGTAGAGTATTCAACCCAAATTTATAGATTCGACACAAGGGGAGCCAAAGAATATTTTTAAGTATTAGCAGGTGAGTTTTCAATTCAACCACACCTGAAGATTAATTATCTGCAGCAAAGTGATCGGTAGCAAAGTAGTATGATAGTTTTGATAATAGTAGCAGCGGCAATAGTAACAGTAACAGTGCTACCAGTGGTTTTGTAGCAAGTGCAACAGTAATGAAAGCAGTAGTAACTTAGCAAGAACAATATAAGAGGAATTCGTAGGCATTGTATTAGTGATTTGTTGGATGATATTCATCATGTGACAGTTATAACCTAGGGCAATAACGGCACTAGCTCCAGTTCATAAATATAATGTAGACATGTATTCTGTAAATAGTCATACGTGCTTATGGAAAGAACTTGCATGACATCTTTTGTCCTACCCTCCCGTGGGAGCGGGGTACTATTGGAAACTAAGGGATATTAAGGCCTCCTTTTAATAGACAACCGAAACAAAGCATTAACAGATGGTGAATGCATGAACTCCTCAAACTACCGTCATCATCGGGAAGTGTCCCGACTATTGTCACTCCCGGGTTGTCGGATCATAACACATAGTAGGTGACTATAACTTGCAAGATCGGATCTAGAACATAGATATAATGGTGATAACATAAACGGTTCAGATCTGAAATCATGGCACCCGAGCCCAAAGTGACAAGCATTAAGTATGGCAAAGTCATAGCAACATCAATCTCAGAACATAATGGATACTAGGGACCAAGCCCTAACAAAACTAACTCTATTCCATGATGAATTTCATCCAACTCCTCACCAACCAGTGAGCCTAAGAAGGAATTACTCACTCCTGGTGGGGAGCATCATGGAATTGGCGATGGAGAAGGGTTGGTGATGACGAAGATCAAAGATCCCCCTCTCCGGAGCCCCAAACAGACTCCAGATCTGGCCTCCCGATGAAGAACATGAGACGACGATGGCCCTGTCTCGTGGAACGCTATAATTCTTTCTCCTCAATTTTTTTTGGAAAAATAGGATTTATAGCTTCGGTTTGAGGGTCTGCGGGGCCACCAAGTGGGGGAAACCCACCTGGGCATGCCTGGAGGGGGAGGCGCGCCCTGGTTGGTTGTGCCCACCTAGGTGCCCCCCTCCGATGGTTCTTTGCTCCAGAAATTCTATTTTATTGTATAAAAAATCCTCCCAAAGTTTTGTTCCATTCTGAGAACTTTTATTTCTGCACAAAAACAATACTATGGTAGTTCTGTTGAAAACAACGTCAGTCTGTGCTAGTTTCATTCAAATCATGCAAATTGGAGTCCAAAACAAGAGGAAAAGTGTTAGGAAAAGTAGATACGCCGGAGTCGTATCAATCATCATCACCTTCATCCATGGCGCCGAAGAAGAAACCCGACGCAACGGCTCATCCTTCCACTTCGGAGGGCCCCTCGCACATAGCTGGGGATGTCGTAGGCGCCACAGCAGCGTTGGGAGAGGTGGATGCCGCAGGCGACACGACCGATGTAGGCGGTGCGATCGTTGTGTCCCCTATTGTTGAAGCTGGAGCAGGAGACGTCGGGGAATGGCAACATCAACAACATCCCGACGGCCATAACCCGCAAGCCACGGGTGGAGGAAATGTTCAGTCCCAACCTCCCCGCCGCGCTAGCGGGCGGAGGCGCAGCAACAACGCCCACTCTGGTGCAAGCCATGATCGTCCAGCAGTACCTACCATAGGTGTGGCTGCTGGCCACTCGCCTTGCGCAGAGCAAGGAGAGCAAGACGGTGTGCCGAACGGGATTGCCAATACCCGAGCGTGTACCACCCATTACCAAACTGCCTTGGCGACTGGCCCGCGACGGCAAGAACGCGGCGACGCTCCCGCTGGTGCTACCAGGAGTCGAGCGACGTCATGATCTGCCTCATCATCCATACCAAGCACAACTACAAAAGCCATGGACGGGCCCAACTGCTATTAAGATTCCCGCCAGCAGTTGATGAAATGGATGAGTGAAGGGCCACCATCCAGAGTTTGATCGGCTTCGCTGAAGTTGAAAAATCTCAAGAGACAGAGCCATCGCGGCACCCCCAAGCAATAGCAGCAGCCCAGACTGCTGGACGTGTCAAGGGGCCACACTGACGGTGCAATCCCCTCCGCGGCAGCAAACCCAGAGGTGGCAGCAAGAGCAGCTTGTCCACAAACCTAAGAAAGCATCGATGGTCTCCTCTGATCCACGAACCCGCCGAGATCAGCGGCGAGTCTTAGAGGATTAGCGGAGGGAAGATGCACGCTTCACTATAGTGCGACACTGGGAGACCCGCCATCAATCTGACAAGCATAATGGCCCAGATATCGATGAACCCACACCCGGTGATGGCGGATACCTACCTTTCGAGGTTGTTGTGGCAAGTCCGTTGGCCATCAGCCCGCATCTTTAAGCCTGAACTACCAAAAAATACGATGGAAAGTTGAACCTGACAGAGTTCTTGAGCATTTACACCATTGTTGTCCAAGCCGCCGGAGGCAGGGGCGACAAGGTGTTCGCCAACTACTTCCCTTTGGCACTCAAGCCAAATGTGAGGTCATGGTTGATACATCTGTCGGAGAATTCCACTTCATCATGGGATGATTTGTGCAATGAATTTGTTGGCGCCTTCACGGGTGGCCACCAAGAGCCTGGCCGGCCCAGTGATTTGCAAGTCCTTCCACATAAGGAAGGGGAGAGCTTGCGAAAGTATATCCAGAGATTCATCCAAGTGCACATGAACATTCCAGAGATACACACAGCATCTGTGATTGCCGCGTTCCACTCGAACGTGCGCAACAGAAGGATACGGTCCAAAATGAACGTCCGGCTGCCCAAGACCGTCAACGAGTTGTACACCTTGGCGGATAAGTGTGCTCAGGCTGAGGAAGGAAGGCGACTCCCCAGGGAGGAGGATGGAGTCGAGGTTGATTCGGAGGATGATGAAGAGACCGCTAACCCGAAGAGGAGGAGCTGGAAGCCCAGCAAGAAACACAAGGAGAAGTTAGTAGTAGCCGTTGAGGGCTCTGGCAATCTCAATGCTGGCAAGAAGCCCAAAACCGAAGCCCCCGGCAAGGAGGCTGTCGTGTGCGCTGATTGCCAGGAGGCTGCGGCGGTAGAGAAAGCTGGGAAGTCCGATGGGCCATACTGCAAAATCCACTGCACTAAGGGTCATGATCTCCAAGAATGCCACCAAGTTGAGCAGCTTGTTAAATAAGCAAAAGGCAGAATATGAGAAGTGCGACAGGGAGAGAGACCAGGAAGGTGCTGGCGAAAAAGTCATGGTAGTAGAGGGGGCCGCCGCGACAAGACCCCTCAGCGAAAAGAGAAGCCTGACAGAGGCTGTGGGAAGAAAGAAGGAGATGGTGAGATCGATGAAGGAGATGAGGAAGAAACCAGCGAGCAAGAATTTCAGAAAGCAACCGAAGCCATGTGCATTGACGGAGGTGCGTCCCTGCACTCCTCTCACTGTCAGCTCAAGCAGTGGGCCCTTGAGGTCAATGTCGTGGAGCCAACTACAGACTCCTGGAAGCCGCTCAAGTGGTCCCGCACGCCTATCATATTTGATGAAGATGATCACCCTGACCTCACTACCGCGGTAGGATGTTTGCCGCTGTTGGTTTCACCAACAATCAGCAACCTTAAAGTCACAAAGATGCTAGTTAACGGCAGGGCTGGGCTGAATCTATCTCCCCCAAGGTGGTCAGCAAGCTACAGATATCCGATGAAGAGCTCAAGGTTACTGGCACGTTCCAAGGAATCAACCCTGGTAGGAGTCGTCCTAAGGGAAAGATTATGATGCCGATAACATTTGGTGGAGAACTGAACTATCAGACTGAGAGGGTTGTGTTTGACATTGTTGAACTTCCCTTGCCATACAACGGGGTTCTTGGTCGTCCGGCTCTGGCAATGTTCATGGGAGCATCCCACTATGCCTACAATACTTTGAAGATGCTAGGGCCAATGGGCGTCATTTCCATCCCATCAGACAAGAAAGATGCAATCATATGTGTGGACAAGATGTATCAAGATATGGTAGCAGCTAAGGCTGCAGAAGCCGCAGCTCGCACCAAGGAAACAAAGACGGGAAACAAGGCTAGCCGAGATGCCGACAAGGAATCCGGGAAGCGCGCCTCTCCGGAGTGCGCTGCACCTGTTGATGACCTGTCGAAGAGTTCCACTAGTAAGATATCCAAGGTTGCTTCACTTGTTATGAAGAGGGTCCCCGTAAGGCAGGATGGCGCTGACGGTACGTTCACCATCAGCGCCATCCTTGACGACAAATAGGAAAGCACGCTCATTGCCTTCCTGTGGGTGAATGTCGATGTGTTTGCTTGGCAGCCATCTGACATCCCCGGCGTTCCCAGGGAGGTAATCGAGCACCACCTTGCTGTCTGTCCTCATGCTCGGCCAGTCAAGCAGAAGGTTAGGAATTAAGCTTTGGAGCGGCAGTAGTTCATTGCCGAAGAGATCAAGAAGCTTGAAGCAACTGGTTTAGTCAGAGGAGTGTTGCATCCAACATGGTTCGCAAACCCGGTGGTAGTGCTCAAGGCAAATGGGAAATGGAGGCTGTGCATAGACTTCACAGATTTGAACAAGGCATGCCTGAAGGACCCTTTCCCCTTGCCGCGCATTGATCAGATTGTAGATTCCACTTCCGGGTGCGATTTTCTTTCCATTTTGGATGCATTCTGGATACCATCAGATATTCATGTCCAAGGAAGACGAAGAGAAGACCGCGTTCATAATTCCATGTGGCACGTACTGCTTTGTATGATTCCTTTTAAGAGTGCTAGATCCACTTTTGCAAGAGTAGTACAAATTGGTTTTGAGCCTCAGCTGCACATGAATGTAGAAGCTTACATGGATGGTATAGTGGTCAAAACTAAGTATAGATCAACGCTCGTTCAAGATTTGGAAGAGACCTGTGCGAACTTGCGCAAGATCAACCTGAAGCTAAACCCTGAGAAGTGTGTGTTCAGCGTACCCTCCGCAAGCTACTTGGTTTCTTTGTGTCTCGCCGAGGGATAGAAGCCAACCCCAACAAGATCAGGACAATTGAGCAGATTCAAGCACCCATGACATTTAAGGATGTGAGGCGCTTAACTAGATGCGTTGCCGCGCTAAGTAGGTTCATTTCCAAGTATGCCGAGCGTGCCTTGCCTTTCTTCAAAATTCTAAAGAAGGCAGGACCAATGAAGTGGGCCCCGGAGGTAGAGGCAGCACTGCAAGACCTGAAAGCATACCTTTCCTCTGCTCCCACCTTAGTTGCTCCTAAACCACAAGAACCGTTGCTGCTATATATAGCGGCAACGAACCAAGTGGTTAGTACAGCGCTGGTGGCACAACGCGAGGTGGATGAGGGAGCGGCTACAACAACTATCCCCTCCGGAGACGAAACTGAACCAGTCGCGACAGAATTGGACACATATCAAGGAAAAGCAGAGCAAGTTAGCGAAGGCAGTTCTAAAACCGCGACAAGGAAGAAACCAACATGTGGCGGTGGCTGAGAGCGCACCAAGTGACGCGCTCTCAGCCCACCCCAAGTAACCCTTGGGGAGGCTCCCGAACAAGCGTGTATAGTAGCGCCTACAAAGAAGATAGAACAAGTTGTAGCACACACACAGCAGGACCCTAATGGCCCAAGTAACGGTGCCATTTGTTTGATTTCGGCCGGCCCATTTATGGTAAGACCTTTACCCTTGGGGAAAAGGCAAACCCTATTTGGCGTTGTAGTAGCCAGTTATAGGGCATTTTCGCTAACAAGCGCTTGCAACGCTCCCGGCCCGACCCATCTCACACCTTTTTATTTGTAGCTTAATGCGCAAAAAATGAGTGCTGGAGAGATTTGAACTCGCGACCTGTAGTGTAAGTCTCACTCGCATTAGCCAACCTGGAAAGAATTTCCATCTTTTATACTTTGCCATGCGGTTTTTTCCTTCTTTTTATGTGTTTTTTTGGACCGATTTTTCGTTTTGATTTTTCCTGTTTCTTTTCTTTCATATTTTTTCCATTTTTCTTTAGTTTTATGCACAAACTAATTCAAATTGCATGAACTTTTTTCCAAATCGCTCAACTTTGTTCAACTTAGATGAACTTTAATTCAAAATCAAGATTTTCTTTGAACATCAACAAACTTTTTTTCAAAACCTGTGAGCTTTTTTCAAATCCGATGAATTTTTTCCCATATGGACAATTTTTTTTTCAAAAATGGTGAACTTTTTCAAAATCGCTGAACTTATTTCAAATCCGATGAACTTTTTTCAAATCCGATGAACTTTTTTAAAAATTCAGTGAACTTTTTTCAAATTCAGCGAACTTTTTTCCCAAATGGACAAACTTTCTTTCAAAATTGGTGAACTTTTTTCAAAGCAAAATCAACTTTTCCCAAATTATTTTCAAATAACTCAAAAATCTTTGCGACACGGCTATATACTGGTTCTAAAAGGGTTCGTGTTGTTATTAATCACCTGCGTTCACGAGGTCCAGTGGATAGCTAGGAAAAATCAGGGATGCAACTGCGCGTTCGTGAACCGGCCCACTATGCGATGCAGTCAGCTTCTGCGGGGCTAACGACGCCTAATAGGAGCACCCCAGGGAAAGGGAGCACCTATACAGCGCGGTACACGCCCGCAGCCACACGGGAGCTCGTGCTCCCCCGCGCGCCCTCATGGGGCGGCCCATGTGCGGGGCGGGGAACCCCTTGTTTTTTTAGCCTTTTTTCCTGCTTTCAGCTTTATTTTGTTTTTAAATATAATTAGTATTTCAGAAAAAGTTACAAATTGTCCAATTATTCGTGAATTCAAAAATTGTTCACAATTTGAAATTTTTTCGGGAAATGATAAATTCTCAAGGATTCAAGAAATGTTCGCAATTTCAAAAATAATGTTCGTATATTCAAAAAATATTTATGATTTCAAAAAATATTTATGATTTCAAAAAATATTTATGATTTCAAAAAAATGTTCATGATTTCAAAAACTGTTAACGATTTCAGAAAAATGTTCATGATTTCAAAAAAGAGAAACAAAACATTAAAGAAAAGAGAAAAAGAAAAATGTTCGCAATTTCAAAAAATGTTCACAATTTCAAAAAAATGTTCACGATTAAAAAAAGTTCATGATTTCATGAAAGAGAAACAGAACATTAAACAAAAGAGAAAAAGAAAAATGTTCACGATTTCAAAAAAAATCTTCACAATATCAGAAAAAGAGAAACAGAACATTAAAGAAAAGAGAAAAAGAAAAATGTTCACGATTTCAAAAAAAAGTTCACAATTTCAGAAAAAAGAGAAACATAAATATTAAAGAAAAGAGAAAAATAAAAAAGTTAATCGGAAAAGGTAAAAAGAAAAAGGAAATACAAAATAAAAAACCGGTAAAAATAAAAAAGAAAAACCCGGTTCTGGGAAGGTTAACCTTCCCAGAACCGGAGCGGAGGAATCCCTATATGGGCCGGCCCAAAAAGCTGCGGACGCTACGCGCCCACTCGCTAGCGGGCGACCTATGTGCCGTATAGGAACCCCACCGGGGAAAACTCTACTTGCCGCACGACGCGGGAAACATTTGGGCTACGCACAGGGGTGCCCATGACAGGTCTGGCCCATTTTTATTTTTTTGTCGGTTTTCGATTTTGGGTTTCGTTTTTCGTTTTTTCTTTAAATTTTTTAATTTTTTACTTTAACAAATTTCGTATTTTATTTATATATTTATAGTTTTAATTTTTCATTTTTCATTTTTCAAGTGTATTTTCCTTTTCTAACTTGTTCAAAAATTCTAAATATTGTTTGCAAATTCCAAAAGAGGATTCTGTTTTCAAAATTTGTTAATTTAAAAAAAATCATATGTCTTAGCAATTTCCGAAAAGGTTTATTGTCATACAAATTCAAATTTTGTTAGCATTTATAAGAAATATTCTTATTTTTAAATATTTCCTGAATTTCAAAAAATTCTTGTTTTAAATTATGTTCGAATATAAAAGATTGTTTCTCGAAAAATATTCATAAATTTCAAAAAAATATTGCGATTTTCTAGTAAATTGTTCGCATTTTTAGAAAACTATTCGGGATTGCAAAAGGTGTTCATGTTTCCAAAAATTGTTCATTTTAAAAAAATCTAAATTAAAAACATTGTTTACATTTTTAAAAATGTTTATGGAATTTGAAAAATTAATATTTTTTAAATTATATTTGTGGTATTTCAAAATTGTTTGGAATTTTCAAGAAATGCTCTCAAATCTCAACCTTGTTATGTTTTCTTATATATTCCACGCTTCCCATGACACGCAGCCAGGGCGAGTAACTAACAGGTTCTTTTTGATGCGTGAGTGCATGGTCACATGTTCGAATACTCACAAACTCGCTCCTTTTTCACGTATTTTTAGGTGGTATGTTGTAAACTAATAAGTGATTTCGTGCCGGTTGGTCGGTCCTGTTGTTCGTGGACCCTATGTGTCGTGCTCCTATATGACGCAACATGCATCATCTATGAGGTCCTCCCTCGAGGGGCTCCCGTAAGGGATATTTTTTTGTCTGGAGCACGTCAATTGGTGTGTCCAGCCAGTGCCATGTGTCGTGTGCTGGGCGCTTTCTTCGAATTCTGTTTTTTTTCTACACACCTTTTTCTTGTTTTAGATGGTATTTTTCTGGCTTTTTTTGGCTTTTCGGTTTTTGCCCGGTATTCCTTAGGTTTTGAGTAGGCGTGCTTTTCGAACAAAGCAAATATGTGCTTCCACAAGAAGCACAATTGTGTTTCTCATGGAAGCACATATTTGCTTCCGCAGGAACCTGTGTTTCCACCAGAAGCATAGGCTATTCTACGAGAAGCGTAGCCTGTGCTTCCCAATGAAAGGGAGAAACTTTTTCCTTTTGGAAGTTTTCGGCCTTTGTTTCTTTTGGATTTTCGTTTACAAGTTTTTTCCTTGGTTTTTGAAAAAAAATGAAAAAATTCAGCGAAATCTATTAACATGGGATCTAGTTTCGAAGACCTCGATGTGAAAAATCTAACAGTGAAAACAATTTAATATTTGAACGCACGGTTCAAGAGATAAAATATGTTTTTTCGAAATGGCAGGATTCCTGCATTCATTAAGAAAAGAGTTGCTCGATTAATTAGGTAAAACCAAGCAAAAACAAGATTTCCTAGTTAAAACTGGGAAAAAAACATCACAACCGCTGAGCGGCATACATAAAATACCCCACTTACACCACTCAAAGAGGGTTCGCCGAGACAGCGCACATGTGTCATCGTCATCACTCCTCCCCTAAAGGAGTCATCATCGTCATCCCTATACTCTAAGAAAAAGACTCCAACTCTGCTATAGGCGATTGTCGACTCAACCCACACTGCAGAGGTCGGGTGGAACAAAATGAAGATCTGCACCGGGACTAAGCCACCTGCGACCAAACAATGCAGCTCTGACTTTGATAAGGAACTACGAAGAAGAACTAGGCATGGCTGGCGCTGCAGAAGATCACCGAATGAACCACCTGCTGCACGTCATTGTATACCACTAGCCCCGACCACTGCAGCTTTGAGTTCACAACAACAAACCAGCTGAGGTAATCTCGCGGACATGCCAGAGAAGAGCCGACTACCGCAAATTGTCGTGACCCTCACATTGCTCTCCCCATAAACGCCAACACCGGGGTCGAGGGCAACCTCATCACCCACACGACACGATACGCTCGATGACGCAGAAATCTCAGGGGCGCCGCGCCGACCTTCATTCGCCATGCCGCGCCCTGCGTAGCCCACCAACACCAGCTTCCAGGGTCGCCGCCCCGACCTGCCACTTCTCGCACTCGAGTTGTAGCGTCGCACAACTCGGATGCCTGCAAACCCATATTGCTCAGAGCAACCGCATGCAAACCAGGAATGTTGCACCACATCTGGGGCCGCCGCGCCGACGTACTTTCCAATCGTCCCCACTTGAGCACATCGACCGAGCCGACAAACCTACTACCCAAGCGACCAATATTGCCACCCAGGCGAAGCTGGAGCCGCTGGCCCGCCCCATGGAGCCACCTCGCGCATCGTGTTCCAAGGCTGGCGCCTCGGCGCACATCAGCCGTCCAGGGCCACTGCCCTGGCATCCCATGTCTACTACGCAACTTTATTCTTATAGACTCGTGTTGGGCCTCCAAGCGCAGAGTTTTGTAGGACAGTAGCAATTTTCCCTCAAATGGATGGCCTAAGGTTTATCAACCCGTGGGAGGCGTACGATGAAGATGGTCTCTCTCAAACAACCCTGCAACCAAATAACAAAAAGTCTCTTGTGTCCCCAACACACCAAATACAATGGTAATTTGTATATGTGCACTAGTTCGGCGAAGAGATGGTGATACCAGTGTAGTAATGATAGTAGATATTGATTTTTGTAATAGGAACAATATAAAATGGAGCACAAACAGTATTGCAATGCTTGAAAATGAGGCCTAGGGTCCGTACTTTAGCCAGTGCAATCTCTCAACAATGCTAATATAATTTGATCATATAACCATCCCTCAAAGTGCGATGAAGAATCACTCTGAAGTTCCTATCTAGTGGATAACATAAGAAGAAATTGTTTGTAGGTATTCTTTCCGATCGATCTACCCAAGAGTTTGTACTAAAATAACACCAAGTTATTCTTTCCAATCGATCTATCAAGAGTTCGTACTCAAATAAAACCAAGTTATTCTTTCTTATCGATCTATCAAGAGTTTGTACTAAAATAACACCAAAGCAAATTCAAATTCAAAATACTCAATCCAACACAAAGAACCTCAAAGGGTGCCCCAAGATTTCTACCGGAGAAACAAAAGACGAGAACGTGCATCAACTCCTATGCATAGATTACCCCAATGTCACCTTGGGAATCCGCGAGTTGAGTGGCAAAACATATCTCAAGTGAATCAATATAATACCCCATTGTCACCACGAGCATTCATATGCAAGAAATATATCAAGTGCTCTCAAATTCATAAAAGTATTCAATCCGATAAAATGAAATCTCAAAGGGAAAGCTCAATTCATCACAAAAAGATAGGGAGGGAGAAACACCATATGATCCAACTATATTAACAAAGCCCCTGATACATTAAGATCGTGACACCTCAAGAACACGAGAGAGAGAGAGATTAAACACAAAGCTACTGGTACAAACCCTCAGCCCCGAGGGTGGATGATGACCCACAAGTGTAGGGGATCTATCGTAGCCTTTTCGATAAGTAAGAGTGTCGGACCCAATGAGGGGCAGAAGGAAATGATAAGCAGTTTTCAGTAAGGTATTCTCTGCAAGCACTGAAATTATCGGTAACAGATAGTTTTGTGATAAGGTAATTTGTAATGAGTAGCAAGTAATAAAAGTAAATAAGGTGCAGCAAGATGGCCCAATCCTTTTTGTATCAAAGGACAAGCCTGGACAAACTCTTATATGAAGGAAAGCGCTCCCGAGGACACATGGGAATTATCACCAAGCTAGTTTTCATCACGATCATATGATTCGCATTCGGTACTTTGATAATTTGATATGTGGATGGACCGGTGCTTCGGTACTGTCCTTACTTGGACAAGCATGCCACTTATGACTAACCCCTATTGCAAGCATCCGCAAATACAACAGAAGTATTAAGGTAAACCTAACCATAGCATGAAACATATGGATCCAAATCAGCCCCTTACGAAGCAACACATAAACTAAGGTTTAAGCTTCTGTCACTCTAGCAACCCATCATCTACTTATTACTTCCCAATGCCTCCCTCTAGGCCCAAACAATGGTGAAGTGTCATGTATTCGATGTTCACATGACACCACTAGAGGGATGTCAACATACATCTCATCAAAATATCGAACGAATACCAAGTTCACATGACTACTAATAGCAAGACTTCTCCCATGTTCTCAAGAACAAATGTAACTACTCACAAAGCATATTCATGTTCATAATCAGAGGGGTATTAATATTCATAATGGACCTGAACATATAATCTTCCACCAAGTAAACCAACTAGCTTCAACTATAAGGAGTAATCAACACTACTAGCAACCCATAGGTACCAATCTGAGGTTTGGATACAAAGATTGGATACAAGAGATGAACTAGTGTTTGAGATGAGATGGTGCTGGTGAAGATGTTGATGGATATTGACCCCCTCCCGATGAGAGGATCGTTGGTGATGACGATGGTGATGATTTCCCCCTCCCGGAGGGAAGTTCCCCCGGCAGAACAGCTCCGCCGGAGCCCTAGATTGGTTCCGCCAAGGTTCCGCCTCGTGGCGTGATACGTCTCCGTCATATCTACTTTTCCAAACACTTTTGCCCTTGTTTTGGACTCTAACTTGCATGATTTGAATGGAACTAACCCGGACTGGCGCTATTTTCATCAGAATTATCATGGTGTTATTTATGTGCATAAACAAAAGTTCTCGGAATGACCTGAAACTTCACGGAACAACTTTTCGGAAATAATAAAAAATCCTTGCAAAAGATGAAGGCCAGGGGGCCCACCACCTGTCCACGAGGGTGGGGGCGCGCCTTCCCCCCTAGGGCGGGCCCCCCTACCTCGTGGGCCCCTTGGAGCTCCTCTGACCTCAACTCCAACTCTATATATTTGTTTTCGGGGAGAAAAAATCAGAGAGAAGGATTCATCACGTTTTACGATACAGAGCCACCGTCAAGCCCTAAAACCTCTCGGGAGGGCTGATCGGGAGTCCGTTCGGGGCTCCGAAGAGGGGAATCCGTCGCCATCGTCATCATCAACCATCCTCCATCACCAATTTCATGATGCTCACTATCGTGCGTGAGTAATTCCATCGTAGGCTTGCTAGACGGTGATGGGTTGGATGGGATCTATCATGTAATCGAGTTAGTTTTGTTAGGGTTTGATCCTCAGTATCCACTATGTTCTGAGATTGATGTTGCTATGACTTTGCTATGCTTAATGCTTGTCACTAGGGCCCGAGTGCCATGATTTCAGATCTGAACCTATTATGTTTTCATCAATATATGAGAGTTCTGGATCCTATCTTGCAAGTCTATAGTCACCTATTATGTGTTATGATCCGTTAACCCCGAAGTGACAATAATCGGGATACTTACCGGTGATGACTGTAGTTTGAGGAGTTCATATATTCACTATGTGTTAATGCTTTGGTTCGGTACTCTATTAAAAGGAGGCCTTAATATCCCTTAGTTCCCATTAGGACCCCGCTGCCACGCGAGGGTAGGACAAAAGATGTCATGCAAGTTCTTTTCCATAAGCATGTATGACTATATTCGGAATACATGCCTACATTACATTGATGAACTGGAGCTAGTTGTGTGTCACCCTAGGTTATGATTCTTACATTGATGAACTGGAGCTAGTTGTGTGTCACCCTAGTTCAAAGCATGCTCATTTACTTTTCCGTTGTTATTGCTATCATCACTACAAAATACCGAAAACATTACTTTTACTATCATTACCTTTTGCTACCGTTACCACTACTATCATATTACTTTGCTACTAAATACTTTGCTGCAGATTTTAAGTTTCTAGGTCTGGTTGATTTGACAACTCAGCTGCTAATACTTGAGAATATTCTTTGGCTCCCCTTGTGTCGAATCAATAAATTTGGATTGAATACTCTACCCTCGAAAACTGTTGTGATCCCCTATACTTGTGGGTTATCAAGACTATTTTCTGGCACCGTTGTCGGGGAGCATAGCTCTATTCTTTGAGTCACTTGGGATTTATATTTGCTTATCATTATGAAGAACTTGAGAGATCCAAAAACCAAGATTTACCCTCAACTATGAGGGGAGGTAAGGAACTGCCAGCTAGCTCTGCACTTGATTCACCTTCTGTTTTGAGTAAGCTTGCGACACCAAAACCTGCTTCTGCTATTCGTTCTGATATGTCGCATGTTATTGATGATGCCACTTCTGCTATACATGATACTTATGATGAAACGACTTCTATGCTTGATACTACTGTGCCACTTGGTGATTTTCTTGATGAACAACTTGCTAGGGCTAGAGAGAATGAAAATATTGAATCTGATAATATTGATGAAAGTGATGATGAAGACTCACCTGTTATTCCTGAGGGTTATGTTTTTGATAAAGAAGCTTCTTTAGCTATTTTAGCTTGCAAAGATAGATACGAGATCAAAAGGTTATTAGCTAAATGGAAGAAACAATCTCTTAATGCTAGAATGAAACCTGACCCTGCTTTGCTACTTCACCTATCTTTGTTACTGATAAGGATTATGAATTCTCTGTTGATCCTGACATAATTACTTTGGTTGATTCTGATCCTTTTCATGGCTATGAATCTGAAACTGTTGTGGCACATCTTACTAAATTAAATGATATAGATACCCTGTTCACTACTGATGAGAGAACTCGTTACTTTTATATCCTTAAAATATTTCTGTTCTCATTAAAGGGTGATGCTAAGATATGGTTTAATTCTCTTGATCCTGGTTGTGTGCGTAGTCCCCAGGATATGATTTATTACTTCTCTGCTAAATATTTCCTTGCTCATAAGAAACAAGCTGCTTTAAGGGATATATATATATATATATATATATATATATAATTTTGTGCAAATTGAAGAAGAGAGTCTCCCACAAGCTTGGGGGAGGCTGAAGGAAATATGCCCTAGAGGCAATAATAAAGTTATTATTTATTTCCTTATATCATGATAAATGTTTATTATTCATGCTAGAATTGTATTAACCGGAAACATAATACAAGTGTGAATACATAGACAAACAGTATGTCACTAGTATGCCTCTACTTGACTAGCTCCTTGAATCAAAGATGGTTAAGTTTCCTAGCCATAGACATGAGTTGTCATTTGATTAACGGGGTCGCATCATTAGAGAATGATGTGATTGACTTGACCCATTCCGTTAGCATAGCACTTGATCGTTTAGTTTGTTGCTATTGCTTTCTTCATGACTTATACATGTTCCTATGACTATGAGATTATGCAAATCCCGTTTACCGGAGGAATACTTTGTGTGCTACCAAACGTCACAACGTAACTGGGTGATTATAAAGGTGCTCTATAGGTGTCTCCGAAGGTACTTGTTGGGTTGGCGTATTTCAAGATTAGGATTTGTCACTCCGATTGTCGGAGAGGTATCTCTGGGCCCACTCGGTAATGCACATCACTATAAGCCTTGCAAGCATTGCAACTAATGAGTTAGTTGCGGGATGATGTGTTACAGAACGAGTAAAGAGACTTGCCGGTAACGAGATTGAACTAGGTATTGAGATACCGACGATCGAATCTCGGGCAAGTAACATAACGATGACAAAGGGAACAACGTATGTTATTATGCGGTTTGACCGATAAAGATCTTCGTAGAATATGTTGGAGCCAATATGAGCATCCAGGTTCCGCTATTGGTTATTGACCAGAGAAGTGTCTCGGTCATGTCTACATAGTTCTCGAACCCGTAGGGTCCGCACGCTTAAAGTTCGATGACGGTTATATTATGAGTTTATGTGTTTTGATGTACCGAAGGAGTTCGGAGTCCCGGATGAGATCGGGGACATGACGAGGAGTCTCGAAATGGTCGAGACGTAAAGGTTATATTGGATGACTATATTCGGACAGCGGAAAGGTTCCGAGTGATTCGGGTATTTTCGGGAGTACCGGGGAGTTACGAGAATTCGTATTGGGCCTTAATGGGCCATACGGGAAAGGAGAGAAAGGCTTCAAAGGGTGGCCGCACCCCTCCCCATGGGCTGGTCCGAATTGGACTAGGGAGGGGGGCGCCCCTTCCTTCCTTCTCCTTTTCCCTTCCCTTTCCTTCCCTCCTACTCCTACTACTTGGAAGGGCTCCTAGTTCTACTAGGAAAGGGGGAATCCTACTCCCGGTGGGAGTAGGACTCCCCTAGGGCGCGCTGTAGAGAGGGCCGGCCCTCCCCCTCCTCCACTCCTTTATATACGGGGGCATGGGGCACCCCAAAGACACAACAATTGATCTCTTGATCTCTTAGCCGTGTGCGGTGCCCCCCTCCACCATAATCCACCTCGATCATATTGTAGCGGTGCTTAGGCAAAGCCCTGCATCAGTAGAACATCATCATCGTCACCACGCCGTCGTGCTGACAAAACTCTCCCTCAACAGTCGGCTAGATCGGAGTTCAAGGGGCGTCATCGAGTTGAACGTGTGCAGAACTCGGAGGTGCCGTGCGTTCGGTACTTGATCGGTCGGATCGTGAAGACGTACGACTACATCAACCGCGTTGTGCTAACGCTTCCTCTTTCGGTCTACGAGGGTACGTGGACAACACTCTCCCCTCTTGTTGCTATGCATCACCATGATCTTGCGTGTGCATAGGAAATTTTTGAAATTACTACGTTCCCCAACAGTGGTATCAGAGCCCGGTTTTATGCATAGATGTCATATGCACGAGTAGAACACAAGTGAGTTGTGGGTGATATAAGTCATACTGCTTACCAACATGTCATACTTTGGTTCAGCGGTATTGTTGGATGTAGTAGCCCGGACCGACATTACGTGTATGCTTACGCGAGACTGGTTCTACCAACATGCTTTGCACACAGGTGGCTGGCGGGTGTCAGTTTCTCCAACTTTAGTTGAACCGAGTGTGGCTACGCCCGGTCCTTGCGAAGGTTAAAACAACACCAACTTGACAAACTATCGTTGTGGTTTTGATGCGTAGGTAAGAACGGTTCTTGCTCAGCACATAGCAGCCACGAAAAACTTGCAACAACAAAGTAGAGGATGTCTAACTTGTTTTTCCGGGGCATGTTGTGATGTGATATGGTCAAGACGTGATGAGATATAAGTTGTTTTATAAGATGATCATGTTTTGTTGAAGTTATCGGCAACTGGCAGAAGCCTTATGGTTGTCTCTTTATTGCATAAGATGCAAGCGCCAAATAATTGCTTTACTTTATCGCTATGCGATAGCAATAGTTGCAAGAGCAATAGTTGGCAAGATGACCATGTAACGACACATTGATATAGATCAAGATGATGGAGATCATGGTGTCATGCCGGTGACGATGGAAATCATGACGATGCTTTGGAGATGGAGATCAAAGGCACAAGATGATGATGGCCATATCATATCACTTATTGATTGTATGTGATATTTATCTTTTATGCATCTTATCTTGCTTTGATTGATGCTAGCATTATAAGATGATCTCTCACTAAATTTCAAGATAAAAAGTGTTCTCCCTGAGTATGCACTGTTGCCAAAGTTCGTCGTGCCCAGACACCACGCGATGATCGGGTGTGATAAGCTCTACGTCCATCTACAACGGGTGCAAGCCAGTTTTGCACACGCGGAATACTTAGGTTAAACTTGACGAGCCTAGCATATGCAGATATGGCCTCGGAACACTGAGACCGAAAGGTCGAGCGTGAATTATATAGTAGATATGATCAACATAGTGATGTTCACCATTGAAACTACTCCATCTCACGTTATGATCTGACATGGTTTAGTTGATATGGATCACGTGATCACTTAGAGGATTAGAGGGATGTCTATCTAAGTGGGAGTTCTTAAGTAATTTGATTAATTGAACTTAAATGTATCATGAACTTAGTCCTGGTAGTATTAGCATATCTATGTTGTAGATCAATAGCTCGCGTTTAGCTCCCCTGTTTTATTTTTGATATGTTCCTAGAGAAAACTACGTTGAAAGATGTTAGTAGTAATGATGCGGATTGGATTCGTGATCTGAGGTTTATCCTCATTGCTGCATAAAAGCACTATATCCATGATGCACCGCTAGGTGACAAACCTATTGCAGGAGCAGATGCAGATGTTATGAACGTTTGGCTAGCTCAATATGATGACTACTTGATAGTTTAGTGCACCATGCTTAAACGGCTTAGAATCGGGACTTCAAAGATGTTTTGAACGTCATGGACCATATAAGATGTTCCAGGAGTTGAAGTTAATATTTCAAGTAAATACCCGAGTTGAGAGATATGAAGTCTCCAACAAGTTCTGTAGCTAAAAGATGGAGGAGAATAGCCCAAGCAGTGAGGATGTGCTCAGATTGTCTGGGTACTACAATCGCTTGAATCAAGTGGGAGTTAATCTTCCAGATAAAATAGTGATTGACAGAATTCTCTAGTCACCATCACCAAGTTAGTAGAACTTCGTGATGAACTATAATATGCAAGGGATAACGGAAACGGTTCCCAAGCTCTTCGTGATGCTGAAATCAACGAAGGTAGAAATCAAGAAAAGCATCAAGTGTTGATGGTAAACAAAACCACTAGTTTCAAGTAAATGGACAAAGGGAAGAAAGGGGAACTTCAAGAAGAACGGAAAATAAGTTGCTTCTCAAGTAAAAAAACCCAAGTCTGGACCTAAGCCTGAAACTGAGTGCTTCTACTGCAAAGGGACTGGTCATTGGAAGCAGAACTACCCCAAGTAATTGGCGGATAAGAAGGATGGCAAAGTGAACATAGGTATATTTGATATACATGTTATTGATGTGTACTTTACTAATGTTTATAGCAACCCCTTAGTATTTGATACTAGTTCAGTTGCTAAGAATAGTAACTCGAAACGGGAGTTGCAGAATGAATAGAGACTAGTTAAGGGTGAAGTGACGATGTGTATTGGAAATGGTTCCAAGATTGATATGTTCATCATCGAACACTCCCTATACTTTCTGGATTAGTGTTAAACCTAAAATAAATGTTATTTAGTGTTTGCGTTGAGCATGAATATGATTGGATCATGTTTATTGCAATACAGTTATTCATGTAAGTTAGAGAATAATTGTAGTTCTGTTTACATGAATAAAACCTTCTATGGTCATACACCCAATGAAAATGGTTTGTTGGATCTCGATCGTGGTGATACACATTTTTATAATATTGAAGCCAAAAGATGCAAAGTTAATAATGATAGTGCAACTTATTTGTGGCACTGCCGTTTAGGTCATATTGGTGTAAAGCGCATGAAGAAAATCCATGCTGATGGGCTTTTGGAATCACTTGATTATGAATCAGTTGATGCTTGCGAACCATGCCTCATGGGCAAGATGACTAAGACTCCGTTCTCTGAAACAATGGAGTGAGCAACAGATTTGTTGGAAATCATAAATACTGATGTATGTGGTCCGATGAATATTGAGGCTCGCGGTACGTATCATTATTTTCTGATCTTCATAGATGATTTGAGCAAATATGAGTATATCTACTTGATGAAACACAAGTCTGAAACATTTGAAAAGTTCAAATAATTTCAGGGCGAAGTGGAGAATCATCGTAACAAAAATAAAAGTTTCTACGGTATGATCGCGGAAGTAAAATATTTGAGTTACGAGTTTGGCCTTCAGTTAAAACAATGTGAAATAGTTTCACTACTCACGCCACCTAGAACACCACAGTGTAATGGTGTGTCCGAATGTCGTAACCGTACTTTATTAGATATGGTGCGATCTATGATGTCTCTTACCGATTTACCACTATCGTTTTGGGGTTATGCATTAGAGACAGCTGCATTCACATTAAATAGGGCACCATCTAAATCTGTTGAGACGACACCATATGAACTATGGTTTGGCAAGAAACCTAAGCTGTCGTTTCTTAAAGTTTGAGGTTGCAATGCTTATGTGAAAAAGTTTCAACCTGATAAGCTCAAACCCAAATCGGAGAAGTGCATCTTCATAGGATACCCAAAAGAAAATGTTGGGTACACCTTCTATCACAGATCTGAAGGCAAGATATTCATTCCTGAGAATGGATCCTTTCTAGAGAAGGAGGAAAGTAGAACTTGATGAGGTAACTGTACATGTTCCCTTAATAGAAAGTAGTTCATCACAGAAATATGTTGTAACACCCCGAATATAATTTACCTTATCTGTGTCCCAACTCTTGCCGTTTTCGGCCTAAGTTATTTTATTTTCCTCGGGTTCGGGTTTTTGTCTCCGTGTGTTGTTGCCTTGTCATGCATCTCATATCATGTCATCATGTGCATTGCATTTGCATACATGTTCGTCTCATGCATCCGAGCATTTTCCCCGTTCTCCGTTTTGCATTCCGGCGCTCCTATCTCCTCCGGTGCCCCTTTCTACCTCTTTTCGTGTGTGGGCGTTAAATATTTCCGGATTGGACCGAGACTTGCCATGCGGCCTTGGTTTACTACCGGTAGACCGCCTGTCAAGTTTCGTGCCATTTGGACTTCGTTTGATACTCCAACGGTTAACCGAGGGACTGAAAATGCCTCGTTTGTGTTGCAGCCCAACACCCTTCCAATTTGGCCCAAAACCCACCTAAACCCTCTCCATCGTCTAGAGCGTTCGATCACGATCGCGTGACCAAAAACCGCACCTCATTTGGAGCTTCCTAGCTTCCTCTATGCCTATAAATAGGTCATCTTCCGAAATTCCGGATCAAATCACCCCTAACCCTAGCCTCTTCCTCCTCCCGCCGCCGGACGCGTCCGGATCGGACCGGACACGTCCACCCACCGCTTCCCGACCTACCGCGAGCCGCCACGTGGCGCCTCCGCGCCCCACATCGCCAAAGCCCGCCGGGCCCAACCCCGGCCCCCACGGCCCGCTCCGCCCCGCCGCCTGCCCGACTTGCCGAGCCGCCGCGCCTCCTCACGCCGGCGATCGCCGCCGCCATCTCCGGCTCGCCTCGCGCCTCCCCAAGTTCAGCTACCGTGCCGGAGCACGCGCCGCCCGAGTTCGGTGACCCACCGCCGACCAGCGCCGCCCCGGCAAGTTCCCTCTCCGGCGACCTCATCGACGCCGGACGCCGCGTCCTTTAACTCCAGCGAACCTCCGGTGAACAGTGCGTGCTACAGTGCTCGGCCAGATCTCAGATCCAAAAACCCTAGGGTTGACTTTCCCCTCTCCCCTTATTTTTTTGCAATCTTTGGCATGTCGTATCTCTGCATCCGTAGCTCCGATTTGTGCGTATAGCATATCAAAATGTTCGCCTCGACGAGTACATCATTTCATCCCATTGCGTCATTTCATTTGAGCTCATCTTGATGCCCGAAATGCTGTTGGAAGAGGGCTATGTGATGAATTTGTTAGATCTGTTTCATCAAATAGCTTTTTGTCATTTTTGCCATGATTAATGTGTGCATGATATGATCCTGAGCTCTACATGTGTTTTTGTTACATGCCATGCCATCTTTGCAGAGGTTCTTGCCATGTATTTTTGTGATATTTGTGGTGACTAGCACAAGCTTGCAAAGTAGCGTTTTCGGTTGTGCTGATTTTAGGGACTTAGAATTTCACTAAGTCCTTGTCCAGATGTTGATATTATTCCATATGTTCATGTTGTTTCCTAGTGATCTGTGCCTCTTTTGAGGATGATCAGTAAGGATGATTTGTTAACATTGTGGTGCTCTATCCATCCATGTATTTGTTTGCATTTATGGAGCAACCTAGCTTGAGTCAATCGAGCTCTACTTTTGCTGTATCGTGAATCCTGGCAGATTGTTGAGATGATTAGCGATTTTGCCGAGGATGTTGCTATTGATCCGTGCATGCTATGTTGTTGTTATTGCTATGTCTAGCTTCTATGCCATGTATTCTTGATGGGTGTATGCTTAGTTTGTCATCCCATGCTCTATAGTGAGTGCATCGAGCTCGTAAACATGCCTACTCGTTAACTGATTTGCATGCTCCAGTTTTTCACTAAGTCTGAAATCTGTTCATCTTTTTGCCATGTTCACATGCTTGCAATTGTATTTTCTGATCCCTTTTCGCTCAAGGTCACTAAGGTACTTTTGTTAAGTGCTTTGAGTAGCTTCATGTCATGCCTTGCGTTTCCATGTTAATTTCCTGTAGCTTGTAGTTTTCATGCTCTAAAGTGTGCTTCCTGATGATAAATTCCAGACTTGTGTTAATTTCACTAAGTCTGAAACCTGTTGTCATTTGCACTTTTGCCATGCTTGTTTGAACCTGTTAATGGATGAATTAGCCATAGCTCAGTGTTGATCTTTTGTCAAGCACCATGAGTGGATCCCTGCCATGTATTTTTTTGTCATGTTTGAGTGATGTAGCATATTTATCTTGATGCATTTAGATGACTACTTGCTGATTATCACAGACCGGTGCCATATTTGTTTTGCTTGCCATTTCCAAACCGCGCATCCGATTCCGGTGATCTTTATATCGATTTCAACCGAAATCACCTCACCTTTCCAGTGGCACTCTTGGATTTCGAAGTTGAGGCCAGGTTCAATCATTCCTTGTCAAATCTTGCATATGCATCACGTACCGCATCCCGCATAGCATACCATGTTTGTATCATGTTGTTTGAGCATTGCACGTGGTTGATTGTGTTCCGTTTGCTTGTTGTTCTTGTTTGGGTAGAGCCGGGAGACGAGTTCGTGAACGAGGAGCCCGTTGAGTTCGCTTACGAGGATCAAGTCAACTCTGACAACTTGCAGGCAAGATGATCATACCCTCGAAATCACTTCTATCTTTGCTTGCTAGATGCTCGCTCTTTTTCTATGTCTATGCTTTGATGCCTACCACTTGCTTATCATGCTTCCCAAATTTCCATGTCAAACCTCTAACCCTCCATGTCCTAGCAAACCGTTGATTGGCTATGTTACCGCTTTGCTCAGCCCCTCTTATAGCGTTGCTAGTTGCAGGTGAAGATTGGAGATCGTTCCTTGTTGGAACATTTGCTTATTGTTGAGATATCACCATATTATCTTGTTTATCTTAATGCACCTATATACTTGGTAAAGGGTGGAAGGCTTGGCCTTTTTCCTAGTGTTTTGTTCCACTCTTGCCGCCCTAGTTTCCGTCATATCGGTGTTATGTTCCCGGATTTTGCTTTCCTTACGCGGTTGGGTTATAATGGGAACCCCTTGACAGTTCGCCTTGAATAAAACTCCTCCAGCAATGCCCAACCTTGGTTTTACCATTTGCCACCTAGCCTCTTTTTCCCTTGGGTTTTCGGAGCCCAAGGGTCATCTTTATTTAACCCCCCTGGGGCCAGTGCTCCTCTGAGTGTTGGTCCAAACTAGAGCCCTGTGCAGCGTCCCCTCGGGGAAACTCGAGGTTTAGTTTTAGTTGTATGGAGAGCTCATATGAGTGTGCCCTGAGAATGAGATATGTGCAGCTCCTATCGGGATTTGTCGGCACATTCGGGCGGTGCTGCTGGACTTGTTTTACCATTGTCGAGGATGTCTTGTAACCGGGATGCCGAGTCTGATCGGAATGTCTCGGGAGAAGGAATATCCTTCGCTGACCGTGAGAGCTTGTGATGGGCTAAGTTGGGACTCCCCTGCAGGGATTTGAACTTTCGAAAGCCGTGCCCGCGGTTATAAGCAAATGGGAATTTGTTAATGTCCGGTTGTAGATAACATGAAACTCGACTTAATTAAAATGAATCAACCGCGTGTGTAACCGTGATGGTCTCTTCTCAGCGGAGTCCGGGAAGTGAACACGGTGTTGGAGTAATGTTTGACGTAGGTTGCTCTAGGATCACTTCTTGATCATAGTTCTTCATCCGTGCTTTGCCTTCTCTTCTCGCTCTCTTTTGCGAATAGGTTAGCCACGATATATGCTAGTCGCTTGCTGCAGCTCCCCATCATATCCTTACCTTACCTAAAAGCTTAAATAGTCTTGATCGCGAGGGTGCGAGATTGCTGAGTCCCCGTGACTCACAGTTTACTTCAAAACCAGATGCAGGGACCGATGATACCGTTCCAGACGATGCGCTTGAGCTCAAGTGGGAGTTCGATGAAGACTCTCGTCGTTACTATGTGTCTTTCCCAAATGATCAGTAGTGGTGCCCGGTTGGGGCGATCAGGGACCGTGTCGCGTGTGGGGTTGATCTTTATTTTGGTACCGTAGTTGGACCATGAGTGTATTGGATGATTGTAATGTTATTCATGTATTTGTGTGACGTGGCGAGTGTAAGCCAACTATGTATCCTTTCCCCTTTTATATATTTACCTGGGTTGTTGTGAAGATTACCTTACTTGCGACATTGCTTTCAATGCGGTTATGCCTCTAAGTCGTGCTTCGACACGTAGGAGATATAGCCACATCGAGGGCGTTACATATGTACCTGTGACTACTACACCAATTAGTGAGGAAGCTAATAATGATGATCATGTAATTTCAGATCAAGTTACTACCGAACCTCATAGGTAAACCAGAGTGAGATCCGCACCAGAGTGGTACGGTAATCCTGTTCTGGAGGTCATGTTACTTGACCATGACGAGCCTACGAACTATGAGGAAGCAATGATGAGCCCAGATTCTGCGAAATGGCTTGAGGCCATGAAATCTGAGATGAGATCCATTTATGAGAACAAAGTATGGACTTTGATTGACTTGCCCATTGATCGGCGAGCCATTGAGATCTTCAAGAGGAAGACGGACGCTGATAGTAGTGTTACTATCTATAAAGCAAGAATTGTCGCAAAAAGGTTTTCGACAAGTTCAAGGTGTTGACTACGATGAGAGTTTCTCACTTGTATCTATGCTTTTTGGCGACTCCGCTGGGGACGAAGTTTCGAACGGTCTCTGGCCCGTTCTTGCTATCCAACGAGAAGTTGAAGATGGGCTCAAAAGTTTATTCAGATGATCTCGGATGGAAAAATGATCTACACGGGTTGTCTTCGTCTTGTCGAAACGATCGATTCTTATATAAAAATCATTCAAATCTGAGTTCGTATGCAAAAGTTAGAGCAATCGGAGTGCAGCCCTGTCACGAGGAGAGACGTGGCGCGCCCCACCAGACACATGTCTGACGGGTAGCGCGAGGAAATAGCCTGTGTTGCGAGACCGATCTGAACCTTAAGATGATCTCTGATCAAAAAACCTTCAACATGAAAGTTGTTCGTCTCGTCGAAATGGTCAAGGTTACTTTTGGGCTAGTTTTCATCCGAGATCGTTTACCACCGCAAAAAAGACCCGCAAGGTGCAGTCGGTTTAAACCGAACAGTTTTGGAAAGTTCGGATAAACCAGTCCGAATTTGACTAGGGTTTTGGACGTGAATTGATGTAATTTTCTTGTAAGGAAAGCCTAAATAAATTCTTTGCTTGTATGGGAAGTCCAGCCGCCTCTTATATATGTTGGGGTGACGGCTGACTGAAACAACACACAATCGAACAAACACATCTTCTACTTTTTCGTGTTCATCTACTTTTTATCTCTCTCTTGTATCTTTCTTCTCGTTCTTTGCTAGTCCTTCATGCTAGAGGGTTCTGAATCCACGAGGCTCTAGGGGCGAGCGAATCGACCTGGAGCAGCCCATAGCCGTCGCGAGCTCTGACGGGGTCCCTCCCGGGCAAGCGGGGCTTTGGGTCTACAAAAGCATCTGCTGGCTGTCTTGCGTATCGCGCTGCCGGTCGGATCTCCTTTGACGCGAGCTGCGGTGCATCACCCCCGGCGTCGAGGGTACACGGTGACTTGTTCGTGTGCGAACACATTTTTTGGCGACTCCGCTGGGGACGAAGTTTCGAACGGTCTCTGGCCCGTTCTTGCTATCGAACGAGAAGTTGAAGATGGGCTCAAAAGGTTATTCAGATGATCTCGGATGGAAAAATTATCTACACGGGTTGTCTTCGTCTCGTCGAAACGATTGATTTTTATATAAAATTCGTTCAAATCCAAGTTCGTATGCAAAAGTTAGAGCAATCGGAGTGCAGCCCTGTCACGAGGCGAGACGTGGCGCGCCCCACCAGACACATGTCTGACGGGTAGATCGAGCAAATAGCCTGTGTTGCGAGACCGAGCTGACCCTTAAGATGATCTCTGATCAAAAAACCATCAACATGAAAGTTGTTCGTCTCGTCGAAACGGTCAAGATTGCTTTTGGGCTTGTTTTCATCCGAGATCGTTTACCACCGCAAAAAAGACCCGCAAGGTGCAGCCAGTTTAAACCGAACAGTTTTGGAAAGTTCGGATAAACCAGTCCGAATTTGACTAGGGTTTTGGACGTGAATTGATGTAATTTTCTTGTAAGGAAATCCTAGATAAATTCTTTGCTTGTACGGGAAGTCCAGCCGCCTCTTATATATGTTGGGGGTGACGGCCGATTGAAACAACACACAATCGAACAAACACATCTACTACTTTTTCGTGTTCATCTATTTTTTATCTCTCCCTTGTATCTTTCTTCTCGTTCTTCACTAGTTATTCATGATGGAGGGCTGTGAATCCACGTGGCTCTAGGGGCGAGCGAATCGACCTGGAGCAGCCCATAGCCGCCGCGAGCCCTGACGGGGTCCCTCCCGGGCAAGCGGAGCTTCGGGTCTACAAAAGCATCTGCCGGCTGTCTTGCGTATCGCGCTTCCGGTTGGATCTCCTTCGACGCGAGCTGCGGTGCATCACCCCCGGCATCGAGGGTACACGGTGACGTGTTCGTGTGCGAACACACTTTTTGTCGACTCCGCTGGGGACGCAGTTTCGAACGGTCTCTGGCCCATTCTTGCTATCGAACGAGAAGTTGAAGATGGGCTCAAAAGGTTATTCAGATGATATCGGATGGAAAAATGATCTACACGGGTTGTCTTCATCTCGTCAAAACGATCGATTTTTACATAAAAATCATTCAAATCCGAGTTCGTATGCAAAAGTTAGAGCAAACGGAGTGCAGCCCTGTCACGAGGCGAGACGTGGCGCGCCCCACCAGACACATGTCTGACGGGTAGCGCCAGGAAATATCCTGTGTTGCGAGACCGATCTGACCCTTAAGATGATCTCTGATCAAAAAACCTTCAACATGAAAGTTGTTCATCTCGTCGAAACGGTCAAGATTGCTTTTGGGCTAGTTTTCATCCGAGATCGCTTACCACCGCAAAAAAGATCCTTAAGGTGCAGCCAGCTTAAACCGAACAGTTTTGGAAAGTTCGGATAAACCAGTCCGAATTTGGCTAGGGTTTTGGACGTGAATTGATGTAATTTTCTTGTAAGGAAAGCCTAGATAAATACTTTGCTTGTACGGGAAGTCCAGCCGCCTCTTATATATGTTGGGGTGACGGCCGATTGAAACAACACACAATCGAACAAACACATCTACTACTTTTTCGTGTTCATCTACTATTTATCTCTCCCTTGTATCTTTTTTCTCGTTCTTCGCTAGTTCTTCATGCTGGAGGGCTGTGAATCCACGAGGCTCTAGGGGCGAGCGAATCAACCTGAGCAGCCCATAGCCGCCGCGAGCCCTGACGGGGTCCCTCCCGGGCAAGCGGGGCTTCGGGTCTACAAAAGCATCTACCGGCTGTCTTGCGTATCGCGCTGCCGGTCGGATCTCCTTCGACGCGAGCTGCGGTGCATCACACCGGCATCGAGGGTACACGGTGACGTGTTCATGTGCGAACACACTTTTTGGCGACTCCGCTGGGGACGAAGTTTCGAACGGTCTCTGGCCCGTTCTTGCTATCGAACGAGAAGTTGAAGATGGGCTCAAAAGGTTATTTAGATGATCTCGGATGGAAAAATGATCTACACAGGTTGTCTTCGTCTTGTCGAAACGATCGATTTTTATATAAAAATCATTCAAATCCGAGTTCGTATGCAAAAGTTAGAGCAATCGGAGTGCAGCCCTGTCACGAGGCGAGACGTGGCGCGCCCCACCAGACACATGTCTGACGGGTAGCACGAGGAAATAGCCTGTGTTGCAAGACCAATCTGACCCTTAGGATGATCTCTGATCAAAAAACCTTCAACATGAAAGTTGTTCGTCTCGTCGAAACGGTCAAGATCGCTTTTGGGCTTGTTTTCATCCGAGATCGTTTACCACCGCAAAAAATACCCGCAATGTGCAGCCAGTTTAAACTGAACAGTTTTGGAAAGTTCGGATAAACCAGTCCGAATTTGACTAGGGTTTTCCACGTGAATTGATGTAATTTTCTTGGAAGGAAAGCCTAGATAAATTCTTTGCTTGTACGGGAAGTCCAGCCGCCTCTTATATATGTTGGGGGTGACGGCCGATTGAAACAACACACAATCGAACAAACACATCTACTACTTTTTCGTGCTCATCTCCTTTTTATCTCTCCCTTGTATCTTTCTTCTTGTTCTTCGCTAGTTCTTCATGCTGGAGGGCTGTGAATCCACGAGGCTCTAGGGGCGAGCGAATCGACCTGGAGCAGCCCATATCCGCCGCGAGCCCTGACGGGGTCCTTCCCGGGCAAGCGGGGCTTCGGGTCTACAACAGCATGTGCCGGCTGTCTTGCGTATCGCGCTGCCGGTCGGATCTCCTTCGATGCGAGCTGCGGTGCATCACCCCCGGCGTTGAGGGTACACGGTGACGTGTTCGTGTGCGAACACACTTTTTGGCGACTCCGCTGGGGACGAAGTTTCGAACGGTCTCTGGCCCGTTCTTGCTATCGAACAAGAAGTTGAAGATGGGCTCAAAAGGTTATTCAGATGATCTCGGATAAAAAAATGATCTACACGGGTTGTCTTCGTCTCATCGAAATGATCGATTTTGATATAAAAATCGTTCAAATCCGAGTTCGTATGCAAAAGTTAGAGCAATCGGAGTGCAGCCCTGTCACGAGGCGAGATGTGGCGCGCCCCACCAGACACATGTCTGACGGGTAGCGCGAGGAAATAGCCTGTGCTGCGAGACCGATCTGACCCTTTAGATGATCTCTGATCAAAAAACCTTCAACATAAAAGTTGTTCGTCTCGTCGAAACGGTTAAGCTTGCTTTTGGGCTTGTTTTCATCCGAGATCGTTTACGACCGCAAAAAAGACCCGCAAGGTGCAGCTAGTTTAAACCGAACAGTCTTGGAAAGTTCGGATAAACCAGTCCGAATTTGACTAGGGTTTTGGACGTGAATTGATGTAATTTTCTTGTAAAGAAAGCCTAGATAAATTCTTTGCTTGTACGGCAAGTCCAGCGGCCTCTTATATATGTTGGGGGTGACGGCCGATTCAAACAACACACAATCGAACAAACACATCTACTACTTTTTCGTGTTCATCTACTTTTTATCTCTCCCTTGTATCTTTCTTCTCGTTCTTCGCTAGTTCTTCATGCTGGAGGGCTGTGAATCCACGAGGCTCTAGGGGCGAGCGAATCGACCTGGAGCAGCCCATAGCCGCCGCGAGCCCTGACGGGGTCCCTCCCGGGCAAGCGGGGCTTCGGGTCTACAAAAGCATCTGCCGACTGTCTTGCGTATCGCGCTGCCGGTCGGATATCCTTCGACGCGAGCTGCGGTGCATCACCCCTGGCGTCGAGGGTACACGGTGAAGTTTTCGTGTGTGAACACACTTTTTGGCGACTCCGCTGGGGATGAAGTTTCGAACGGTCTCTGGCCCGTTCTTGCTATCGAACAAGAAGTTGAAGATGGGCTCAAAAGGTTATTCAGATGATCTCGGATGGAAAAATGATCTACATGGGTTGTCTTCGTCTCGTTGAAATGATCGATTTTGATATAAAAATAGTTCAAATCCGAGTTCGTATGCAAAAGTTAGAGCAATCGGAGTGCAGCCCTGTCAGGAGGCGAGATGTGGCGCGCCCCACCAGACACATGTGTGACGGGTAGAGCGAGGAAATAGCCTGTGTTGCGAGACCGATCTGACCCTTAAGATAATCTCTGATCAAAAAACCTTCAACATGAAAGTTGTTCGTCTCGTCAAAACGGTCAAGATTGCTTTTGGGCTTGTTTTCATCCAAGATCGTTTACCACCGCAAAAAAGACCCGCAAGGTGCAGCCAGTTTAAACCGAACAGTTTTGGAAAGTTCGGATAAACCAATCCAAATTTGACTAGGGTTTTGGACGTGAATTGATGTAATTTTCTTGTAAGGAAAGCCTAGATAAATTCTTTGCTTATACGGGAAGTCCAGCCGCCTCTTATATATGTTGGGGGTGATGGCCGATTGAAACAACACACAATCGAACAAACACATCTACTACTTTTTCGTGTTCATCTACTTTTTATCTCTCCCTTATATCTTTCTTCTCGTTCTTCGCTAGTTCTTCATGCTGGAGGGCTGTGAATCCACGAGGCCCTAGGGGCGAGCAAATCGGCCTGGAGCAGCCCATAGCCGCTGCGAGCCCTGACGGGGTCCCTCCCGGGCAAGCGGGTCTTCGGGTCTACAAAAGCATCTGCCGACTGTCTTGCGTATCGCGCTGCCGGTCGGGTCTCCTTCGACGCGAGCTGCGGTGCATCACCCCCGGCGTCGAGGATACACGGTGACTTGTTCGTGTGCGAACACACTTTTTGGCGACTCCACTGGGGACGAAGTTTCGAACGGTCTCTGGCCCGTTCTTGCTATCGAACGAGAAGTTGAAGATGGGCTCAAAAGGTTATTCGGATGATCTCGGATGGAAAAATGATCTACACGGGTTGCCTTCGTCTCGTCGAAACGATTGATTTTTATATAAAATTCGTTCAAATCCAAGTTCGTGTGCAAAAGTTAGAGCAATCGGAGTGCAGCCCTGTCACGAGGCGAGACGTGGCGCGCCCCACTAGACACATGTCTCACGGGTAGAGCGAGGAAATAGCCTGTGTTGCGAGACCGATCTGACCCTTAAGATGATCTCTGATCAAAAAACCATCAACATGAAAGTTGTTTGTCTCGTCGAAACGGTCAAGATTGCTTTTGGGCTTGTTTTCATCCGAGATAGTTTACCACCGCAAAAAAGACCCGCAAGGTGCAGCCAGTTTAAACCGAATAGTTTTGGAAAGTTCGGATAAACCAGTCCGAATTTGACTAGGGTTTTGCACGTGAATTGATGTAATTTTCTTGTAAGGAAAGCCTAGATAAATTCTTTGCTTGTACGGGAAGTCCAGCTGCCTCTTATATATGTTGGGGGTGACGGCCGATTGAAACAACACACAATCGAACAAACACATCTACTACTTTTTCGTGTTCATCTACTTTTTATCTCTCCCTTGTATCTTTCTTCTCGTTCTTCGCTAGTTCTTCATGCTGGAGGGCTGTGAATCCACGAGGCTATAGGAGCGAGCGAATCGACCTGGAGCAGCCCATGGCCGCCGCGAGCACTGACGGGGTCCCTCCCGGGCAAGCGGGGCTTCGGGTCTACAAAACCATCTGCCGGTTGTCTTGCGTATCGCGCTGCCGGTCGGATCTCCTTCGACGCGAGCTGTGGTGCATCACCCCCGGCGTCAAGGGTACACGGTGACGTGTTCGTGTGCGAACACACTTTTGGCGACTACGTTGGGGACGAAGTTTCGAACGGTCTCTGGCCCGTTCTTGCTATCGAATGAGAAGTTGAAGATGGGCTCAAAAGGTTATTCAGATGATCTCGGATGGAAAAATGATCTACATGGGTTGTCTTTGTCTCGTCGGAACGATCGATTTTGATATAAAAATCGTTCAAATCCGAGTACGTATGCAAAATTTAGAGCAATCGGAGTGCAGTCCTGTCACGAGGCGAGGCACATGTCTGACGGGTAGCGCGAGGAAATAGCCTGTGTTGCGAGACCGATCTAACACTTAATATGATCTCTGATCAAAAAACCTTCAACATGAAAGTTGTTCGTCTCGTCGAAACTGTCAAGATTGCTTTTGGGCTTGTTTTCATCCGAGATCGTTTACCACCGCAAAAAAGACCTGCAAGGTGCAGCCAGTTTAAACCGAACAGTTTTGGAAAGTTCGGATAAACTAGTCCGAATTTGACTAGGGTTTTGGACGTGAATTGATGTAATTTTCTTGTAAGGAAAGCCTAGATAAATTCTTTGCTTGTACGGGAAGTCCAGCCGCCTCTTATATATGTTGGGGGTGACGGCCGATTGAAACAACACACAATCGAACAAACACATCTACTACTTTTTCGTGTTCATCTACTTTTTATCTCTCCCTTGTATCTTTCTTCTCGTTCTTCGCTAGTTCTTCATGCTGGAGGGCTGTGAATCCACGAGGCTCTAGGGGCGAGCAAATAGACCTGGAGCAGCCCATAGCCGCCGCGAGCCTTGACGGGGTCCCTCCCATGCAAGCGGGGCTTCGGTTCTACAAAAGCATCTGCAGACTGTCCTGCGTATCGCGTTGCCGGTCGGATCTCCTTTGAAGCAAGCTGCGGTGCATCACCCCCGGCGTCGAGGGTAGACGGTGACGTGTTCATGTGCGAACACATTTTTTGGTGACTCCGCTGGGGACGAAGTTTCGAACGGTCTTTGGCCTGTTCTTGCTATCAAACGAGAAGTTGAAGATGGGCTCAAAAGGTTATTCAGATGATCTCGGATGGAAAAATGATCTACATGGGTTGCCTTCGTCTCGTCAAAATGATCAATTTTGATATAAAAATCATTCAAATCGGAGTTCGTATGCAAAAATTAGAGCAATCGTAGTGCAGCCCTGTCACGAGGCGAGATGTGGCGCGCCCCACCAAACACATGTCTGACGGGTAGCGCGAGGAAATAGCCTGTGTCGCGAGACCGGTCTGACCCTTAATATGATCTCTGATCAAAAAACCTCCAACATGAAAGTTGTTCGTCTCGTCGAAACGGTCAAGATTGCTTTTGGGCTTGTTTTAATCCGAGATCGTTTACCACCGCAAAAAAGACCTGCAGGGTGCAGCCAGTTTAAACCGAACAGTTTTGGAAAGTTCGGATAAACCAGTCCGAATTTGACTAGGGTTTTGGACGTGAATTGATGTAATTTTCTTGTAAGGAAAGCCTAGATAAATTCTTTGCTTGTACGGGAAGTCCAGCCGCCTCTTATATATGTTGGGGGTGACGGCCGATTGAAACAACACACAATCGAACAAACACATCTACTACTTTTTCGTGTTCATCTACTTTTTATCTCTCCCTTGTATCTTTCTTCTCGTTCTTCGCTAGTTCTTCATGCTGGAGGGCTGTGAATCCACGAGGCTCTAGGGGCGAGCAAATAGACCTGGAGCAGCCCATAGCCGCCGCGAGCCCTGACGGGGTCCCTCCCGTGCAAGCGGGGCTTCAGTTCTACAAAAGCATCTGCCGACTGTCCTGCGTATCGCGCTGCCGGTCGGATCTCCTTCGACGGAAGCTGCGGTGCATCACCCCCGGCGTCGAGGGTACACGGTGACGTGTTCGTGTGCGAACACACTTTTTGGTGACTCCACTGGGGACGAAGTTTCGAACGGTCTTTGGCCCGTTCTTGCTATCAAACGAGAAGTTGAAGATGGGCTCAAGAGGTTATTCATATGATCTCGGATGGAAAAATGATCTACATGGGTTGCCTTCGTCTCGTCAAAACGATCGATTTTGATATAAAAATCATTCAAATCGGAGTTCGTATGCAAAAGTTAGAGCAATCGTAGTGCAGCCCTGTCACGAGGCGAGATGTGGCGCGCCCCACCAGACACATGTCTGACGGGTAGCGCAAGGAAATAGACTATGTTGCGAGACCGATCTGACCCTTAAGATGATCTCTGATCAAAAAACCTTCAACATGAAAATTGTTCGTCTCGTCGAAACGGTCAAGATTGCTTTTGGGCTTGTTTTCATCCGAGATCGTTTACCACCGCAAAAAAGACCCGCAAGGTGCAGCCAGTTTAAACCGAACAGTTTTGGAAAGTACGGATAAACCAGTCCGAATTTGACTAGGGTTTTGGACGTGATTTGATGTAATTTTCTTGTAACGAAAGCCTAGATAAATTCTTTGCTTGTACGGGAAGTCCAGCCGCCTCTTATATATGTTGGGGGTGACGGCCGGTTGAAACAACACACAATCGAACAAACACATCTACTACTTTTTCGTGTTCATCTACTTTTTATCTCTCCCTTGTATCTTTCTTCTCGTTCTTCGCTAGTTCTTCATGCTAGAGGGCTGTGAATCCACGAGGCTCTAGGGGCGAGCGAATCGACCTGGAGCAGCCCATAGCCGTCGCGAGCCCTGACGGGGTCCCTCCTGGGCAAGCGGGGCTTCGGGTCTACAAAAGCATCTGCCGGCTGTCTTGCGTATCGCGCTGTCGGTCGGATCTCCTTCGATGCGAGCTACGGTGCATCACCCCCGGCGTTGAGGATACATGGTGACGTGTTCATGTGCGAACACACTTTTTGGCGACTCTGCTGGGGACGAAGTTTTGAACGGTCTCTGGCCCGTTCTTGCTATCAAACGAGAAGTTGAAGATGGGCTCAAAAGGTTATTCAGATGATCTCGGATGGAAAAATAATGTACACGAGTTGTCTTCGTCTTGTCGAAGCGATTTATTTTTATATAAAAATCATTCAAATCCGTGTTCGTATGCAAAAGTTAGAGCAATCAGAGTGCAGCCCTGTCACGAGGCGAGACGTGGCGCGCCCCACCAGACACATGTCTGACGGGTAGCGCGAGGAAATAGCCTGTGTTGCGATACCGATCTGACCATTAAGATGATCTCTGATCAAAAAACCTTCAACATGAAAGTTGTTCGTCTCGTCGAAACGGTCAAGATTGGTTTTGGGCTCGTTTTCATCCGAGATCGTTTACCACCGCAAAAAAGACCCGCAAGGTGCAGCCAGTTTAAACCGAACAGTTTTGGAAAGTTCGGATAAACCAGTCCGAATTTGACTAGGGTTTTGGACGTGAATTGATGTAATTTTCTTGTAAGGAAAGCCTAGATAAATTCTTTGCTTCTACGGGAAGTCCAACCACCTCTTATATATGTTGGGGGTGACGGCCGATTGAAAGAACACACAATTGAACAAACACATCTACTACTTTTTCGTGTTCATCTACTTTTTGTCTCTCCCTTGTATCTTTCTTCTAGTTCTTCGCTAGTTCTTCATGCTGGAGGGCTGTGAATCCACGAGGCTCTAGGGGCGAGCGAATCGACCTTGAGCAGCCGATAGCCGCCGCGATCCCTGACGGGGTCCCTCCCGGGCAAGCGGGGCTTCGGGTCTACAAAAGCATCTGTCGGTTGTCTTGCGTATCGCGCTGTCTGTCGGATCTCCTTCGACGCAAGCTGCGGTGCATCACCCCCGGCGTCGAGGGTACACGGTGACGTGTTCGTGTGCGAACACACTTTTTGGCGACTCCGCTGGGGACGAAGTTTCGTACGGTCTCTGGCCCGTTCTTGCTATCGAACGAGAAGTTGAAGATGGGCTCAAAAGGTTATTCAGATGATGTCGGATGGAAAAATGATCTACACGGGTTGTCTTCATCTCGTTGAAACGATCAATTTTGATATAAAAATAGTTCAAATACGAGTTCGTATGCAAAAGTTAGAGCAATCGGAGTGCAGCCCTGTCACGAGGCGAGATGTGGCGCGCCCCACCAGACACATGTTTGACGGGTAGCACGAGGAAATAACCTGTGTTGCGAGACCGATCTGACCCTTTAGATGATCTCTGATCAAAAAAACTTCAACATGAAAGTTGTTCGTCTTGTCGAAACGGTCAAGATTGCTTTTGGGCTTGTTTTCATCCGAGATCATTTACCACCACAAAAAAACCCACAAGGTGCAGCCAGTTTAAACCGAACAGTTTTGGAAAGTTCGGATAAACCAGTCCGAATTTGACTAGGGTTTTGGACGTGAATTGATGTAATTTTCTTGTAAGGAAAGTCTAGATAAATTCTTTGCTTGTACGGGAAGTCTAGCTGCCTCTTATATATGTTGGGGGTGACGGCCGATTGAAACAACACACAATCGAACAAACACATCTACTACTTTTTCGTGTTCATCTACTTTTTATCTCTCCCTTATATCTTTCTTCTCGTTCTTCGCTTCTTTTTTGTGCTGGAGGGCTGTGAATCCACGAGGCTCTAGGGGCGAGCGAATCGACTTGGTGCAGCCCATAGCCGCCACGAGCCCTGACAGGGTCCCTCCCGGGCAAGTGGGGCTTCGGGTCTACAAAAGCATCTGCCGGCTGTCTTACGTATCGCGCTGCCGGTCGGATCTCCTTCGACGTGAGCTGCGGTGCATCACCCCCGGTGTTGAGGGTACACGGTGACATGTTCGTGTGCGAACACACTTATTGGCGACTCCGCTGGGGACGATGTTTCGAACGGTCTCTGGCCCGTTCTTGCTATCGAACGAGAAGTTGAAGATGGGCTCAAAAGGTTATTCAGATGATCTCGGATGGAAAAATGATCTACACGGGTTGTCTTTGTCTCATTGAAACGATCAATTTTGATAGAAAAATCATTCAAATCCGAGTTCATATGCAAAAGTTAGAGCAACCGGAGTGCAGCCCTGTTACGAGGAGAGATGTGGCGCGCCCGACCAGACACATGTCTGACGGGTAGCGCGAGGAAATAGCATGTGTTGCGAGACCGATCTGACCCTTAGGATAATCTCTGATCAAAAAACCTTCAACATGAAAGTTGTTCGCCTCGTCGAAACGGTCAAGATTTCTTTTGGGCTTGTTTTCATCCGAGATCGTTTACCACCGCAAAAAAGACCCGCAAGGTGCAGCCAGTTTAAACCGAACAGTTTTGGAAAGTTTGGATAAACCAGTCCGAATTTGACTAGGGTTTTGGACGTGAATTGATGTAATTTTCTTGTAAGGAAAGCCTAGATAAATTCTTTGCTTGTACGGGAAGTCCAGCCGCCTCTTATATATGTTGGGGGTGACGGCCGATTGAAACAACAGACAATCGAACAAACACATCTACTACTTTTTCGTGTTCATCTACTTTTTATCTCTCCCTTGTATCTTTCTTCTCGTTCTTCACTAGTTATTCATGCTGGAGGGCTGTGAATCCACGAGGCTCTAGGGGCGAGCGAATCGACCTGGAGCAGCCCATAGCCACCGCGAGCCCTGACGGGGTCCCTCCCGGGCAAGCGGGGCTTCGGGTCTACAAAAGCATCTGCCGGCTGTCTTGCGTATCGCGCTGCCGGTCGGATCTCCTTCGACGCGAGCTGCGGTGCAGCACCCCCGGCGTCGAGGGTACACGGTGACGTGTTCGTGTGCGAACACACTTTTTGGCGACTCCGCTGGAGACGAAGTTTCGAATGGTCTTTGGCCCGTTCTTGCTACGAAGAGATCGTCATCAAGTTGCTGAAACCTACAAAGGTAATATGAATACCGAATTCCCCTTTGTAGATGCAAATAATTCATATGTTGTTGCTGGATCACCTAATGAGCATAATGTATCGGGTAGCCCTAGTTTTATCAATCATGCATCTAATTATGCGCAAGGGCCGATGCAAAACAATTTTCATGCTTCAAATTCTTATGATTTTAGCAACGTACAACATATGTATCCAAACTCTCATGCATCGGCAACCCCACAAATCCATATGCCGATGAACAACATGATGGGTTTGGTTAATCAATTTGAAACACCTCATGTTAAAATTTCTAATAGCATACAAGAAAGTGTTTCACCTTTTCATTCATCGGCAACTGATTTGCAATATGTGAATCCAACCTTGCCAATGGATGGGAGAATTGGCCATTCTACTACTAGCTATTCGGCCAGTTACTCTCAACCATCATATGCTACACCTCATGTTAGTAATTTTTCAGCACCGTATGCAACTGTAGATGTTCATAATTCGGCCCTGCATCTTCATGGTCACAGCCGAATAAGTAAAAAATTTACAGGAACACATGCGCCGTCATCAAATACTATAGCATATAATGCATACTCTACGCAATTCAAGAATTTCGGCAACACTCACGAATCATTGCCGAAAGAATCTGAAAGCACTGCGGAGCAATCCCTTCCAGAAGCGGTTGTGGCTGCATTAAAAAAGAGATTGGCACAAAACAAGAGGATTAGTGCTCTTTGCCTTGAACAATATGAAAATGGGTTGTTTCCTGATTATGCTGCAATAAAAGCTAGAGTTTTACAAGAAGATGAATATTTGCCAATTGATAAAATTGGCGAGCAAAAATATGGTTTTACAACAATGCATATGCCTTCACCTAATACTACATCATATTATACAGCCCCTACATAATTGCAAAGTTTCGGCAACACCCATGTGCCATTGCCGAAAGAATCTAAAAGCATTGGGGGGCAATCGTATCCGAAGTGGGCTGAAATTGAGAAAAAGATTAAAGCCAATTTCGCCGCTCGCCGCCAGAAACAAAAAGAAACAGAATTGGCTCAAGTGAAAGAAGCATTGCCAATTGGTAGAAGCAATGTAAAGAAAGATGATTCAGAACATGAAAGTGCCGGTTAAAAGAGCCGAATCAAGAAGTATATATTCTGAATCCATCAAATGCAAAGAGGCAAGCATTATTGAGAAAGGGCATGGCAAGCAGAGAAAAGCGACCATACTTGATTTTTCCAAAGTTAATGGAACCTACTTCCTGCCCTATGAGTTTCGTGCCAGAGAAATCGATGAACTTCAAGGACAAGAACAAGTAGCCGAACAAAGTTCGACCGACAAAAATTTTCAATGTAATGATGCACGGAATCAAGAAAAAGATGATGAAGAGGCGTTGGGGAGCCATCCAAAGGCGGAGCAAGATATTGTTCAAGTCACACCACCATCGTGCTCTCCCAACATATTTGAAGAGGTATGTTTAGCAAGTAATTTACCTATTTTCAGATTTGGTCAGGACTTTATTGTTGATGCATCTATTATAAAAATCCTCATAAGTAATTTTGAAAGACCAATGAAGAAGGGTAATTTACTTGCTAGCAATAAAGTTGTTATTGAGCATATCAGTCAACCCATTACGCCATTTATAAAGACCGATAGTGACTTATTATTATAGCCAAAGCTTTCCCCGTTGCTTTATCTAAAGTTCATATCTATTTGGGTAGCTTTGCTTATTTCATACTTGGCTTGCACTTGGTATCAATTGAGACATGTATGTTCTAACTATTTTCGTTTTAGAAATTTAAAGCCAAGGTTAAATTCTGTTGAGAAAACCGATGCTAGTATAATATCTTACCCAAAGACATCAGAAATAGAGTGCAAAACACAATGCATAGCCGAATGGTGTGGTGCAAAATCTGAACCATTCGTTTGCTTAATTCCAAAGTCGTTCTCACATCAAGATCGGCTAGAAAATAAAAGGTTTACCTTTAATTCAAACATGTGTGATAAAATCTTTGATTTGTTGTTGAGGAATAATTATATTAGAATTCTTGATCACCATGTTGAGCCATGTGTCCAGGGAAGAATGTATTGTTAGTTGCATGATTCGTCCAAGCATAATTTTGAGGATTGTAACATGTTTCGTCAAATAGTTAAATCGGCAATTGATAAAGGACGATTGAAATTTGTTGAGACACCAAGAGATGACTAGTCTATTCCGATTGGTCCTGATGGTAGAATGTTTTTGCATCGGCTGCTTCAAGCCGATCCATTTGAAGAGAAGGTAAAAACTGCAGGTGATGGGATCAAGCTTTCAAGTAAATAAGTTGTCGAAGAGCATAATGAACATAATCTTGAGGGAAAGAATTCCATCGAAGCTACAATGGAGACGCCAAGGACTGGGGGGCAGCAAGCAAATCCAACGATCGATGAAAGCAAACCAAAAGAAAACAAAGCCGGAATAAGCGCAAGTGTAAAAGATCAAAAATCACCTTCGCTGAACTATTGGAGAAATATCAAAAGAAGATTGAAGAGAAGAATGCTTATCAGCCCAATCATGCAAAGAAACCAAGATCACCCCAAGGCGCAAATATGAGGATCGGTATTGGCAAAGTGAGAGTTTCAATGCATCATATTCATATCCTTATTTTGGGCCGCCAATGCCAATGCTGTGGATGTCTCCCTATGCTCATGTAGATCCATGTTCATCATGGGATAGGTATGATACAAGGGCACATTCTCCATCTTATTTTAGACCATCTCACCAATATTATGCAGCTCCGAGAAGATCAACATTTGAACAGTCACATGTTAAAGACCGTTTCAGTTATAAGGAATCGGTCTGGACACCATGGATGAAAAAAGAGGTGGTTAAGCAAGTCTACCGCGTGAAAAGAGATGGTCGTAAGTGTGCTACTTCAGATTTGATCTCAAATAATAAAGAGCCAATTAAAGTGTTGACATTGGCTACAAAAGGCAATGAGATGAAGCAACCAATTATTGAGAGTCAAAGTGCCAAATCTAAAGAAAAAAAGTTGAGAGTGCACAAGGACAAAAATGAATCACAGCCGAGATGCCCACTCCGCTTATCGTATTGGCAAAAGAGGGAATTACACAAACTTAGTGCACAAGAACTTGAAGAAAGGAACATGGCATGGGTTCCCAAAGGAAGTGCTCAAAATAAGAATTATGTGCAAGCCTCCATTATAAGAAGTGCGGTAAAAGTGAAGAAGGAAAAGAGTAAAAACTATGAAGGACCAAGCCGAAGGTTTCAACATCTTTGGTCTACACATTATCCATATTCTTCAACTATGCCATTAACGCCTATGCCATGGAATTCGTCATCAGGTATGATTGGTAACCCTCAATGGGCTTATTTTAATCCATGTATGCAATATAATTTCTTACGTCATGAGAGGGTATTACCAAGTCACTATACATTTGATTAGCTACAAGTTTGTTGCTGATCCAAAGGGTCGAAGTACTTGATTTGTCATTTCATTTGTTTATTTCAGCTATATGTGCTTTGAATGAAGTTTACATGGTAACGGCCGATATTTATCTATCGTCCTAAGAGTATGTCAATGCATGGCTAGTGTAGTATTCTAACATCATCCTTAGTTTGAGAGCGAGACAAGGTACGTGCTCATGAAAATTTATATGTATGCCTATATTATGATTGAATGGAGTTGAGACATCATGACCGATGTCATTGAATATATGCTGCATAGACCAATTCATAGCTACAGAATTGGTTGGTGGGCTTATACTTTGTTTGGATATGATTTGGCTTAGGCGCCTACTAGGCGTCATCCGGATGATGTCCCGAGGAAATAAGCCGCCTTGCACGTCGTTGATTGTCGCTAATACGGTACGATCTGGGCCGCTGGATTCCTTGACGCTGGACCACAACATGACTTAAATCCCAACTTGCACATGTCTCCCACAGCTCCAGCCACCAACGCAATATCCCCGCACACGCATATACTCTAACGAAAGCAGCATCATTGTATCCCACGATGACGCTCCATATATCAGCAAGTCATATAGCCGGTCACCTTACAGCAAAATGGCCGGCGAGCTTGCCATATATCAGCCACGACAACAGCGCCGACGAGCTCTGGGATTGCAACAACGCCCCTAGTGCGACCACCCTTTCAAGCACCATTGATGCTCTGTTGCTGCACCGGTGACCCGGCTATGCTCCATTGTAGTGTCGGTGATGCTCCGACGGTTTCGCCATGCTCTGTTGCAGCACCGACACTGTTTCAGTGGCCCGATAATGCTTCGATGGCTCAGTCATGCTCCGTTGTAGCACCGACAATCTTTCGGCGGCCCGTCGATGCTCCATCGTAGCGCCAGTGATGCTCCTTCGCAGTGTCGTCGATGTTCCGGCGGTTTGACGATTGCTTCATCATGACACCGAGGATGTTCCGGCAGGCCGATGATGCTCCGTCGCAGCACCGACGCGCTCCATTTTAGCAACAATGATGTTTCGGTGGCCCCAACGATGCTCATCATAGCACCGGTGATGCTCCGCTAACCCGACAATACTCCGACAGCCTGGCGATGCTCCATCGCAGCACCGATGTGTTCCATTGTAGCAATGACGAAGTTCCCGCGACCCCGATGACGCTCCATAACAACACCAACGATACTCCACAAAGCTCCATTATAGCAACTACGATGTTCCGGCGGCCCGACGATGCTCATCGTAGCACCGCTGATGCTCCGATGACCTGGCGATGCTCCATAGCAGCACCGGTAATGCTTCGCAGAGCTTCATTTGCAGCGAAGGCGATGTTTCAATGGTCCTGATGATGCTCCAGCGCAGCACTGGTGATGCCTCGACGGCTGACGATGCTTCATAGCAGTATGGGTGATGGTCCATAAAGCTCCATTGCGACACGGGTGATGTTTTCGACGGTCCGACAATGCTCCATCATAGCACCAGTGATGCTCCGGCGGTCCGACGATGCTCCATCATAGCAACTGCAATGTGGGACATGTTGGGATGGCTAGAACGTCGGTGATATTGCGACCGCAACATGGGTGATGTTGTGCGGCGATGGCTGTAACTTGAGAGAGGTTGTGATTGCAACATGGAACATGTTGCATGACCGCAATATTGGAGATGTTGTGCGGCGATGGCTGCAACTTGGGAAAGGTTGCAACTGCAACATGGAAAGTGTTGTGATGGCCGCAACATTGCGATGTTGTGTGGCGATGAGTGTTTGCAATGCTAGCCTAGTTTCATAACCTCCCGCGCAACATAGGTCATGTTGCAAATGGCAAGTGCAACATGAGTCATGATGCAAATGATGGCCGCGTCTAAATGACTAAAGCGTCCAAACCAGACGACTGTCACGCGTGGCTTCCAATAGTTTTGGAGGCATCCGCGTATCAGCCGGACAACGAAATAGCACACGAGAGAAAAGCTAGTGGCGAGCCAACTTGTTGCATTGTGTGTCCAGTTTGCAGCAGCACCGACCACCGCCCAGCGCCAAGCGTCTATTTTTACTACCAGTTAAGTCTTATAGCGTCAAGTGTATACAGTAGCGTCACCCATCCTTCTAGTGTTAGCGTTACTGACTTTCTTATGTACTCCCTCCGTCCAAAAATACTTGTTCTAAAAATGGTTGTATCTAGATTTATTTTAGTTATAGATATTTTATCCATTTCTATGACAAGTATTTCCGGACAGAGGGAGTAGCAAGTATCTATTTTGACCGCTGAAAAATAACAATTAAAAAATATATTACACTTATGTAAGCTTTTTCACAAAAAAACATGGCGAGCCAAACACTTATATCACATGAAAAAACACTTTGCAGCACGGCTATAATTGCATCAGACACTATGTAGGCCTTAATTGCATTGTAAACTTTACTTTTACGGAAAAATTGTTGTTACTAATGGACAATGGTTAGTGCCAATCTATGTAGAGCTAGCTTGTTCAGAATGGTTAAGGCATGCAGCATATAGAGCCACTCGGTCTAACTCAGTAAAAGAAAAAGGCTAACGAGCATGGCAGTGAAGTGCAGATGAGATAGAGTAGCCGCAGTGGCGGTGTAGGCGCACGGGAGCTAACATGTGCGCGAGTTACATGGGCACATGCAAGGAGCAGTCGTGGGACACAATGAACGAGCATGGAATCAGCCGGGATCACAGACACGTGGCAGCTTGCGGAGGCGGCCTACGCCTGGCTGAAATCAGCCAGATGATTAGGAACATTTTCCTTTGGCTTATGCATCTTTGAGATCTATAAGAGGCCAAATCATAGTTGATTTTGTTACTGAACATCGGGTTAATGTCATGCATAATATTAATATTAGCCTTGTCTCTCTAGTACTATGGAGATTATGTTTTGATAGTTCAATTCATAGCAATGGCCAAAGTGTTGGTGTTGTTTATATATTTCTTTATGGTACTATTTTTTGAAGACTCGTGCCGCTTAGAATATTTTTATGCACGATTAATCAAGGCCGAATATGCATTGTTATTTGGATTGACTCTTTTACTTGCTATAGGTGCTATACATATTGAGGCTTTTGGTGATTCGTTATGAGTAGTGCAACAAATATCCAAGGGTTATCAATGTGTTTTGATGAATCACTTATAGTTTATCTTGGGTTATGTCTAGATGAAGAATTTACCTTGGGTTGCATTAAAATTGTTCATATATTTAGACATGACAATTGGAGAGAGTTGGCATAGCAAGCATCCGGCTACCATGTCCATCATGTTGTATTGCATTTCTCTCAATAGCCGATGCTTAGTCTCGTCAACATAGGTAAGGCCGAACCGAAGTCCACAACTTCGGCCACTAATGAAATTTTTATGCAGGCGAAAGTAAGGATTGGAGAAAGTTTATTGTTGATTGTCTACAAAATACTAGCAAAAGGGTGAACAATATGGTTCGGAGGATGATATTGAGATACATATCTATGGAACTTTATCTCCGGATTGTTAATGAAGCTGAGAAGGTTTCACCCAAGTTTGCATCAGAAAGTTCACACAAGACATGGACGATATATACTTATCGTCCTAAGAACATATAAATGGCCGATGGAGTGTTGACATCGTCCTTAGAACAAACTTGGTACAAGTATTTTTCGGCACGCTAGCTTTACCGAAAAACAGGGGGGCATGTGTTGACGCTCAAAAGTGGCACGATCATAAAGCAGCAAGTCGGGGCGGAAACCTTGCCGGGGTAAAATCTTGCCGGTGTGAAAGCTTGCCGGTGTGAAGGCTTGCCGGCGTGGAAAGCTTGCTGGCACAGAAAGATCGCCGGTGTGGAAGCTTGCCGGTGTGAAATCTTGCCGGGGGAGAAACCTTGTCAAGGAGGAACCCTTGCTGGAGTACAAACCTTGCTGGAGTGAAACCTTGCCGGTGTGGAAGCTTGCCGGTGTGAAATCTTGCCGGGGGAGAAACCTTGTCAGGGAGGAACCCTTGCCGGTGTACAAACCTTTCCGGATTGAAAGGTTGCCGGTGTGAAAGCTTGCCGGGTAGAAACATTGCCGGTGTGGAAAGCTTACTCGGATGGAAAACTTGCCGGGTTGGAGGTTGTGATAGTCAATCGAACGAGAAGTTGAATATGGGCTCAAAAGGTTATTCTGATGATCTCGGATGGAAAAATGATCTACACAGGTTGTCTTCGTCTCGTCAAAACTATTGATTTTGATATAAAAATCATTCAAATTGGAGTTCGTATGCAAAAGTTAGAGCAATCAGAGTGCAGCCCTGTCACGAGGCGAGATGTGGCGCGCCCCACCAGACACATGTCTGACGGGTAGCGCAAGGAAATAGACTATGTTGCGAGACCGATCTGACCCTTAAGATGATCTCTGATCAAAAAACCTTCAACATTAAAGTTGTTCGTCTCATCGAACGGTCAAGATTGCTTTTGGGCTTGTTTTCATCCGAGATCGTTTACCACCGCAAAAAAGACCCGCAAGGTGCAGCCAGTTTAAACCGAACAGTTTTGGAAAGTTCGGATAAACCAGTCCGAATTTGACTAGGGTTTTGGACGTGATTTGATGTAATTTTCTTGTAAGGAAAGCCTAGATAAATTCTTTGCTTGTATGGGAAGTCCAGCCGCCTCTTATATATGTTGGGGGTGACGGCCGATTGAAACAACACACAATCGAACAAACACATCTACTACTTTTTCGTGTTCATCTACTTTTTATCTCTGCCTTGTATCTTTCTTCTCGTTCTTCGCTAGTTCTTCATGCTGGAGGGCTGTGAATCCACGAGGCTCTAGGGGCGAGCGAATCGACCTGGAGCAGCCCATAGCCGCCGCGAGCCCTGACGGGGTACCTCCCGGGCAAGCGGGGCTTCGGGTCTACAAAAGCAGCTGTCGGCTGTCTTGCGTATCGCGCTGCTGGTCAGATCTCCTTCGACGCGAGCTGCGGTGCATCACCCCCAGCGTCGAGGGTACACGGTGACGTGTTCGTGTGCGAACACTATGGACTGGTGCAAGCATCTCAGAGTTGGAATATATGCTTTGATAAGTTGATCAAAGCATATAGTTTTATACAGACTTGCGGTGAAGCCTGTATTTACAAGAAAGTGAGTGGGAGAACTACAACATTTCTGATAATAATATGTGAATGACATATTGTTAATCGGAGATAATGTAGAATTATTCTGCAAAGCATAAAGGAATGTTTGAAAGGAGTTTTTCAAAGAAATACCTCAGTGAAGCTGCTTACATATTGAGCATCGAGATCTATAGAGATAGATCAAGACGCTTGATAAGTTTTTCAATGAGTACATACATTGACAAGATTTTGAAGTAGTTCAAAATGGAATAGTCAAATAAGGAGTTATTGCCTGTGTTACAAGGTATGAAGTTGAGTAAGACTCAAAACCTGACCACGGCAAAAGATAGAGAGGGAATGAAAGTCACACCCTATGCCTCGGCCATAGGTTCTATAAAGTATGCCATGTGTGTACCAGACCTATTATATACCCTACCCTGAGTTTGGCAAGGGAGTACAATAGTGATCTAGGAGTAAATCGCTGGACATTGGTCAAAATTATCCTTAGTGGAATAAGGATATGTTTCTCGATTATGGAGGTGACAAAAGGTCCGTCGTAAAGGGTTACGTCGATGCAAGTTTTGACACTAATCCAGATGACTCAAAGTCTCAATCTGAATACATACGGATCTGAATGTAGCAAACCCATTGACTAAACTTCCCTCACAAGCAAAACATGATCACACCTTAGTACTCTTTGGGTATTAATCACATAGCAATGTGAACTAGATTATTGACTCTAGTAAACCCTTTGGGTGTTGGTCACATGACGATGTGAACTATGGGTGTTAATCACATGGTAATGTGAACTATTGATGTTAAATCACATGGCGATGTGAACTAGATTATTGACTCTAGTGCAAGTGGGAGACTGAAGGAAATATGCCTTAGAGGCAATAATAAAGTTATTATTTATTTCCTTATATCATGATAAATGTTTATTATTCATGCTAGAATTGTATTAACCGGAAACATAATACATGTGCGAATACATAGACAAACAGTATGTCACTAGTATGCCTCTACTTGACTAGCTCGTTAAATCAAAGATGGTTAAGTTTCCTAGCCATAGACATGAGTTGTCATTTGATTAACGGGGTCGCATCATTAGAGAATGATGTGATTGACTTGACCCATTCCATTAGCATAGCACTTGATCGTTTAGTTTGTTGCTATTGCTTTCTTCATGACTTATACATGTTCCTATGACTATGAGATTGTGCAACTCCAGTTTACCGGAGGAATACTTTGTGTGCTACCAAACGTCATAACATAACTGGGTGATTATAAAGGTGCTCTACAGGTGTCTCCGAAGGTACTTGTTGGGTTGGCGTATTTTGAGATTAGGATTTGTCACTCCGATTGTCGGAGAGGTATCTCTGGGCCCACTCGGTAATGCACATCACTATAAGCCTTGCAAGCATTGCAACTAATGAGTTAGTTGCGGGATGATGTGTTACGGAACAAGTAAAGAGACTTGCCGGTAACGAGATTGAACTAGGTATTGAGATACCGACGATCGAATCTCGGGCAAGTAACATACCGGTGACAAAGGGAACAACGTATGTTGTTATTCGGTTTGACCGATAAAGATCTTCGTAGAATATGTCGGAGCCAATATGAGCATCCAGGTTCCGCTATTGGTTATTGACCAGAGACGTGTCTCGGTCATGTCTATATAGTTCTTGAACCCGTAGGGTCCGCACGCTTAAAGTTCGATGCCGGTTATATTATGAGTTTATGTGTTTTTATGTACCGAAGGAGTTCGGAGTCCCGGATGAGATCGGGGACATGACGAGGAGTCTCGAAATGGTCGAGACGTAAAGATCGATATATTTTACAACTATATTCAGATAGCGGAAAGGTTCCGAGTGATTTGGGTATTTTCGGGAGTACCATGGAGTTACGGGAATTCGTATTGGGCCTTAATGGGCCATACGGGAAAGGAGAGAAAGGCCTCAAAGGGTGGCCACACCCCTCCCCATGGGCTGGTCCGAATTGGACTAGGGAGGGGGGGCGCCCCCTTCCTTCCTTCTCCTTTTCCCTTCCCTTTCCTTCCCTCCTACTCCTACTACTTGGAAGGGCTCCTAGTTCTACTAGGAAAGGGGAAATCCTACTCCCGGTGGGAGTAGGACTCCCCTAGGGCGCGTCGTAGAGAGGGCCGGCCCTCCCCCTCCTCCACTCCTTTATATACGGGGGCAGGGGCACCCCAAAGACACAACAATTGATCTCTTGATCTCTTAGCCGTGTGCGGTGCCCCCCTCCACCATAATCCACCTCGATCATATCGTAGCGGTGCTTAGGAGAAGCCCTGCATCAGTAGAACATCATCATCATCACCACGCCGTCGTGCTGATGAAACTCTCCCTCAACACTCGGCTGGATCGGAGTTCGAGGGACGTCATCGAGTTGAACGTGTGCAGAACTCGGAGGTGCCGTGCGTTTGGTACTTGATCGGTCGGATCATGAAGACGTACGACTACATCAACCGTGTTGTGCTAATGCTTCCGCTTTCGGTCTACGAGGGTACGTGGACAACACTCTCCCCTCACATTGCTATGCATCACCATGATCTTGTGTGTGCGTAGGAAATTTTTGAAATTACTACGTTCCCCAACAGAGGCTTCTCAAGCTACTTAATGCTTTGCCTGATCATCCTCTTAAGAAGAATGAAATACTTGATATCTTTTATAACGGACTAACCGATGCCTCCAGAGATTACCTGGATAGTTGTGCTGGTTGTGTTTTCAGGGAAAGAACACCGGATGAAGCTGAAATTCTATTGAGTAATATGTTGACAAACGAAAATAATTGGACACTTCCTAAACCAGTTCCTGTACCAACTCCTGAGCCTATTCCTAAACCAACTCTGAAGAAGAGGGGTATTCTATTTCTCAGTCCTGAAGATATGCAAGAGGCAAAGAAATCTATGAAAGAAAAAGGTATTAAAGCTGAAGATGTTAAGAATTTACCTCCTATTGAAGAAATACATGGTCTTAATTTACCGCCTGTTGAAGAAACATATGATCTTAATCCTTTACCTATTGAAGAAACACATGGTCTTGATAACCCGACACAAGTAGTAAAGGTAAATTCTCTCTATAGATATGATAAAGCTAAAATCCCATTTACTAAGTTTGCTAGCCCATGCTTAGATGAGTTTGATAAATTTATGGTTAAGCAAGAAGATTTTAATGCTTATTTTGGTAGACAATTGAAATACAATTCAAATTTGCTTGAACACTTGGGTGATTATATGGCTAATGTCAAAGGTGAACTTAAACTTATTAGTAAACATACTTCTATGGTTACCACTCAAGTAGAACAAGTACTTAAAGCTCAAAATGATTTGCTCAATGAATTGAATAGTAAGGATAATGATAATGCTGTTAGAGTTATGACTAGAGATGGTAGAATGACTCAGGAACCTTTGTATCCTGAAGGCCATCCTAAGAGAATTGAGCAAGATTCTCAGAGAAATAATATAGATGCACCTAGTCCTTCTAAAAGGAAGAAAAAGAAAAATGATAGGACTTTGCATGCCTCTAGTGAACCTGTTATTGAAACACCTGAGAATCCAAATGACATCTCTATTTCTGATGCTGAAACACAATCTAGTAATGAACCTGAATCTAGTGATAATATTAATGATAATGTTCATGATGATGCTCAACCTAGTAATGATAATGATATAGAAATTGAACCTGCTATTGATCTTGATAACCCACAATCAAAGAATCAACGTTATGATATGACAGACTTTGTTGCTAGGAAACACGGTAAAGAAAGAGAACCATGGGTTCAGAAACCCATGCCTTTTCCTCCCAAACCATCCAAGAAAAAGGATGACGAGGATTTTGAGCGCTTTGCTGAAATGATTAGGCCTATGTTTTTGCGTATGCGATTAACGGATATGCTCAAAATGAATCCTTATGCTAAGTATATGAAAGATATTGTTACAAATAAAAGAAAGATACCAGAAGCTGAAATTTCCACCATGCTTGCTAATTATACTTTCAAGGGTGGAATACCAAAGAAACTTGGAGATCCAGGAGTACCCACTATACCATGCTCCATTAAAAGAAACTATGTTAAAACTGCTTTATGTGATCTTGGAGCCGGTGTTAGTGTTATGTCTCTCTCTTTATATCATAGACTTGATTTGAATAAGTTGACACCTACTGAAATATCTTTGCAAATGGCTGATAAATCAACTGCTATACCTGTCGGTATTTGTGAGGATGTGCCTGTTGTAGTTGCAAATGTTACTATTTTAACGGACTTTGTTATTATTGATATTCCCGAGGACGATAGTATGTCTATTATTCTTGGAAGACCCTTTTTGAATACTGCAGGGGCTGTTATTGATTGCACTAAAGGCAATGTCACTTTTCATGTTAATTGTAATGAGCATACGATACACTTTCCGAGGAAACAACCTCAAGTTCATGGTATTAACTCTATTGGAAAAATTCCATCGATTATATTTGGAGGTTTTGACTTTCCTCTTCTTACTGTCAAGAAGAAATATGATATTCTTATTATTAGGGATGTGCATATCCCCATTGAGGTAACATAGTGTTATTCGAAATTTCTCCGGTTCCATGTTATTCGGAATGAGTTCGTTAACAAGACTTGATCAACCTTGTTAGTGGATCCCTTTTGATGAGCATGAGATGGATGAAACTAGAAGGCACAACCTTTTGTACCCTCCTTTTACTTTCTGTTATTTATATTAAATAGAATAAAAATAGTGTTTTCTGTCTGTTATCTGATTATCCGTGCAATATAAAAATACCCCGAAAATAAAAGTTCTCCAAATGCCCTGAAATTTAAATATGATTTTTTCTAGAATATTTGAGAATATTTGGCACTGAGAACACAGCAGGGGGGTCATCCACCTGGCCACGAGGGTGGAGGGCGCACCCTACCCTCCAGGGCGCGCCCCCCTGCCTCGTGGGCCCATGGTGGACCTCCTCCACTTATTCCTGCATCCACACACTTCTTCTTCCTCCCACAAACACGAATATCCAGTTCATACCCGAGTCCAAGCTCATTTTGCTGTCATTTTCGATCTCCTTGCTCAAAGCACCTCTCACAAAACTGCTTGGGAAGATTGTTCCTTGGTATGTGACTCCTCCATTGATCCAATTATTTTTCTTTCTAGTGCTTTATTCATTGCAAATTTTTACTGCTTAGGTGACCCTGTTCTTGAGCTTGCGTGACAAATTTATGTGGTTCCAAGTAGTTTTGATGCATGATATAGGCCCTAGGCACTTGTAGGAGTAGTTGCTATCAATATTATTGAGTTTGGTTTACTTTTATTTTGAAGTTACTAAAAATTTCAGAATTTTTCAGAAAATAATGAAGAGACTTTTGAGGGGATCATCGAGCCGAAGCTCGAAGGAAAAGGCACAGAAGCCCAAGTATAATCTGCCTCGCACCACGGAGGTTCGGTCGTGTGAATGGCCTTCCGATGATTTCTTGAGAGCAGCTGGGATTTATGAAGATTTTTATGAATTGGCTAAGAATGCAGGCCTCACCGCTTTCCTCCACGACCAACGCGATCAGTATCTCCTACTCACAAATATCTTTGTGCAAAACTTTCATGTCCATTCTAGGAGCTCACCACCTATGGTGGAGTTTTATTTATATGATGAGCACAAGGAGATGGCACTTTATGATTTTTGTCGGGTTTGTTTGGTCCCTTTTGAGGGCACGACAGAGGAACCACATCACAGCGATGTGGATGGGTTTATTGATATCATCACTGTAGGGGAAACGAGGAAGGTTTCCGATGCACGAATCACTAGCATACATTTTCCTGTTTTACGCTATTTTGCATTATTTGCTAGTCGTTGCTTAATTGGTGATATATTATTTTGCTCCACGTTTTATTCAGTGATAACTCTGTTACTATGGGCGACATTATTGCTAAACGGTTAAGTCTGAACCGTACAAAGGGCCCCATCTTTGGAGGCATCTATGCTTCATGCCTAGCTGCACATTTTAATATACCTATTAGGCATTATGAGAAGGAAGAAAAAGTGTTGCCTCATGTTTATTTAGATTATAAGAGTATGGTGGCACATGATTTTATTGTTGAGAATAGGGAAGGAGAGCTTAAATACAAATTGTTCTTTGATAAACATCATCCTGAAACTATTACCATGCCTGCTCCTTCCTTGTTTGATTTATCTGGAGGCCAGTACCTTGTACCGTTAGAGGCTATTCATGCCTATCGGAATCCTACATCAGCCATAGAGCCAGAGCCGGAGCCACAAGTTGATCCTCCACGACAGTCTAATTACCAGTGGGATCCGGAGATGATTGCCAACCAGTGGCAATCGGAGTCTTCTTCTTTGCAGTACGACCCTAACTATTGTTATGGATATCCGCTAGGCCAGCCGTGGCCATAGACCAACTTAGGCCAAAAGCCTAAGCTTGGGGGAGTACGTATTTCTCACCAACATTACATTTATGTTCACACACTCATTACCAGATGTCGGTGCTCATACTTTTTCATTGTATCATCCATGCTAGTTTATTTCCCTTTTTATGCTTTCTTCTTGTGTGTTTGATAAACCTTAAGAAAAACCAAAAAAATTAGTTGTAGCTTTTAATTAGCTTACTTTCCATGCTTGTAGTAGTAATTAAAAAGAAAACCCAAAAAGATTTCATGTTCTTCTTTTACTTGTTGGGAGCTCTCCCGTGTAAATAGTTTTATTTCTTTTCTTTTCTTTGGGGGTCGATATGAGAAGACCATAATTAAATTGTTGAAGTGGCTCTTATATGCATTATTGTTGATCTGACAAAAGAGCCCATATTACCTTGGTTTCTCCTGTTTATTGAATGCTTGCAGATTCTAGCTTAGTCCAATGCACGTGCACTATTATTATTATCCACATCATTCAGTCGTGCAAGTGAAAGGCAATAATGATGATTATATGATGAACTTATTGAGATGAGAAAAGCCGGTATGAACTCGACCTCCCTTGTTTTGTAAATATGATTAGTTCATCATTCCTGATTCAGCCTATTATGGATAAACATGTTTGCAATGACAACTAGAAATCATAGTTCTTATGCCATGCTTGATTAGCTAGGAGCTTATAATGGTTTACCTTGCGTGCCAACATGCTATTAAAATGGTTGTGATGTGGTATGATAGGGTGGAATCCTCCTCTGAATGATTTAAGTGACTTGACTTGGCGCATGTTCACGCATGTAGTTGAAACAAAATCAACACAACCTTCATGATATTTATGTTCATGGTGGATTATATCCTACTCATGCTTGCATTCGGTGTTGATTAATTTTAATGCATATTCATGACTGTTGTCGCTCTCTAGCTGGTCGCTTCTCAGTCTTTTGCTAGCCTTCACCTGTACTAAGCGGGAATACTGCTTGTGCATACAACTTCATAAACCCGAAAGTTATTCCATATGAGTCCACCATACCTACCTATATACGGTATCTACCTGCCGTTCCAAGTAAATTTGTATGTGCCAAACTCTAAACCTTCAAATAAACATCCTGTTTTGTATGCTCGAATAGCTCATGTATCAACTAGGGATGTCCCTATCTTCCATGTTAGGCGGGTTATTCTCAAGAGGAGTGGACTCTGCTCCTCACTCACGAGAAAAATGGCTGGTCACCGGGATGCCCAGTCGTATGCTTTATGCAAATCAAATCAAAATAATTGCAAAAAAAACTCCCCATGTGAATCTTTTTAGTTGGAGGCACTCGTTGTTTCGAGCAAGCCGTGGATTGCTGCTTGTTGGTGGAAGGGGGAGTATAAACTTTACCATTCTGTTTGGGAACCGCCTATAATGTGTGTAGCATGGAAGATATCGCCATCTCTTGGTTGTTATGTTGACAATGAAAGTATACCACTCAAAATATTATTCACCTCTATTTCAAAACCGAGCTCTGACACCTCTACAAATCCCTGCTTCCCTCTGCGAAGGGCCTATCTATTTACTTTCATGTCGAGTTATCATCCCCTTATTAAAAAGCACCAGTTGGAGAGCACCGCTGTCACTTGCATTCATTACTGTTAGTTTACATTGAGTATGACTTGACTGGATCTCTTTTACCATGAATTACAATGTCTAGTCAATCCTTGATCTTTAAAGGCGCTCTGCATTTATGTTTTGCGGTCTCAGAAAGGGCTAGCGAGATACCATCTTGTTATATCATATTATGATTGTTTTGATAAAGTGTTGTCATCCGAGATTTATTATTATTGCTCGCTAGTTGATTATGTCATTCATATGAGTAAACTTGAGACCTAAGCGTTATTGTGAATGTGGTTAGTCATAATCTTTGCGGAAAACTTGAATGCCGGCTTTACATATTTACAACAACAAGAGCAAACAGAGTTCGTAAAAGTTTTTCTTTATCACTTTCAGTTTATCAATTGAATTGATTGAGGACAAGCAAAGGTTTAAGCTTGGGGGAGTTGATACGTCTCCGTCGTATCTACTTTTCCAAACACTTTTGCCCTTGTTTTGGACTCTAACTTGCACAATTTGAATGGAACTAACCCGGACTGACGCTGTTTTCAACAGAATTACCATGGTGTTATTTATGTGCAGAAACAAAAGTTCACGGAATGACCTGAAACTTCACGGAACAACTTTTCGAAAATGATAAAAAATCCTTGCAAAACATGAAGGTTAGGGGTCCACCACCTGTCCATGAGGGTGGGGGTGTGCCTGCCCCCCTAGGGCATGTCCCCCTACCTCGTGGGCCCCCTGGAGCTCCTCCGACCTCAACTCCAACTCTATATATTTGGTTTCAGGGAGAGAAAAATCAGAGAGAAGGATTCATCGCGTTTTACAATACGGAGCCGCCGCCAAGCCCTAAAACCTCTTGGGAGGGCTGATCTGGAGTCCGTTCGGGGCTCCGGAGAGGGGAATCCATCGCCATCGTTGAGGGAGTCCTGGATTAGGGGGTGTTCGGGTAGCCGGACTATACCTTTAGCCGGACTCCTGGACTATGAAGATACAAGATTGAAGACTTCGTCCCGTGTCCGGATGGGACTTTCCTTGGCGTGGAAGGCAAGCTTGGCGATGCAGATATTCAAGATCTCCTACCATTGTAACCAACTTTGTGTAACCCTAACCCTATCCGGTGTCTATATAAACCGGAGGGTTGTAGTCCGTAGGCAATCAACTCCATACACTACAATCATACCATAGGCTAGCTTCTAGGGTTTAGCCTCCTTGATCTCATGGTAGATCTACTCTTGCACTACCCATATCATCAATATTAATCAAGCAGGAGTAGGGTATTACCTCCATCGAGAGGGCCCGAACCTGGGTAAAACAAAGTGTTCCCTGCCTCCTGTTACCATCTGGCCTAGACGCACAGTTCGGGACCCCCTACCTGAGATCCGCCGGTTTTGACACCGACATTGGTGCTTTCATTGAGAGTTCCTCTGTGTCGTCGCCTTTAGGCCCGATGGCTCCTTTAATCATCAACCACGATACGGTCCAGGGTGAGACTTTTCTCCCCGGACAGATCTTCGTCTTCGGTGGCTTCGCTTTGCGGGCCAATTCGCTCGGCCACCTGGAGCAGATCGAAAGCTATGCCCCTGGCCATCAAGTCAGGTTTGGAAGCTTAAACTACATGGCTGACATCCACGGAGACTTGATCTTCGACGAATTCGAGCCACAGCCAAGCGCGCTGCACTGTCTCGATGGGCATGATATAGCTCTGCCACCGAACAGCGCCTGGGAGGCCGCATACGCATCGGTTTCGACCATTGATTCGGAGCCTACTGCGCCAATCGAGGATCAGCGGTTGGACGCTGCCTCAGGGGCTGCGATCTCAGAGGCGATCGAGCTGAACGCTAGCCCCGCTCTCTGCACGACCCGTGACTCCAAGGATCCGAACTCCTCCCCGGACTCCGAACCCCCAGCGCCCCTGCCAATCGAATCCGATTGGGCGCCGATAATGGAGTTCACCGCCGCAGACATCTTGCAGCACTCACCTTGTGGCGATATCCTGAACTCTCTCAAGTCTCTCTCCTTATCAGAAAAGCCCTGGCTGAACTACGGTCAGCGAGGATGGGATACGGACGATGAAGAAATCCAAAGCCCACCCACCACCCACTTGGTAGCCACTGTCGACAATTTAAACGACGTGCTCAACTTCGACTCCGGAGACATCGACAGCATGGATGACGATGCAGGAGATACCGACGAACCAACGCCCATAGGGCATTGGACAGCCACCTCATCTCACGATGTGTACATGGTGGATACCCCTAAAGGAAGCGACAACGAGGAAAAAGGGGATGGGACGGGAGACCGACCCCCCGAAAAGCAATCAAAGCATCGGCATAAACGCCGACCTAAGCCCCGCCTCAACAAAAACCCAGCCATAGAGCAGGACGAGCCGGTAGACGACGAGCAGGCCTTAGAGCAAAAGTCCGAATAGGGCAACACGGATAGAGAGACCAAACATCCCTCCTCCGGCGAAAACGGCATTCCGGACGACCTCACGCCGAATAAACCTATGGAGCAGAAGAATCTCCACGTGAGGCTCGTTGCAACCGCACGAAGCCTAAAGAAGCAGAAGCGGAAGCTAAAAACAGCGGAAGACGCACTCCGGATCAGATGGAGTAAAGTAATCAATACCACAGATAAGTACGGCGACAGTCGCCGCACTAAAAGTTATCCGAAAAGAAAGATACTGCCTGAATTCGACGAAGAGGCCCTAGAGCCCTCGCATTCAAAAAATGAAAAAGCCACACGGTCGGATAGACGACCCCATAAAGCGGCAAGCGGCGCCGCACCTAAATCGGCATGCGACCCACTTAAGGATTCGCATCACGGCCCAGTCAGGTCCATTTATGGGCCAAGAAAGCAAGCTCTTGTAAGCAAAGCTATGAAGCCATCATCAGAATCCGGCACACCCAAATACAGGGGCGCCGCACACCCCCTATGTTTCACCGATAAAGTCCTGGACTATGAATTCCCAGAGGGATTCAAACCCGTAAACATAGAGGCATATGATGGAACAACAGACCCTGGAGTCTGGATCGAGGATTATATCCTCCACATACACATGGCTAGAGGAGATGATCTCCACGCCATAAAATATCTACCCCTTAAGCTTAAAGGGCCAGCCCGGCATTGGCTTAAAAGCCTTCCCGAAAACACAATTGGAAGCTGGGAAGAGCTCGAGGATGCTTTCTGAGCAAACTTTCAAGGGACCTATGTCCGCCCTCCGGATGCAGACGATCTTAGTCACATAACTCAACAACCCGGAGAATCAGCTCGGCAGTTCTGGAATAGATTCCTCACTAAAAAGAATCAGATAGTCGACTGTCCGGACACCGAAGCCTTAGCAGCTTTCAGGCATAACGTCCGAGACGAATGGCTCGCCAAACACCTCAGCCAAGAAAAGCCAAGAACAATGGCCGCACTAACAAGCCTCATGACCCGCTTTTGTGCAGGAGAGGACAACTGGTTGGCAAGGTGCAGCCCCAGCAACCCAAGTACATCCGAAACTAGGGATGGAAACGGAAAACCGCGATGCAACAAGGACCGTCGCTGGACTAAGGACAAAAGTCCGAAGAGCACGGCATTCAATGCCGCATTCAAAGGCTCGCAACAAAATCAGGAAAAATCGCCCCCCGGGATAACAGGGACGATCCATCCAACCTGAATAAAATCCTGGACAAGATATGTCAGATACACAGTACTCCCGGGAAGCCTGCTAACCATACCCACAGAGACTGTTGGGTTTTCAAACAATCCGGCAGACTCACACAAGGGGCTCGACACACCAAGAGAAGATGAGGACGAACCCCAAAAGCAGAGCACCAGGAAACAAAAGAACTTCCCACAAGAAGTAAAAATAGTGAACTCACTTCACATAAACAAAACGTGCGGCGTCTGTAAAGATATGCACCACACGGCCCAAAGGGTCCTGCCACTGGTTATCAAAACCGATCATCTTCGATCAGCTAGATTATTCTAGGAATATCAAGAATGTAGGCTGGACTGCCTTGATACTCGATCCAATAATTGGCGGACTCCAGTTTTTAAATGTCCCTATGGACGGCGGCATTGGACTAAACCTGATATATCAGGATACAATCCAGCACATGGGGATAAACCCAGCAAGAATCCACCGCAACACAACCTCCTTTCAAGGGGTAATACCTGGTCCGGACACCCATTGTACGGGTTTTCTTCGGCTCACAGTCACATTCGGCTCTGCCGATAACCTCCGCCGCGAAAAGCTGACCTTCCACATCGTCCTGTTTTCAAGTTGCTATCAAGCACTACTGGGACGCGAAGCTTTCGCTCGCTTTAACGCAATACCGCATTATGCATCTCTTACGCTTAAGATGCCCGGTCCACGAGGCATCATCTCTTTGAAGGGGAAGCACTAAAGTGCGCCTCCCCAAGAGGAGGGCTGTGCGGCCGCTTTGACAGCCCCACAGCAAAATGGCCTCACCGGCCAAAAAAAACTTCGAAATAGGTCATTCAAGACCACAAATGCGGATAGACGAGTTCGGTGCAAAATCATCATTGATTCAGGCCTAGAAGCCATATACCCCCGCACTAGGGGCTCCACGCATATACAATAAGAGACAATAAAGCTCAAACTTATATATCTTACTTTATACTTTGCTTATTTTAAACTTTTTTTCGGCACGACCCGTTTTCAACTCAGTTCCTCTCTTTTACAGATGAACATCGTGCGGCGCCCGCCCAGGATATGGCACAACGGAGACACAGGCGCAGACGTGCAGTAGGGACCCGTCCTAAAGGATTCTTTTTAGATTAAGACCCTGCGTAAACCTTTTTTTTACTGTCTCTTGTTGCTACACATCCCCTGGTTTTTTCTTTCTGATATAACCAAGGAGGAGGCTGGCGTCTTGGCATGTGGCCACGTTAGAATTTTTGCACGTACCTGGACACCAGGGGCTTCTTTTTTTAATAAAGAGTGTCATTTCGCCCACACTCATAAAGACCGAAAGCATCGCGAGTTTTGGCATTATATGCATCAGCTCCGAATCATGTCTTTGGTCAAATGTTGGGTTGCCCGGCTCCTGAGTTTGGCTACCTTACGTTCCGCTCTATCGGCTAAGGTAGCACCAGCAGAACTACTGCGATTGTGCCCCCGGTTCGGCCGGACGAGCACCTCAGTAGAGAAAGTCGAAAACTGACTGTCATGATGTAGAGTGAGACTGGTCAGCCACTCGATGACCTATCGGAATCTATCGGATTCCTCCGCTTTAACGAAGGGCCGCTTCCCGGTCAGGCACACACCCGCCCCGAATTCGGACGAGCGTAGTTGCCACCAAGGAGCTACCTAAAGAGTCTCATTGTCAAACACCTATGGCTAAGTGAAAGTGTTAAAGCATTATAGTCCGGTTGCCTGGCCCGCTGCGCTATCACCTCCTTTGTAGGACAAGACGTTGGGTCAAGTGTGAAAATGCATCTTCTACGAGCACCCCCGCACTATGTGCGTGGGGGCTGAAGCCAACGACTGCCATCTTTCAGATTATATATATATATATATATATATATATATATATATATATATCTTAAAACGGCCGCACAGAAGGTGTTCCCAATACTCGAAGGCACAAGTATAAAAAGGCCACTACAATTTATCAAAATATTACATTATAATTACATATGCAATCCTAACATAGCATCCTTCGAGAACTGCGTCTCTATTACACGAGCGCCTTCAATGACTTCCTGAAAATAGTGCTCGGAGGGTACTCGACTTTCGTCCGAGTCTCGGGACGCAACAACGGTGGTCTCCATCTCTGCCCAGTATGTTTTGACACGGGCAAGAGCCATCCGTGCGCCCTCTATGCATGCTGACCTCTTCATCGCATCAATACGCGGCACCGCGTCAAGGAATTGCTGCACCAAGCTGAAATAACTCTTCGGCTCCGATCTCCCTGGCCACAGATGACCCATGACGTACTTCATGGCGAGTCTGGACAACCTATTCAGTTCGGCCCATTGAGACAAACGATCGTCCACCGCCAGTGGACGCTCTGGATTGTGGAACTGTGACCAGAAAAGCTTTTCCACTTCGCGATCTTTTAGATCTCGAAAGTGTTCGGTCGCATCAGCAGCACTTGCTGCCAAATCCAGATAGGTGTCCTCCACACTCCACATCCGGTCCAACGGAGCAAACTTCGGATCACAAAACTTCCTCCGCAGCATAAAGGGCTTTCCAGCCACAATCTGTTCGGCCTGACGCAGCTCCTCCTTCGCAGCTCTCGTCGCAGAGCGAGCGTCCTTGGCATCGGCAATGGCCTTCTCTAATTCCTTCTGTCTCGCCCGGTCTTCTTTCTCAAGAAATTTGCAACGGTCTGCAGCGCTCTTTAACTTCTCGGCCATCTCTTCTTTGCTTCGGCAGTGAGCAGCCTGTTTGGCTCTCAGCTCTCCAAGGGCCTTCTCGGCAGCCGCATCGCTTTTTCTGGCTTGCTCCTTAGCTCGGGCAAGTTCTGCCCTAAGATTCTCCACGGCGGCTGAACCATCTGCGTCAAGCACACACACACTGTAAGACACTGGCATGAAGCTCCTCTTACCTAATGCCACCCAAAGAATTACATACCTTGAGCCTCATCAAGCCGCTTGTTGACAAGCGCAATGTCGGCATCTGCCACATCCAGTTGCCGCTTTAGTTCGGCCACATCATCCGTTCGGCTTGATTCCGGACACCTCGCCACCTACATTCAAAGGCGACATCTTAGACCTGGGACTATGATCCTCTGCGTGCCGTCATTTCTTGACAACGTGCAGAGACTCAGGGGCTACTATCTACACAGGGCGCATCTTACTTATGCGCAACTGACAAAAGTGTACATTATCCAACGTACCTCAAAACCCGTCAGTAAACTTTTGACGGCCTCATACAATCCGCTTTCTACGGATGAAATCCTTTCAATCACCGTGCCCATCAATGCACGGTGCTCTTCTGAGATAGAAGCTCGCCCCAGCAGAATCTTTAGCTCCTCCGACCGCGCACCAGACGGTGCCGGACTCGTCCCACGACCTCCATCGAAGACAGGACGCGGAGAAGCTTGGGGGGCCATATGGCTACCTTCCACCCCTGCCGGATTCGGAGAAACCCTCCGCGACGACACCTCAGGGTCGCCCTCCTCGCTAGGCGGTACGGCAGGGGGAGGCGTTCCACTCTCCATCATCTCCAGAAGAAGATCCCCCGAAGACGAGCTCTGCTGAGAAGGGCTGAGGTCCGAGCTACAAGGTAAAATTTCGGTTCATCTTCCCAGATAAAAAGTAAGTATTTCTCTCATCCCTCTAAAGGAAAATCTTTCTCTACTTACGGCTCGCTGGAGGGCTGATCCTTTGGGGGCGTAGTTCGGCCGAGGGTCTCCCCAGCGTCGGACCCTCTGACGAAAACTTCTTCCCCCGCTTTGAGGCCATGGTCTCCGGGTCGTCAGAGGCGGCTCTCTTCTTCCCCTTAGGAGAGGAATTGTCGGTTCCTCCCTTCGGAGCAGCCTCCTTCGAGGAGGCCATAGCTTCCTTGTCCTCCCCTTCCAAAGGCATTATCTCCAGCATCCTGACCAGCACATGATCTGGCCTGGTTTCAGGAAAGGGAGCCGAACACCTAATCAGCTTTGACTTTGCTATCCACTCCTGTTTAAAAGGACGGCTCTTTTAGGGGCAAGTTTATGACAATTATACGGATCAAAGGTCCAGGCACAAGGTTGCTTACTTGAGTATCCGGGCGATTGCAGCTTAGGCCCGCGTCCTCGGTTAAATCCGGACACATCTCTTGTGATCCGAAGAACAGTCTATACATCTCCGCGGGCGTTGCGTCCATAAAGTTCTGGAAAGCTCGCGGTCCCTCTGGATTAAACTCCCACAGGCGAAGGGGGCGATGTTTGCCGGGCAATATTCGGCAAATCAGCATGACCTGGATCACCTTGACCAAGCTGAGGTCTCCTTCCAAGAGATCCTTAATTCGGCCCTGTAACAGGGGCACGTCTTTGGGCAAACCCAATCTAATCCTTTGTTGACCCATGACGCTAGCCGTGATGGGGGGCCCGAGCGAAAGGCAGGAGGCGCCGCCCACTTGGCGCTCCTGGGAGCGGTGATATAGAACCATTCTCGTTGCCACAAGCCGAGCTCCTCTTGAAAGGAGCCCTCGGGCCATGGAGCATCAGCATTCTTACTTATGAAGGTGCCTCCACACTCTGCGTGCCGTCCCTCGATCATCTTCGGCTCCACTCCAAAAGTCTTGAGCCATAATCCGAAGTGAGGAGTAACACGGAGGAACGCTTCGCACACAATGATGAATGAGGAAATGTGGATGATGGACTCCGGAGCTAAGTCATGAAATTCCAGCCCGTAATAAAACAGCAGCCCTCTCACGAAGGGATCCATTGGGAAGCCTAACCCCCGAAGGAAGTGAGACATGAACACTACGCTCTCACCGGGCTGGGGACTGGGAATAGCCTGCCTTTAAGCAGGCAACCTATGCGGAATTTCGGCAGTCAAGAACTTAGCCTCTCTCAACTTTAGCACGTCCTCCTCCATGATGGAGGAGGGCATCCATCGGCCTTGAAGGTCGGAACCGGACATTGTCGAGGGTCCGAAGCGCCTGGAATCTGGAGCCTAGGGTGTTGGAACTCGAGGCGACGGGCGAACTCATTTGAGATTGGAAAAAGGAGCAAGGCCTTGGTCTCTTTATAAGAGGTTGAATACCAGGAGCCCTCCCCGTAACCGTTTGGGACTCGCCTTTAATCGAGAAAACATGCTAAACGGGCACGATTGGGTTACCCACGTCCGTATTGATGAGAATCCAGTAAAGGGGGGGGGCACACGATCTCTGCTTCAACAAAACGTGCCAAGGAAACCGCCTCGCAAAACATGCTGAGGTGGAAAAGTAAAAATGATTCGAGTGAAGGACTTGGCCGTAGTGTGATGGCGCACTGCGGAATACGTCAGCAGATTTGATTTGTGTTAATATTCTTATCTCTATGGCAATATGTGGAAGCTTATTTTGCAGAACCGGACACTACTCTTGGTGTTTACAATCTTCTATGAAGGACTTGGAGGAGGAACCCGCCTTGCAATGTCGAAGACAATTTGCGCGCCGGACTCGTCATCATTGAAGCCTGGTTTAGGGGCTACTGAGGGATTCCTAGATTAGGGGGTGTTCGGGTAGCCGAACTATACCTTCAGCCGGACTCCTGGACTATGAAGATACAAGATTGAAGACTTTGTCCCATGTCCGGATGGGACTTTTCTTGGCGTGGAAGGCAAGCTTGGCGATGCGGATATTCAAGATCTCCTACCATTGTAACCGACTCTGTGTAACCCTAACCCTATCCGGTGTCTATATAAACCGGAGGGTTGTAGTCCGTAGGCAATCAACTCCATACACTACAATCATACCATAGGCTAGCTTCTAGGGTTTAGCCTCCTTGATCTCATGGTAGATCTACTCTTGTACTACCCATATCATCAATATTAATCAAGCAGGAGTAGGGTATTACCTCCATCGAGAGGGCCCGAACCTGGGTAAAACAAAGTGTTCCCTGCCTCCTATTACCATCTGGCCTAGACGCATAGTTCGGGACCCCCTACCCGAGATCCGCCGGTTTTGACACCGACAATCGTCATCATCAACCATCCTCCATCACCAATTTCATGATTCTCACCGTCGTGCGTGAGTAATTCCATCGTAGGCTTGCTGGACGGTGATGGGTTGGATGGGATCTATCATGTAATCGAGTTAGTTTTGTTAGGGTTTGATCCCTAGTATCCATTATGTTCTGAGATTGATGTTGCTATGACTTTGCTATGCTTAATGCTTCTCACTAGGGCCCGAGTGCCATGATTTCAGATCTGAACCTATTATGTTTTCATCAATATATGAGAATTCTTGATCCTATTTTGCAAGTCTATAGTCACTTATTATGTGTTATGATCCGTTAACCCCGAAGTGACAATAATCGGGATACTTACCGGTGATGACCGTAGTTTGAGGAGTTCATGTATTCACTATGTGTTAATGCTTTGGTCCGGTACTCTATTAAAAGAAGGCCTTAATATCCCTTAGTTTCCATTAGGACCCCGCTGCCATGGGAGGGTAGGACAAAAGATGTCATGCAAGTTCTTTTCCATAAGCACGTATGACTATATTCGGAATACATGCCTACATTACATTGATGAACTGGAGCTAGTTCTGTGTCACCCTAGGTTATGATTGTTACATGATGAACCACATCCGGCATAATTCTCCATCACCAATCCATTTCCTACGAGCTTTCCATATATTGTTCTTCGCTTATTTACTTTTCCGTTGCTATTGCTATCGTCACTACAAAATACCAAAAACATTACTCTTACTATCGTTACCTTTTGCTACCGTTACCACTACTATCATATTACTTTGCTACTAAATACTTTGCTGCAGATTTTAAGTTTCTAGGTCTGGTTGATTTGACAACTCAGCTGCTAATACTTGAGAATATTCTTTGCCTCCCCTTGTGTCGAATCAATAAATTTGGGTTGAATACTTTACCCTCGAAAACTATTGCGATCCCCTATACTTGTGGGTTATCATGGCGGCGGAGTTTCATCACGTGAGCTTGTTTATGATTTTTTTTCTCGGATGAAAGACTTCATATAGCAAAATATGGGCATCGGAGGGCCACCAGGGGGCCCACGATGCAGGGGGGCGCGCACAGGGGGGTAGAGCGCGCCCCCACCCTCGTGGTTGGTGGGTGGCCCCCCTCTAGTGCTTTCTTCGCTCAATATTTTTTATATATTCTGAAAATAACTTCCGTGAAGTTTTAGGACTTTTGGAGCTGTGCAGAATAGGTCTCCAATATTTGCTCCTTTTCCAACCCAGAATTCCAGCTGTCGGCATTCCCCCTCTTCATGTAAACCTTGTAAAATAAGACATAATAGGCATAAGTATTGTGACATAATGTGTAATAACAGCCCATAATGCAATAAATATCAATATAAAAGTATGATGCAAAATGGACGTATCAACTCCCCCAAGCTTAGACCTCGCTTGTCCTCAAGCGGAAGCCAAAATCAAAAAATATGTCCACGTGTTTGGAGATAGAGGTGTCGATAAAATAAAATACGGACATGCGGGCATCATGATCATTCTTAAAACAGCAACATATATTGCCACTTGTGATATGGACCTTTATTATGCAGTCTATCGCTTTTATTTCTTCCACATCACAAGTTTGCATAAAGCTTATTTTCTCCACATTAATAAGTCATACATATTTAGAGAGCAATTTTTTATTGCATGCACCGATGGCAACTTACTTGAAGGATCTTACTCAATCCATAGGTAGGTATGGTGGACTCTCATGGCAAAACTGGGTTTAGGGATATTTGGAAGCACAAGTAGTATTTCTACTTGGTGCACAGAACTTGGCTAGCATGAGAGGGAAAGGCGAGCTTAGCATGTTGGATGATCCATGACAATATAATTTATCTCAGATGTAAGAAAACATAACCCATTACAATGTCTTCCTTGTCCAACATCAACTCTTTAGCATATGATACTTTAATAAGTGCTCACAGTCATAAAAGATGTCCAAGATAGTATATTTATATGTGAAGACCTCTCTTTCTTTATTACTTCCTATTAATTGCAACGATGACCAAAACTATGTTTGTCAACTCTCAACAACTTTTATTCATCATACTCTTTATATGTGAGCTCATTACTCTCCATAAGATCCATATGATCTCTTTATTTCTTTTTATTCTTTCTATTTTATTTTATTCCCTCAAGATCATAACAAGATAATCAAGCCCTTGACTCAACACTAATCTTTATTATATATAGCTCATGGACTCGATTACATAGAAGAATCATAAAGCAAACTCACAACTAGATCATACTAAAACTTTATTCTACTAGATCAAGATATTATCAAAAGGATCGAACTAATAAAAACAATAAAGATAAAAATGATGGTGATACGATACCGGGGCACTCCCCCAAGCTTGGCAGTTGCCAAGGGGAGTGCCCATACCCGATACTCAGTTCTTCTTTGTTGATGAAGAAGATGATGGCGTTGTTGATGGTGTAGGCTTCTTCCTTAATTTGCGCTAGAGGACAGAATTTTGATCCCTCAGGTCATCGATCTCCTACTCCAGGCTTAGTATCTTTTTGCATAATTCCTGGTTGTTTTCCTGCAAGAGGCGAAAAGGGATAAACTCGATCTTAGGTTTCTTTACTCTATTCGGGAGGCTTGACTTATTGAACTCCACATGCATGTCCTCAGGTTGAGGTAATTGGACTTCATCTTCATCTAAGCTCGTCTCCTCCTTTCACTTAGGTTCATAGTCCTCTTCTTCTTCCGTAGTCCAACCACAATGCTCCACATCCCCATAGACCTTAGGATCTGACATGTAATCAGCCACATAGCTTTCTCCTTCCGAATCCTGGGACGACATGTTGCTAAAATCTGCAGCAGGACAGCTCAAAACAAAGACAGGAGATATTTGCATGATACGGTGGTCAAAACCTTCGGGGGGTTATATAATGAATTTTTTACCGACTAAAAGAAGTATCATGCAAGAAAACGGAGTCCGGAGAGCACACGAGGTGCCCACGATGTAGGGGGCGCGCCCTCCACCCTTATGGAAGCCTCGTGTCCTTTCCGGTCTGCTTCTTATTTTCCTATTTTTTTAAATATTCCAAAACGGAGACAATTTGCCATTAGAACTGTTTTGGAGTCGGTTTACTTACCGTACCACGTACCTATTCCTTTTCGGAGTCTGAAACATTCTGGAAAGTGTCTCTTATGTATTCCTCCGGGGTTACGATTTCAATAATATTAGTTTCAACATTTATGGGATTACCTGAGATATAATGTTTGATTCTTTGACCGTTCACCACCTTCGGATTTGTGCCTTCGAAGTTGTTGATTTTTATGGCACTGGAGCGATAGACCTCCTCGATAACGTAAGGACCTTCCCATTTAGAGAGAAGTTTGCCTGCAAAAAATCTTAAACGAGAGTTGTATAGCAACACATAATCACCTATATTAAACTCACGCTTTTGTATCCTTTTGTCATGCCATCTTTTAACCTTTTCTTTAAACAATTTGGCATTTTCATAGGCTTGGGTTCTCCATTCATCAAGTGAGCTAATATCAAATAATCTCTTCTCACCGACAAGTTTGAAATCATAATTGAGCTCTTTAATGGCCCAATATGCCTTATGTTCTAGTTCGAGAAGTAAGTGACATGCTTTTCCATAAACCATTTTATATGGAGACATACCCATAGGTTTTTTTAATGCAGTTCTATAGGTCCGTAATGCATCATCAAGTTTCTTGGACCAATTCTTTCTAGATCTATTAACAGTATTTGCAAAATTAATTTGAGTTCTCTGTTACTCAATTCTACTTGACCACTAGACTGCGGGTGATAAGGAGATGCAATTCTATGATTAACATCATACTTAGCAAGCATTTTACGAAAGGCACCATGAATGAAATGTGAACCACCATCAGTCATTAAACATCTAGGGACTCCAAACCTCAGAAAAATAACTTCTTTAAGCATCTTAATAGAGGTGTTATGATCATGTAGGAACCAGACCTCAAACGGTCCAATCTCTGTGCTCAGGTGTCATCCCTGGATCAGTAATGCTGGCACCACACAGTACTTGAAGGATTTATAATAGAGTAGCAATCACACACTTATTACATTGAGTGTCTCAAAAGAGAACTTATTACAATAAATATGGCTTAAGGCCATCTAATAACGATAACAGCGGAAGGCTTGGAAGATAAGTGAGTCCATCAACTCCAACGGCATCACTGAGTATAGAACCACGACCTAAAAGCACCTTAATCATCGTCTGAAAAGTCTGCAACATTAACGTTGCAGCCCGAAACGGGCCAGCACATGGAATATGCTGGCAAAGTAACACATAGAGAGTAATGGAATGAAATAGGCTATTCTATATGCATATTTGGCTAGTGGAAAGCTCTATGGTTACAGTTTTGCGTAAAGCCAATTTTTCCCTACTGCAAAGGAATAAATTTTATTTAACTATCATGGTAGTTGTTAAACATTGAGAATGGTTGACAGCATTCTCAATCCCAATTAAGCATCATCATTAAACAAAACCCAACAAAATTAATTTTTGAGTAACATGTTGAGATTCACATGATAATCCAGGTACTAGATACTCAAGATGTCCATAACCGGGGATACGGCTAATCATGATTGTTTTATACACTTTGCAGAGGTTTGCGCACTTTTCCCCACAAGACTCTATCGCCTCCGTTTGGTTTCTCGCACTACATGGTGTTTGAGAAACGGATTACCGAGACATAGCCTTTCAGAAGCGCTAGCACCTTACGATCGGGTAGACCGTTACACATACTTTCCCCTACATATGCTAGTCTACCAATGTAAGAGTTCGCACAACTTAATCAACTATGCTAGAGCCCATAGTAGCTTGTGGCTGCACATGGAAGTTTCTAGCATGAATAATATCATGATCCCTTTGAGCCTGGGTGGCGGTCCAAAAGAAAATAGGCAATCGCTGGAATACCCAGGTGCCTCAATCCACCCAGATGTGTGTTTAGCTTGCCACCTTAAATAAACCATTAATTAACAATCTCGCATCTGTCATGGATACACTCACTGAATCCACGTCTACTAGCATAGCATGGCATAATAAGCAAATATAGAAGTAACTCCCAAAGGTTTGATAATAAACAGGTAATAGGTACTACCTCAACTACTTCCCAAACCCACAATTTAATTAGATCCTAAACAATGCAATGTGTGAGGATTGATCTAATGCAATAAAACTGGGTAGTGGGAGATATGATCAAAGTGTTACTTGCCTCGCTGATGATCCGGGAAACCTAGCGATTCGAAATAGCAAGCGGCGCACTCCGGGTACTCTATCGCAAACAAACAAGCATACAATAAGTACTCAACTAATGCACAGGTAAAACTCAAATAAGAGATCTAACCAGAAAGTTCAACTTAAGAACTCCGGTTGGCAAAAAGAATCAAATCGAGCGAAGCAACGAAAGACAAACGGCAAAAGAAATAGGCTTCGTTTACTATTCTGGATCTAGAGCAATTTTTACAGTGGCAAAAACTTGTTTGAGTTGGTTAAACGGAAAGAGGGTTTCGAGACGAAACTCCAGGCGCTTGAATCGCCTGATTCCGATAAACGAGCGAAAAGTTAGACTAAAACGAAAATCGGATCAGGAATTGCGATCAAAAAAATCATGGATTTGATCCGAGAAAAAGAAAAACGACGAACAGACTAACGAACGAACGTTCGTTATCTGGATCTAAAGGATGAACGTGTTCGTTAAAACAAACGAACAAGCGAACACTCGCTAAATAACTAAACTCAAATAACGATCTAAAAAAACAGAACGGATCTAAAAAACCGACGGAAAAACTGAACGGTTTTTCTAAAAAACGGCGGTGGGTCAACCTCGGCGTGCGGGTCCGGCGGCGGCGGCTCCGGCGACGGGCGGCGGCGGCGCGGGCGGCGAGCGGCGAGTGGCGGCGGCGCGGGCGGCGGCGGGCGGCGCTAGGGTTGGGCGGCTCGGGCGGCTAGGATTGGCGGCTCGGGCTGGGGCCTTGCCTTATAAAGGCCGGCCGGGTCGGGAGTCCTGTTCGGACACGGCCCGGTAGGTCGGTTCGGCTTTTAAAAAAAATTACGCTCAGAAAAAAAACTAAAGGAATACTAAACGGACTCCAAAAATCCCGAAATAAATTTTCCCCGGCACAGGATGAACATTTATTTGGGGCCTAAATGCAATTTTGAAAAAACACGCATTTTTCCCTAATACAAATAAAATAGCAAATAAAACCAAAATAAAATCTTATTTGATTTTTTATTAAATCCTCAATATTTCTTTATTTTGGGAAAGTCATTTTATTCGCTCTCTCATATTTTTGTAATAGAAATAATTGAAGATAAAATAAATAAAATCAAATGATCCTATTTTCAAAATTTGAGAAAACTCAAATATGAAAATAACGAAATCCCCAACTCTCTCCAAGGGTCCTTGAGTTGCGTAAAATTTCTAGGATCAACCAAAATGCAATAAAATATGATATGCAATGATGATCTAGTGTATAACATTCCAAATTGAAAATTTGGGATGTTACAAACCTACCCCCCTTAAGATGAATCTCGCCCTCGAGATTCGGGTTGGCTAGAAAATAGGTGAGGGTGGTCCTTCAGCAAATCTTCCTCTCGCTCCCAGGTGGCTTCATCCTCCGTGTGGTGGCTCCACTGAACCTTGCAAAACTTGATAACCTTGCTGTGGGTGACTCGACTGGCATACTCTAAAATCTTGACTGGTTCCTCCTCATAGGTCAAATCACTGTCCAACTGAATTGCTTCTAGTGGCACTATATCTCTCAGCGGTATGTAAGCCATTTCTGCGTGGCACTTCTTCAACTGGGATACGTGGAACACGTCGTGTACTCGTGACAATCCTTCGGGCAACTCCAACTTATAGGCTACTTCTCCCATACGCTCCAAAACTTTGTATGGGCCTACAAAACGTGGCGCTAACTTTCCCTTAACTCCAAAGCGCTTAACTCCTCGAAGTGGTGAGACTCGAAGATAAACTCGGTCTCCGACTTCGTAAACTGTCTCCTTGCGTTTAGAATCTGCATAACTCTTCTGCCTGGATTGAGCTACCTTGAGCCTATCGCGGATCAATTTCACTTTCTGTTCAGACTCCTTTATCAGATCCGGTCCAAACAACTGGCAGTCTCCAACTTCATCCCAAGACAATGGGGTCCTGCACCTCCTTCCGTACAAGGCTTCGAAAGGGGCCATCTTCAAACTGGATTGATAACTGTTGTTGTAAGATAACTCTGCATATGGCAAATTCTCGTCCCAACTAGATCTGTAATCTAGCGCACAAGCTCTTAGCATATCCTCCAAAATCTGATTGACTCTCTCGGTCTGTCCATCTGTCTGCGGGTGAAAAGCTGTGCTAAACTCCAGTCTGGTACCCAAAGTTTCATGCAACTGATTCCAGAACTTTGAGGTAAATTGGGTTCCTCTATCTGATACTATGCTCCTTGGAACTCCATGCAGACAAACGATTCTGGTCATGTATATCTTTGCCAACTTTGCACTGGTATAGGTAGTCTTCACTGGAATGAAATGAGCTACCTTTGTCAAACGATCGACTACAACCCATATCGAGTCATAGCCTGAACGTGTTCTGGGCAATCCTGTAATAAAATCCATGCCTAGATTATCCACTTCCATTCGGGTATCGGCAATGGTTGTAGCAATCCTGCTGGCTTCTGATGCTCTGCCTTTACTCTCTGACATACATCACAAACTGCTACATACTCCGCAATATCCTTCTTCATTCCAGTCCACCAGAAAATATCCTTCAAATCCAGATACATCTTGGTATTTCCTGGGTGAATCGAATACGGTGAATCATGGGCCTCTTGTAGAATTAACTTCTTGATCTCCAAATCATTTGGTACATAGACACGGTCTTCAAACCATAAGGTATCGTGCTCAGCCTCACGAAATCCCTTAGCTTTTCCTTTGCTCATTTTCTCCTTAATACAGGCAATCTCCTTGTCAGTCCTTTGGGCTTCTCTGATCTTATCCATCAAAGTAGACTGAATCTCCAATGCTGCTACATAGCCTCTCGGGACTATCTCCAAACATAGGTCATGAAGATTTTCGACTAACTCCCTTGGTAAATCTCCCGTCATTAGGGTGTTGACATGGCTCTTACAGCTCAACGCGTCAGCTACTAAGTTAGCCTTTCCGAGGTGATAATGCAATTTCATATCATAATCCTTGATGAGTTCCAACCATCTCCTTTGTCTGAGGTTCAACTCCTTCTGTGTGAAAATATACTTCAAACTCTTGTGATCCGTGTACACCTCACAATGGTTTCTAATGAGAAAATGTCTCCAAGTCTTCAATGCATGCACTACGGCTGCTAACTCCAAATCATGCGTAGCATAATTCAACTCATGAGGCTTAAGCTGTCGTGAGGCATAGGAAACCACTCTTCCTTCCTGCATAAGCACTGCTCCAAGTCCTCGACGTGAAGCGTCGCAATACACCTCATAATCCTTGGTATGATCTGGCAAAATCAATACTGGTGAGGTAACCAAACATTTCTTTAACTCCTGGAAACTAGCCTCACATTCCTCAATCCATATGAACTTTGTATCCTTTTTCAACAACTCCGTCATAGGCTTCACAATCTTTGAGAAATTCTCAATGAACCTCTGGTAGTATCCCGCGAGTCCAAGAAAACTCGGGATGTCTCCAACTGTTGTTGGGGCTTCCCAATTGGTCACAGTATCAACTTTAGTGGGATCTACTGCTATACCTTCTCTGGATATAACGATCCGAGAAATCCAACTTCTTTCAATCAAAACTCATATTTGCTGAATTTGGCATCTAATTGATGTTCTCTGAGCTTTCCAAGTACCAAACGCAAATGCTCCTTATGCTCCTCTTAATTCTTCGAGTAAACCAGGATATCATCAATGAACACTACGACGAACTTATCCAAAAACTCCATAAACACTTTGTTCATCATGTTCATAAAATATGCAGGTGCGTTAGTCAGACCAAATGACATAACGGTATACTCGTACAGCCCATACCTGATGGTAAAAGTCATCTTAGGTATATCCTGTTCTCGAATCTTCAGCTGGTGGTATCCTGACCGTAGATCGATCTTGGAAAATACCTTATCTCCTTGCAGTCGATCAAACAGATCATTGATGATCGGTAGTGGGTATTTGTTCTTGATGGTTACTTCATTCAATCCTCGATAATCAACAACCATCCTTAACGATCCATCCTTCTTCTCCACTAGAAGTACTCCCTCCGGTCGTTTTTACTCTGCATATTAGAATTCTCTGAAGTCAAACTTCACAAAGTTTGACCGTATTTATATGAAAAAATATCAACATCTTCCATGCTAAAGTTATACAATATGAAACTTTAAGTCATGACACATCTATTGATATTGATTTTGGATTGTGAATGTTGGTACTTTTTTCTATAAAGTTGGTCAAACTTTACGAGGCTTGACTTCAGTCAAATCTTATATGCGAACTAAAAAGGACCGTAGGGAGTACTGGCGATCCCCAAGGTGAAGAACTTGGGCGAATATATCCTTTATCCAGTAACTCCTTAATCTGCTTCTTAATCTCCACAAAATCTTTTGCGGGCATCCTATATGGTCTCTTTGATATTGGCCCTGTGCCTGGCAAAATCTCAATCAAAAACTCAATGTCTCTATCCGGTGGCATGCCTGGCAACTCCTCTGGAAATACATCAGGGAAATCCTTCACCACTGGTACTTCCTCCTGCACAACTCCTATTAAACAATTTACTTGAGTCCTTTTCGGCACATGCCGGGATACATACTTGATCCTTCTTCCTTCTGGGGTGGTAAGCAAGATCGACTTACTGGCGCAATCGATGTTTCCTCCATAAATCGACAGCCAATCCATACCCAGAATTACATCCAAACCTTGTGATTCCAAAATGATTAAATCCGAGGGAAACACATGCCTACCTATACTCAATGGCACTTGAGAACATCCTTGGCTAGCCATATATTCCGCTCCTGGTGAGCTTACTAACATAGGTGTTCTAAGAACTTTGGTGGGCAGGTTATACTTATCCACAAATCCCCTTGAAATGTATGAATGTGATGCACCAGTATCGAAAAGAACGAGTGCAGTAAATGACTTAACCAAAAACTTACCGATTACTGCATTCGGCTGCTCTTCAACCTCCTCCATGTTAACGTGGTTCACCTGTCCCCTGTTGAAAGGGTTCGGATTCCTCCCAGAGCTTCCATTGCCATTTCCATTCTGTGATTCAGGACATTCATTGGCATAATGTCCGGTCTTCTGGCACTTAAAACAAGTGACTTGGCTCAGGTCTCTCTTGGCTGGGGTCGATGGGTTGGTGCGGTTCTGGCCGTTGCTTCCTCCATTCCCATTACCACTCTTGGTGCCATTGTGATTGTGTGAACTACCTCCTCCATGGGTATGCTGAAAATATCCTTCCGGTCTAGGGGTAAAACATGGCTTCTGCTGAGCTCCTGAATTGTACTTCCCTTGTCCATACTTCCTCTTGTGATTCTCAATCTGCTGCTGCTTCCCTTCAATCATGAGAGCACGATCTACCAACTCCTGGTAGTTGTTGAAGGTTGCTACCATCAACTGCATGCTCAAGTCATCATTCAATCCTTCCAGAAACTTCTCCTGCTTAGCTGCATCCATAGCCACGTCATCTGGGGCATAACGTGCTAGCTTACTAAAGTCCTGCACATACTGGCCAACTGTCCGTCCTCCTTGGCGCAAATTGCGAAACTCTCGCTTCTTCATGGCCATAGCTCCTGCTGAAACATGGGCAGTACGAAAAGCTTGCTGAAACTGGTCCCACGTGACAGTGTCGACAGGGAAAGTGGCTGTGAAATTCTCCCACCATGATGATGCGGGTCCTTCCAGCTGATGTGCGGCAAACTTCACTTTTTCCGCATCTGTGCATCCTGCCGTGGTCAACTCTCTTGATGTCTTGCGGAGCCAATCATCTGCTACTATCGGCTCGGTGCTACTGGAGAACACCGGCGGATTCAGCCTAAGAAAACGGGCTAAGTGATCAACATGTGGTGGTGGTGGTGGTGGGTTGTTGTTGTTGTTGTTCCCTTGATTCTGATTCTGGACTAGCAACTGCATCAATGTGTTCTGCTGCTGGATCAACTGAGTGAGCTCCGGTGGGAAGGTAAATCCGGGGTCACTGAGGGATTCCTGGATTAGGGGGTGTCCGGATGGCCGGACTATACCTTCAGCCGGACTCCTGGACTATGAAGATACAAGATTGAAGACTTCGTCCCGTGTCCGGAAGGGACTTTCCTTGGCTTGGAAGGCAAGCTTGGCGATACGGATATGTAGATCTCCTACCATTGTAACCGACTTTGTGTAACCCTAACCCTCTCCGGTGTCTATATAAACCGGAGGGTTTTAGTCCGTAGGACAACATACAGAACAACAATCATACCATAGGCTAGCTTCTAGGGTTTAGCCTTTCCGATCTCGTGGTAGATCTACTCTTGTACTACCCATATCATCAATATTAATCAAGCAGGACGTAGGGTTTTACCTCCATCAAGAGGGCCCGAACCTGGGTAAAACTTCGTGTCCCTTGCCTCCTGTTACCATCCGGCCTAGACGCACAGTTCGGGACCCCCTACCCGAGATCCGCCGGTTTTGACACCGACATTGGTTCTTTCATTGAGAGTTCCTCTGTGTCGTCGCCATCAGGAAGGATGCCTCGCCCCGTCTTTAAAGATGGCACCATTGCTAAGGGAGCTTTGGTTGTCAGCCAAACCCTCCGGCTAGGCGGTTTTCTTATGATCGCCTGTTCGGCTTCTACGCCGATGATGACCTCTCGAGCCATCAAAAAAAATCTTCATGTCAGCTCGGAACTCGCCGAGCAGTTAGATCCAATGGAGCTCTCCTCCATAAACGAGCTCTTGGATCACATCGCCGCCCTGGGAGTCGCTACGGATTACGACCAGATTGGGCCTAAACCCGATCTGAGAGAGATTAACTCTCCGCAAGTCACCCATCACGTTGCCGTGGTAGAGGGACAGTGCGGCGACCCTTCATCTATCTTAAGGACTAGCTACGTCCTGATTCCCGATCCCTCCAAGCCGGATACCCGCGGAGGAGAGGATATCACTCAAGACCTAAACTTAGAGTCAGGCGACGGGTTGGATTCATTGGACAACATCCAGGAATCCAAATTTCCGAGTTCGGAAATTCCTCAGCCTCTGAGCCTCAGATTGGGTGAGGCTTCGGATTTAATTCTACCCACCCACCCGAACATAAGCGATCTATCCCAAATCAGGCAAGAGCCCGATGAAACAGTACATCATTACTAGGCGAGATTCCTCCTGGTTACGAACAGGATAAGGGACTGCCGTGAGGAAGACGCAATCTCAATCTTCTGCAATAATTGCACAGACAAGGGAATCCTCAACGCCATAAGTCGCCGTGATATTACACGCTTCGCTGACTTAGCGTCCATTGTATGAAAGTACTGTGCGATGGAAAGCGCCTGGAAAACCGAAATAAAATTTTGGGATGATCCGGCCCTGAATACAAACCCAGTCCGAAATTAAAGGGTGCATCATCGCCAGACACCCGGGTCAAACAGCAAAAAGCAAAAACCCTCTATAGGGCATGGTGAAGGAAATATGCCCTAGAGGCAATAATAAAGTTATTATTTATTTCCTTATATCATGATAAATGTTTATTATTCATGCTAGAATTGTATTAACCGGAAACATAATACATGTGTGAATACATAGACACACAGAGTGTCACTAGTATGCCTCTACTTGACTAGCTCGTTAATCGAAGATGGTTATGTTTCCTAACCATGAACAAAAAGTTGTTATTTGATTAACGGGATCACATCATTAGAAGAATGATGTGATTGACATGACCCATTCCATTAGCTTAGCACCCGATCGTTTAGTGTGTTGCTATTGCTTTCTTCATGACTTATACATGTTCCTGTGACTATGAGATTATGCAACTCCCGTTTGCCGGAGGAACACTTTGTGTGCTACCAAACATCACAACGTAACTGGGTGATTATAAAGGAGCTCTACAGGTGTCTCTAAAGGTACATGTTGGGTTGGCGTATTTCGAGATTAGGATTTGTCACTCCGATTGTCGGAGAGGTATCTCTGGGCCCTCTCGGTAATGCACATCACATAAGCCTTGCAAGCATTGCAACTAATGAGTTAGTTGTGAGATGATGTATTATAGAACGAGTAAAGAGACTTGCTGGTAACGATATTGAACTAGGTATTGAGATACCGACGATTGAATCTCGGGCAAGTAACATACTGATGACAAAGGGAACAACGTATGTTGTTATGCGGTCTGACCGATAAAAGATCTTCGTAGAATATGTAGGAGCCAATATGAGCATCCAGGTTCCGCTGTTGGTTATTGACCGGAGATGTGTCTCGGTCATGTCTACATTGTTCTCGAACCCGTAGGGTCCGCACGCTTAAGGTTTCGATGACAGTTATATTATGAGTTTATGCATGTTGATGTGCCGAGTTTGTTCGAAGTCCCAGATGTGATCACGGACATGACGAGGAGTCTCGAAATGGTCGAGACATAAAGATTGATATATTGGAAGCCTATATTTGGATATCGGAAGTGTTCCGGGTGAAATCGGGATTTTTCCGGAGTACCGGGAGGTTACCGGAACCCCCCGGGAGGTATATGGGCCTTAGTGGGCTTTAGTGGAAGAGAGGAGAGGTGTCCAGGGCTAGGCCGCGCCCCCCTAGTCCGAATAGGACAAGGAGAGGGGGCCGGCGCCCCCTTCCTTCTCTCTCTCCTCTTTCCCCCCTCCCGAATCCTATTCCAACTAGGAAAAGGGGGGAATCCTACTCCCGGAGGGAGTAGGACTCCTCCTGGCGTGCCCTCTCCTGGCCGGCTGCACCCCTCCCCCTTTGATCCTTTATATACGGAGGCAGGGAGCACCCCTAGACACACAAGTTGATCCACGTGATCATATTCTTAGCCGTGTGCGGTGCCCCCTTCCACCATAGTCCTCGATAATATTGTAGCGGTGCTTAGGCGAAGCCCTGCGACAGTAGTACATCAAGATCATCACCACGCCGTCATGCTAACGGAACTCTTCCCCGACACTTTGTTGGATCGGAGTCCGGGGATCGTCATCGAGCTGAACGTGTGCTAGAACTCGGAGGTGCCGTAGTTTTGGTCCTTGATCGGTCGGGCCGGGAAGACGTACGACTACATCAACCACGTTGTGATAACGCTTCCATTGTCGATCTACAAGGGTACGTAGATCACACTCTCCCCTCTCGTTGCTATGCATCACCATGATCTTGCATGTGCGTGGGAATTTTTTTGAAATTACTACATTCCCCAACAGTGGCATCCGATCCTAGGTTTTATATGTTGATGTTATATGCACGAGTAGAACACAAGTGAGTTGTGGGCGATATAAGTCATACTGCTTACCAGCATGTCATACTTTGGTTCGGCGGTATTGTTGGACGAAGCGTCCCGGACCGACATTACGCGTACGCTTACGCAAGACCGGTTCTCCCGACGTGCTTTGCACAAAGGTGGCTAGTGGGTGACAGTTTCTCCAACTTTAGTTGAACCGAGTGTGGCTACGCCCGGTCCTTGCGAAGGTTAAAACAGCACCAACTTGACAAACTATCGTTGTGGTTTTGATGCGTAGGTAAGATTGGTTCTTGCTTAAGCCCGTAGCAGCCACGTAAAACTTGCAACAACAAAGTAGAGGACGTCTAACTTGTTTTTGCAGGGCATGTTGTGATGTGATATGGTCAAGACATGATGCTAAATTTTATTGTATGAGATGATCATGTTTTGTAACCGAGTTATCGGCAACTGGCAGGAGACATATGGTTGTCGCTTTATTGTATGCAATACAATCGCGCTGTAATGCTTTACTTTATCACTAAGCGGTAGCGATAGTCGTAGAAGCATAAGATTGGCGAGACGACAACGATGCTACGATGGTGATCAAGGTGTCCTGCCGGTGACGATGGTGATCATGACGGTGCTTCGAAGGTGGAGATCACAAGCACAAGATGAGGGTGGCCATATCATATCACTTATATTGATTGTATGTGATGTTTATCTTTTATGCATCTTATCTTGCTTTGATTGACAGTAGCATTATAAGATGATCTCTCACTAATTATCAAGAAGTGTTCTCCCTGAGTATGCACCGTTGCGAAAGTTCTTCGTGCTGAGACACCACGTGATGATCGGGTGTGATAGGCTCTACGTTCAAATACAACGGGTGCAAAATAGTTGCACACGCAGAATACTCAGGTTATACTTGACGAGCCAAGCATATACAGATATGGCCTCGGAACACGGAGACCGAAAGGTCGAGCGTGAATCATATAGCAGATATGATCAACATAGCGATGTTCACCAATGAAACTACTCCATCTCACGTGATGATCGGACATGGTTTAGTTGATTTGGATCATGTAATCTATTAGAGGATTAGAGGGATGTCTATCTAAGTGGGAGTTCTTAAGTAATATGATTAATTGAACTTAAATTTATCATGAACTTAGTCCTGGTAGTATTTTGCAAATTATGTTGTAGATCAATAGCTCGCGTTGTTGCTTCCCTGTGTTTATTTTGATATGTTCCTAGAGAAAATTGTGTTGAAAGATGTTAGTAGCAATGATGCGGATTGGATCCGTGATCTGAGGTTTATCCTCATTGCTGCACAGAAGAATTATGTCCTTGATGCACCGCTAGGTGACGGACCTATTGCAGGAGCAGATGCAGACGTTATGAACGTTTTGCTAGCTCAATATGATGACTACTTGATAGTTTAGTGCACCATGCTTAATGGCTTAGAATCGGGACTTCAAAGACGTTTTGAACGTCATGGAGCATATGAGATGTTCCAGGAGTTGAAGTTAATATTTCAAGCAAATACCCGAGTTGAGAGATATGAAGTCTCCAACAAGTTCTATAGCTAAAAGATGGAGGAGAATCGCTCAACTAGTGAGCATGTGCTCAGATTGTCTGAGTACTACAATCGCTTGAATCAAGTGGGAGTTAATCTTCCAGATAAGATAGTGATTGAGAGAATTCTCTAGTCACCATCACCAAGTTTGTAGAACTTCGTGATGAACTATGATATGCAAGGGATAACGGAAACGATTCCCAAGCTCTTCGTAATGTGGAAATGGACGAAGGTAGAAATCGAGAAAAACATCAAGTGTTGATGGTAGACAAGACCACTTGTTTCAAGAAAAGGGCAGAGGGAAGAAGGGGAACTTCAAGAAGAACAGCAAGCAAGTTCCTGCTCAAGTGAACAAGCCCAAGTCTGGTCCTAAGCCTGAGACTAAGTGTTTCTACTGCAAAGGGACTGGTCACTAGAAGCAGAACTACCCCAAGTGATTGGCAGATAAGAAGGATGGCAAAGTGAACATAAGTATATTTGATATACATGTTATTGATGTGTACTTTACTAGTGTTTATAGCAACCCCTCAGTATTTGATACTAGTTCAGTTGCTAAGATTAGTAACTCGAAATGGGAGTTGCAGAATAAACAGAGACTAGTTAAGGGTGAAGTGACGATGTGTGTTGGAAGTGGTTCCAAGATTGATATGATCATCATCGCACACTCCCTATACTTTTGGGATTAGTGTTGAACCTGAATAAGTGTTATTTTGTGTTTGCGTTGAGCATGAATATGATTTGATCATGTTTATTGTAATACGGTTATTCATTTAAATAAGAGAATAAATTGTTGTTCTGTTTACATGAATAAAACCTTATATGGTTACACACCCAATGAAAATAGTTCGTTGGATCTCGATCGTAGTGATACACATAATCATAATATTGAAACCAAAAGATGCAAAGTTAATAATGATAGTGCAACTTATTTGTGGCACTGCCGTTTAGGTCATATTGGTGTAAAGCGCATGAAGAAACTCCATGCTAATGGGTTTTTGGAATCACTTGATTATGAATCAATTGATGCTTACGAACCATGCCTCATGGGCAAGATGACTAAAACGCCATTCTCCGGAACTATGGAGCGAGCAACTGACTTATTGGAAATAATACATACTGATGTATGAGATCCGATGAGTGTTAAGGCTCGTGGCGGGTATCATTATTTTCTGACCTTCACAGATGATTTGAGCAGATATGGGTATATCTACTTAATGAAACACAAGTCTGAAATATTTGAAAAGTTCAAAGAATTTCAGAGTGAAGTGGAGAATCATCGTAACAAGAAAATAAAAGTTTCTATGATATGATCGCAGAGGTAAAATATTTGAGTTACGAGTCTGGCCTTCAGTTAAAACAATGTGAAATAGTTTCACTACTCACGCCACCTGGAACACCACAGCATAATGGTGTGTCCGAACATCATAACCGTACTTTATTAGATATAGTGCGATCTATGATGTCTCTCACCGATCTACCAATATCATTTTGGGGTCATGCATTAAAGACAACGGCATTCACATTTAAAAGGGCACCATCTAAGTCACCATCTAAGTCCGTTGAGACGACACAATCTGAACTATGGTCTGGCAAGAAACCAAAGTTGTCGTTTCTTAAAGTTTGAGGTTGCAATGCTTATGTGAAAATGTTTCAACCTGATAAGCTCAAACCCAAATCGGAGAAGTGCATCTTCATAGGATACCCAAAAGAAATTGTTGGGTACACCTTCTATCACAGATCCGAAGGCAAGATATTCTTTGCTGAGAATGGATCCTTTCTAGAGAAGGAGTTTCTCTCGAAAGAAGTGAGTGGGAGGAAAGTAGAACTTGATAAGGTAATTGTACCTTCTCCCTTATTGAAAAGTAGTTCATCACAAGAAATCTGTTCCTGTGACTACTACACCAATTAATGAGGAAGACTAATGATGATGATCATGTAACTTCAGATCAAGTTAATACCGAATCTCGTAGGTAAAACAGAGTGAGATCCGCACCAAAGTGGTACGGTAATCCTGTTCTGGAAATCATGTTACTAGACCATGACGAACTTGCGAACTATGAGGAAGTGATGATGAGCCTAGATTCTGCGAAATGGCTTGAGGCCATGAAATCTGAGATGAGATCCATGTATGAGAACAAAGTATGGACTTTGATTGACTTGCCCAATGATCGGCGAGCCATTGAGATTAAATGGATCTTCAAGGGGAAAACGGACGCTGATAGTAGTGTTACTATCTACAAAGCTAGAATTGTCGCAAAAAGGTTTTCGACAAGTTCAAGGTGTTGACTATGATGAGAGTTTCTCACTCGTATCTATGCTTAAGTCTGTCCGAATCATGTTAGCAATTGCCGCATTTTATGAAATCCAGCAAATGGATGTCAAAACTGCATTCCTGAATGGATTTCTGGAAGAAGAGTTGTATATGATGCAGCCGGAAGGTTTTGTCAATCCAAAAGGAGCTAGCAAAGTGTGCAAGCTCCAGCGATCCATTTATGGACTGGTGCAAGCCTCTCGGAGTTGGAATAAACGCTTTGATAGTATGATCAAAGCATATAGTTTTATACAGACTTGCGGTGAAGCCTGTATTTACAAGAAAGTGAGTGGGAGCACTACAACATTTCTGATAAGTATATGTGAATGACATATTGTTGATCAGAAATAATGTAGAATTATTCTGCAAAGCATAAAGGAGTATTTTGAAAGAAGTTTTTCAAAGAAAGACCTCGGTGAAGCTGCTTACATATTAAGCATCAAGATCTATAGAGATAGATCAAGACGCTTGATAAGTTTTTTCAATGAGCACATACCTTGACAATATTTTGAAGTAGTTCAAAAATGGGACAGACAAAGAAAGAGTTCTTGGCTGTGTTACAAGGTGTGAAATTGAGTAAGACTCAAAGCCCGACCACGGCAGAAGATAGAAAGAGAATGAAAGTCATTCCCTATGCCTCAGCCATAGGTTCTATAAAGTATGCCATGTTGTGTACCAGATCTATTGTATACCCTACACTTTGTTAAGCAAGGGAGTACAATAGTGATCTAAGAATAGATTACTGGACAGCGGTCAAAATTATCCTTAGTGGAATAAGGAAATATTTCTCAATTATGGAGGTGACAAAAGGTTCGTCGTAAAAAGTTACGTCGATGCAAGTTTTGACACAGATCTGGATGACTCTAAGTCTCGATCTAGATACATATTGAAAGTGGGAGCAATTAGCTAGAGTAGCTCCGTGTAGAGCATTGTAGACATAGAATTCGCAAAATACCTACGGATCTATATGTGACAAAACCGTTAACTAATATTATCTCACAAGCAAAACATGATCACACCTTAGTACTCTTTGGGTGTTAATCACATAAACGATGTGAACTAGATTATTGACTCTAGTAAACCCTTTGGGTATAGGTCACATGACGATGTGAACTATGGGTGTTAATCACATGGTGATGTGAACTATTAGTGTTGAATCACATGGCGATGTGAACTAGATTATTGACTCTAGTGCAAGTGGGAGACTGAAGGAAATATGCCCTAGAGGCAATAATAAAGTTATTATTTATTTCCTTATATCATGATAAATGTTTATTATTCATGCTAGAATTGTATTAACCGGAAACATAATACATGTGTGAATACATAGACACACAGAGTGTCACTAGTATGCCTCTACTTGACTAGCTCGTTAATCGAAGATGGTTATGTTTCCTAACCATGAACAAAAGAGTTGTTATTTGATTAACGGATCACATCATTAGAAGAATGATGTGATTGACATGACCCATTCCATTAGCTTAGCACCCGATCGTTTAGTGTGTTGCTATTGCTTTCTTCATGACTTATACATGTTCCTATGACTATGAGATTATGCAACTCCCGTTTGCCGGAGGAACACTTTGTGTGCTACCAAACATCACAACGTAACTGGGTGATTATAAAGGAGCTCTACAGGTGTCTCCAAAGGTACATGTTGGGTTGGCGTATTTCGAGATTAGGATTTGTCACTCCGATTGTCGGAGAGGTATCTCTGGGCCCTCTCGGTAATGCACATCACATAAGCCTTGCAAGCATTGCAACTAATGAGTTAGTTGTGAGATGATGTATTATAGAACGAGTAAAGAGACTTGCCGGTAACGAGATTGAACTAGGTATTGAGATACCGACGATCGAATCTCGGGCAAGTAACATACCGATGACAAAGGGAACAACGTATGTTGTTATGCGGTCTTACCGATAAAAGATCTTCGTAGAATATGTAGGAGCCAATATGAGCATCCAGGTTCCGCTATTGGTTATTGACCGGAGATGTGTCTCGGTCATGTCTACATTGTTCTCGAACCCATAGGGTCCGCACGCTTAAGGTTTCGATGACAGTTATATTATGAGTTTATGCATTTTGATGTGCCGAAGTTTGTTCGAAGTCCCGGATGTGATCACGGACATGACGAGGAGTCTCGAAATGGTCGAGACATAAAGATTGATATATTGGAAGCCTATATTTGGATATCGGAAGTGTTTCGGGTGAAATCGGGATTTTTCCGGAGTACTGGGAGGTTACCGGAACCCCCCGGAGGTATATGGGCCTTAGTGGGCTTTAGTGGAAGAGAGGAGAGGTGGCCAGGGCTGGGCCGCGCGCCCCTCCCCCCCTAGTCCGAATAGGACAAGGAGAGGGGGCCGGCGCCCCCTTCCTTCTCTCTCTCCTCTTTCCCCCTCCTGAATCCTATTCCAACTAGGAAAGGGGGGGAATCCTACTCCCGGAGGGAGTAGGACTCCTCCTGGCGCGCCCTCTCCTGGTTGGCCGCACCCCCCCTTTGATCCTTTATATACGGAGGCAGGGAGCACCCCTAGACACACAAGTTGATCCACATGATCATATTCTTAGCCGTGTGCGGTGCCCCCTTCCACCATAGTCCTCGATAATATTGTAGCGGTGCTTAGGCGAAGCCCTGCGACGGTAGTACATCAAGATCATCACCACGCCGTCGTGCTGACGGAACTCTTCCCCAACACTTTGCTGGATCGGAGTCCGGGGATCGTCGTCGAGCTGAACGTGTGCTAGAACTCGAAGGTGTCGTAGTTTCGGTGCTTGATCGGTCGGGCCGTGAAGACGTACGACTACATCAACCACGTTGTGATAACGCTTCCGTTGTCAATCTACAAGGGTACGTAGATCACACTCTCCCCTCTCATTGCTATGCATCACCATGATCTTGCGTGTGCGTAGGAATTTTTTTGAAATTACTACGTTCCCCAACACATGGAACCGTACCGGAAGGATGGCTTAATGGACCCTGTAAAATTCACAGTACAGAGGACGCCACACCAACTCACAGCCTTAGAGCATGTAGGATACTCCGGCAGGTGGCCAAAATTGGCGAAGATCTCCTAATTCCGGAGGCCACAAAAAGCCACCCCAGAGACACCAATACGGTATTAACAGTCTTCGAGACTTTCGCATCAAACAATATGCGAAAAAGGACACTCCGCAGCCTTGCCGAAGTCTACCAAGTAGCAACAATAAATCCATGGAGTGACACGGCTATTACCTTTAACGCCAGTGATGAACCTAAATTCCGAACAGCCCGAGCACCAGCCGCATTGGTCCTCAGTCCAATAGTGGACGGCTTTCGTCTTACCAAGGTACTCATGGACGACGGCAGCGGATTGAACCTCACTTATGAGCAAACCCTTCAAAAAATGGAAATAGACTGGAACTGCATTGAGCCAAGCAGCACAACCTTTAGAGGAATAATCCCCAGTCGGGAAGCGCGCTGTACAGGAAAAATCACACTAGATGTGGTGTTCGGCACGCCAGATAATTACAGGTCCGAAGAGGTCACGTTCCATGTGGCTTCGTTCAGCAGCGGTTATCACGCTCTGCTATGGCGGGAAGCATTTACAATCTTCCAAGCAATACCCCATTACGGGTACATGAAGCTCAAGATGCCCGGGCCTAACGGGATCATCACTCTCGCTAGTGATCCGGACATAGCACTCCGCGCCGAAAACAAGACAGCCGCACTGGCCCTCGAGGCACTATCCGAAGCCCTAGCGGCTGAAGAACTGACTGCGCTGCGCTCCACGGTGAATAGGGACGATGTGGTACTCGACAAAAGATCCAAGTCCACCTCCTTTAAACCGGCGGACGAAATAGTCAAATTCCAGGTCCATCCAACAGACCCCAATAAAACAGCTTCCATCGGGGCACAGTTAAACCCTGAGGTAGACGCCGCACAGCGAGAGTTCCTACGAGAGAAGTGGGACATTTTCGCCTGGCACCCTTCAGACATGCCAGGAATCCCACGCAGGTTGGCCAAGCACAGCTTAAATATCCTAAAAGGATTCAAACTTGTCAAACAAGCTCTTCGGCGTTTTTCCGAACCTAAGAGACAGGCCATGGGAGAGGAGCTAGCAAAGCTATTGGAGGCTGGATTCATCAGAGATATAAAACATCCGGACTGGCTAGCAAACCTGGTGATGGTACCAAAGAAGGACAAATCCTGGCGCCTGTGCGTTGATTTTAAAGACCTTAACAAGGCTTGTCCAAAGGATCCCTTCCCCCTCCCCCGCATCGATCAAATTATCGACGCTACCGCAGGACACGATTCGTTGTGTTTCCTCGACGCATATTCCGGCTACCATCAAATCAAGATGGCAGAATCAGACCAAGCCGCAACGACATTTATCACACCATACGGCCCATTCTGCTTCAACACAATGCCCTTCGGGCTCAAAAACGCCGGCGCAACATATCAACGCATGATTCAGACATGTCTAGCAAACTAGATCGGCAAAACGGTGGAGGCATATGTAGATGATGTGGTCATCAAAACAAGACATGTCGAATCTCTAGTAGACAACTTGAGGCTCACATTTGATAACCTCTGAACATACGACATCAAGCTCAACCCGGAAAAATGCGTTTTCGGCGTCCCAGCCGGAAAGCTCTTGGGCTTCATTGTATCCGGTAGAGGAATTGAAGCAAATCCAGCCAAGATCCGAGCTCTGTCACAATTGGATATCCCAAAGGACCTCAAACAAATACAAAAGTTAACCGGATGCGTGGTGGCTCTAAGCCGCTTTATCTCCCGCTTGGGAGAAAAGGCCCTACCCCTCTACCGCCTCCTTCAGCACACCGAACACTTCGAATGGACGGATGTAGCCACGACCGGACTCGATGAAATCAAAGCCATATTGGCAACAAACCCAGTCCTGGTCGCGCCAAACATTGGCGAACCAATGCTATTGTACATTGCAGCAACACATCAGGTTGTAAGCGCAGTGCTCGTCGTCGAACGAGAAACGGACGGACACAAATTCCCCCTTCAAAAGCCGGTCTATTATGTGTCCACTGTCCTCACTCCGTACAAATCACGGTACCCGCATTATCAAAAGATTGCTTACGCGGTATTCATGGCATCCCGGAAGCTACGACACTACTTTCAAGAGTGTTCAATAACAGTAGCCTCGGAAGTACCACTTAATGATATTATAAACAACCGTGACGCAACAGGCCGGATTGCAAAATGGGTCATTGAGCTCCTCCCGTTCTACATAACTTATAAGCCACGGCGAGCCATCAAGTCGCAAGTTTTGCCCGACTTCGTCGCAGAATGGACAGAGGCCGAACTCCCTAAAGAGTATGGCACATATTCAAATTGGATCATGCATTTCGATGGCTCCAAGATGTTGGCCGGACTAGGGGCTGGCATCGTTTTGACGTCCCCCACAGGAGACACAGTTCAATACGTACTCCAGATTATGTACACAGACTCCAATAATGCAGCCGAATATGAGGCCCTTTTACATGGTCTCCGGATGGCAGTATCCATGGGCATTCAAGGCCTAGAGGTGCGCGGGGACTCGAACCTCGTAATATCCCAAATAAATGGAGACTTTGATGCCAAGGATCCAAAAATGGCAGCTTACCGCAACGCCGTCCTAAAAATGTCAGCTCGGTTCGAAGGGCTTGAATTTCACCATATAGCCCGGGAAAATGGCGGCAGATGTCCTGGCACGGATCGGCGCAAAACGCTATGTACTCCCCCCCCCCCCAACATCTTCTTGGAAAGGTTGTTCAAGCCATCCGTAGTATGGGAAGAGGAGCCGAACAATAACATCCCGAACCCAACCGCACTGCCCGACACCGAACATTCTAACACCATCGGAGGCTCTGCCAACGAAATAACACCTTCAGCCCACGTAATAATGGCCGTCATCGCCCCGTGGACAGAACCATTCCTCGCCTACCTTACTAGGCAGGAACTCCCCGAGGACCAAAATGAGGCACGCTGCATAGTGCGGCGATCCAAAGCCTACAAAGTCCACGAGGGAGAGCTTTATAAGAAAAGCACTACCGGAGTCCTTCAAAGGTGCATCTCCGAAGAGGAAGGGCGGAACCTCCTGGCTGAAATTCATGCCGGACTCGGCGGTCATCACGCTGCAGCTCGGTCCCTTGTAAGCAAGGCCTTCCGTACAGGCTTTTATTGGCCGACGGCCCAGGCAGACGCTCAGGACTTAGTCCAACGATACGTCGGTTGCCAGCTCTTTGCAAACCAAAGCCATATGCCACCCACCGCCCTCCAAACTATCCCCATCACTTGGCCCTTCACGGTCTGGGGGCTTGACATGGTTGGACCCCTTAAAGGCGGAACCCACAAGCAAAAATACTTACTGGTCATGGTGGATAAGTTCACCAAATGGATAGAAGCCAAGCCTGTTAAGACGGCCGAATCTCGACCGGTGATAGACTTTATATCCGGGGTTGTACACCGTTACGGCGTCCCCCACAACATCATCACTGATAATGGCACGAACTTTACGACCGACGAGGTAAAACTCTGGTGCAAAAACATGGGCATCAAGCTCGATTATGCTTCCGTCTATCACCCACAAACTAACGGCCAGGTTGAACGTGCAAATGGTCTTATCATGAGCGGCATCAAACCCAGATTAGTGCGATCCCTCAAGGAATCTGACACGCACTGGGTAGAGGAGCTCGACTCCGTACTCTGGGGGCTGCGGACCACGCCGAATCGCACCACCAGATACACACCATTATTTATGCTATACGGTGCAGAGGCAGTTTTGCCTTGCGACATAATTCATGACTCACCTCGAGTGCGCATGTACGAAGAAAGAGAAGCCAAGCTCGATCGGCAGGACAGTTTGGACGCATTGGAGGAGGACCGTGACGTGGCAAAAGCCCGTTCCGCATTCTATCAACAGCAGGCTCGAAGATACCAAAGCAGAGAAGTACGGGCCAAAAGTAACAACGTTGGCGAATTAGTTCTACGCCCGCCGGACAAGAAAAAGGACAAACTCAAGCCCAAGTGGGAAGGTCCCTTCATAATGGACCAAGTCCTGACTGGTGGAGCGTACTGCCTGCGAGATGCATCAGATAACCGACTCGAGCCAAACCCATGGAACGCAGCCCGTCTCCGAAGATTCTATGCCTAGCGCCAGACTTTGTGTTCGTTTCCTTCCTCTGTCCATTTTTTATATACTGTCTGTCTTACATTTCTCTCCTTCTCCCCTTCCTTTCTCTTATAGCATTTAGAGGCTCATCAAATGACGTGCTATTCACACTCATTAAACCTAGGGGCTTGTTTTAACAGAAGCTTATTTATACGGGCTTCATGCCCAACACATGTGTTACGCTTCCGCATGTACCTTTTATTTCACCATTATATGCATCGATATGACTTAAGTTTTGGCCAAGCTGGGTTGCCTGGCTCATGTACTTACCCCTACGTTCCCGATTATTTGGCTAGGCGGTAAAGGGAGCACCTCTGCGATTGTTACTGCCGGATCAGCCGGATGTGTACCTCAGACTGGGTGAAGCCGAAAGCTAGCGTTCTTAAGGGAATATTCGGTCAGTGACCTAAAAGATGATCTTTTCACTTATTTATTTATGCGCCCCCAGATGCTTTTTCCCGCGTCTTTTTCGCAGAATGGGCATGCACTTTAGGGCATGCCTCCCAGGGAAAGGAACCCCTAACGGAACTATTCTCCCTGGAAGATGTTTCTTACTAACCATGTAATATAACATAACTAGTCGGGCACTTGTCTGTTCACGCACTAATGACCCCTACGCCTGGTCTCCATGCATTCCCCAGTTCTTATATAACCGCATGGGAATTCGGACACACTCCGGACCGTCAAGTCCCGAGGCTGAAGCGAAAAGGTCGGCCATGACAAACGATCTATAATCCGGCTAGAAGGCATTATAAATGTCAATTAAATTACATAGTCATTCTGACTGCTTGTATTCCTCTTCAATACCATCTAACAGACTGTCTAATTTACAGTCCTGCTGGGAATACTTTGCGGCCAATTCTACTTGGCCGTATACTAAGCTTACAGGGATCTCCTTCCCATCGGGCCCCACAGGACCGACCTCGGCCATGTGGTTGGGGTCAGCCTTTGTGTACCGCGTCTTCACCATGGCCCAGGCCTCCCTAGCGCCTTGAGGGCAGGCCAATATCTTCCACAATCAGAAGCACCGCCGTGCTACCTTTAGCTTCTCCGCAAGCTCTCCAAGACCTTCGGGCATGGAGATGGATGGCCACAAGGACTGGGCGACGCCTTGCATCGCCTGCTGAACTCGCTCGAGCAGTTGCGAGAGCTTGGAAAGAAGGTCACCCGTAGAACCGGGCATCTCCTCTGCAGGACGACCTGTTGGCACACCTATAGACATTACTCTGTTAGTCGACTTCCCCGCCGAACTTTTTTTCAAAGGGTCGTTCAAGCACTTACTAAATATGCCGCACCGAAGCCGCCAATTCTCCTTAACAGAGTCTGACAGCTGGGCACGAACATCTTTCAGTTCAACGCCTAGCTTGGTGTTGGCATCTTGGAGATCGTTCTTCTCCCACCTCACCTTTGTCAGCACCTTCTTACCAGCCTTCAGCTGGCGTAGGAGTTGTTGCCTTTCCGGACTCAATCCGGCGCCATCTGCAAATTCATTTGTCAGATTCGCACCCATGCCGTGCTTCGCAAAATACTTATCTTTCGAAGTGTATATTACCAGAGGGGGTCTCCTTGGGCTCCCCTGCCGCGGCTAGTGCGGCCTCAAGTTGGGCTTTGCACTCTTCCAGCTCCTGGGATAGTAGGGAATTCTTTTCTGTAAGAACCTGCATAACAAATGATCCTTAAATCAGTTATTCTAACTGTTTCAAGTCTTGGGGGCTACTGGTATATATATATATATATATATATATATATATATATATAATTACCAAAAATTTCTTACCCGTATGTCTTTTACATATTGCTCCGTGGCTCTGGCTAGACCATTTTGAGCGGCACGGAGGTACGCATCTCCCGAATTGAAGGCATCTAATGCCTCTTGGGAGAAACAAGCGTCGCGAAGAATTGTCCGGTGACGCATGTGGTTCATGGCACTCTCCACCTCAGAGTTGGTGGCAGACAACCTGTCCACATCCTCCGTCGGAGGAGCGTCCGGTGCGCGCCTTGTGTTCGCCTCCACCTCGGACCAGACTTTGGAGCCTGGCTAGTGGAGGCGTGATTGGCAGCCTCTCCGGATATAGTCCGGCGAGGTCTCTTTGTCCTGAAGAGAGCACGAGTGTTAATATGCCTTGAAGGTATGGCACCTAGGATAAGGGGGCGCGCCCTACCTTTGCGCTGACGCCTCGGTCCGGACTGCACCTCTTTTCTGCCCACGGGGCCCTGCGGCCCCTCGTTGGCTTGTCGCCGCAGGTTCGGCCTCTCGTCTCAAAAACCTCCCCTGCAAAGCTCGGTTGTAATCAGGAAACTGAAAACACGAGAGGGCGGACCCCTATTCGGGGTACTAGGACTTCGATCTCAGTTACCTGGGAGGCCAGGATTAGCCCTGGGTAATCGGCCGTAATGGCCACCAAGGCGTTGTCCTTGCTCAATTGATGGAACACTCCATCAATCAGCTCCATAGATAAGTCCGGATCCTCTTGAGAGGCCGGATCGAGGGACCATCCTGGGTCCTCGGGTTGTGGAGGAGGGTTGTTTATTTCTTTAACAACCTGGCGCAGTTCCTACGTTAAAGTCGTTAGACTGAATATTTAACAATGGGAATATAAAACGGATGGGCAAGTAAACCACCTACCCAGCTTGGGGGATTGTACATAGAAAATCCACCATGTGGGTTGACGCGAAGAAATTCCTCATCTTCTCCCTTGTACAAAGCGGACAAGGTCTTTGTTAGGGCCGCAGCCGAATCCGGTCCCTTATGGCCGTAGCGGGTGGCGTCGTCCTTCCCATTGAAATCCCACATGGGGTGGCCTCTGTACTGTAGCGGCTGCACCCCTCGCATGATGCATGCGGCCATGACCCCGATCATGGTCAGTCCGGAATGAGCTAACAATCTTATCCGCCCCATCAGGTAACGGACGTCCTTGTCACTTTCCCTCTGAGGGCTCTCTGGACGCCAGCTTAGGTGCTTCTTTAGTGGAGCACTGTCGAACTCAGGGAGGCCGATCCGGACAGGATCCGGCAGCGGGATGTCCTCTATGTAAAACCATTTCGAAGGCCAGTCCTCGGACGCCTTCTTTGGGGTTCCGGATAGATATCCGGTCCCGGCGATGCGCCACACTTCGGCTCCGCCCACTTGATATATCGACCCCTTCTGAGAACGGGGCACAAGGCAGAATAGCTCTTTCCACAGCCCGAAATGAGCCTCGACACCCAAGAACAGCTCGCAGAGGGCTACGAAGCCCGCGATATGCAATACGGAGGCAGGCATAAGATTGTGTAGCTATAGGCCATAGAACTCCAGGAGCCCCCGGAGAAACGGATGGATGGGAAATCCGAGCCCTCTTATTAAATAAGGGACGAGGCATACCCGCTCTCCTTTGGAGGGATTTGGGGCACTCTCCGCTTGCTCTTTGCCATTATAGATGGCAAGACCGGCTCGAACCGGGACCATATAGGCCGGGGGAGAAATCCCTTGGTCTGGAGCGTCACTAGCTCGCTATGCGGGATGGATAATCTCTCCCAATATCCAGGCTGAGGGCTGTAAGGGCGAAGGGAGGAGTTGCGATGGCTGGCCATGGTGGTATGGACCTTTGTAGGATGCGCTCTGATGAACACTCGCGAAGGGGAGAAGGTGTGGTTTGGATCTAAATCCTCGTCCCCTTAAATGGGCGGCTCATTTACGCGGCTAGGGGTGTGGATGTAAAGACACTCAGACTTTTCATATTCGTTTGACACGTGGGAGACGGCCATTATTGGGCGTAGAAGCCAAGGAGCGCAACATTTACAAGAAACCGGACTTTATTCAACAGGTACACAGAATTTGGAGGAGAACCCGCCTTGCAATGTCGAAGACAATCTGCGCGCCGGACTCATCGTCATTGAAGCCTGGTTCGGGGGCTACTGAGGGAGTCCTGGATTAGGTGGTGTCCGGATGGCCAGACTATACCTTCAGCCGGACTCCTGGACTATGAAGATACAAGATTGAAGACTTCGTCCCATGTTCGGAAGGGACTTTCCTTGGCGTGGAAGGCAAGCTTGGTGATACGGATATGTAGATCTCCTACCATTGTAACCAACTTTGTGTAACCCTAACCCTCTCCGGTGTCTATATAAACCGGAGGGTTTTAGTCTGTAGGACAACATACAGAACAACAATCATACCATAGGCTAGCTTCTAGGGTTTAGCCTTTCTGATCTCGTGGTAGATCTACTCTTGTACTACCCATATCATCAATATTAATCAAGCAGGACGTAGGGTTTTACCTCCATCAAGAGGGCCCGAACCTGGGTAAAACTTCATGTCCCTTGCCTCCTATTACCATCCGGCCTAGACGCACAGTTCGGGACCCCCTACCCGAGATCCGCCGGTCTCGGAGGCATCTGAGGGTTTAGAAAAGATGAGATTTAAGAATTTAGGGGTCTAAGGAGAAAACACTACCCATATGCACATGAGGCAAAAGCAAACAATTCACTTCATTTAATCAATCAAACAAGGGCATACAATCGATCTAACTATCGCAAAAGTGCTCGGACTACTATATTTACATGGTGGATTACTACTACTGTTGGGGTGGTCTACTAGAAATATTCTTCGCTTGCAGACTCCATGATATCTGCTCCAGCTTCATCAACATAGTCATCATCGCTATCATCTTGATCCGAGTCGGTGTCGTCGATGATGATGTAATCTTCCGAGCGAATCTCCTTGGGTTCTTTGTCTTATTCTACTAGTGTAGGGCCTCCCATGAATATTCCAATCTTCTTGATCAGATCGTCATTCTTCTCCACTAATACTTCGATTTCCTCTTCATAATCTTCATGTGTAGCCTTGAGTTCTTCCTCCAGTTCCTTGATTCTTGTCCTTGCCTTCTTTAGATCTATCATGTCGGCGCACATCTGGTTCTTCTGTCGTCGTATGTGCTGGTTTAACTCTTGGATAAAAGCTGCAACTGATCTATCCTTCCTGGTGTTGATCATCTCCCAGTGCTCATCTCGGCACCCACAAATCTGGTAGATAGTATCCTTGAGATCATTGCAGTAAACTTCTCCAATGCGTCCCATGGTGATGTGAGCTGCCATGCTCTTTCCTAGACTCCAAGTTGGCACATCAAAAGAAAACTCTATGGGCTCAGTGACTGGCATGAACGTCCTTCCTGGAACTTGAACATGAATCATCCAACGCTCTTCTTCAGGTAAAGTGGCGTTGTAGGTTCCGGTGAAGCTTGGTACTCCTATGTTTAGGTATCTAGTGACTTCCTTCAAGTGACGTCCAAAGGGTGTATCTTCATCCGGTTGCGTGAACTTGTTCCTTGCATCCGCCATCCTAAATGAGTAGAAAAGATGAGTAGTCAGAAAGAGAAGAGAGTGAGTAGTGATCTAGGACTTTAGCTTAGTGGTCGTGTCCTACAGTCAGCGTGTGCTCTGATACCATCTTGTAGCGACCAGACCTCAAACGGTCCAATCTCTGTGCTCAGGTGTCATCCATGGATCAGTAATGCTGACACCACACAGTACTTGAAGGATTTATAACAGAGTAGCAATCACACACTTATTACATCGAGTGTCTCAAAAGAGAACTTATTACAATAAATATGGCTTAAGGCCATCTAATAACGATAATAGCAGAAGGCTTGGAAGATAAGTGAGTCCATCAACTCCAACGGCATCACTGAGTATAGAACCACGACCTAAAAGCACCTTAATCATCGTCTGAAAAGTCTGCAACATTAACGTTGCAGCCCGAAACGTGTCAGCACATGGAATATGCAAGCAAAGTAACACATAGAGAGTAATGGAATGAAATAGGCTATTCTATATGCATATTTGGCTGGTGGAAAGCTCTATGGTTACAGTTTTGCGTAAAGCCAATTTTTCCCTACTGCAAAGGAATAAATTTTTTTTAACTATCATGGTAGTTGTTAAACATTGAGAATGGTTGACAGCATTCTCAATCCCAACTAAGCATCATCATAAAACAAAACCCAACAAAATTAATTTTTGAGTAACATGTTGAGATTCACATGATAATCCAAGTACTAGATACTCAAGATGTCCATAACCGGGGACACGGCTAATCATGATTAGTTTATACACTCTGCAGAGGTTTGCGCACTTTTCCCCACAAGACTCGATCGCCTCTGTTTGGTTTCTCGCACTACATGGTGTTTGAGAAACGGATGACCGAGACATAGCCTTTCAGAAGCGCTAGCACCTTACGATCGGGTAGACCGTTACACCTACTTTCCCCTACATCTGCTAGTCTACCACTGTAAGAGTTCGCACGACTTAATCAACTATGCTAGAGCCCATAGTAGCTTGTGGCTGCACACAGAAGTTTCTAGCATGAATAATCTCATGATCCCTTTGAGCCTGGGTGGCTGTCCAAAAGAAAACAGGCAATCGCTGGAATACCCAGGTGCCTCAATCCACCCAGATGTGTGTTTAGGTTGCCACCTTAAATAAACCATTAATTAACAATCTCACATCTGTCATGGATACACTCACCCAATCCACGTCTACTAGCATAGCATGGCATAATAAGCAAACATAGAAGTAACTCCCAAAGGTTTGATAATAAACAGGTAATAGGTACTACCTCAACTACTTCCCAAACCCACAATTTAATTAGATCCTAAACAATGCAATGTGTGAGGATTGATCTAATGCAATAAAACTGGGTAGTGGGAGATATGATCAAAGTGTTACTTGCTTTGCTGATGATCCGGGAAACCTAGCGATTCGACATAGCAAGCGGCGCACTCCGGGTACTCTATCGCAAACAAACAAGCATACAATAAGTACTCAACTAATGCATAGGTAAAACTCAAATAAGAGATCTAACCAGAAAGTTCAACTTAAGAACTCCGGTTGGCAAAAAGAATCAAATCGAGCGAAGCAACAAAAAACAAACGACAAAAGAGACAGGCTTCGTTTACTATTCTGGATCTAGAGCAACTTTTACAGTGCCAAAAACTTGCTTGAGTTGGTTAAACGGAAAGAGGGTTTCGAGAGGAAACTCCAGGCGCTTGAATCGCCTGATTCCAATAAACGAGCGAAAAGTTAGACTAAATCGAAAATCGGATCAGGAATCGCGATCAGAAAAATCGCGGATTTAATCCGAGAAAAAGAAAAACGACGAACAGATTAACGAACGAACGTTCGTTATCTGGATCTAAATGATGAACGCGTTCATTAAAACGAACGAACGAGCGAACGCTCGCTAAATAACTAAACCAAAAAACCGATCTAAAAAAACAAAACGGATCTTAAAAAACCGATGAAAAACCGACGGAAAAATCAAACGGTTTTTCTAAAAAAACGGCGGCGGGCAACCTCGGCATGCGGGTCCGGCGGCGACGACGGCGAGCGGCGGCGCCGCGGGCGGCGGCGGGCGGCGCTAGGGTTGGCCGTCTCGGGCTGGGGCCTTGCCTTATAAAGGCCGGCCGGGCCGGGAGTCCTGGTCGGACACGGCCCGGTAGGTTGGTTCGACTTTTAAAAAAAATACGCTCAGAAAAAAAACAAAAAGAATACTAAACGGACTCCAAAAATCCCGAAATAAATTTTCCCCGGCTTCTAGAATCAAGCCGCACAGGATGAACATTTATTTGGGGCCTAAATGCAATTTTGAGAAAACGCGCATTTTCCCTAATACAAATAAAATAGCAAATAAAACCAAAATAAAATCTTATTAGTTTTTTATATTAAATCCTCAATATTTCTTTATTTTGGGAAAGTCATTTTATTCCCTCTCTCATATTTTTGTAATAGAAATAATTGAAGATAAAATAAATAAAATCAAATGATCCTATTTTCAAAATTTGAGAAAACTCAAATATGAAAATAACGAAATCCCCAACTCTCTCCAAGGGTCCTTGAGTTGCGTAAAATTTCTAGGATCAACCAAAATGCAATAAAATATGATATGCAATGATGATCTAGTGTATAACATTCCAAATTGAAAATTTGGGATGTTACAGATCAGCACTACTAGTTGGAATAGGTTCTACCCACTTAGTAACGTAATCAACAGCAACTAAAATATGTGTATACCCATTAGAGGAAGGAAAAGGTCCCATATAATCAAAGCCCCAAACATCAAATGGTTCAATAACAAGTGAATAATTCATAGGCATTTCTTGATGTCTACTAATATTACCAATTCTTTGACATTCATCATAAGATAAGACAAACTTACGGGCATCCTTGAAGAGAGTAGGCCAATAAAAAACGGATTGCAATACCTTGTGTGTAGTTCTATCTCCAGCGTGGTGTCCTCCATAAGCCTCGGAGTGACACTTGCGTATGATTTGTTCCTGTTCATACTCAGGTACACAATGTCTAATAACACCATCTACTACTTTATAAAGATGTGGGTCATCCCAGAAGTAATGTCTTAAATCATAGAAGAACTTTTTCTTTTGTTGGTATGTGAAACTAGGTGGTATAAATTTAGCAACAATGTAATTAGCATAATCAGCATACCATGGAGCAGCACAAGAAGCATTTATGACCACTAATTGTTCATCAGGAAAGCTATCATCAATAGGTAGTTGGTCATCAAGAACATTTTCTAACCTAGACAAGTTATTTGCAATGGGGTTCTCAGCTCCCTTTCTATCAATAATATGCAAATCAAATTCTTGTAGCAGGAGAACCCATCTAATAAGTCTAGGTTTAGCATCTTTCTTTTCCATAAGATATTTATTAGCAGCATGATCAGTGTGAGTAGTTACTTTAGAATCAACAATATAAGGTCTGAACTAATCACATGCAAATACAACTGCTAAAAATTCTTTTTCAGTAGTAGCATAATTTCTATGGGCATTATCTAGAGTTTTACTAGCATATTGAATAACATTTAATTTCTTATCAACTCTTTGCCCTAGAACAACACCTACAGCATAATCACTAGCATCACACATAATTTCAAAATGTAAATTCCAATCAGGTGGCTGAACAATAGGTGAAAAAATCAAAGCTTTCTTAAGTACTTCGAATGCTTCTACACAATCATCATCAAAGACAAAGGGAATATCTTTTTGTAATAGATTAGTCAGAGGCCGGGAATTTTTTGAAAAGTCCTTAATGAATCTCCTATAAAAACCGGCATGACCCAGAAAACTTCTTATACCTTTGATGTCCTTAGGACACAACATCTTTTCAATAGCATCAACTTTAGCTTTGTCAACTTCAATGCCTCTTTCAGAAATTTTATGCCCCAAGACAATGCCTTCATTAACCATAAAGTGGCCCTTCTCCCAATTCAAAACGAGATTAGTTTCTTCACATCTCTGCAAAACTCGATCAGGGTTGCTCAGCGGTCATCAAAAGAGGATCCATAAATGGAGAAATCATCCATGAATACCTCACAAATCTTTTCACAAAAGTCAGAGAATATAGCCATCATGCATCTTTGAAAGGTAGCAGGTGCATTACATAAACCAAGAGGCATATGTCTATAAGCAAAAGTACCGAAAGGGTAAGTAGAAGTGGTCTTTTCTTGATCCTCAGCTAACACGGGTATTTGAGAGAAACCAGAGTAACCATCTAGAAAGCAAAAGTGTGTATGTTTGGATAATCTTTCTAGCATTTGATCAATAAAAGGCAAAGGGTAATGATCTTTTTTAGTAGCTTTATTTAATTTGCGGAAATCAATTACCATCCTATAACCTGTAATAATTCTTTGCGGGATCAATTCATCTTTATCATTAGGAACAACAGTAATACCTCCCTTCTTAGGGACACAATGGACATGACTTACCCACTGACTATCAGCAACGGGATAAATTATACCTGCCTCAAGGAGCTTTAATATTTCCTTTCTTACCACTTATTTCATCTTAGGATTTAGCCGTCGTTGGTGATCAATAACTGGTTTGGTGTCTTTCTCAAAATTTATTTTGTGTTGACATAGAGTGGGACTAATGCCCTTAAGATCATCAAGAGTATATCCAATAGCAGCATGGTGCTTCTTCGGAGTTTTCAATAATTTCTCTTCCTCCTTCTCTGAAAGGATAGCACTAATAATAACAAGATATATGTTCTTTTCATCAAGATAAGCATATTTAAGAGTATCAGGTAATGGTTTAAGCTCAAACACGGGATCACCCTTGGGTGGAGGAGGCTCCCCTAGGATTTCAACAGGCAAGTTGTGTTTCAGAATAGGTCCCTGTTTAAAGAATACTTCATCTATTTCCCTTCTTTCATTCATGAACAGATCATTTTCATGGTCTAGCAAATATTGTTCTAAAGGATCAGTTGGAGGCACGACAATAGAAGCAAGTGTTGGGGAATGTAGTAATTTCAAAAAAATTCCTACGCACACGCAAGATCATGGTGATGCACAGCAACAAGAGGGGAGAGTATTGTCCATGTACCCTCGTAGACCGAAAGCAGAAGTGTTAGCACAACGTGGTTGATGTAGTCGTATGTCTTCACGATCCGACCGATCAAGTACCGAATGCATGGCACCTCTGAGTTCAGCACACGTTCAACCCGATGACGTCCCTCGAACTCCGATCCAGCCGAGTGTTGAGGGAGAGTTTTGTCAGCACGACGGCGTGGTGACGATGTTGATGTTCTACTGACGCAGGGCTTCGCCTAAGCACCGCTACAGTATTATCGAGGTGGACTATGGTGGAGGGGGGCACCGCACACGGCTAAGAGATGATCAACTTGATCAACTTGTGTGTCTAGAGGTGCCCCCTGCCCCTATATATAAAGGAACAAGGGGGAGAGGTGCGGCCAGCCTTGGGGCGCGCCAGGACGAGTCCTACTCCCATTGGGAGTAGGACTCCCCCCTTTCCTAGTTGGATTAGGACTTGGGAGGGGGAGAAGGAAAGAGGGGGGCCAACACCCTTTGCCCTAAACCAATTCGGTTTGGGCCTTGGGGGGGCGCCCCACACTTCCCTTGCTACCCTCCTTTTCCACTAAGGCCCATGTAGGCCCATTAAGCCCCCGGGGGGTTCCGGTAACCTCCCGGTACTCCGGTAAAATCCCGATTTCACTCGAAACACTTCCGATATCCAAACATAGGCTTCCAATATATCAATCTTCATGTATTGACTATTTCGAGACTCCTCGTCATGTCCGTGATCACATCCGGGACTCTGAACAATCTTCGGTACATTAAAACATATAAACTCATAATAAAATTGTAATCGTAACGTTAAGCGTGCGGACCCTACGGGTTCGAGAACTATGTAGACATGACCGAGACACGTCTCCGGTCAATAACCAATAGCGGAACCTGGATGCTCATATTGTCTCCTACATATTCTACGAAGATCTTTATCAGTCAGACCGCATAACAACATACGTTGTTCCCTTTGTCATCGGTATGTTACTTGCCCGAGATTCGATCGTCGGTATCTCAATACCTAGTTCAATCTCGTTACCGGCAAGTCTCTTTACTTGTTCCGTAATACATCATCCCGCAACTAACTCATTAGTTGCAATGCTTGCAAGGCTTAAGTGATGTGCATTACCGAGAGGGCCCAGAGATACCTCTACGACAATCGGAGTGACAAATCCTAATCTCGAAATACGCCAACCCAACAAGTACCTTCAGAGACACCTGTAGAGCACCTTTATAATCACCCAGTTATGTTGTGGCATTTGGTAGCACACAAAGTGTTCCTCTGGTAAACAGGAGTTGCATAATCTCATATTCATAGGAACATGTATAAGTCATGAAGAAAGCAATAGCAACATACTAAATGATCGTGTGCTAAGCTAACGGAATGGGTCAAGTCAATCACATCATTCTCCTAATGATGTGATCCCATTAATCAAATGACAACTCATGTCTATGGTTAGGAAACATAACCATCTTTGATCAACGAGCTAGTCAAGTAGAGGCATACTAGTGACACTCTTTTTGTCTATGTATTGACACATGTATTATGTTTCCAGTTAATACAATTCTAGCATGAATAATAAACATTTATCATGATATAAGGAAATAATTAATAACTTTATTATTGCCTCTAGGGCATATTTCCTTTAGTATCCCACTTGCACTAGAGTCAATAATCTAGTTCACATCGCCATGTGATTTAATACCAATAGTTCACATCACCATGTGATTAACACCCATAGTTCACATCGACATGTGACCAACACCCAAAGGGTTTACTAGAGTCAATAATCTAGTTCACATCGCTATGTAATTAACACCCAAAGAGTACTAAGGTGTGATCATGTTTTGCTTGTGAGAGCAGTTTAGTCAACAGGTCTTCCACATTCAGATTCGTAAGTATTTTGCAAAATTCTTATGTTAACAATGCTCTGCACGGAGCTACTCTAGCTAATTGCTCCCACTTTCAATATGTATCCAGATTGAGATTTAGAGTCATCTAGATCAGTGTCAAAATTTGCATCGACGTAACCCTCTACGACGAACCTTTTTGTCCCCTCCATAATCGAGAAACATATCCTTATTCCACTAAGGATAATTTTGACCGCTGTTTAGTGATCTACTCCTAGATCACTATTGTACTCCCTTGCCAAAAACAGTGTAGGGTATACAATAGATTTGGTACACAGCATGGCATACTTTATAGAACCTATGGCCAAGGCATAGGGAATGACTTTCATTCTGTTTCTATCTTCTGCCGTGGTCGGGCTTTGAGTCTTACTCAATTTCACACCTTGTAACATAGGCAAGAACTCTTTCTTTGACTTTTCCATTTTAAACTACTACAAAAACTTGACAAGGTATGTACTCATTGAAAACTTATCAAGCGTCTTGGTCTATCTCTATAGATCTTGATGCTCAATACGTAAGCAGCTTCACCGAGGTCTTTCTTTGAAAAACTCCTTTCAAACACTCCTTTATGCTTTCCAAAATAATTCTACATTATTTCCGATCAACAATATGTCATACACATATACTTATCAGAAATGTTGTAGTGCTCCCACTCACTTTCTTGTAAATATAGGCTTCACCACAAGTCTGTATAAAACTATATGCTTTGATCAACTTATCAAAGCGTTTATTCCAACTCAAAGAGGCTTGCACCAGTCCATAAATGGATCGCTGGAGCATGCACACTTTGTTAGCTCCCTTTGGATCGACAAAACCTTCCGGTTGCATCATATACAACTCTTCTTCCAGAAATCCATTCAGGAATGCAGTTTTTACATCCATCTGCCAAATTTCATTATCATAAAAAGCGGCAATTGCTAACATGATTCGGACAGACTTAAGCATAGATACGAGTGAGAAACTCTCATCGTAGTCAACACCTTGAACTTGTCGAAAACCATTTTGCGACAATTCTAGCTTTGTAGATGGTAACACTACTATCAGCGTCCGTCTTCCTCTTGAAGATCCATTTAATCTCAATCGCTCACCGATCAATGGGCAAGTCAATCAAAGTCCATACTTTGCTCTCATACATGGATCTCATCTCATATTTCATGGCCTCAAGCCGTTTCACGGAATCTGGGCTCATCATCGCTTCCTCATAGTTCGTAGGTTCATCATGGTCAAGTAACATGACCTCCAGAACAGGATTACCGTACCACTCTGGTGCGGATCTCACTCTGATTTACCTATGAGGTTCCATAGTAACTTGATCTGAAGTTACATGATCATCATCATTAGCTTCCTCACTAATTGGTGTAGTAGTCACAGGAACAGATTTCTGTGATGAACTACTTTCCAATAAGGGAGCAGGTACAGTTACCTCATCAAGTTTTACTTTCCTCCCACTCACTTCTTTTGAGAGAAACTCCTTCTCTAGAAAGGATCCATTCTTAGCAATGAATATCTTGCCTTTGGATCTGTGATAGAAGGTGTACCCAACATTTTCTTTTGGGTATCCTACGAAGATTTACTTCTCCGATTTGGGTTCGAGCTTATCATGTTGAAACTTTTTCACATAAGCATCGCAGTCCCAAACTTTAAGAAACGACAGCTTAGGTTTCTCGCCAAACCACAGTTCATACGGCGTCGTGTCAACGGATTTAGATGGTGCCCTATTTAACGTGAATGTAGCTGTCTCTAATGCATAACCCCAAAACGATAGTGGTAATTGGTGAGAGATATCATAGATCGCACCATATCTAATAAAGCACGGTTACGACGTTCGGACACACCATTACACTGTGGTGTTCCAGGTGGCGTGAGTAGTGAAACTATTTCACATTGTTTTAACTGAAGGCCAAACTCGTAACTCAAATATTTTACTTCTACGATCATATCGTAGAAACTTTTATTTTTGTTACGATGATTCTTCACTTCACTCTGAAATTCTTTGAACTTTTCAAATATTTCAGACTTGTGTTTCATCAAGTAGATATACTCATATCTGCTCAAATCATCTGTGAAGATCAGAAAATAATGATACCTGCCGCGAGCCTCAATATTCATCGGACCACATACATCAGTATGTATGATTTCCAACAAATCTGTTGTTCGCTCCATTGTTCCGGAGAACGGAGTTTTAGTCATCTTTCCCATGAGGCATGGTTCGCAAGCATCAACTGATTCATAATCAAGTGATTCCAAAAGCCCATCAGCATGGATTTTCTTCATGCGCTTTACACGAATATGACCTAAACGACAGTGCCACAAATAAGTTGCACTATCATTATTAACTTTGCATCTTTTGGCTTCAATATTATGAAAATGTGTATCACCACGATCGAGATCCAACAAACCATTTTCATTGGGTGTATGACCATAGAAGGTTTTATTCATGTAAACAAAACAACAATTATTCTCTAACTTACATGAATAACTGTATTGCAATAAACATGATCAAATCATATTTATGCTCAACGCAAACACCAAATAAAATTTATTTAGGTTCAACACTAATCCCGAAAGTATAGGGAGTGTGCGATGATGATCATATCAATCTTGGAACCACTTCCAACACACATCGTCACTTCACCCTTAACTAGTCTCTGTTTATTTTTGCAACTCCCATTTCGAGTTACTACTCTTAGCAACTGAACAAGTATCAAATACCGAGGGGTTGCTATAAACACTAGTAAAGTACACATCAATAACATGTATATCAAATATACCTATGTTCACTTTGCCATCCTTCTTGTCCGCCAATTACTTGGGGTAGTTCCGCTTCCAATGACCAGTCCCTTTGCAGTAGAAGCACTCAGTTTCAGGCTTAGGTCCAGACTTGGGTTTTTTCACTTGAGCAGCAACTTGTTTGCCGTTCTTCTTGAAGTTCCCCTTTCTTCCCTTTGTCCCTTTATTTGAAACTAGTGGTCTTGTTAATCATCAACACTTGATGCTCTTTCTTGATTTCTACCTTCATCGATTTCAGCATCACGAAGAGCTTGGGAATTGTTTCTGTTATCCCTTGCATATTATAGTTCATCATGAAGTTCTACTAACTTGGTGATGGTGACTAGAGAATTCTGTCAATCACTATTTTATCTATAAGATTAACTCCCACTTGATTCAAGCGATTGTAGTACCCAGACAATCTGAGCACATGCTCACTGCTTGAGCTATTCTCCTCCATCTTTTAGCTATAGAACTTGTTGGAGACTTCATATCTCTCAACTCGGGTATTTGCTTGAAATATTATCTTCAACTCCTGGAACATCCATATGATCCATGACGTTCAAAACGTCTTTGAAGTCCTGATTCTAAGCCGTTTAAGCATGGTGCACTAAACTATCAAGTAGTCATCATACTGAGCTAACCAAACGTTCATAACATCTGCATCTACTCCTACGATAGGTTCGTCACCTAGTGGTGCATCAAGGACATAATTCTTCTGTGCAGCAATGAGGACAATCCTCAGATCACGGATCCAATCCGCATCATTGCTACTTACATCTTTCAACACAGTTTTTCTCTAGGAACATATCAAAAGTAAACATATGAAAGCAACAACGCGAGCTATTGATCTACAACATAATTTGCAAAATACTACCAGGACTAAGTTCATGCTAAATTTAAGTTCAATTAATAAAATTACTTAAGAACTCCCACTTAGATAGACATCCCTCTAATCCTCTAAGTGATCACGTGATCCAAATCAACTAAACCATGTCCGATCATCACGTGAGATGGAGTAGTTTCAATGGTGAACATCATTATGATGATCATATCTACTATATGATTCACGCTCGACCTTTCGGTCTCCATGTTCCGAAGCCATATCTGTTATATGGTAGGCTCGTCAAGTTTAACCTGAGTATTCCGCGTGTGCAACTGTTTTGCACCCGTTGTATTTGAATGTAGAGCCTATCACACCCGATCATCACATGGTGTCTCAGCACGAAGAACTTTCACAACGGTGCATACTGAGGGAGAACACTTATACTTTGATAATTTAGTGAGGGATCATCTTATAATGCTACTGTCAATCAAAGCAAGATAAGATGCATAAAAGATAAACATCACATGCAATCAATATAAGTGATATGATATGGCCATCATCATCTTGTGCTTGTGATCTCCATCTCCGAAGCACCGTCATGATCACCATCGTCACCGGCGCGACACCTTGATCTTCATCGTAGCATCGTTGTTGTCTCACCAATCTTATGCTTCCACGACTATCGCTACCGCTTAGTGATAAAGTAAAGCATTACAGGGCGATTGCATTGCATACAATAAAGCGACAACCATATGGCTCCTGCCAGTTGCCGATAACTTCGGTTACAAAACATGATCATCTCATACAATAAAATTTAGCATCATGTCTTGACCATATCACATCACAACATGCCCTGCAAAAACAAGTTATACGTCCTCTACTTTGTTGTTGCAAGTTTTACGTGGCTGCTACGGGCTTTAGCAAGAACCGCTCTTACCTATGCATCAAAACCACAACGATAGTTTGTCAAGTTGGTGCTGTTTTAACCTTCGCAAGGACCGGGCGTAGCCACACTCGGTTCAACTAAAGTTGGAGAAACTGACACCTGCCAGCCACCTATGTGCAAAGCACGTCGGTAGAACCAGTCTCGCGTAAGCGTACGCGTAATGTCGGTTCAGGCCGCTTCATCCAACAATACCGCCGAACCAAAGTATGACATGCTGGTAAGCAGTATGACTTGTATCACCCACAACTCACTTGTGTTCTAATCGTGCATATAACATCAACGCATAAAACCAGGCTTGGATGCCACTATTGGGGAACGTAGTAATTTCAAAAAAAATCCTACGCACATGCAAGATCATGGTGATTCATAGCAACGAGAGGGGAGAGTATTGTCCATGTACCCTCGTAAACCGAAAGCGGAAGCGTTAGCACAACGCGGTTGATGTAGTCATACGTCTTCACGATCCGACCGATCAAGTACCGAACGCACGACACCTCTGAGTTCAGCACACATTCAGCCCGATGATGTCCCTCGAACTCCGATCCAGTCGAGTGTTGAGGGAGAGTTTCGTCAGCACGATGGCGCGGTGACGATGTTGATATTCTACCGATGCAGGGCTTCACCTAAGCACCGCTACAGTATTATCGAGGTGGACTATGGTGGGGGGGGGGGCACCGCACACGGCTAAGAGACGATCAACTTGATCAACTTGTGTGTCTAGAGGTGCTCCCCTGCCCCTGTATATAAAGGAGCAAGTGGGGAGAGGTGCGGCCAGCCTTGGGGTGCGCCAGGAGGAGTCCTACTCCCACCGGGAGTAGGACTCCCCCCCCTTTCCTAGTTGGATTAGGACTTGGGAGGGGGGAGAAGGAAAGAGGGGGGGTCGGCCCCCTTTGCCCTAAACCAATTCGGTTTGGGCCTTGGGGGGGCGCCCCACACTTCCCTTGATGCCCCCCTTTTCCACTAAGGCCCATGTAGGCCCATTAAGCCCCCGGGGGGTTCCGGTAAGCTCCCGGTACTCTGGTAAAATCCCGATTTCACCCGGAACACTTACGATATCCAAACATAGGCTTCCAATATATCAATCTTCATGTCTCGACCATTTCGAGACTCCTTGTCATGTACGTGCTCACATCCGGGACTCTGAACAACCTTCGGTACATCAAAACATATAAACTCATAATAAAACTGTCATCGTAACGTTAAACGTGCGGACCCTACGGGTTCGAGAACTATGTAGACATGACCGAGACACGTCTCCGGTCAATAACCAATAGCGGAACCTGGATGCTCATATTGGCTCCTACATATTCTATGAAGATCTTTATCGGTCAGACCGCATAACAACATATGTTGTTCCCTTTGTCATCGGTATGTTACTTGCCCGAGATTCGATCGTCGGTATCTCAATACCTAGTTCAATCTCGTTATCGGCAAGTCTCTTTACTCGTTCCGTAATACATCATCCCGCAAATAACTCATTAGTTGCAATGCTTGCAAGGCTTAAGTGATGTGCATTACTGAGAGGGCCCAGAGATACCTCTCCGACAATCGGAGTGACAAATCCTAATCTCGAAATACGCCAACCCAACAAGTACCTTAGGAGACACCTGTAGAGCACCTTTATAATCACCCAGTTACGTTGTGACGTTTGGTAGCACACAAAGTGTTCCTCCGGTAAACGGGAGTTGCATAATCTCATAGTCATAGGAACATTATAAGTCATGAAGAAAGCAATAGCAACATACTAAACGATCGTGTGCTAAGCTAATGGAATGGGTCAAGTCAATCACATCATTCTCCTAATGATGTGATCCCGTTAATCAAATGACAACTGATGTCTATGGTTAGGAAACATAACCATCTTTGATCAACGAGCTAGTCAAGTAGAGGCATACTAGTGACACTCTGTTTGTGTATGTATTGACACATGTATTATGTTTCCGATTAATACAATTCTAGCATGAATAATAAACATTTGTCGTGATATAAGGAAATAATTAATAACTTTATTATTGCCTCCAGGGCATATTTCCTTCAGCAAGACCAATTATTTCATCTTTACTAGGCAATTCTTCATCATGGGGTTGTCTATGAAATTTAGCAAAATTAAACTCATGAGACATATCCCCTAAACCAACGGAAACAATATCCTTATTGCAGTCTATCTTAGCATTAACAGTATTCAGGAAGGGTCTACCAAATATAATGGGACAAAAGCTATCTTGTGGGAAACCAGGAACAAGAAAATCAGTAGGATATTTAACCTTCCCACAAAAGACTTCAACATCTCTAACAATCCCAATTGGTGAAATAGTATCTCTATTGGCAAGCTTAATGGTAACATCGATATCTTCTATCTCAGCAGGTGCAGTATCATGCATAATTTCTTTGTATAAGGAATGGGGTATTGCACTTGCACTAGCACCCATATCACATAAGCCATGATAGAATTGATCTCCTATTTTAACAGAAATAACAGGCATGCCTACAACAGGTCTATGTTTATTTTTAGTATCAGGTCTAGCAATTCTAGCAGTCTCATCACAGAAGTAAAAAACATGCCCATCAATATTATCAGCCAAGAGATCTTTAACCATAGCCATATTAGGTTCAACCTTAATTTGTTCAGGGGGTTTGGGTGTATTAATATTACTTTTGTTGACCACAGTTGAAACTTTAGCATGATCCTTTATTCTAACAGGGAAGGGTGGTTTCTCAACATAAGCAGTAGGAACAACAGGATCATTATAAGTGATAGTCTTTTCTTCAACTTTAATAGGTGCAACTACTTTTACTTCAATGGGAGTATTATATTTAAATCACTTCTCCTTAGGGAGATCAACATGAGTAGCAAAGGATTCACAAAAAGAATCTACTATCTCAGAGTTAAGTCCATATTTAGTGCTAAATTCACGAAAAGCACCGGTATCCATAAAAGATTTAACACAATCAAACTTAGGTGTTATACCTGACTCTTTACCTTCATCGAGGTCCCAATCTTCAGAGTTGCGTTTAATTCTTTCCAATAAATCCCATTTGAATTCAATAGTCTTCATCATAAAAGATCCAGTACAAGACGTATCGAGCATGGAGCGATTACTGAGAGAAAGCCGAGCATAAAATTTTTGAATAATCATTTCTCTTGAGAGCTCATGATTGGGGCATGAATATAACATTGACTTAAGCCTCCCCCAAGCTTGAGCGATGCTTTCTCGTTCGCGAGGCCAAAAATTATATATATAATTACGATCACGATGAACAAGATGCATAGGATAAAACTTCTGGTGAAATTCCAATTTCAATCGCTTATAGTCCCATGATCCCATATCATCACATAGTCTATACCATGTCAATGCATCTCCCTTCAAATATAAAGGGAAGACCTTCTTCTTGATAACATCTTCGGGCATACCTGCAAGCTTAAATAATCCACAAACTTCATCCATATAGATTAAGTGTAAATCGGGATGCAATGTTCCATCTCCTGCAAAAGGATTAGCTAGCAGTTTCTCTATCATACCCGAAGGAATTTCGAAGTAAATGTTTTCAGTAGGTTCAGTAGGTTGAGGGGTAACTAATTGTGGTTCCGTATGAGGTGAAGATACCCCGAACAAACCCCTCAAAGGATTATGTTCCATAGTAACAAGTGACAGTAAATTTCAGCACACTATATAATTTTTTCCTTATCAAATTCCACCTACCAAAGGCGCTTCACTCCCCGGCAACGGCGCCATAAAAGAGTCTTGATGACCAACAAGTGTAGAGGATCTATCGTAGCCTTTTCGATAAGTAAGAGTGTCGAACCCAATGAGGAGCAGAAGGAAATGATAAGCAATTTTCAGTAAGGTGTTCTCTGCAAGCACTGAAATTATCGGTAACAGATAGTTTTGTGATAAGGTAATTTGTAACGAGTAGCAAGTAATAAAAGTAAATAAGGTGCAGCAAGATGGCCCAATCCTTTTTGTAGCAAAGGACAAGCCTGGACAAACTCTTATATGAAGGAAAGCGCTCCCGAGGACACATGGGAATTATCGTCAAGCTAGTTTTCATCATGATCATATGATTCACGTTCGGTACTTTGATAATTTGATATGTGGGTGGACTGGTGCTTGGGTATTGTCCTTACTTGGACAAGAACCCACTTATGATTAACCCCTATTGCAAGCATCCGCAACTACAACAGAAGTATTAAGGTAAACCTAACCATAGCATGAAACATATGGATCCAAATCAGCCCCTTACGAAGCAACGCATAAACTAGGGTTTAAGCTTTTGTCACTCTAGCAACTCATCATCTACTTATTACTTCCCAATGCCTCCCTCTAGGCCCAAACAATGGTGAAGTTTCATGTAGTCGGCGTTCACATGACACCACTAGAGGGATGACAACATACATCTCATCAAAATATCGAACGAATACCAAATTAACATGACTACTAATAGCAAGACTTCTCCCATGTCCTCGGGAACAAACATAACTACTCACAAAGCATATTCATGTTCATAATCAGAGAGGTATTAATATGCATAATGGATCTGAACATATAATCTTCCACCAAGTAAACCAACTAGCATCAACTACAAGGAGTAACCAACACTACTAGCAACCCACAGGTACCAATCTGAGGTTTGGATACAAAGATTGGATATAAGAGATGAACTAGGGTTTGAGATAAGATGGTGCTGGTGAAGATGTTGATGGAGATTGACCCCCTCCCAATGAGAGGATCATTGGTGATGACGATGGTGATGATTCCCCCCCCCCCACGAGGGAGGTTTCCCCGGCAAAACAGCTCCGCCGGAGCCCTAGATTGGTTCCGCCAAGGTTCCGCCTCGTGGCGGCGGAGTTTCATCCCATGAGCTTGGTTATAATTTTTTCTCGAACGAAAGACTTCGTATAGCAAAAGATGGGCATCGGAGGGCCACCAGGGGGCCCACGAGGCAGGGGGGCGCGCCCAGGGGGTAGGGCGCGCCCCCCACCATCGTGGCTGGTGGGTGGCCCCCCTCTGGTGCTTTCTTTGCTCGGTATTTTTTATATATTCTGAAAATAACTTCCGTGAAGTTTCAGGACTTTTGGAACTGTGCAGAATAGGTCTCTAATATTTGCTCCTTTTCCAGCCCAGAATTCCAGCTACTGGCATTCCCCCTCTTCATGTAAACCTTGTAAAATAAGAGAGAATAGGCATAAGTATTGTGAGATAATGTGTAATAACAGCCCATAATGCAATAAATATCGATATAAAAGTATGATGCAAAATGGATGTATAAGTGGACTACTCCCTCCTCATCATGGTGGCCGCCGGGATGATGAAGATGGTCACCGGTGATGATTCCCCCCTCCAACAGGGTGCTGGAACGAGGTCTAGATTGGTTTCTCGTGGCTACAGAGCCTTGCGGCGGCGGAACTTTTGATCTAGGGTTTTCCCGAGGGTTTTTCGAATATTTGAGAATTTATAGGGCGAAGAGGTGGTGCAGGAGGCCACCGAGGTGGGCACAACCCACCAGGGTGCACCTGGGCCCACAGGCGCGCCCAGGTGGGTTGTGCCCCCCTCGGGGCACCCCTCTGGTACTTATTTGGCCCACTGGATGTCTTCTGGGCCCATAGAGCAAGAAGGGTTCCTCGGCGACGCCTCCAAGAAGGGGACGACACCTTAGAGCACCGTCGTCGATGACACCGACAAAGTCAGTCCTAGGATTTCGCCTGGAACACTCCCATCCGTACAGAAGCTTGCAGGTCTAGACCACCCGTGAGCGTGGAGATCGTCAAAGCCGTGCCCGCTACGCCTTGTGCCCTCCGTCGTCACCACCGAGCTCAACTACGTCAGCACTCACCGCAACACCTCAAGCTACGAGTCAATGACAGCACATGCCGGGAATCCCGGCCACCATCACGGCCAAGACGCCATGGCACACGGCCCGGGGCTGCCGCCACGGCTTCTGATACGTCTCCGTCGTATCTATAATTTTTTATTGTTCCATCCCAATATTATACAACTTTCACATACTTTTGGCAACAATTTATATGATTTATTGGACTAACATATTGATCCAGTGCCCAGTGCCAGTTCCTATTTGTTGCATGTTTTTATTTTGCAGAATATCCATATCCAACAAAGTCCAACCGCGATAAAAATTTATGAAGAATTATTTTGGAATATATGTGATTTTTGGGAGGTGGAATCAACGCAAACGAAGGCCCATGGCCTCCACAAGAAACATGGGCGCGCTAGCACCCCCCGGCGTGTGGTGGTGCCTTGTGGGCACCCCGTAAGTCGGTTGGGGGTCTTCTTCGGGGGCAAGGAAGCTTATATCCGGAAAAAATCGTGTTAAAATCTCAGCGCAATCGGAGTTACAGATCTCCGAGAATTTAAGAAACGGTTTTCGGCCAGGAAACATGAATGCAAAACAGAAGAGAACAGAGAGAGAGAGAGAGAGAGAGAGAGAGAGAGAGAGAGAGAGAGAGAGAGAGAGAGAGATCCAATATCGGAGGGGCTCTCGCCCCTCCGCCGCCATGGAGGCCATGGACCAGAGGAGAAACCCTCCTCCCATCTAGGGGGAGGCCAAGTAAGAAGAAGAAGGAGGGGGCTCTCCCCCCCCCCCCTCTCCCCTGGTGGCGCCGTAGTGCCGCAGGTGCAAGGGTCGTGATGGCGATCTACATCAACAATCTTGCTACCGTCAACACCAACTTTCTCCCCCTCTATGCAGCGGTGTAACCTCTCTATTCCCGCTGCAATTCTCTACTTAAACATGGTGCTCAACACTATATATTATTATCCAATGTTATGTGGTTATCCTATGATGTTTGAGTAGATCTGTTTTGCCCTATGGGTTGATTGATGATCGTGATTAGTTTGAGTTGTATATTTTATTTTGGCGTTGTCCTACGGTGCCCTCCGTGTCGCGCAAACATGAGGGATTCCCGCTATAGGGTGTTGCAATACGTTCATGATTCTTTTATGGTCGGTGGCGTGAATGACAGAAGCACAGACCCGAGTAAGGGGGTTGTTGCGTATGGGATAAAGAGGACTTGATACTTAATGCTATGGTTGGGTTTTACCTTAATGATCTTTGGTAGTTGCAGATGCTTGTTAGAATTCCAATCATAAGTGCATGTGATCCAAGTATGGAAAGTATATTAGCTCATGCCTCTCCCTCATACAAAATTGCAATAATGATTACCGGGTTAGCTATCGATCACCTAGGGACAAATAACTTTATTGTGTGACAAGTGCTTTCTACTAAACTACTAAATTTATTATGTTGCAATTTATTCATAATTTTATTCTTGCAAAGTAGTTCTATCATCACGCCTACAAAATAGTTTGATACTTGTTTTAGGTAAAGCAAATGTCAAGTGTGCGTAGAGTTGTATCTGTGGTCGATAGAACTTGAGGGAATATTTGTTCTACCTTTAGCTCCTCATTGGGTTCGACACTCTTATTTATTGAAAAAGGCTACAAACGGTACCCTATACTTGTGGGTTATCAGCTTCCTTCGTGCGCCTGTGCTGTGCATCACAACAAATTCACGGTGGCTCCACCTCCAACCTCCACATGCCAACCAGCACCATGGAGGGCCACCTACACACCACGCCAGTTCTACTCTGCACGCGCCCAATGTGCCCCTTGCGGCCACCAAGCCCCAGCAACACCTTGTCGCCCCTAGGCCAACAGCCCACATCACCAGAATCGTCGGGCCCGTGCGACGCGCCCTCGCCACACCTGCGCCCGCATGACGCGACCCTGTTATGACTCATGTACTGCCCACTCATAGCAGAACCGCGCCGCCAGTCGTGCTCCCTCCGACGCAGCCCCATACCGCCATGAACCTCCACAGCACACCCACCGGAGATGGGAGAGGCCGCCGCACCGGCAGCCGCTGGCCCCTTTTGTGCATCACACCGCTCGCATCTGGATCAAGAGCCACCATCCGCGACACCCACTGGATGAGCGCCGAGCGACGGAGGAGATCTCGCCGCCGTGACCACCACGTGGACTTTGCCCAACGATGGCCACCAGCGACAGCGAGGGTGAGGAGCCGGTGAGAACGCTGCTAGCGGCTGGGGTGAGTCGCCACCCGTGTTGCCAAATCTAGGCTATGCGGGGGCCTTGTTCTTACAGATAAAACATTCTGAATAAACCAATTTACGAAAAGAAGGGGAAGAGAAAACTTCCAGGTTGCAACAAGTGGGGCAGATGCAGTGCGTCAGTTGTTCATTGTTCGTCCACCCATCTGAAAGTGCAACTATCCTTGGGTGGTCTTGGTAATTCCTAACAACATATAGCTCATTGAGCTAATGCTATTTCAAGATAAATATTTCAGGAAAGCTCAATGATTGGCATGGCATGGATTAGAAAAGTGGACCCCTCAAAATGCCAAGGACAAAAGGTTTGGCTCAAGCTCAAAGCACAAGACTTTACATTTTTCATTTTAGTGATCCAAGATCATATTGAGTCCATAGCCAATACTATCAAGAGGGGGTGAGGTGCTGCTTAATGAGGTTCTTGCTCAAAATGCTTAGTGATATGCTCCAAAGCCCTCAACTACTTTCTCATATCCACATATGTCCCAAACCAAAAGTTAAACTCGGCCCCACCGAAATTTTCTATCCGGCGCCACCGAGTTCTCCTAACATAGCCACTGCCAAAAACCCTAGTCTTTTCGGTCTCACCGATAGGGACCTCGGTCTCACCCACATGGGATTGTAATCTCTCTGTTTCCCTTCGTAACGTTTTGGTCAAACCGAGATGAGCGATCGGTCCCACCGAGATTGCAATGCAAACTCTCTGCTTCCCTTTCGTAACGTTTCGGTCCAACCGAGATGAGCGAATCGCCCCACCGAGTTTGCCTGACCAACTCTCTGGTTAGTCTATTACCGTAATCGGTCTCACCGAGATTGCAATGCAAACTCTCTGTTTCCCTTTCGTAACATTTTGGTCCAACCGAGATGAGCAAATCGGCCCCACCGAGTTTGCCTGACCAACTCTCTGGTTAGTCTATTACCAAAATCGGTCTCACCGAGTTTGTGTAATCGGTCTCACCGAGATTAAGTTATGCCATAACACTAATGACATCGGTCCCACCGAGTTGACATGTCGGTCCCACCGAAAACCCTAACGGTCACATTATGAGCCAAATCGGTCCAACCGAGTTTCATGATCCGGTCCCACCGAGTTTGGTAAATTGTGTGTAACGGTTAGATTTTGTGTGGAGGCTATATATACCCCTCCACTCACTCTTCATTCGTGGAGAGAGCCATCAGAACATGCCTACACTTCCAACATACATTTTCTGAGAGAGAACCACCTACACTTGTGTTCAGGTCAAGATATTCCATTCCAACCACATAAATCTTGATCTCTAACCTTCCCCAAGTTGCTTTCCACTCAAATCTTCTTTCTACCAAATCAAAATCCCGTGAGAGAGAGTTGAGTGTTGGGGAGACTATCTTTTGAAGCACAAGAGCAAGGAGTTCATTATCAACACACCATTTGTTACGTCTTGGAGAGTGGTGTCTCCTAGATTGGCTAGGTGTCACTTGGGAGCCTCCGTCAAGATTGTGGAGTTGAACCAAGGAGTTTGTAAGGGCAAGGAGATCGCCTACTTCGTGAAGATCTACCCTAGTGAGGCAAGTCCTTCGTGGGCGATGGCCATGGTGGGATAGACAAGGTTGCTTCTTCATGGGTGGAGCCCTCCGTGGACTCGCGCAACTGTTACCCTTCGTGGGTTGAAATCTTCATCAACATGGATGTACGATAGCACCACACATAGGAACCACGCCAAAAATCTCCGTGTGTACATTGCATCTGCTCCCTCCAAACTCCTCCATTTACCTTCATATGCAATTGTTTTACATTCCGCTGCTATACTCTTAGAATTGCATGTGTAGGTTGATTACTTGAATTGTGCTAAGTTGCTAAAATCTGCCAAGAACTAAAATTGTGAAAAGGCTAGATTTTTATTTGGTCAAGTAGTCTAATCACCCCCCCCCCCCCTCTAGACATACTTTCGATCCTACACCATCAAGTGAAATCTTTATGCCTTCATCATCCAAACTGTTCCCGGGAAAAAAAATACTCCTGTCTGTTTCATCTTGTGATCACCCCGATGCGCTCATTCAAAAAGAAAAATCACCATGATCTTCTCAGTTCTGAGTCATACTATCTTTAAATAAACACAAATTTATTACTTAGTTTTTTCTTGGGAATCAATTTTCTACTTTTTTGTGAGGGGAATCAATTTTGTACTCCTTCCATTCCTAAATATAAGTTCTTTTGAACCAAAGACCGTAGAACAATCATTCTACGGTATGAATTTTACAAAAATAAAGTAAATATGTACAAGCATAAAGAAAAAAAATATACATGGCTCAGCGCCTATCCAATTCGAGTTCTATCCAGCATCATGAAACTAATGGGGTTTAGCTAAGATGAGTGTCTGTCCAATTTCTGAAACTGTCTGCATGCTACGCCTTGATCTTGTGTGTCAGAAGCAGAAGGTCTTTTCTCATTGCAAATCTCCAGGATAGAATAGTTGGCACCTGATGTTGAAAGATCGATGCATTTATTTTCGTTGCATCCAAATGTGCCAGCATCCCATGATTATAATGGTGAGAGCAAACTTCGTGGGCAGAGCTTGTGCACTTTGGGTGATTTCATCTATGACAGATATTCCTCTGTTATGAATTAAGTGAGTTGAGCTCCAACAGTCTTGTGCAAAAGGGAAATCCCAGAAGAGATGTAAGATTGTCTCATCTGATGGAGTAGTGCAGATTGCACAGCTATAAGATTGCAAATGAAAATCCTTTGAGTGCAGCAAACTTCTTGTGTGGATTCTGTTATGTAATAAAAGCTAGAAGAAGATCTTATATCTTGGCATGACAGTACCGCTCCATACTCCCTCCGTCCTTAAAAGAGTGTACTTCCAACTTTGTTGGAGGATCAAACTATCTCAAAGTTTGGCCGAGTTTATGCAAAAATATATCAATGCTTGAGAAACCAAGTAGGTATATGATGAAAATATATTGTATCATGAATCTAATGCTATTAATTTGATGGCATAAATGTTGGTGTATTATTGTACAAATATGGTCAAACATAAAAAAGTTTGACTTTCCAACAAAGTTGGAAATACACTCTTTCAAAGACGAGGGGAGTATGTCCTTGAAGATGTGGTGCGCAGAAGGGGCTTACCTGATGAAATTATATGTTTTTATCGATGAAAAAGTGGAGGAATTTCATTTATAAGTCCAAGTATCATTCTGATCATTGCAGCGTGTAGCTTGTAACAGTGTTTGGAGTTGTATTAACTGATCAAATGCTTGATTTGAGAGGGGTGTGTGTGGAAAAGATTCACCTAATTGCTTTCCTGAAGTAAGGCATTAAGAGCGATGTCTGGCTGTCTTGCAAAAGAGATGGTATTATCCTTGCCAATAGTGCATTTGGTAATGCCTTTATAAAGGGGAATTGATTTTGCAATATCTCTCCACCAAAACGAGCCAACCTTGCTTTTGGTCTGCGGCTTGTCTTGGAAGTAAGTTTCCGAGATAAGTTTTACCCATGGCAAATCATGTGAATTGTAGAATTTGTGGAGATATTTCATAGACATTTGTTATGCAAAGTGAGATCCTTCCTAAATATAAGTCTTTTTAGAGATTCTAATATGAGCTACATACGGAGCAAAGTGAGTGAATCCACACTCTAAAATATGTTTTTTACATCTGTATGTAGTCCATATATTGAAATCTCTAAAAAAGACTTATATTTAGAAACAGTGAAAGTACTTAGCTATGACATGGCTTCAATAATATGAAAAAGACCGTGTAAGCATGCCAGTGCAACTTTTTGCAGATCAACTTATTGTGCATAGCATCACCACTCCCTTATACTTTCTTTTTCCCTAGCAGGCCCATCACTCATGTATCCATACTTTCGTTACAAAAATGTACTTACTATATACACGTGTATCCATCAGGCCAGCACTATGTAAATAAGACCACAACAAAGAAGATGCCATGTAGACTAGCGCTATCATTCATATAGAGAGAAGAAAACACAAGAGGATCTCATGTTTGGTTTCCTCCGAAAATTCTTATGTAATAGCCTCTCTTTTTTGTGCGGCATTTAATAGCCATTCCTTTCGAATTTCTGTGGAAAGTTTAATAGCAAAGGTAGAACGACTAGTTCTTCGTTCTAAGTGGTATGAAATGAAAATTTTCTATGGGAATTTTTATAACAAATATCCACAATTTTGCATCTTTTGCATGGAGAAGAGGAGAACGACTTATAGGGCTGGCAAGAAGCACACCACCAACAACTCAACATATCACGGGGAGAAGAGAAGAGGAGTTCCGCTTGGGTCTCTCGGGCTCTTAACCAAACATATTTTCCTTTATTCCAAACACGGACCTCAGATTATTGTATCTATCTTATTTTTGTATTTCTCAAACTTGCTATTCGCAGAGCCATAGATATGTGCGGTACGGATGCATGATGGTGACATATGATTAGCACAAGATGGCCTTGTGATTTTATTTATCTAAAAAGAGCGAACTACGCCTTTGGCGCTTCCCCAAATCTTTGCTTGTCTTAAGTGGCAAGGAAGGAATACTAAGATGCAGATGATCAATTTTTAAAGAAAAGGAAAACAAGGTGTAGATGAAGCCACGGTGCAAAGATGACATGGAAGATGGAACATGCATACATGAACCAATCACTTTTCTTTCTTGCTCCCGAAGAAAGGAAAGGCGATCTGAACTTCTCGCCTGGAGAGTCTCCTCTGCTGCCGTCCTCCGGGGGAGCCGTCGGTGATGAGGGGGATCGCCGGATCCACGTGTGTGGATCATTTTTTAGACCCTAGTAGTTTATGTTTTTAGTCTGTTCATCGTCCTGACTTTGACGACGGCGATGACCGCGCTGAATAAAGAATTTTCAAATCCTTCCCTGATGAGGCGATTGGTCCTATGATTAAGGATGGATTTGAAACCAGTCTGTTCAAATAAGGATGGCGTGGCGGTGGCGTCATCCTCGTGGTGGACTTGTGTCCTCGGGCTCCGCTGTTGCGACAACGTTTGCTCCGGTGCCGACACAGATCTTGGGGGGTAGACCATGGGCGGATGCAGAATGTGGTCTGCATTGGCGGCATCTGGAGATGGTGTACCATGTTCTAGATTTGTGGTTCGTGGATGGAAGGTATGCTTTCCTACTCCGCCGCATTAGTCATGCGGGGTGCCAGATTTGTAGTTTGATGGCGTGTTCGGGGTGTTGCATCAGCCTGATTCCTTCAATGGTAATGGTTTCACCTTTGATGAGCCACCTTGTAGGTCCGTAAAGCTGGATATCAGTGATGGAGTTGCGTCGAGCTCGAGTGAGGAGTTGATCCGTCATTTTTTCCTTTGGTGGCTACTGTGGTGGTGCTAGAGGCAAGTGTCGGGCGTTAGTGTCAAGCTTAGAGGATTCATTGGTCTTAATTTTAAATTTCCTTCTTGGTTGGTTTTTCTTTGTGCAAAGGCTAGCATTTTACTGTCTTTTCAGTTTTATTAGGTCGGTATTTACGTGGCTTACACTATAATCTTTATGATATAAATACACGTATACCATATAAAAAAAATGAAGCGTTCTTTTAACAGCTCATTCCGAGCGGTTAGGTGTCTTAACAAAAAAATCAACAAGCAGGCCTTTATGGGCCCAAGAGACGGTGCCGGCCGAATTTCACTAAGCGTAATCTTTATGGCTTCATTGTCCAAACCGCACCCAAGAAAAAACAAACGCTCCTGTCTGTTTCATCTTCTCATCGCCATGATCTTCTCCTGTACATACCACCACAGCAAAGGAGATGCATGGTAGACCAGTGCTATCGTTCATACACGAACCTAAAGAAGAGGATCCAATTCCAAACAAGTACCTTGCGCAAGAGCATTGGGGAAAAGGGTTTTGTTGATCTGGCCTAGCAGTATCCAATGCCTACAGCAGTGGTGGTCGCATTGCATTGCATTTGCATAGGATACCGCTTGCTGCTACTCCACAACGCTAGTGCTATCCAGTTTGCAAAAGAACCTCCGGGTCCTCGTTTTGCACCGAATTCATTCGTGTTTTGATCCGCCGGTTGATCTTCATGCACGCATGCGCCACTCACCAATCATTCCCCCTAAAAAGTTGGTATCGATTCCAAACCCTCAGACTTCTCTTGTACTGATACATCCACACTTACATAACGTTGAGTTTCATGCATGACCAGATGAGGTAAATACACCATGAGTTATAGAACTTGCACGTGACGGTCAGTTTGGTACACAAACTTGTAAAATACGTGTTTCTGGTCATAAAACTTGCACAAACGTTCATGTATGGTCACATTCCATGTACGCAGACGTATCCGTGGCCTATGTGGCATGCCAGCATGGCCAGGGTCCACCATAAGCCCGCGACGCATGGTAGATTTGCAGGCTTTTTCTTTATTTACGTATTATGCACCTATTTTTTAACTTATTAAGCCCCTAAAATAAAATGATTTTTTATTTACGTATAAAGCCCCTAAAATAAAATGAAAAAACAAGGGATGGTTTGGTTACGAACTAGGGACGTGCCCCTACTAGGCTCAGGTTAACAACCACCAAACCGATGATCATTCATGTCTAGGTAGCACAAATAATTTTTATATCATATAAACACGGCCGAAAAATCAATTTTACAAGAAATGTAACCCCAAAAAAGGGAGCACCGTGGCTCGACTATGTGACCTCATGGTCAATATTAACTAAGATTACCACCAGGTTTCGAAAACACAACGTATCCAAATGGGATAAATATTTTTCATGTTGTTATTCCTTCTTCTTCTATGTAAGAAAAAATTATATTCTTGTGTTTGTGATATTTAATAAATGTTTATGTGTTACAAAAAAAGGTGTTTGACATTTAAAAAATGTTTAAACATTGTAAACCACATTTGTGTAATTAAAAATGATACGTTGCATTTTAAAAATGTTCGTACATTCCAAAAAAACTGGTCATGACATTTTTTAAATGTCTATGCAATGTATAAAACTGTTTGTGTAGCTTAAAAATGTTTCGTACCATCCGAAAATGTTAAAAACATAGTTGAAAAAAGTTTCAAAACTTGTATTTAAAAAATGTTAATCATATGTTTAAGAAGTATTAAGCATGTATTTTTTTAAATACTCCAAACATAGATGTATACTGGAGTATTTAGATGTATACTGGAGTATTTAAAACATCAAAACATATGTGTATCATATGGAGTATATGTTTCAATACACATAAGTTTCAAAACTTGTATTTGAAAAAATGTTAATCTGGACGTATTGTGTTGATTAACATTTTTTCAAATACAAGTTTTTGAAACTTTTTAAAATGTCGCATACCTTTTTATGTAACACATAAATATTTTTTGAATGTCACAAACACAAGAATATAAATTGTTTTCTTACATCTAGACGTGTTGTGTTGTCGGTGGTAATCTTAGTTAACCTTGACCACAAGGTCACATGGTCGAGCCACGGTGCTTATTTTTTCCGTGTTACATTTCTTGTAAAATTTATTTTCAGTTAATGTTTATATGATATAGAAATTAGTCGTGCTATACAGACATGAATGATCAGTAGTCTGGCGGTTGTCCACGTGAGACTACTAGGGCACGTTGCAGCTTCAAAACCCCATATCGCTTCTTTTTTCATTTTATTTTTAGGGGCTTAATGCGAAAATAAAAAAAGCCAAAGGCTTCTCTACAGATCTACATGCTACAGCGAATGACAGTGGGCCCTGGCCACAATGGAATGTCACATAGGCCATGCTACAGCGTGTACATGAAATGTGACCGTATATGAACGCTCGTGCAAGTTTGATGACCAGAAACACGTACTTTACAAGTTTATGCATCAAACTAACCATCGCATGCAAGTTCTATGATTTCGGATGTATTTACCTCTGACCAGATCATACAAGCGCTCAAGCTAATCTTTTTTTTTGTTCATTCAACGTCTTCTCGCACGGTCTCCGATGATATCTCTGAGGCACTCCCAGGCTGCAAAGATCAGGCCCAACTTTCTGCGTGGGCTCCTCACTCACTTAGCCATCCCTGCGCTTTATAGCCAAACGCCTGCAGAATTCAGCTTCACCAGTTAAAAATTAATTTTAACCATCAATGCCCTTTAACCTCAGGGCATTTCTTGATCTGGGCCTAAGCTCTCTGACCAACCGCTTCAAGTACCACATGTAATTTCTCTCCCCCCTCTCTCTCTATCTCTATCCTCTCACCGGCAATGCAGCATGCATGTGCATGCAGTACGGTGAGAAAGAAAGATGCCATGGATGGATGGAATGGAACGGAATATGTTACTGAACAAAGCACCCTGCAATTGCACTAGAGGGGTAAAGACGGCAACAACTTTTTCTCCTAGTCTTTCCTGATCAAACACACCCTGCATGCATATGCCTGCCTTTAGGCTTTATCCACCAGGTCAAAAAAGAGAGAGGGGTGGTAGAGCAGTGCACTGCATTTGCGTTTGCGTTTGCATTTGCATGTGTAATGCGGTTTGGGGTGCCCTACCGCCACCCATTGTGTGAGTGATTGGGGTTCGCTGTTCAAAGTCAAGTCTAAAAGCGGTCTCTGTCCCTAACAACCAACCAACTAACCTTCGAGTGCTCCTACGGACGGACGGCGGTGTGTGTGGTCCTTCCACCGCAACAACACGCCAAAAGCTGCAGAAATTTGCTGGATCCATGCGTCTTTGATCCTCTTCCGTCATGCCTGCATCACTTCAGATTGGGAGATATAGTAGTTGTTTTTTCTTCGGGTCTGAACAAGATGCAACTGGTTTTTGCAAACAATTTGAGCCGATGGTTAAGGGCATCTCCAGCAGCAGATGGTCTAAATCTGGTTGTCTAAATTTTCATATAGAAAGTGGTCTAAAGTGATTCTCTTAAAATCTTTCAATTTTCCGGCAATTAGAGCAACTTCAACGCGCCGACCCAAACGGACGGCGCTTTTGTTCGCTTTTCATCCGTTTGGGTCGGCCGCCCGCTCGGCGTCCGTCCCGTTTGAGATTTTGGTCGGCCGTGCGTCCAACGCGCCGACCCATTTCATGTCCGCTCACAATTTTTTTTAAAGGTCCGCGGCCATAGTTTATGCCAGCGGCCATGTCGTCGTCCGAAAGTTCATGCGGGCACCATGCCAGCGCCCGCATACAAATGTCAGCTTCAGAAAACACCACACAGTTTGGCTGGCGCACTTGCCAGCGGCCGGCACACATGCTAGCACACAAAAAAGGGACGGGAGTTCGACCACGCCATCACGGACGTGGTCATCCCAGCACACTTGTCGGCATACAAAATAGGATGGCACTCGCCGTCATTGGTCACTTGTCGTCGAACTTGAGTATGTCGGCTTGCATCTTCTCGAACTACGACCTCTTCCTTTGGCGACGCGGTGTTGAGATTCACCTTCATGATCTCTACCCTGTTCATGATGCTCGCGCCTCCGGATGACGAGCCACCAGCCACCGGTGTGGCGTTGAGGTCGATGGGCGCAAGCGCGGGCGTGGAAGGCGCCACCATGCTCACCTTGGGCGAGCACCAGTGGCGGAGCTAGCATTTGACATTAGGGTGGTCTGTGCCCAATTTTTTTTACAAGAAATATGACATGTGACTAACTAGTTACCGATCATATAGAAATAGATCAATATGGTCTCACAAACACACTAAAAATCTCAATTAAGTCCAAGTTTTACATAAAGAAGCATACATAGTACATACTATATGGACCATAGTACATACCTTAAGAAGTTCTTGAGTTTGCTCTTCAGTTTGCTCTATGATCACTTTTGACATAGACACTGCTCATTCTTGAGTTTGCTCTTCAATCACAACCGTCATACACACAAGTTCTCTAGTTTGCTCTTCGGCCACAACTGTCATACACAGAAGTTCTCTGGTTTACTCTTCGCCCACATCTGACATATTCCCTGCCTTTTTCTTCTTCCCTATCTTCGTAGCTTCTCTTGGTAAAGAGAAACAATGTGTCCGGTCCTCTTCATTCTTCAACAAGTCTGCTATAAAAATTAATTTATATCAATAAATGTAATTGAGGCAGAAAATGATGTGCAAATTTATGTATCTATTCATCAGTTCATGTATTGGATAGCATAGTGCAAAAAAAAAGCAATCCCTAAATCAAAATTGGAGGTTTTCGGTACATTAAATCAGGTTGCACACTTGCTACCGCGGTAGACTGGTTACTGAGCGGCAGTGGCTTTGCAGGAAGGCCGATGGGCGGAGGCAGGGGCGGGGTGGCAGGGTTAGGCGGCCAAGGTCAGTGGCGCAGCAAGACATGGTAGGGCGCCATGGGGGAGCGACCGGAGAGGTGGAGCCAAGGGCCGGGCGAGAAGGAGAGGCGACCTGGGCTCCGGTCGGCGACCGACGAGGCCGCGAGGTCGGCGAGCCGGTGAGGCGACGAACGGCGGCTGGGATGTTGTCCTGTCTCCTGTGCGAGATGTGGACGAGACGAGGGCATGACTTTGTTCGCTGGATTGATCCCTAGGTGTTATTGGGCTGATTTTGTTCCTGGCCCAGTTAGAAATCCGTAGGTACATAATCTGACCAAAAATCCCAGGGTGGGCCGCGGCCCACCCTGGCCACCATGTAGCTCCGCCCCTGGCGAGCACTCCCCGGGGAAGCGGAAGGCCTGCGGGTAGACGTGGAAGCTGGGTATCGGCTGCGTTGCCGACGCGTGGGGCGAGTCGGGCAGCACCATCCGAGGGAACGCGGATGAGCCGGTGCTGGCCGCGGCCACGGCGGCGCTGACGAGGCCGTGTTGGCTAGGGTTTAACCCTAGCATATATAGCGCCTCCCTCGTTGCCACCGCGACGCGGGCGTTGGTGACCTCCTGCTGCGCGGTGGCGGCGACGGCGGCCACCGCGATGGCTTCGTCCCTCGCGTCCGCAGCGTGCCTCCAGCCCTTCCTCTTCACCGACTCCCTTGCCGTTGTTCGGGCGTCAGCGTCTTCTTCCGCTTGGGCGCGGCGGCGGTCTTGCGGGGGGCACGAGGCTTGCCTTTGCCAGAGGGGGCGGTTGTCATGCCGGACGAGGCGAGGGAGGCGAGGCCGACGGCGGCGTCGAGGTCGTCATCCACGGCGGGTGGCGGGAGCGCGCGCGGGCGAGAGGGTTGTTGGGGGAAAATGAAGGGAAATGGTGGAGGCTGCCACCGACCAACGGGGCAGGGGGAGCAGAAGGTGAGCGTGCGCGCGTCCGTCTCGTGTCCGCGCCGACGCAAATCCGGCTCAAAAATGAGACATAAATGAGTCGGCAGGCGGATGAAAAGCGGACGCGCGTCTTTTTGGGTCGGCGCGTTAGGCCGACTTTTCTGTCCGCGACGACCCAAACAGACGCCCGCGGATGAAATGGGTCGCCCAGTTGAAGTTGCTTTTATGTTTGTTGTCTATATTCACTTTCCTCTCTCTTTTTAATATATATCATAACTATTAAAATGTTTGTGTGTAGAAAAAACTGACAATATAAAGCAAAAACGCTCTGCAGCAATTGTCTATTGAATAGTCTACATTTGGACAATGTCTACCTATTGTCCAAATTTACATCACCTCCAAAAGACGATGTAAAATTTGGTGACGTAAGAGTGATTATAGGGTAGGAGAGAGCCAGAGAGGTATTTGGGTATCGCGATTGTTGTTGCTTTTTCAGATACCCAGAAACTAGTGCCAAAAAAATCAGAAAGTAATTGAAACATGAGATCCAACGGTGGGAAGGTCAGGAGGTGGATCTAGGAGCCAAGCTCGATTTCAGTCGGTGAAGCTTGCTGGGGCTGAGATGGTCGCTGGGCTGCCTAGGACAGCAGTTGGGAGGGACCAAGAGCTGAGGGTGCGACCAACTTCGATAGCGGCATTGCGGCATGCCAGCCCTGCCAAGAGTTCCGAACGGGGCTGGCGATGGTGGTGGGGCGACCCTCTCGGGCAGTGGAAGGGCTAAGGAACGATCGAAATCTGTGGTAATGTTTCGAGCTTCCGCTTCGGCGGAGGGGGTCGCGGCAGTTGTCACGGCTAACGGGAACGAGTTGCAGGGTGGCTGGGGGCAGTCGCCGAAGTGTGGGCGTGGCAACCGACGGCGAGAATCAGTCGGAATTGGGCGGATGGAAGTTTTAGCGTGGCAGTTGGGTTCCCAGCCGCAAGAAGTGCTGCAATTTACAACACTTTAGGCTAAAATTTCAAACCGCCCAAAAAATATCATCACCGTTTGTAGATAGGACATCTGTTGGAACAACGTTTTTTTGCTCAGAGTGTCCCAAATTGCAGTCTTTTGGGTATGTCTGCATTTTTACATCATTTGTCAGAGATGCTTTTAAAGAATGACAACTGATATTGAGAGAACATCAAGCTGTAATTTTTTTTATAGACAATCTGTTGGAGCGTGTTTTTTGCCTCATACAGACAACCCTCTAGACGAGCCGCTGGGGATGCTATAGAATAGAGAGCAACGGGTCAAGGTTTCAACCTTCTCTCTCTAAGAAAATTAGCTTGGGACCACCGCGAAGATTTACGAATCGGAGAATGCCGTTGCATGTGAGGTTGACAAGTGGGCCATACATGTTGGAATATACACCACATGAGCAATTTAACCTCTTCCTTTGTCCTTTGGTCTTGGCTAGAGCATTGGTCCCATCTTCCCAATGAGAAAACAAAGCCCCAATAGCCCTATTGTACAGGAAGCAAGACCATGGAAGACGGCCAAATAACCAATGGCGATGCCATCATGAGGCGTAGTAGCAGGCATGCCGCTGAAGCATCTGATGGAGTGGAGCAAAAAGGAAGCGATAACACAAGAGGCAAAGCTAATTGCACCTTAAAAAGAAAGAAATAATACTTGTATACAGTACAGAAGCTGAGGTGAAGCACATGGGCACCAATACCATCATGTTAACGAATCATGGCCCCCAACATGCTGCAAGCTAAAGCCGAGTGCAGGAAGGGGGCAAAAAGCCACACTAATGCTGCATTATGGTACTAACAATATGGCACATCACAAAGCTAAATATCACCAACACTTCAGCATGTAATAGTAAAAGTGGGGTTGAAGAAGGAGTGCACAAACGGAAAAACACCTCAATCCATTCATAGAAGTTTTTGGCATACATCAGCAGCTCCTGTAAAATACAATCACCACCATCTCATACTAAATAAAGAGAGATGTGTGAAGGAGAAAGGGAGAGAAAAAAACAGCTAGACCGACGGACCCATGATATGGAACACTAAAATAATGAGCAACAACCACTCTGGACCGACCTTACAGTCTCCCCTAAAAGTTAGTTTGACCAGAGACTATTTCAAACCAAAGCACACTCGACTGCTAATTAGGAACGATGAAATCACTCTCGGCTGCCGACGAAGAAGTCCTTCTTCCTCGCTGGCCTCTGATAATTAGTATTGCTACCAAGGAAAGAGCAGCACCACCACCATGATGGTTAATCATGTGGCTGGATGGATGGAGGAGAACACCCCTGGTTCTTCTTCCACAGGCACTGGCAAAAAAAAAACCCAGAAAGACTGCCTACTACACCATTATCTCTGAATGAGATCAGAAAGGATTCTTCACACAGGGCCTCTCCTCAGGGTCAGGGATATGGAAGAGGAAGACCATGTGACTGCTTAACCTTCCCTATTTACAGGGGGCATTTGGAATTTCAAAGATCCAAATCCTCCTTTTGCCCTTCTCTTTCTACCCTACATTCATCAAAATGAGTCAGTAGCACTGCAAGCAGCAGTATGAACAGACCAGGAAATCACTTGCAATCTCGCTGCAGGGCTCCGCTCCACGCAACATTATCATCGGCCTTCTCTAGAGCAGCAACCTTGGCACCATGGCACGGGAGAAGACCACCGGCCTTGCTCTTCCCACTCTGCGGAAGCTCCATGGTCTCACTGATGGATCCAGACTTGATATCAGTGGGTGGGATGAAGCAATCCATGGAGAGACCGGGAACATTGAACGCCACCTCCTCGATGCTCCATGCCTCTTCCATGCGAGTCTTGGTGTGGCTCATGGCCACCTCTCCGAAACGGAAGAGGGTCACGGCCGAGCGCCCAGCATGTGCAATCATTATCCCCTCCACTGGCCGGTAGTCCTCGATGAACGAATTGATGGTAGTCTCCCAGTAAACCGCATCACCTCCGGTTGTGGACTGAATTCGAGTGAGGTGAGAATCCTCGAGGTGGACAAGAAGCCCGGTCTTCTGGCTGAAGTACCCAAAGAGGACATGCCGGATGATCTCCGCGAGCCCCTCGCTGCGTGCTCTTAGCGTCTCAGGATCAGCACACAGCTTCAGAATGAAGCAATCGTCCCCATTCACCTTCCTCTCGCCAATGCAGCGTGCACCAGCAAACATGCTCGCCGTGGTCAAAGGATCCAGACCCTATAGAGAAAAAGGAACAATAATCTTCAGACTCCGTTTTCGTGCACAGTAGTGTGTCGATGAACTGAGAAAAGACCACCTAAAGATGGTGAAAATGGTGCTGGCGTTGTACCTGAAGCGAGCGGCGGAGAGGGCGGACAGGTCCCTTGGCAGAATGTGCACCAAGCCATGGAGTGTGGCGCCAGACGAGCTTGCCGTTGCATCCGGCGTGCACCTTGCTCCCACCAACAGCCAGCTCAATGTACCACATCTCGGGAGCCATCTGCCACAGCACGAACCGGCCTGGTTCAGCACAGCGCGCCGCCATGCGGTTCTTCACGACACGCCCCGCTGTCTCGCACTCGGTAGCCACCATGCGCACCTTCCCCATGGCATACGAGTTGCGGACTGAAGAGAGGAGCTTCTGCCCGCCGGAGGCAGCCAGATACTGCTGCAGAATGTACTGCGCCGACGAAGTCTCCTGCATAGACCAGATCAACACCTCGCTGTTAAACAGCTATAAAGCCATGGTAAAAACCATTTTTCACAGCAAGTAGCTCATTCAGCTTTAAGGTTAATCTTTCTTCTTTACAGCAAATACACATTATCTGTTAAAGGGGTGTACTGTATCATACAAGGAAAGCCATTTTTTCCCTTTTAGAGTGGCAATATGTTCAGATGCCAATTTTGTAGCAAATACATGAACCCTTGCCGAACCCATCACAATCAGCAACTCATTTTTATACAGTGTTTCCCCTAACAAACCAACAAGTTTCTGGAACACATTTCAGGGAAAACGTCAAAGAACAATTTAATAATAACTTATATAAGAGAACAAAAAAGTAGTACTAATTCCAGCCAAAAGGAGTTGGCGGTAACAATCAATAATCAAATCTTCTAATGGACAGAAAGATTTGTACTCACGAGAGCACCGGAGCGAACTCAATCTAGAGCAAGAAGAAGCAAAGCAGAGAAGGGAACAACGGCGAGCTCTTACAATGGGGGTGTCCTTGATGCTGAGGTGCGGGAGCGGCTCGGCGGCGCAGACATGCACGGGCGCGAGCGCCGCGCCCATGACCCCGAGCAGCATCCTGAGGTCGTTCCGCCTCGCCGCGCCGGCGCCGCCGCCGGAGGCCACGGGCCCGGACGACGGGGCGCGCGCGAGCTGGCCGCGCACCCAGCGCCCCCACCCGTCCCTGCGCGCGCGCCCGGCGCCCTCGCCGCCGCCGGCCTCCTCCGGATCCGGGCCCTCCATGAGCGGCGCGAGCGCCTCCCCGCCGCCGCCCCCCGCGTACCGCAGCGCCGCCTTCGCCGCCGCCACCTCCTCGGCCCTGCGCCGCGCCCGCGCCGGCGACAACCCGCGGGCCACCTCCTCCCGCAGCGCCGAGAAGAAGCCCTGCTTCTTGTCCATGGCCGGTGGCAGGGACCTTGTCGCGATTACCCGAGACCACAAGCGCCTTCCCAAGACAAAGCCTCAGGCCAGTGTGTAGCTGTGTTGGCGACAAAGAGAGAGGGGTGTGGAGTGGGGTGCGAATATAAACCAAGCCGAGGGGGCTGGGCCGGAAAAGGGCTGGGAGCAGACTGGAGGCGCAGCGCCGAGTGTGTGACCTCCTGAGCGACTAGGACTGGACTGCGCGGGGCGGTTATCACACTGGGCGGCTGGCTAGGGTTACCGCCTTGGTGAGCTTACCCTCCGCTGCTCTCTGTGCCATGTTGGAATGTTCAGAAATTCTGATTTTTGAGAGATACTTCAGGGATTTTCTTTGTACTGTAATACCTTTGAGTGATACATCAGGATTTTTCTTTAGTGGATCTGATTTTATTTTGATGTTTTTCTGTAATGGTGTTTGCAAGAGTCGCTCTGTTGCTTTTTTCTTTTTTTTTGAAATGTTGTTGCTTTGTTTAATTGAATGCATGTCATGTAAGCTAGACCATTCGCGTGCTTTACAAGTTGGAGTTTTTTCCGCATGTTTATCTGCATACGTTTTCATAGCAAAGTAAAGCCGTGGTAACCGGTCTTACGCCACAACTTAAGTTGTATGAGTCACGTCTCTTTTCATATAAAAAGTAAATGGAAACAAAATTCATAATATGATAAGAACAATATTTTTTATTGTAAGCGCCTAATTCAGAAGATGTGGTTGGGGTTCTCAGTGTGCATCGCCATAGACCATAGTGTGTACAAAGAGCCAGTGTCATACAAAGGACACACAGATTACCTCTCACGCTTCCTTTTCATTCATAGAAAGTGATGCAATATTGGATTCACATTTCCTTTTCGTCACATAGCAACAGCAACAATCCTTATGCTATGCGTAATTGAAACAACCTAAAAGGAAAAACAAGGAAAGAAAAAGGGAAAGCTTTTTTTTTTTGCCCTTTGCGAGGAGGAGAAAAATGCTTCACCTACTACTACTCGCTGGCGAGGTGAGCGCATCCAACTGGCACTGTCCGTCTCTGACACATGGTCCCCACGTGAGCCCATGGCACGCCGTCATGGCGCGAAGCTTCGCAGGTTTGGGAAAACGGACAACGAGCCAGCCTGCCGTTACGTGTGTACTGTGCTCACGTGGCACGCATCGCAGGCATACCACACCCTGCCCCGGATGGACCGTGTAGCCACTCCTAATCCTACTTGCTTAGATTACATTCAAAGGGTGCTTTAGATAGCTTTATTAAGGTTAAGGTGGCAGCACTAATTGGCTTTGCTCCACACTAATCACCCAAAGCTAAAAGGGTTCCATGATCGTGATCTTGTTCTTCTTGCTCTTTCCCGAAATTCATGGTACGGTTTCGCACGGCCGGATTTGCGGTTCTAAATAAACCGAAAACGCAGCTTCGTGTATCTTACCCAAACTAAAAATAATAATGTACTTCGATATTACAGAATCAGTTGGTAAAGTCAAATTAAGCTACTAGTCACGGCGACTAGTTAAATACTCCTTCATAGCAGCAATTGGTGTATTTTGTTTAATAATCAACTGGTCAGTCAAGAGCAGAATAGTAGTAGTACAAAAATTACACGAGGCCATATGTGACCATGCTTCTAAGAACTTCAGTTCCGACCGTTTGAAACGCACCACCTCATATTTTTAGAGGCCTGGAAATATGTGCAAATAAAACTAGATTCGTCAAAGCGGCAGCGGTTTCTCAACTGACATGTGGGCCCGGTTGTCTGCGTGGTGGAGCTCGACCGACCGACCGCACGCGGTGCCAGCTGGAATTCTTAATCGATTTTGTAAGATTGTGTTCGTACTGCACTAGGCGATATTGTATTTGGTTTTGCGGAATTCGCGATGGCACGCGTGGTGTGTGGTTAACTATGAAGCGATTTATTTGTTTTTATAGGGATGGTGTATGTAATGCTTAGCCGTGAGGACAATCTCCATCAAGCAGGTCGCGCGGCGTGCGGTCGAGGTGTGTTGATTAGCATGTTTGGATGGTGATGTCAACTAATCACTCCCCATTAATGGCATGATGACCTAGATGGGTTGGAATCTCCGTTAACAGTGATATTTTTTTAGTGCGGAGATGACCTAGCTTGTTTTGGACCATTTGTTTACACTGGTCGTAATAAAAGTATCATAAGTGATATCATGCATGCCAACTAGACTTTAGATGATGAGACACACAATTAAATGAGGAAAAAGAGGATGTGGTATCATATTATGATACCGTATCATATTAAATGTATGAATTTGTTTAGCACACATCTAGATATGCCCTAATTATTGCACATCTAAGTGAGTCAATCAAACTAGAAAAAAAAGATAAAACAAATGTTTGCATGAATATTTAGGGCCTGTTTGGTTCCAAACAAGTCACCAACTTATAAGTCGAAAAGTGAAAAAAGTGACTTATTTTGCCAAACAGACCCGACTTATAAGTCACCCCAACTTATAAGTCATAAGTTGCTTCACCCCAACTTAAAACTTATAACTCACCCCCTTTTGCGTGGGTCCCACCATGTGCACGATGTTGATTGGTGTGGAAAGGTGTGTCAGGTGACTTATAAGTCAGGTGACAACCAAACAGGCGTGACTTATAAGTCACTAGTTTTAAGTCACCTGACTTATAAGTCGGGTGACTTATTGAAATCAAACAGGCCCTTAGCTTAAATCAATGACATAGCACTTAGATGTGCAAGATGTGCTTTAGCAAAAGTGTAAATGTATTACTACTTTGTGTCATGCATGACAATTAATAAGGCAACCTGAGATACTAACTTATAATGCTATGCATGACGCAGGTAGTATCATACACTATATCATATATATGATACTAGTATATAATATTCTCCATTACAACCAGCCTTATAAAAACAAGGGTGTAGACTACATTACTGAGAGATCAGTGTAAATTAATATCAACAACTTGAGATCTGTTGGGTTCATTAAATGATTTATTCTGTACAGTTGACCCGGCAAATATGTAGAAAATCATTCATAAGAACCTGCAATGTATTTTTCATGTGGTTTTTCCTGTAGACTTAATAAATTATTATAACGTTCAGTTGGCGACCATGTTTGTGATATTAATTATAGTGAACCGAACATGATAGAGCCACTAGAAAATTATGTTAGTGACAAATTAACAGGTGTGTGCGAGCTAACTTTCACTTTGCAGTTCATCTTTAATTTAATGCATATAGTGGCGCGTCGACAACTTGTTCCGACGGCGATAGTGATTGTGTTGATAGTGTTGGGTCCTTGATGCAATTTTTATTATGTTTGAGATATTTTATACTTCTTAGCGACATTTATAATGGATCTGGATCATTTCTCAAGAAAAATATTACTGTCCTTTTCAAAGTAGTATCTGCCATCTACAAGAATTGGTGCTCTAAAATAAAGAATTGGTGCTAAAAATGGTGTGCAAAGGGCCAAACAATATCCATTCAAAATAGGAAAAGCTATCTGTCTCTACACGCTCGCTAAGCGATTAATGATGTTTCAAATCTTACTCTGTAGTTTTCAAATTTCACACGAAATGGACATGGACAGTGATGCTTACACAATTAATCATCTGTATGGTTGAGCACTGTCCATGATCGATCATTAAGCCTAAGCTGCTTCTTTCACACTCATTCCATTGATGACCACAAACAGTGGCAGATTTTGGTCGCTCTCGCAATGACGCCGGATGTAATGCTCTCAAGAGTGTTGGGAGTCCACTGTCAGCTAGCTATCATGTATACGGAGCAAACCATGATTAAGCTCTAGGCATGACAACTCCATTAATTAACCCCACATACAATGTGACCTCTAAATTAGATATACCAACAAGCAAAAAGTTGTGGACCAAAAGCCAAATTTGACCTTTTATAAGAGATGGCCTATCAACTATCATATGTACTCCCTCCGTCCGGAAAAGCTTGTCCCAAATTTGTCCATCAAATGAATGTATTTAGCACTAACTTGGTGCTATATACATCCATTTGAGGGACAAGTTTTTCTGGATGGAGGGAATATATATTAGCACTAATTGATTTTTTTTAGAATTGATTAGTACTATATGTGGCGGTGGATCCATGGGGTAGTTCCATAACAAGGACTCGGCCAGCAGGCCTGAACAGTCCAAGTTCATGTCAAGAAATCACTCGGCTGGGTCCGGCATCACGGAGTCCCACCCGGCTGTTCTTCGCTATGTGAGCATCATTTCAGATAACTTTGGAGGAGTTATGTGGTGCTATTATGGACATCTCTAACATCGCCCCTCAAACCTGATGGAAAATAGAAAAAAATCTACGAACACCCAAGATTTATCTAGCAAAAGCATAGCAACAAGAGGAGAGAGTGTGTCTACGTACCCTCGTAGACCGAAAGCGGAAGCGTATATAACACTGTTGATGTAGTTGTACTCTTTGCAATCCGATCACGATCCAACCGACCTAGTGGCGAACGGACGGCACCTCCAAGTTTAGCACACGCGCGGCTCGATGACGTCTCCTCCTCCTTATACAGTAAAAGAAGGTGGAGAAGTAGATGAGATCACAACCAGCACGACGGCGTGGTGGTGATGGTGGTGGTGGAGCTAGTTCAGCAGGGCTTCGCTAAACGCTATTAGAACGAGGACGAAGGAACTACGGAGTAATGGGAGAGAGAGGGGCGCCAAGAGCTTGGTGTGTCCTCTTGGGGCGCCCCTCCCCTCTATATATAGGTGGAGGGACGGGGGAAAACCCTTCCAAGCCCTAGGGCACATCCAAGGGGAGAGGACTTGGACTCCAAGTCCAATCCTATTCCTACTAGGACTCCCCCTTTTTCCTTGCCTAGCCATATGGGCTTTTCAGGACTTGGTGCGCCTAGCCCAATAAGGCTAGGACGCCTCCCTTCTGCGCATGCCAACCCTTGGGTCGTGGTGGACCCATTTGTGGACTTTCAGACCCCTCCAGAATCCTCCGGAACCTTCTAGAAGCTTTACGGTATAATACTGAAAAAATTGTATCCTTTTCCGGAACCCAAAATATGACTTCCCATATATAAATATTTACCTCTTGATCATTCCGAGACTCCTCGTGACGTCCGGGATCTCTCCGGAATTCCGAACAACATTCAGTTACCAATCATCAAATATCCCAATACTACTCTAGCGTCAACGAACGTTAAGTGTGCAACCCTGCGGGTTCGGGAATCATGTAGTCATGACCGAGACACCTCTTCGGTCAATAATCAATAGCGAGACCTGAATGCCCATACTTATTCCTACATATTCCATGAAGATCTTTTATCGGTTGAACCACGATGTTAAGGATTCAGTTAATCCCGTATACAATTCCCTTTGTCCGGCGATATCGATCGTCAGTATCTCCATACCTAGTTCAATCTTGTTACCGACAAGTCTCTTTACTAGTTTCGTAATACAAGATCCCATGACTAACTCATTAGTCACATTGCTTGCAAGCTCTTTAAGATGTTGTATAATCGAGAGGACCCAAAGATATCTCTTCGTCATACGAAGTGAAAAATCCCAGACTTGATCCATGCCAACCCGACAAATACCCTCAGAGATACCTGTAGACCACCTTTATGATCACCCAATTACGAAGTGATGTTTGGATACACACTAAGTATTCCTTCGGTGTCAGGGAGTTACACGATCTCATGGTTTAAGAAACAGATACTTGACATGAAGAAAGGTATAACAAATAAACTAAATGATCTGATGCTAAGCTTACGATTGGGTCTTGTCCATCACATCATTCTCCTAATGATGTGATCCCGTTATCAAATGACAACTCATGTCTATGGTTAGGAACCATTAACTATCTTTGATCGACGAGCTAGTCTAGTAGAGGCTCACTATGGACATTGTGTTATCTATGTATTCACACATGTATTTAAGTTTCCAGTCAATACAACTCTAGCATGAATAATAAACATTTATCATGAACAAGGAAATATGATAATAACCAATTTACTATTGCCCCTAGGGCATATTTCCAATAGTCCCCCACTTGCACTAGAGTCAATAATCTAGTTCACATAGTTATGAATCTAACACCCATGGAGTCTTGGTGCTGATCATGTTTTGCCCGCGGAAGAGGTTTAGTCAACAGGTCTGCCACATTCAGATCTGTATGTACTCCGCAAAGTTCTATGTCTCCATCCTTAACATAATTACGAATGGAGTTGAAGCGGCGCTTGATGTGCTTGGTTCTCTTGTGAAACCTGGGCTCTTTGGCAATGGCAATAGCTCCAGTGTTATCACGAAAGATAGTCATTGGATCCAATGCACTAGGTATTACACCTAGATCAGACATGAACTCCTTCATCCGGACTACTTCTTGCGCTGCTTCCGAACCAGCTATATACTTCACTTCACATGTAGATCCCGCCACAACACTCTACTAGGAACTGCACCAACTGACCGCTCCATTGTTTAATGTAAATACGTATCCGGTTTGAGACTTAGAGTTATCCGGATTTGTGTCGAACTAGCATTGACATAACCCTTTTCGACGAGCTCTTCATCACCTTCATAAATGAGAAACATGTCCTTAGTCCTTTTCGGGTACTTCAGGATATTCTCGACCACTGTCCAGTGATCTACCCCTGGATCACTTTGGTACCTCCCTGCCAGACTTATGGCAAGGTACACATCAGGTCGGGTACACAACATGGCATACAGTATATAGCCTATGACCGAGGCATAGAGAATGACTTTCATCCTTTCTCTTTCTTATGCCGTGGTCGGGCTTTGAGTCTTACTCAACTTCCTTGCAATACAGGCAAGAACCCTTTCTTTGACTGGTCCATTTTGAACTTCTTCAAAACTTTGTCAAGGTATATAATTTGTCAAAGTCCTATTAGGTGTCTTGATCTATCTCTATAGATTTTGATACCCAATATGTAAGCAGCTTCACCGAGGTCTTTCATTGAAAACTCTTATGCAAATATCCTTTTATGCTTTCTAGAAATTCTATATCATATCCAATTAACAATATGTCATCCACATATAATATCAGAAAATGCTACAGAGCTCCCATTCACTTTCTTGTAAATACAAGCTTCTCCGTAAGTTTGTATAAACCCAAAAGCTTTGATCACTTCATCGAAGCAAATATTCCAACTCCGAGATGCTTGCACCAGTCCATAGATGGATCACTGGAGCTTGCATACTTTGTTAGCATCCTTAGGATCGACAAAACCTTTTGGTTGCATCATATACAACTCTTCCTTACGAAACCCGTTAAGGAATGCCGTTTTGACGTCCATTTTCCATATCTCCCAATCATAAAATGCGGCAATAGCTAACATAACTCTAACATACTTAAGCGTCGCTACGGGTGAGAAAGTCTCATCGTAGTCGACCCCTTGAACTTGTCAGAAACCTTTTGCAACAAGTCGACCTTTATAGACAATGACATTACCATCAACGGCTGTCTTCTTCTTAAATATCCATTTATTCTCAATGGCTTGCTGATCATCGGGCAAGTCCACCAAAGTCCATACTTTGTTCTCATACATGGACCCTATCCTAGATTTCATGGCCTCAAGCCATTTGTTGGAATCCGCACTCATCATAGCTTCTTCATAGTTCGTAGGTTCGCCATTTTCTAACAACATGACCTCCAGGAACTGGATTACCGTACCACTCTGGTGCGAAACATACCATGGTCGACCTATGAAGTTCAGTAGTAACTTGATCTGAAGTTTCATGATCATCATCATTAGCTTCCTCGTAGTTGGTTTAGGCATCATGGGAACTACTTTCTGTGATGTGCTACTTTCCAATTCGAGAGAAGGTACGATTACCTCATCAAGTTCTACTTTCCTCTTACTCACTTCTTTCGAGAGAAACTCCCTATCTAGAAAGGACCCGTTCTTGGCAACAAAGATCTTGCCCTTGGATCTGTGGTAGAAGGTATACCAATGGTTAGGGTATCTTATGAAGACACACTTATCCGCTTTCAGTTCGAGCTTATCAGGCTGAAGCCTCTTGACATAAGCATCGCATCCCCAAACTTTAAGAAATGACAACTTAGGTTTCTTGCCAAACCACAACTCATACAGTGTCGTCTCAACGAATTTAGACGGTACCCTATTTAAAGTCAATGCAACTATTTCTAATGCATAACCACGAAATGAGGGTGGAAAATCAGTAAGAGACATGATAGAATGCACCATATCCAATAGAGTACGATTACGACGTTCAGACACACCATTGCGATGTGGTGTTCCAAGTGGCGTGAGCTGTGAAACATTGCCACATTGTCTTAAATACATACCAAACTCGTAACTCAAATATTCACCTCCACACGATCAGATTGTAGAAACTTTATTTTCTTCTTACGATGATTTTCCACTTCACTCTGAAATTCCTTGAACTTTTCAAATGTTTCAGACTTGTGTTTCATTAAGTAAATATACCCATACCTGCTAAAATCATCTGTGAAGGTAAGAAAATAACGACATCCACCGCGTGCTTCAACACTCATCAGACTGCATACATTAGTATGTATTATTTCCAATAAGTCACTGGCTCGCTCCATTGTTCCGGAGAATGGAGTTTTACTCATCTTGCCCATGCGGCATGGTTCACATGTCTCAAATGATTCATAATCAAGAGATTTCAAAAGTCCATCGACATGGAGTTTATTCATGCACTTTACACCAATATGACCTGAGCGGCAATGCCACAAATATGTTGTACCATCATTTTTAACTTCGCATCTTTTGGCATCAATATTATGAATATGTGCATCACTACCATCGAGATTCAACAAGAATAAACCATTCACAAGGGGTGCATGACCATAAAAGATATTACTCATATAAATAGAACAACCATTATTTTTTGACTTAAATGAATAACCATCTCGCAATAAACAAGATCCAGATATAATGTTCATGCTCAACGCATGCACCAAATAACAACTATTTAGGTTTAGAACTAATCCCGAAGGTAGATGTAGAGTAGCATGCCGACGACGATCACATCAACCTTGGAACCATTTCGAACGCGCATCGTCACCTCGTCCTTAGCCAGTCTCCGTTTATTACGCAACTCCTATTTCAAGTTACAAATATGAGCAACCGAACTAGTATCAAATACCCAAGCGCTACTACGAGCACTAGTAAGGTACACATCAATAACATGTATATCAAGTATACCTTTGTTGACGTTGCCAGCCTTCTTATCTGCCAAGTACTTGGGGCAGTTCCACTTCCAGTGACCATTCCCCTTGTAGTAGAAGCACCCAGTCTTAGGTTTGGGTCTAGCCTTGGGTTTCTTCACGGGAGAGGCAACTGCTTTACCATTCTTCTTGAAGTTCCCTTTCTTTTCCTTTCCTTTCTTGAAACTAGTGGTATTTTTAACAATCAACACTTGATGCTCCTTCTTGATTTCTACTTTCGTAGGCTTAAGCATCGCAAAAAGCTTAGGGATCGTCTTCTCCATCCCTTGCATATTATAGTTCATCACGAAGCTTTTGTAGCTCACTGGTAGTGACTGGAGAACTCTGTCAATCACTACTTCATCCGAAAGATTAACTCCTAATAGGTTCAAGCGATTGTAGTACCCAGACATCTTGAGTACGTGCTCACTAACGAAGTTGTTCTCCTCCATCTTGCAAATAAAGAACTTGTCAGAGGTGTCATACCTCTCAACCTGGGCATGAGCCTGAAATACCAATTTCAGTTCCTAGAACATCTCATATGCTCTGTGGTGCTCAAAACGTCTTTGGAGCCCCGGTTCTAAGCCGTAAAGCATGGTGCACTGAACTATCGAGTAGTCATCAGAACGTTCCTGTCAGACGTTCACAACATCCACAGACGACGCTGGAGGGGGTGCGTCCTAGCGGTGCATCAAGGACATAATCCTTCTGTGCGGCAATGAGGATAATCCTCAAGTTATGGATCCACTCCACATAGTTGCTTCCATCATCTTTCAACTTAGCTTTCTCTAGGAATGCACTAAAATTCAGGGGAACTACAACGCGGGCCATTGATCTACAACACAAATTTTGCAAAGACAATTAAGACTAAGTTCATGATAATTTAGTTCACTTAATCAAATTACTAATGAACTCTTACTTAAATCAACATCCCTCAAGTTGTCTAAGTGACACATGATCCAAATCAACTAATCCATATCTGATCATCACGTGAGATGGGTAGTAATCAATGGTGAACATCTTCATATTGATCATATCTACTATATGACTCATGTTCGACCTTTCGGTCTCCTGTGTTCCGAGGCCATGTCTGTACATGCTAGGCTCGTCAAGTTTAACCCAAGTATTATGCATGTGTAAAACTGGTTTACACCCGTTGTATGCGAACGTAGAGTCTATCACACTCGATCATCACGAGGTGCTTCGAAACGGCAAACTTTTGTAACGGTGCATACTCAGGGAGAACACAATTTATCAAAATTAATTGAAGGGATCATCTTATAATGCTACCATGGTTCTAAGAAAAATAAGATGCATAAAAAGGATAAACATCACATGCAAGGCATGATATGGCCATTATCATCTCGTGCCTTTGATCTCCATCTCCAAAGCACCGACATGACCTCCATCATCACCGGCATGACACCATGATCTCCATCATCGTGTCATCACATGGTCGTCTCCGCCAACTATTGCTTCTACAACTATTGCTAACACATAGCGATAAAGTAAACCAATTACATGGCGACTAATAAATTAAAGACAACCCTATGGCTCCTGCCGGTTGCCGTACTCATCGATATGCAAGTTGTGAACCTATTATAGAACATGATCATCTCATACATCAACATATATCACATCATGTTTTGGCCATACCACATCACAACATGCCCTGCAAAAACAAGTTAGACATCCTCTACTTTGTTGTTGCAAATTTTACGTGGCTGCTATGGGAACCTAGCAAGAACCGTTCTTACCTACGCAAAGCCACAATGGTGATAATAAAGTTTCCTCTTAACCTTCTATAAGGATCACCTTCGTCAAATTAGATTCAACTAAAGTAGGAGAGACAGACACCCGCTAGCCACCTTATGCAAAACAATTTGCATGTTAGTCGATGGAACCGGTCTCATGTGCGAGGACATGTAAGGTTGGTCCGAGCCGCTTCATCGCACAATACCGCCTAATCCAAATAAGACAAGAGAGGTAAGCAATTTGAGCATTTATGGCCACAACTCTTTTCGTTCTACTCATGCATATACATCTACGCATAGACCTAGCTCACAATGCCATTGATGGGGAACAAAGCATGAAAATAAAAAAAAATCCTACAAACACCCAAGATCTATCTAGGAGAAGCATAACAACAAGAGGGGAGAGTGTGTCTACATACCCTCATAGACTGAAAGAGGAAGCGTATATAATGCGGTTGATGTAGTTGTACTCTTCACGATTCGATCACGATCCAACCGATCTAGTGCCAAACGGACGACACCTCCGATCTGAGTTTAGCACACGTGCGGCTCGATGATGTCTCCTCCTCCTTGATCCAGCAAGAGAAGGCGGAGAAGTAGATGGGATCACAACCATCACGACGGTGTGGTGGTCATGGTGGTGGTGGAGCTAGTTTAGCAGGGCTTCGCCAAGCACTACTAGAATGGGGACGGACAAACTATGGAGTAACGAGATAGCAGGCCCGCCAAGGGCTTGGTGTGTCCTCTTAGGATGCCCCTTCCCTCTATATATAGGTGGAGAGACGTGGGGAACAGCCCCTCCAAGCCCTAGGGCGTAGCCAAGGGGAGAGGACTTGGACTCCAAGACCAATCCTATTCCTACTAGGAATCCCCCTGTTTTCCTTCCCTAGCCACATGGGCTTTTGAGGACTTGGTGCGCCTCGCCCAATAAGGCCAGGACGCCTCCCTTCATCCCATGCCAGCCCTTGGGTCTGTTGGGGAACGTAGCATGCAATTTCAAAATTTTCCTACGATCACGCAAGATCTATCTAGGAGATGCACATCAATGAGAGGGGGAGAGTGTGTCCACGTACCCTCGTAGACCGAAAGCGGAAGTGTTAGTTTAACGTGGTTGATGTAGTCGAACGTCTTCTCAATTCAACCGATCAAGTACCAAACGTACGACACCTCCGAGTTCAGCACACATTTAGCACGATGACGTCCCTTAAACTCTTGATCTAGCAAAGTGTCGAGGGAGAGTTTCGTTGGCACGACGGCGTGGTGACAGTGATGGTGATGTGATTCGCGCAGGGCTTCGCCTAAGCACTACGACAATATGACCGGAGGAGTAGACGGTGGAGGGGGCACCACACACGGCTAAGAAACAATTGATGTGCTTTGGGGTGCCCCCGACCCCCGTATATAAAGGAGGAGAGGGGAGGAGGCCGACCCTAGGGGGCGCGCCAAGTGGGGGGGACCCACTAGGACTCCTAGTCCTAGTCGCCCCTTCCCTCTTTCGGAGGGGGAAAGGGGGGAGGAGAGGGAGAAGGAAAGGGGGGCCGCGCCCCCTCTCCTTGTCCAATTCGGACTCCCCATGGGGGGGGGGCGCCACCTCTTGTGGGCTGCCCTCTCTCTCCCCTATGGCCCATGTGGCCCATTAGTTTCTTCGGGAGGCTCTGGTAACCCCTCGGTACTCCGATAAATATCCAAAACACTCCAAAACCATTCCGGTGTCCGAATACTATCGTCCAATATATCAATCTTTACCTCTCGACCATTTCGATACTCCTCATCATGTCTGTGATCTCATCCGGGACTCCAAACAATCTTTGGTCACTAAAACACATAACTCATAATACAAATCGTCATCGAACGTTAAGCGTGCGGACCCTACGGGTTCGAGAACTATGTAGACATGACCGAGACACATCTCTGATTAATAACCAACAATGGAACCCGGATGCTCATATTGGTTCCTACATATTCTATGAAGATCTTTACTCGTCAAACCGCAATGACAACATACATCATTCCCTTTGTCATCGGTATGTTACTTGCCCGAGAGTCGATCGTCGGTATCTTCATACCTAGTTCAATCTCATTATCGGCAAGTCTCTTTACTCGTTCCATAATGCATCATCCCGCAACTAACTCATTAGTCACATTGCTTGCAAGGCTTATAGTGATGTGCATTATCGAGAGGGCCCAGAGATACCTCCCCGATACTCGAAGTGACAAATCCTAATCTCGATCTATGCCAACCCAACAAACACCTTCGGAGACACCTTAGAGCATATTTATAATCACCCAGTTATGTTTTATAGCACACAAGGTGTTCCTCTGGTATTCGGGAGTTGCATAATCTCATAGTCAAAGGAATATGTATAAGTCAAGAAGAAAGCAATAGCAATAAAACTTAACGATCATTATGCTAAGCTAACGGGTGGGTCTTTTCCATCACATCATTCTCCTAATGATGTGATCCCGTTCATCAAATGACAACACATGTCTATGGTCAGGAAACTTAACCATCTTTGATTAACGAGCTAGTCAAGTAGAAGAATTCTAGGGACACTTTGTTTTGTCTATGTATTCACACATGTATCAAGTTTCCGGTTAATACAATTCCAGCATGAATAATAAACATTTATCATGATATAAGGAAATATAAACAACAACTTTATTATTGCCTCTAGGGCATGTTTCCTTCAGTCTTCCACTTGCACTAGAGTCAATAATCTAGATTACATTGTAATGATTCAAACACACATGGAGTCTTGGTGCTGATCATGTTTTGCTCGTGGAAGAGGCTTAGTCAACGGGTCCGCAACATTCAGATCCGCATGTATTTTGTAAATCTTTATGTCTCCCTCCTTGACTTGATCACAGATGGAGTTGAAGCATCTCTTGATGTGTTTGGTTCTCTTGTGAAATCTAGATTCCTTCGCTAAGGCAATTGCTCCAGTATTGTCACAAAAGATTTTCATTGGACCCGATGCACTAGGTATTACACCTAGATCGGATATGAAATCCTTCATCCAGACTCCTTCATTTGCTGCTTCTGAAGGAGCTATGTACTCCGCTTCACACGTAGATCCCGCCATGACGCTTTGCTTGGAACTACACCAACTGATAGCTCCACCATTCAATATAAATACGTATCCGGTTTGCAACTTAGAGTCATCCGGATCAGTGTCAAAGCTAGCATCAACATAACCCTTTACAACGAGCTCTTTGTCACCCTCATAAACGAGAAACAGATCCTTTTTAGGTACTTCAGGATGTTCTTGACCGATGTCCAGTGATCCACTCCTAGATTACTTTGGTACCTCCCTGCTAAACTTATAGCAAGGCACACATCAGGTCTGGTACACATCATTGCATACATGATAGAACCTATGGTTGAGGCATAGGGAATGACTTTCATTTTCTCTTTATCTTTTGCAGTGGTCGGGCATTGAGTCTGACTCAACTTCATACCTTGTAACACATGCAAGAATCCTTTCTTTGACTGATCCATTTTGAACTTCTTCAAAACTTAATCAAGGTATGTGCTTTGTGAAAGTCAGATTAAGCGTCTTGATCTATCTCTATAGATCTTGATGCCCAATATATAAGCAGCTTCACCGAGGTCTTTAATTGAAAAAAAATTCTTATTCAAGTATCCTTTTATGCTATCCAGAAATTCTATATCATTTCCAATCAACAATATGTCATCCACATATAATATTAGAAATGCTACAGAGCTCCCACTCACTTTCTTGTAAATCCAGGCTTCTCCGAAAGTCTGTATAGAACCATATTCTTTGATCGCACTATCAAAGCATATATTCCAACTCCGAGATGCTTGCACTAGTCCATAAATGGATCGCTGGACCTTGCACACTTTGTTAGCACCTTTAGGATAGAAAAAAACCTTCTAGTGGCATCATATACAACTCTTCTTTAAGAAATCCATTAAGGAAAGCAGTTTTGACGTCCATTTGCGAAATTTCATAATCATAAAATGCGGCAATTGCTAACATGATTCGGACAGACTTAAGCATCGCTACGGGTGAGAAGGTCTCATCGTAGTCAACTCCTTGAATTTGTCGAAATCCTTTCGTAACAAGTCGAGCTTTGTAGACAGTAACATTACCATCAGTGCCAGTCTTCTTCTTGAAGATCCATTTATTCTCTATGGCTTGCCAATCATCGGGAAAGTCAACCAAAGTCCATACTTTGTTCTCATACATGGATCCCATCTCAGATTTCATGGCCTCAAGCCATTTCGCGGAATCTGGGCTCATCATCACTTCCTCATAGTTCGTTCGTCATGGTCTAGTAACATGACTTCAAGAACAGGATTACCGTACCACTCTCATGTGAAACGTACTCTGGTTGACCTACGAGGTTCGGTAGTAACTTGATCAGAAGTTTCATGATCATCATCATTAGCTTCCTCATTAATTGGTGTAGGCATCACTGGAACTGATTTCTCTGATGAGCTACTTTCCAATTCGAGAGAAGGTACAATTACCTCATCAAGTTCTACTTTCCTCCCACTCACTTCTTTCGATAGAAACTCCTCTAGAAAGGATCCATTCTTAGCAACAAATATCTTGCCCTCGGATCTGTGATAGAGGTGTACCCAACAGTTTCTTTTGGGTATCCTATGAAGGTGCACTTCTTCGATTTGGGTTCGAGCTAATCAGGCTGAAGCCTTTTCACATAAGCATCGCAACCCCAAACTTTAAGAAACAACAACTTAGGTTTCTTGCCAAACCACAGTTCATACGGTGTTGTCTCAACAAATTTAGATGGTGCCCTATTTGACGTGAATGCAACTGTCTCTAATGCATAACCCCAAAACGATAGTGGTAAATCGGTAAGAGACATCATAGATCGCACCATATCTAATAAAGTACGGTTACGACGTTCAGACACACCATTACGCTATGGTGTTCCAAGTGGTGTGAGTTGCGAAACTATTCCACATTGTTTTAAATGAAGACCAAACTCGTAACTCAAATATTAGCCTCCGGGTTCAGATCGTAGAACCTTTATTTTCTTGTTATGATGATTTTCCACTTCACTCTGAAATTCTTTGAACTTTTCAAATGTTTCAGACTTGTGTTTCATTAAGTAGATATACCCATATCTGCCCAAATTATCTGTGAAGGTCAGAAAATAACGATACCCGACGCGAGCTTGAACACTCATCGGACCGCATACATCAGTATGTATTATTTCCAATAAGTCAGTGGCTCGCTCCATTGTTTCGGAGAACGGAGTCTTAGTCATCTTGCCCATGAGGCATGGTTCTCAAGCATCAAGTGATTCTGAAAGCTCATCCGTATGGAGTTTCTTCATGCGCTTTACACCAATATGACCTAAACGGCAGTGCTACAAATATGTTGCACTATAATTATTAACTTTGCATCTTTTGGCATCAATATTATGAATATGTGTATCACCACGATCGAGATACAACAAAAATAGACCACTCATCAAGGGTGCATGACCATAAAAGATATTACTCATATAAATAGAACAACCATTATTCTCTGATTTAAATGAATAACCATCTCGCATCAAACAAGATCCAGATATAATGTTCATGATTAACACTGGCACCAAATAATAATTATTTAGGTCTAAAACTAATCCCGAAGGTAGATGTAGAGGTAGCGTGCCGAGGGCGATCACATCGACCTTGGAACCATTTCCGACGCGCATCGTCACCTCGTCCTTAGACAGTCTTCGTTTAATCTGTAGCCCCTGTTTTGAGTTGCAAATATGAGAAACAGAACCAGTATCAAATACCCAGGCGCTACTACAAGCATTAGTAAGGTACACATCAATAACATGTATATCAAATATACCTTTCACTTTGCCATCCTTCTTATCCGCCAAATACTTGGGGTAGTTCCGCTTCCAGTGTCCAGTCCCTTTGCAGTAGAAGCACACAGTTTCAGGCTTAGGTCCAGAATTGGGGTCTTCCTGGGAGCAGCAACTTGCTTGCTATTCTTCTTGAAGTTATCCTTCTTTCCTCTGCCCTTTTTCTTGAAACTAGTGGTCTTGTTAACCATCAACACTTGATGCTCCTTCTTGATTTCTACCTTTGCGGCCTTGAGCATTGCGAAGAGCTCGGGAATCGTCTTGTTCATCCCTTGCATTTTATAGTTCATCACGAAGCCTTTATAGCTTGGTGGCAGTGATTGAAGAACTCTGTCAATGACACTATCATCCGGAAGATCAACTCCCAGCTAAGTCAAGTGGTTATGGTACCCAGACATTCTGAGTATGTGTTCATTGGCATAACTGTTCTCCTCCATCTTGTAGCTATAGAACTTGTTGGAGACTTCATATATCTCAACTCGGGCATTTGCTTGAAATATTAACTTCAACTCCTGGAACATCTCATATGCTCCATGGCATTCAAAACGTCTTTGAAGTCCTGATTCTAAGCCGTAAAGCATGACACAATGAACTATCGAGTAGTCATCAGATTTAGCTTTCCAGACGTTCATAACGTCATCAGTTGCTCCTGGCGCATGCCTTGCACCTAGCGGTGCATCAAGGACGTAATTCTTCTGTGCAGCAATGAGGATAATCCTCAAGTTACGGACCCAGTCAGTGTAGTTGCTACCATCATCTTTCAACTTAGCTTTCTCTAGGAACGCATTAAAATTCAAGGGAACGGTAGCACGGGCCATTGATCTACAACATAGATATGCAAAAAACTATCAGGACCAAGTTCATGATAAATTTAAGTTCAATTAATCATATTACTTAATAACTCCCACTTAGATAGACATCCCTCGAGTCATCTAAATGATTATGTGATCCGTATCAACTAAACCATGTCCGATCATCACGTGAGATGGAATAGTTTTCAATGGTGAACATCTCTATGTTGATCATATCTACTATATGATTCACGTTCGACCTTTCGGTCTCAGTGTTCCAAGGCCATGTCTGTACATGCTAGGCTCGTCAAGTTTAACCCGAGTATTCCACACATGCAAAACTGTCTTGCACCCGTTGTATGTGAATGTAGAGCTTATCACACCCGATCATCACGTGGTGTCTCGGCACGACGAACTGTCGCAATGGTGCATATTCAGGGAGAACACTTATACCTTGAAATTTTAGTGAGGGATCATCTTATAATGCTACCGCCGTACTAAGAAAAATAAGATGCATAAAAGATAAACATCACATGCAATCAAAATATGCGACATGATATGGCCATCATCATCTTGTGCCTTTGATCTCCATCTCCAGAGCACCGTCATGATCTCCATCGTCACAATCTTGACACCTTGATCTCCATCGTAGCGTCATTGTCGTCTCCCCAACTATTGCTTCTACAACTATCGCTAACGCATAGTGATAAAGTAAAGCAATTACATGGCGATTGCATTTCATACAATAAAGCGACAACCATAAGGCTCCTGCTAGTTGCCAATAACTTTTACAAAACATGATCATCTCATACAATAACGTATATCGCATCATGTCTTGACCATATCACATCACAACAGGCCCTGCAAAACCAAGTTAGACGTCCTCTACTTTGTTGTTGCAAGTTTTACGTGGCTGCTACGGGCTTCTAGTAAGAATCATTCTTATCTACGCATCAAAAACCACAATGATGTTTCGTCAAGTTTGCTGTTTTAACCTTCAACGAGGACCGGCCGTAGTCAAATTTTATTCAAGTAAAGTTGGAGAAACAGACACTCGCCAGCCACCTTTGTGCAAAACTAGTTGCATGTCTGTCTGTGGACCCGGTCTCATGAACGTGGTCATGTAAGGTTGGTCCGGACCGCTTCATCCAACAATAATGCTGAATCAAAATAAGAAGTTGGTGGTAAGCAGTATGACTATGATCGCCCATAACTCTTTGTGTTCTACTCGTGCATATCATCTACGCATAGACCTGGCTCAGATGCCACTGTTAGGGAAACGTAGCATGCAATTTCAAACATTTCCTACGATCACGCAAGATCTGTCTAGGAGATGCATAGCAACAAGAGGGGGAGTGTGTGTCCATGTACCCTCATAGACTGAGAGTGGAAGCATTAGTTTAATGCGGTTGATGTAGTCGAACGTCTTCTCGATTCAACCGATCAAGTACCGAATGTACGGCACCTCCGAGTTCAGCACACGTTCAACTCGATGACGTCCCTCGAACTCTTGATCCAACAAAGTGTTTAGGGAGAGTTTCGCCAGCACGACGGCGTGGTGACGGTGATGGTGATCCCCGCAGGGCTTCGCCTAAGCACTACAACAATATGTCCAGAGGAGTAGACGGTGGAGGGGGGCACCGCACACGGCTAAGAAACAATTGATGTGCTTTGGGGTGCCCCCTGCCCCTGTATATAAAGGAGGAGAGGGGAGGAGGCCAGCCCTAGGGGGCACGCCAAGTGGGGGGAACCCACTAGGACTCCTAGTCCTAGTCGCCCCCTTCCTTCTTTCGGAGGGGGGAAGGGGGAAGGAGAGGAAGAGGGAGAAGGAAAGGGGGTCGCGCCCCTCCCCTTGTCCAATTCGGACTCCCCATGGGGGGGGGACCCCTTGTGGGCTGCCCTCTCTCTCCCCTATGGCCCATGTGGCCCATTACTTTCCCCGGGGGGTTCCGGTAACCCCTCAGTACTCTGATAAATATCTCGAACACTCTGAAACCATTCCGGTGTCCGAATACTATCATCCAATATATCAAACTTTACCTCTCGACCATTTCGAGACTCCTCGTCATGTTCATGATCTCATCTGGGACTCCGAACAATCTTCGGTCACTATCGGTGTCAAAATCGGCGGATCTCAGGTAGGGGGTCCCGAACTGTGGGTCTAAGGCGGATGGTAACAGGAGGCAGGGGACACGATGTTTTACCCAGGTTCAGGCCCTCTTGATGGAGGTAAAACCCTACGTCCTTCTTGATTTATTCTTGATAATATGAGTAGTACAAGAGTTGATCTACCACGAGATCGGAGAGGCTAAACCCTAGAAGCTAGCCTATGGTATGATTGTATGTTGTCCTATGGACTAAAACCCTTCGGTTTATATAGACACCGGAGAGGGCTAGGGTTACATAAGGTCGGTTACAAAGGAGGAGATATCCATATCCGTATTGCCTAGCTTGCCTTCCACGCCAAGTAGAGTCCCATCCGGACACGGGACGAAGTCTTCAATCTTGTTTCTTCATAGTCCAACAGTCCGGCCAAAGGATATAGTCCGGCTGTCCGGAGACCCCTAATCCAGGACTCCCTCAGTAGCCCCTGAACCAGGCTTCAATGACGATGAGTCCGGCGCGCAGTGTTGTCTTCGGCATTGCAAGGCGGGTTCCTCTCCCGAATACACCACAGAAGAATTTGAATACAAGGATAGTGTCCTGACCCTGCAAAATAAGTTCCACATACCACCATAGGGAGAATAATATTACCACAAATCTAATCTGCTGACATGTTTTGGCAGCATGACATCACGCCACGGCCCGGTGATTATTTGAACCATTTTCCTTTAACCAGCCTCGCACATAAAACGAGGCGGTTTCTTGACACGTCTTGTCAAAGCAGAGATCGTGTTCCCCTTATTACGGGATTCTCATCAATACAGATGTGGGTAACCCAACCGCGCCATCAATTACGGCGCTTGGTGGATAAGCGAGTTTTACCAGGCTAGTGGGGGCGCATAGTTTAGTCCGCCCTTATAAAGGGAAAAGATCTCACCTTTTTCTACCCACGCATTCTTCCTCCTTTCTCATCCATTCTCGCGCACTCGAGCTCCAGCGCCCAAGTCCGCATCCTCCTCCTCAACTCTCTCCAAAACATGTCCGGAGCGGGAGGCAAGTGGATGGCCTCCTCCATCATGGAGGGGCACATCAAAAAGTTACGCAGAGCCGGATACTTAGCCGCGGATATCGCGCACCGGCTGCCAGCCGCGGGGCAGGTCATCCCTACCCCAGAACCTCACGAGAGGGTGGTCTTCTTCCCCCACTTCATCCGCAGACTGGGGTTTCCCCTCCATCCATTTGTCCGCGGCCTCATGTTCTATTATGGGATGGACTTTCATGATCTGGCCCCAACTTCATCCTCAACATCTCGGCGTTCATCGTCGTGTGCGAGGCTTTCCTCCGCATCCGGCCCCACTTCGGCCTGTGGCTGAAAACCTTCAATATCAAGCCGAAGGTGGTGGGCGGCCAACAAGCGGAATGCGGCAGAGCCATGGTGGGCAAGATGCCCAACATTACATGGCTCGAGGGCTCCTTCCTGGAGACCATAAAGGGGTGGCAATCGGGGTGGTTCTACATCACCGAGCCGCGCGACACCATCTGGGTGGCGGCCCCCGAGTTTCGATCTGGATTCCCCACGCGGCTCACTTCTTGGAAGGAGAAGGGCCTGTCCTGGGGTTCATCGATGGAGCTGGACGGACTCCAGAAATGTATCCAGAACATGACAAGCAAGAAACTCAAGCTTGTCAACGTAGTCCAGGTCATGCTCTTCCGCCGTGTCCTCCCGTGTCAACAATGAGATTGCAACTTGTGGGAGTTCGACCCGGCCCAGCACCAAACTCTAAGCGAGCTCTTCGACACGACGCATAAAGACGTCTAGAAGGTGCTGTTCAAGGTGCCGAGGTCCCTCCCTCTCTTACCGAGGACCATGGGCTAAGCGCGAAGCGCCCTGTGAATGCTGTAAGTCCTGTACATCTGGTAGGATATTTATTTCCCATAGCTTAACCATGCGCGGGGTCAGAGTTCCCATGCCTTTGATAGGACTGGGTGGAGGCATCGGAGCAGATCAACTGTCCAGCCCCCCCGCCCGAAGACACCGCGGACGCTCTCCTGACAGAGATGCTGACTCCGACTCCTTATAAGGTGCCGGAGAAGACCAAGAAGAAGGCCCAGGGAACCCGAAAGAGTTCCTGGCGCCAGGTGGTATCGGACTCATCGTCCGATGACTCCGCGGCGCACTCCTCCCATGAAGACGAGGAGGAAGATGAAGATGTTCCCCCTCCAGCTGGGGGAGACAAGAAAAGGAAGGCCGCCCCAACTGGGAAGGCCAAAGGGTCCAAGAAGGGAAAGACTCTTCTTCCAGACTGCTCCACCACCGCCGCCAAAGGCGAAGACGAGTGGCTGCTCAGGGTCAAGCCCCTGGCGAAGTCGTAAGTATTCGGATACCAGAGTAACTCATAGCATACCTTTGTCGCACTGCTTCTCCTAACGCCGAATACGATTATGCAGATCGCCCCAAGCCCGTATCGACGTATCCTCGTCAGACGGCTCCTTGGATTCGTCGGATATGGATAGCAATCCACTTCCGACCGCCTCCTCCCCTTGCCCCACGGACAATGCCAAGGTATTGTCTCCAGGGGCACCAAGCCGGGGGGAGACAGTCCCGGAGGCACCTCAAGGCGACCTTCCGGACTCCAGGAGTAAAGGGAGCAAGGCTCCCGGAGGCTCCAAGTTCGGCTCTCAGCCGAGCACCGTGCCGGAACCTCCAGTGGTTCTGGACTCGGGCAGGCGACCCCCTTCCAAAAGGGGTAAGACGCCCATGCCGGTGACCTCTGTCCATCCAGAGGCACCGGACAACCTGCTGGGAGCGCTTCGCGGCGCCTCCATCGATGAGGAGCACCACACTATTATGAGTGCGGTGATCAAGAAGGTTCAGTCCGCCAGGAGAGGACTGACTGAAGCCTGTGCCAGCCTTCTAACAGGCTTTGAGGTAAGTATTTGAAATATAGGAAAAATATTACCGCATAGACAGTAGCCCCTGATGCTCTTTTTGGTGTTCACAAAGAAAAGCCGAATAGAGGATCAAATAATATTTGCAGGAGTCTAATATAAGTATGTCTATATGTGTATGCATGCTTCGCTGCTGACCTCTGCCACACTGACTGCGGAGGTCGCCGCACTGAAGCAGGACCTCGAGGGGTCCGAGAAAGAGCTCGGCCTTGCTAAGAGGCAGCTCGAGGAGAACAAAGGTAAGGAATAGCTAGTCTCTCTCTCTCTATATATATAAGATGCAATTGCAAAATGACAGGATCTTCATGAATTTGCCAGGGGCCACGACCGAAGTGGCAGCCCTGAAGCAAGCGCTATCCGAGGCCGAAAACAATGCGGCCCAGGAGCGCACCGAGCGGAAAAAGCAGGAGGCACGGGTGGGCGAGGTGCAGCAAGAGCTCCAAGCTCTCGTGACGAAGCATGAGGCATTGGAGCTTGACTCGAAGACGCGAGAGTCTGAGCTTGCCGCGGCCCTTGAGAGCGCAAAGAATGCCAAGGCTGAAGCCCAAAAGGCCCTCCAGGAGATTGAGGCGATGAGGAAGCACTACAAAAAAAATACACTTCCGTGATGATACGTGTTTGTCACAGTAGGTCGCTTTTTTTGTCATGCATGTACATCCATGACAAATTTATGACAGAATCAAGATAGTCATACATGTGCTGTCGTAGAAGTGTTCCATGACATTACCAAAATTATCATCACGGAAGTGTCCACTTCCATGACAATAAATCGCGCGTCACAGAAGTGCTTTCGTCAAGGGTGACCGACATGTGGCATCCACCGTAACGGAATGCCGTTAAGCTATCGGGTCGGGTTTTGGATCTGATAACCCGTTAACAGCCCTGACCAATGGGGATTTTCCACGTGTAAAATCATCATTGGCTAGAGGAAACATGTGTCGGCTCATTGTTGGGATAGATGTCATCCACTCACTGGACAGAAGGCGCCTATGATACGTCCACATGTGGCACGGCCCAACAGTGGCCCATTCCTGTAAAAAGGCCGACCCATTTGACTTGGTCAAAAGCTGGTGGGCCGGCCCATGGAAAGCCTGTTAACGGCTTGTTCTCATATAGCCCATTTACAGCCCGCTAACCCAAGGCCCGTTACGCCCTATCCGAATTAGGCCCAGTAGCATCATCTGGGTCATCCAATATGATTCTAGCCCGTTTTCACTTCTGGCCCATGTATAGCCCATGACGTCGTTCGGCCCATATGAGGCCCTTTGTAACTCTTGGCCCATTAGCGGCCCGTGTTGAAACTGGCCCGTAATGAACAGTGTATTACTTTACACCCACTAACGGCCCGTGGTGAAACTGGCCCGTAATGAACAGTGTATCACTTTATACCCATTAATGGCCCGTTATTCCGTTGGGACGTTTCCAGCCTAAGTTAACTTTCGGCCTTCTGAGGGCCCATTTCATTTATTCTTGGGCTCATTTGCAGCATTCGGTTACTTACGGCCCGTTACTGTCATTTTCTGTTTGTGGGCCAAATTCAGCCCGTCGTTACAGTCGGCCCGTTTGTGGATCGTTAGTCTGTTGGGCCATTTTCATACCATCACCAAATACGGCCTATTAATGGCCCGTTATGGTCAGCCCATAAAACATACGATTTCCATTAAAGGCCCGCCTACGGCCCATTAAAGGCCCGTACAAGACCCATAAATGAGCCGGCGGCCCATGGATCCTACGAGACGTACAAGGCCCATGGATCCTACGAGACGTAGAAGGCCCATGGATCCTACGAGACGTAGAAGGCCCATGGATCCTACGAGACGTAGAAGGCCCATGGATCCGACGGCCCGTGAAGGGCCATGGTCGGGCGAATTAGCCCCCGTTTGAACGATATAGCATATTCAAAGAATTATCCTACTCAATACTATCACCTATAAAAAGCCTACACTATTACAACAAAGAGATCAAGGCATAGAAAGGTAGAATAATCCTACACTATACAATAAAGAAATTATAGCCGATTATACCCACTGGGCATTATGGTTCGGCACAGGTGATAATAAAGCATACACAAACAACAAATTACATACACTGGGCAAATACAGCTCATACATCATGGACGCGCATCAACTTAACTCCATTTGAACTATAATCTCTTTAGAAAATAGGATTGGCCGGATTCAGATAGCACAATTTTCAGTCTGCAAAATCTCCAATTCCTTCATGGTTACCTCAGTGTCTTGTTTCATTTTTTTGACTCCTGCATCTAATACCTGCATGTCCAGTCTCAACTTGTTGATTATACGTTGACAATCATGTACACATTGTCTTGCCACCTCTAGTTGATGCTCGAGAACATCAGCACATTCCAATTCCAATCCATAATCATTTGGTAATGGCCATGCCACACTGCTCGCAGATCTTTGTGTTGGTGTCGCTTCATCCTGAAATGTTTCTGTAAGTACACATGAGTAGGGCAAAAATATAGTTACAATAGTGAAGTGAACAAGACACTATTTTGTACTACATGGCAAAACATGACTAACAATAATGTTACACGTCACTTAAAAAAATGTTACACGTCATGAAGCATAAGCAGGTGATATTTTAAAAATTATAAAAAAGATAGTCTGTGCAGCCTGCATACAGAAATCCCTCTTAGCTCACCAGAGGAGCATGATGTTGGGGCCCAATCGAAAACACAGACAAGTTACAAATTTAGACAACTCGTTGCGTATAAGTAAGCAAGCAGTTGGCCATTCTGTGCCTCAATTGAAGTCTTAGGGAGCATAATGAACAACAGAGGGTTTCATACAAACATACTACATCAGGTAAAACTATGCAATCATTAGCGTAGTATAAACTAGATTGTGAGTCTCATGCAATAATAGTTGGTTAATAGACTTCAAAGCTTCAGGCACACTTCGGCAGAGTAATTAAATGGTAAGGCATTTAATTATGTCAACTAATAGTGATACAAGTACCGAACATCAGGCATGATTATTTGGACATCTCAACTGAGGACAAATAAAGCAATTGAAAATAGAAAATTAACTATGCCTGAAACAAAAAGGAATTGAACTGTTGAGTTGCATATAGTGACTTACCTTAGCAGGTTGAAGAGACTCAGCGCAGCTCCTACTTCTCTTGCAAGGCTCCTTCCTAACATCTTGTACTTGGAAATCCTCAATCTTATCTTCATTGCACCCCCTCTGCAAGGTGACACAAACTAGTTACTCGTCTCCTTGGAAGATAAATATGCATACTTTCCAGTCTGTGAACACAAAAGGATGAGATTATAACTAAACAACACCACATAATTATGTCAACTAGTTACTCGTCTCCTTGGAAGATAAATATGCATACTTTCCTAACATACTTGCCTACTGTAGTGTACAGCCAAACCTTTATGTTACCTATGAGTTAGACAAGGCCCCACTACAACAGCCCTTAGTGTTTAAATCGTTGACAAGCTCTGTTAGAGTGTTAGGTCAAGAACAGCAAGTAATCAAAGCAAATAGTCCTAGTATGGCTGGCTGATGCAAACAAGCAATTGAACAGATGTGTGAGCAAATCTTACATATCAAGAAAAGAAGCAAAGAAGGAGGCTTAAAGACCATCACTTGACTGACCAGATTTAAGGGGCATTTAAACATCATGTGCAACGTATGAACTAACATAAACATTGCATATTCCAGATTCTACAATGGAATGCACATGTGTTAGGTTATGCCATGTATGATGATGCCTAAATGTACAATAGCAGGCAGGAGTGATTCATCATTGCACGCATAATTGAATTGCCGGATAAGGGCTAGTTCGATTCCGCTTTTTCAGGGCATATTGTCAAAATAAGCCATAAAAGATGTAAAGAAGTCATTTTTGAGTTATGGGCTTGGGCTTAACTAATTTCGCTTTGGAGGGGGGTGTTTCGGGTAGAACCTCACTCAAAATTGAAGGGAAGGGGAATAGTGAAATGACTCTATTGTCTGCCTATATTACACTCAAAATGCAACTGCTGACGCCTGTGTCACACCTGACCCTCAAGTAAAAACAAACACGCAAGCATTCATTGCCCTGCCCGCTTGCATCTCCTCTCCCCTTCCCCTCTACCTCGATCCCCTGCCTGCAGCACTAGGGTTCCTCCAGCGAGCCGTCGCCACTGGTCCCATCTGGCCTTGTCCTCGACGATGCTATGTCCAGCTAGGGTACATGGCCGGCGGGTAGGGGCAAATCTCCCTGGCTTCTCCTCCCTCTGGCGCCGCCCCTCATTCTCATGGTCTCCAGCAGCTGCTCCACTGTGGTTCATCCAACGCACTACTCCGGCGGGCGTTGCACAACTATGGCTGATGCCACACTGCGGCAGAAGGCACCTTATTCCCCCTCCCCTCCTCCCAGGCCATGGCCTATTGCGTACCCGTTGAATTCATATATGAATATTACATATATTACTTCAAAATAGAAACTTAAATCATCCAAGACTAATGAATTTGAATGCAAGAGTAACAATGGTGCATGTTCATGATAGCTACATTGGTTGTTTGAAGAAACATCACTGTAACTTTGGCATGCACAACTGAAAAGGCTTATTTAAATAGAAAAAATGTGATATGTGAGTGTCCAATCTTTATAGCGTTGAATCGATATTTTACCTTTGGCTACGATACGAAGTAGATATTGACTTATGTTCAAGCGATGCACGTCCATGATCGCTAGATAGTGATACGTGAATGAATTGTGCAATCTCTCTCTCACACGCATACATATCTCATTTCCCTGTGGGCATCGGAATCACACACGTGCACTTCGTGTATTTCTCTCCCTCTGTCAGGGTTAAATTTGTCTTTCTACCCTGTCCTACAAGTCTCTCACACAGAAACACACACGCTCTCTATGTCTAACACGCCCACCCCTTTAATTTCTCCCACCCACAACCACTAATATCTCTTACACATATGCTATCTACCTATCCCTTAATATAGCTAGATATGTGTCACACAAACTCCTTCTCCCTACTAGCAAGATGCCCATGCGTTGCACGGAACATCAAGATGCATTTGTATGAGAAGTTTATCTTGTGGGAGAAAAGGATGAACGAGGGAATGCCTTATTTGCAAATGCGGAGAGGGGTGTGGGTATCTTTTTGCAATATTGCCATAGTTTCCTTCCTGTCCGTCGGATATAAATCGGATGGCCTATATTGCAGGATGGCAGGAACACCATCATCACCAACTCTGTTTTTATAAGATTAGAGATATGTGAGTGTCACTGCCCCCCCCCCACACACCCACACTTCCCAACACCCAAGGAGTAGGGTGACACCTCGATTTTGATACTAATCTATCGACTGGCTTCTCTCTCAAACACACACACACACACACACACACACACACACTACCCGACACCGAAGGAGTAGGGTGGCACATCGATCTTGATAATAATCTATCTACTCCTCTTTCAAACACACACACACACACACTCGCTAGTTGTGCCTCTGTGCCTACCGCACACACTCTCAATACGTCTTTCTCTCCCTCCCCCCCAACAATGACAAAAGAAGGGTGACAACTCGATCTGATCATAATCTGTCAATTGGTTTCTCTCTCAAACATTGTGTCTCGGTGCCTTGCTTGGTAGCCCCCTCGATATGTAGACTTCTCGCGCGTGCACAGCTGTAGTGGCGATGACGCTGAACCCAGTGTGCCTTGTTTTACCGGCCTCATGTGATAGTTTTCACCCTGTTTTCTGTTAATTAACAAGGCAACCTTTTCTTTGTTACTACTAGTGAATCTGAAATCATTCGGGGCAACCATAAAATATATCACTTCAACCCAATTATCGCAGCAACTATTTTAAAAGAAATTAGCTAGCTGCCCGTGCGTTGCACGGAACATCAAGATGCATTTGTATGAGTAGTTTATCTTGTGAGAGAAAAGGTTGAACGAGGGAAGGCCTTATTTCCGAACGTGGAGAGACGTGTGGGTATATTTTTGCAAAATTGCCATAGTTTCTTTCCTATCCGTTAGATATAAATCCGACGACCTATATTGCAGGATGGCACGCAGACCATCATCACCAACTCTTTTTCTACTCCCTCCGTCCGAAAATACTAGTAATCAAAATGGATAAAAAGAGATGTATCTAAAACTAAAATACGTCTAGATACATTTCCTTTTATCCATTTTGATGACAAGTATTTCCGGACGGAGGGAGTATTTGTCTTTTTAGAGATTTCAACAAGTGACTATGACCGGACCTTACCAACATACTCAAAAAAGTAGTCCATAATTTTGATGTTACCCTCTTTTCTTGGCGGTGCAGTGCCATCTGGATACCTCATAAATAAATCAAGGACAAATCTGACCCCTTCCTGAAAAGACATACGGAGCAAAATGAGTGAATCTACACTCTAAAATATGTCTACATACACATCCGTATGTGGTAGTCCATTTGAAATCTGAAAAAGACAAATATTTAGGAACGAATGGAGTATATATAAGAGTAGACATGGAGATATATCTCCAGCATGGTCTACAACAAAAATGTGCTGGGCTGGTTAACGCCGGATGCTCGCAACGCGATGACATGAGTTCGAATTCTGTCTTTTAACTTTATATTTTTATATTATATATTACTCTACTTATTTAATATATACTTCTTTCGCTACTGTACTGACAGTGGAACCCACAGAGTACTTAGAATACAAGATTAAGGATGGACTTGTTTCTTTTTAACTTTCTGTACGAAGCTGTAGCCACCCTGCAAGTCACGTGTACACTGTACATGCAATTAACTTTTTATAGAGGGACAATCATACAGGCAATTAACTCAAATGGATTGGATGTCACCAACATAAAGAGCATCTCCAACGGCAGCCGGCAAATTTCCTCCCGCTTCCTTAAGCGGAGGACGACATCAAACGCCAGCGGCATACATTTTTACAACTCTAATCAACCAGATGAAATTCGTGCAAACACGGACTGATTTCATATAAGCATGAAGGATTTCGTATAAAAAAGCCGGATCTTCATATAAACATGATGGATTTCATTACATTTACATGAACTAAGAGGTGCCAATCCGGCTCTCTTGTATAATTAATACTCCCTCCGTCCGGAAATACTTGTCCTAGAAATGGATGTATCTAGACTTATTTTAGTTCTAAATGGCCGCCCGCGGATCCCTTTGTCTTCCTCATGTCCGTCAGACACTTGCGGGGTCGACGAAGGTCCTCGGAAGAGACGAAGCAGCAAAGAAACCACCTGAATCCGCGGTCATCGCCTCGGCGGTGGCCTTCATGGGTCCCAAGTGGCGGCGGCCTCCCGTGTTCTACTTCTCCTCGATGATGGCGGCGGACACGGAGAAGCTGGCCACCTTCTCGTCGCTCTCCACGCACCTGGCTTCTGTCTCTGCCTGCATGGCGCTGCCGCAGGCACGGGAGGCGCGCCCACAGACACGGGAGGCGCGGCCACTGCAGACACTGGTGGCGCGGTACGACGCGGCAGCGACGGCGCCCGTACCGGCGTGCTCGCCGCCGTGCCGGCGTGGAGCAACTCGCCACTCCTCATCGAGCTGAACTGGAGCGGCGAGTTGCTGAACCACGCGCCTGCTTGGGGCGGCAACTGGCTCCGTCAGGCCAAGCGAGGTTGGTGAAGCACCGAGCGGCCTCGCCCGTATCCGGAGGGCTCGGCGGGCCACCTAGCCGGGTAATATGCCGGTGAATGGCTCATCGGAAGCCATCAGAAGAGTGGAGAAAATGGCGAAGGAGGAGATGGGGAAGCGGCGAAGGGGTGCCATTCTTGCCCGATGTCTATCTGGCCTCATGTAAATAGAGGGCGGACGGTAGGAGCTTGGCCGGCGTCTGGCCTCGTTTAAACTGAGGGCGGACGGGAGGAGCTCGGCCGGTGTTGCATTTAATTCCGGCCCGCTCATGAACGGACGTGTGGCCGGAGTAGGATTCTCGGTTTGCATGCGGGTTTAACGGAGGGGTTTAATGGAGGCGCCGGGCGTGCAGCGGGCGGCGTAGTACTATTCGATTTGACAGCAGTAATGAGCCGGCAAATCACAAAGGCCCTCGCCTCTCGTGAAACCGACCGAGCTAGACTGCCCCGCCCTCTAGCCTTTTAAAAATGCATATACTCCACTTTTGTACAGTAGTACTATTAAAAGGCTTGTCACAATAATGGTGTCCAGCATAAGTGCACAACCCACCCCTCAAATAAAACTAAGCACCCTGGAATTCTTTGACAAAACTAAGCACCCTGAAATTCTTTGACAACTAAACTGCTGGCTATATGATGTTGGCCATATATATTGTACGTATATAATGTGAAGAAACGAGTGGTTTTCGTAAGATGACTTAATACTCACCTAGACGGAGGGAGTATTCGATTTGACAGCGGGCAGCGCAGTTCCCGATACGGCTTTAATGCAGACGAGGGAGGGAGTAGCGGTTCCCGATATGTTGAACGGCCAATGCATCCTCCTTCAATTAATGCATGAGGGAAGTAATGGGAGGAGGTCCGGGAAAAGAGGCTGCACGATGTGAATGCAACGCAGTTTGCCCTCATTGCCCTTATATAAAGGCGCCCCTCCATTCCAATGCATCTACCACATCGTACGCACCTAAGCATTTGCCTAAGCACCTACACTAAGCGCAAAAGAGCTCACTCCAGACCCATGGCGGCGATGCGCGTGAGCGGCCAGCGGCTGCGCCAGATGGTCCACGACGCCGGCCTGCGGCATGGCGCCGAGGATCGTCTCCAGACGGTGTTGGAGACCGGCTGGTGGATGGCCGCCGTCGACGCCAACTACGACTCTCAGTTGGACCAGATGATCGTTGACACCAGCAACAAGTTCACCGTCATCAAGAAGCTCGCGGACGACATCGCCGTACTCCTCCAGCCCGCGCGCCCGGGCTCCTCATTGCCTGCCACCCTAATCGGCCTCCATGGCCGGAACCTCTTTCAAGCACTGGTGGCCCTGCGACTGCCCGCCGACGCCACGAAGGATGTCCACCTGGAGGTCGCGCTCGCCGCGAGGCGCCTCGCCCTGCAAGAATTCGTCGACCTACACATCCACGTGTACGAGCAAATCGTGTACATAGGTATCTACAAGGCCAGTGAGGACGCTACGACGTTGGCCTTCCTCAACCGGCTGGAAGCCTTGGATGCCTTTGCTGAGAAGCACCTCGACCTCGCCACAAAAGCCGCCGCTCCTTAGCCGCCGGTCGGTGGCCCGGCGCACTAAGTTGAGGAGGAGGAGGTCGTACGTTCGTGGATCCATCTTTCTTCTTGCCTTCTGTAACCACCACTGCGATCGCATCATCGTGGCCTTAATTCTTATTGTGCTGTTGCATTCTCGTTCCAGTCAATACCGACATGTGCGATCCCTTTGCTTAATTATATGCATCACTGTAACTAGTACTCCATCCGTCAATTTATAAGTTGTGCTTACCTTTTCCATCAACTTCGTGCAACGCGCGGGCATCTTGCTAGAAACACTACTCCCTCCGTCTAGGTGAATAAGTCATCTTAGATTGTGTGTATGTCATGTGGGGCCTTAGTGTAGCTTGCCTAAGGTGTGGCTTGAACCAAACACTCACCTAAGTTAATCAAACTTGCCTAACCTTACATTCCACGAGATTTTGCCACATGTTAGAATCCAGAAAGCTCCACATGTAGAAGCATAATGCACAAACCACCAGAATCTCATGCGTGCAATGCACGTGTACCTTACTAGTACTAGTTGGTAGGAGTAGTAGTAAGAAACAAATTCCAGTTTTGGCACGAGCTCGTACTGCGGGAGCACCACAAGGCCTGCCGCAGGAGTTACATTTCCCTCTCGGGGCCCACGGGACCGAACTTCAGTGGCTTAGTGCCCGGCCTATGAGTCAATGACATGCGGACCTTAAATGCGGCTGGCCCACATGTCATTCTCATGGTGGTGGCGTGGTTCGCGACTCACTCGTTCGAGATGAACCGGCCGGTGGTGGCGTGGCCGTGGCGAGGGTGCCACAGCTGGGCGTCGGGGCGTTACGAGGCGTAGATGGCCACACCGGCGGGTACTACCTGTAGTACATAAGTACTCCAGCTGAGGATTGATGCCCGGGACGAAATGTGTCACAGCCGCTGGATGAAAATTCGATGGTGCGGGAGTACGGATCGGAGCACAGCAGCGGAGCAGGCAAACCGCGTCCAATCGGGTGTGTCTGTGGTAGAAAGTTGATGGTCGCCGCAGTTCAGCTGGCCCGCATGTCATGCACACAAAGGCAGAGGAGCGGTGGGGCCGAGAGGGATGAGGGGCACGTCGGGGGGATGAGGATCCCCTGACGCGAACAATCCTACCATTCTGTCACTGACATGTGGGACCCATAAGCGTGGGTCCCACCTGTCAGCGAAGGAAAGGCAGGGCAAGGCAGTGATAGCCACGTCAGAGGATCCATGTCCACGTCGGGGGACGTCGTGCCGTGGGTTGGAGCGGCGTCGTGGGAATCGCGTGTGGGTGTGGCAGTGGTAGAAACAAGAAACGTGATGGTCGCCGTGGTTCAACTTCCATGGACAAGCTGTCATGTCTGCTGACACATGTATATCAAAACTAGAGTGTTTATATTTCAAGCACGTGAACAAGTATTATTCTACTACTTTGGATCCATTGCAACGCACGGGCCAGCACATTGGTAGTAGTAGTGTCCATCTCTATCTCTAGAGGCCTTCCCTCGTTCATCCTTTTCTCTCACAAGATAAACTACTCATACAAATGCATCTTGATGTTCCGTGGAACGCACGAGGATGTTTCCTTGGGGGTCTCTCCAGCGCGGCGTGGCCGTAGTTGCAAGTTGACGCCCCTTGAGATGCCGACGTTGAGGGGCACTCGGATTTCCTCCGATGAGCAGGTAAGATGAGTTTGATCACGTAGTAAATGCATTCTAAAGACTACTTCCGTGTCCATTTCCTAATTCTCCCCCTGCCCACTGTTTCACAGGTTAGGCTCGGTGCGAGTGGAGATTGGCTTGCATATGTACGGGAGGGTACCAACATCAATTTGCACAACATTTACAATGGTGAAACCGTTCCCGTAGAACCTTTGTCCAACATTGGGATCAGCCATGCAACGGGCCACCGCATGAATTGGTACGATGGAACCACGGTGAGATTGAATAAGATAGCACGAACCTTGCACATGGCGGTCAAAGGCGGACCATGCTGTCTGCGGCCGATTTGTTGCCGTACGAGTAGGAAGACGCTGTGCTCCTTTCTAACCGCATCTTCGCGGTGACAAACCAGGGGACTTATTTTGTATGGGACACATCCTACGATATACTCCCTCTCTCCCAGTTTATTTGTTTTGAATCTTTTCGTTTTATAAGTTTCAAATTCAAATTTAGAGCTCCCCATCACATGTTGAGATTACAATGTCCATTAAATCGTTGCGTGCATGTATAGTAAAGAAACAAATCTCGAGTTTGGCACGAGTTCGTGCTGCGGGAGCACCACAAGCCCTGGCGCAGGAGTTACATTTCCCTCTCAGGGCCGTCGGGACTGAGCTTCAGCGCCTTACTACACCTACCTTTGAGTCAATAACATGTGGACCCGATAGGTGACTGGTCCACATGTAATGCTCCCGTAGGCAGAGGGGCAGTGGGGCCAAGAGGGGTGAGCCGCAGGTCGGGGGACGTGTGGTTTCATGGGTTCGAGCGGCGTCGTGGGAATCGCGGGTGGCTGTGGTAGAAACTTGATGCTCGCCGCATTTTAGGTGGCCCACATGTCATGCACACAAAGGCAGAGGGGCGGTGCGGCCGAGAGGGGTGAGGCGCACGTCGGGGGGCGTGGTGCCGTGGGTTGGAGAGGCGTCGTGGGAATCGCGAGATGAAACGTGATGGTCGCCGTAGTTGAACTTCCATGGACAAGCTGTCATGTCTACGGACACATGCACTGCATACCGATCACTGGAAGGAGTAGCAGAGAAAGCTATATATGCGGATAAATAGTTCCTTATAGTCAAGCGGACCCACGCTACTACTCTGTTCCAAAGACATGCACACCATCGAAATAGTCCATCTATATCAATATACACCGAGAGGGAATAATTTTTTTACAAGAGAGGAAATAGTTCATCCATCCATAATGCCCTCCTGCTGGTGCAGCCTTTCTTCTTCTTCTTCTTCTTCTTCTTCTTCTTCTTCTTCTTCTTCTTCTTCTTCTTCTTCTTCTTCTTGTTCTCATTCTCTGTGGGAGACGGCTTCGCAACAAGCTCTTTGGACCTTGCAGCTATCTCGAAACTCACACGGGCATCGAGGGCAGCATATTTTATCCGCTCGTACGTCAAGGGATAATTCTCCCATCCAGACGACCTTAATGCCACCGTCTCGTCACCCTTCTGAAGATTTGTACCGAGCACAAAATTTGCTACGTCGAATAGGGATGGTGTCTGTTTATCACAAACTTCTGCAGGAATTTTGATTCTGGTTTGTAGGTCAGCGATGCTATTCAAATCAAGGTTGTACGGCTCCAGCTTCTGTTTGTCCCCTTCGATGGCTGCCCCACAGAAGTATACGTCCTCCCGAGACAAGAAATCGTGAAGCTCACCTGGTATGGAGGGCGAGTGTATGATGTGGTACACCAAAACATCATCTTCGAGGCACAGCTGAAGGACGGCGGCGCGCTGGATCTTCCCAGGGGCACGCTCCGTGTACTCTGCGTCGAGACCGATGACCTTCGTCTCTACCTTTTCGAGGGAGTTGGATACATTGTTGATCCACTGCCGAACAACCCTTGGGTGGACGGTGACGGTGGCAACTATGCGCATCGAGCCTTCGACGAGGACATGTTGGACGCTAAAAACCTGCATCTCGATCTCTATCGCCATTTGGAACCGCTGGAACGGAGGGCTATGGTTTGGAGAATTAGGATTAGATGGTTAGTCTAACTGAAGTAGTAGATGATTATTTAAAGAGGTTAAAACAATGTGAACGCAGTGGGGTTTGGATGCAAATGAAGACGAAGGGGAGGTGAAGAAGCCAAGGAGAATCGGTTCCCGATGGAGAAGTAAATGGGAGAAGTGGCGTGCAGGCAGTTGATTAGACGGCTAGGTAGACTAAACGAAAAGGCTATGCGGGTAGACTAATGAGTCGTACCTGTTCGTGTACGTGCCCATCCTTCCTGATAGGTGGGACCTATGCAAACAGATAAAAAATGTGTCGTAGTTTTTTTCGAGCGCGTGAGTGGGAGACACAACATTCTCTGGTTAAGGAATACTCCCTCCATTTAGGTGAGTATAAGTCACTTTATGAAAATCAGGTTTTCCCAAAACCTTTAGGCGTGGAGCATTAACTTCCTGCTCGATCCCCTCCCAGCCTCGTTAGCCAGCGTTCTCTTCCTCTGCTGCCGTGTTCTACCTTTCCATTTTTCCTCTTCTCAAAATGTGGAACGATCTGCATGCCGTCCTTGATGCACCAGAACGACCACTGCATGCATCGCGGCAGAGCGTTGATTGGGCATGCACGAGAATTTGGTTTTCGTTCATGCTAGCACGGGAGACCTATTTACGCTATACAATACTGGAATACCCATGTACCTACTACTACTAGTAGTAGTAGTACAACTGTGGTACACTTGATGGTCAAAATACTATTCATCCGGTCCTCACGGTGAAGTGACAACACCCTGCGCCTGACACTAGTCCAGGCGGCGTGTTCGGGTTACCAAAGTCAGCCTCACCCTGTGCACAGTGCAGTCTGTCACCGCCGTTGTACAACACATTGGCGCCTCGCCTCGTCTCCCTCTCCGCTCCCATAGCACCACTCCATCTCACTGTGCCCCCGTGTACCGTCGCCTCACTCGCCTCCCCCAGTACCACTATTCCCTCGCTAGCCGCTCCAGCACCGACATCCTTCTCCCCTGTAAATCAATCCCCCTTCCAAACTCCACCATGGCCGAACGTGAACCGCGCAGCATCGATATGAGCCGCGATTGGAGAAATCTCCCCAGTGACATCCTCGACCTCTGTTGTTCGTGTATGGATATGTTGGGCGCCCTACGGCTGGCTGCATGCTCGAGGGACATGCACACGACTATCGTCGAAGCGAGGCCTAAGCTTTTCAAAACACCCTGCTTGTTGCTATCTGGTCTTGCGAGATTGGCTCACCATGATACGAAGGCGTGCATGATGCCCCTCGACTTCAATCCGATCTCCATTAGCCGAAACTTCTTTGCAGGTATGTAGTGGGTCGCCGTACATCATTTCCCTCGACATCGATCCGATCACCATCGCCCGAAACTTCTTGGCAGGTATGTATTGGGTCGGCATGAACTCCCACTGGATGGCTGCCTTCAAAGAAGACGGTAAAAAGTTGGCGCTCATGAACTTCCAGACCTCCCATGAGATTATCCTTCCTCCGTTGGATTATATAGAGTATTACCATCGCGGTCCAAGTCATCTAGATTACTACGTCAGTTGGACGGACCTTGTTTTGCAGAAGATTGTAATCTTCCAAGTGCCCACATGACATGAGAATTACGCAGACTTCAAGCTAATTGCCTTGTTCGACCGCGGACTCGCCTATATTTACGTCGGTGCCTTCTTTAGCTGGAGACAACTCGGCTCGCAGTGGATCATCGTCAAAGCTGATACACACTTCTGTGATGCTATTGAACACAATGGCATCATCTACGTGATCGACAAAGCATATGGCACCACGTATTGCTGGGATGGCGCGTGTAAGTTGTTTCCTCTCATGTTAATGATGACACCATGACACTGTTTGAACTTTTTGTGATGATTGGCATATCTCTGTTTGAGCAGAATTTGAGTAGAACTATGGCAATGTATTAGAGACACCGTAAATCAGCTATATTTGGAATGAGTTAATTCATGCAATTGTGACCATGTCATTACAGCCAATTTGTACCCTGAATAATCAAACGGTTAGGAATATATGGATATTATCCTTATTTTACAGTAATCTATATAGTACTACTAAATATGAGTGTGTATCAATGGCCATGTTAGTTTCCTCATTTTCATGAGGTAGAAACATGCACCACACTGTTGGTTTCATCTAACCATACATTAGGGAAGTAAATGTGCATATGGAGAACTCTATATTTGGAAGTAGTGAAATCCTGCAATGCTTACCATGTGTACATACCTATATTCGTCCTTCAGCAATCAATGGCTAGAATAATATCCTCACAAAATTTTTGCCCACAGAACACGACTATATAACAATGCATGGTCTGTTAGTTACCTTGAAGAATTTGCTTGTGAGGACAGAACATGATTACATAACATGCATGACATGGTAGTTTCTTGTGAAGAATCGATTGCGAGATAACATGAGTATTGTTGGGGAACGTAGAAATTTCAAAATTTTCCTACGCACACGCAAGATCATGGTGATGCATAGCAACGAGAGGGGAGAGTGTGATCTACATACCCTCGTAGACCGACAGCGGAAGCGTTATGACAACGCGGTTGATGTAGTCATACGTCTTCACGGCCCGACCGATCAAGCACCGAAACTACGGCACCTCCGAGTTCTAGCACACGTTCAGCTCGATGACGATCCCCGGACTCTGATCCAGCAAAGTGTCGGGGAAGAGTTCCGTCAGCACGACGGCGTGGTGACGATCTTGATGTTCTACTCTCGCAGGGCTTCGCCTAAGCACCACTACAATATTATCGAGGACTATGGTGGAAGGGGGCACCGCACACGGCTAAGAGAACGATCTTAGAGATCAACTTGTGTGTCTAGGGGTGCCCCCTGCCCCCGTATATAAAGGAGCCAAGGGGGGGGGGGTGCGGCCGGCCCTAGGAGGAGGCGCGCGGGAGGAGTCCTACTCCTACCGGGAGTAGGACTCCCCCCCTTCCCTAGTTGGATTAGGACTTGGGGAAGAAGGAAGAGAGGGAAGAAAGGAAAGGGGGCGCGCCGCCCCCCTCCTTGTCCAATTCGGACTTGGGGAGGGGGGGGGGGAGGGGCGCACGGCAGCCCCTAGGCCTCCTCTCCTCCTCCTCCACTAGGCCCATTAAGGCCCATTAGGTTACCGGGGGGTTCCGGTAACCTCCCGGTACTCCAGTAAAATGCCGATTTCACCCGGAACACTTCCGATGTCCAAACATAGGCTTCCAATATATCAATATTTATGTCTCGACCATTTCGAGACTCCTCATCATGTCCGTGATCACATCCGGGACTCCGAACAAACTTCGGTTCATCAAAATATATAAACTCATAATGAAACTGTCATCGTAACGTTAAGCGTGCGGACCCTACGGGTTCGAGAACAATGTAGACATGACCGAGACATGTCTCCGGTCAATAACCAATAGAGGAACCTGGATGCTCATATTGACTCCCACATATTCTACGAAGATCTTTATCGGTCAGACCGCATAACAACATACTTTGTTCCCTTTGTCATCGGTATGTTACTTGCCCAAGATTCGATCGTCGGTATCTCAATACCTAGTTCAATCTCGTTACCGGCAAGTCTCTTTACTCGTTTCGTAATACATCCTTTCACAACTAACTCATTAGTTGCAATGCTTGCAAGGCTTATGTGATGTGCATTACCGAGAGGGCCCAGAGATACCTCTCCGACAATCGGAGTGACAAATCCTAATCTCGAAATACGCCAACCCAACATGTACCTTTGGAGACACCTGTAGAGCTCCTTTATAATCACCCAGTTACGTTGTGATGTTTGGTAGCACACAAAGTGTTCCTCCGGCAAACGGGAGTTGCATAATCTCATAGTCATAGGAACATGTATAAGTTATGAAGAAAGCAATAGCAACATACTAAACGATCGGGTGCTAAGCTAATGGAATGGGTCATGTCAATCACATCATTCTCCTAATGATGTGATCCCGTTAATCAAATGACAACACATGTCTATGGTTAGGAAAGATAACCATCTTTGATTAACGAGCTAGTCAAGTAGAGGCACACTAGTGACGTTTAGTTTGTCTATGTATTCACACAAGTATTATGTTTCCGGATAATACAATTCTAGCATGAATAATAAACATTGATCATGATATAAGGGAATAAAATAATAACTTTATTATTGCCTCTAGGGCATATTTCCTTCACTCTCCCACTTGCACTAGAGTCAATAATCTAGATTAAACAATAATGATTCTAACACCCATGGAGCTTTGGTGCTGATCATGTTTTGCTCGTGGAAGAGGCTTAGTCAATGGGTCTGCTACATTCAGATCCATATGTATCTTGCAAATCTCTATGTCTCCCACTTGGACTAGATCCCGGATGGAATTGAAGCATCTCTTGATGTGCTTGGTTTTGTTGTGAAATCTGGATTCCTTTGCCAAGGCAATTGCACCAGTATTGTCACAAAAGATTCTCATTGGACCCGATGCACTAGGTATGACACCTAGATCGGATATGAACTCCTTCATCCAGACTCCTTCGTTTGCTGCTTCCGAAGCAGCTATGTACTCCGCTTCACATGTAGATCCCGCCACAACGCTTTGTTTAGAACTGCACCAACTGACAGCTCCACCGTTTAATGTAAACACGTATCCGGTTTGCGATTTAGAATCGTCCGGATCAGTGTCAAAGCTTGCATCAACGTAACCATTTACGATGAGCTCTTTGTCACCTCCATATATGAGAAACATATCCTTAGTCCTTTTCAGGTATTTCAGGATGTTCTTGACCGCTGTCCAGTGATCCACTCCTGGATTACTTTGGTACCTCCCTGCTAGACTTATAGCAAGACACACATCAGGTCTGGTACACAGCATTGCATACATGATAGAGCCTATGGCTGAAGCATAGGGAACATCTTTCATTTTCTCTCTATCTTCTGCATTGGTCGGGCATTGAGTCTTACTCAATTTCACACCTTGTAACACAGGCAAGAATCCTTTCTTTGCTTGATCCATTTTGAACTTCTTCAAAACTTTGTCAAGGTATGTGCTTTGTGAAAGTCCAATTAAGCGTCTTGATCTATCTCTATAGATCTTAATGCCCAATATGTAAGCAGCTTCACCGAGGTCTTTCATTGAAAAACTCTTATTCAAGTATCCCTTTATGCTATCCAGAAATTCTATATCATTTCCGATTAGTAATATGTCATCTACATATAATATCAGAAATGCTACAGAGCTCCCACTCACTTTCTTGTAAATACAGGCTTCTCCAAAAGTCTGTACAAAACCAAATGCTTTGATCACACTATCAAAGCGTTTATTCCAACTCCGAGAGGCTTGCACCAGTCCATAAATGGATCGCTGGAGCTTGCACACTTTGTTAGCTCCCTTTGGATCGACAAAACCTTCTGGCTGCATCATATACAACTCTTCTTCCAGAAATCCATTCAGGAATGCAGTTTTGACATCCATCTGCCAAATTTCATAATCATAAAATGCGGCAATTGCTAACATGATTCGGACAGACTTAAGCATCGCTACGGGTGAGAAGGTCTCATCGTAGTCAATCCCTTGAACTTGTCGAAAACCTTTTGCGACAAGTCGAGCTTTGTAGACAGTAACATTACCGTCAGCGTCAGTCTTCTTCTTGAAGATCCATTTATTCTCAATTGCTTGCCGATCATTGGGCAAGTCAACCAAAGTCCATACTTTGTTCTCATACATGGATCCCATCTCAGATTTCATGGCTTCAAGCCATTTTGCGGAATCTGGGCTCACCATCGCTTCTTCCATAGTTCGTAGGTTCATCATGATCTAGTAGCATGACTTCCAGAACAGGATTACCGTACCACTCTGGTGCGGATCTTACTCTGGTTGATCTACGAGGTTCAGTAGTATCTTGTTCTGAAGTTTCATGATCATCATCATTAGCTTCCTCACTAATTGGTGTAGGTGTCACAGAAACTGGTTTCTGTGATGTACTACTTTCCAATAAGGGAGCAGGTACAGTTACCTCATCAAGTTCTACTTTCCTCCCACTCACTTCTTTCGAGAGAAACTCCTTCTCTAGAAAGTTTCCGAATTTAGCAACAAAAGTCTTGCCTTCGGATCTGTGATAGAAGGTGTATCCAATAGTTTCCTTTGGATATCCTATGAAGACACATTTCTCCGATTTGGGTTCGAGCTTATCAGGTTGAAGCTTTTTCACATAAGCATCGCAGCCCCAAACTTTCAGAAACGACAACTTTGGTTTCTTGCCAAACCACAGTTCATAAGGCGTCGTCTCAACGGATTTTGATGGTGCCCTATTTAACGTGAATGCGGCCGTCTCTAAAGCATAACCCCAAAACGATAGCGGTAAATCAGTAAGAGACATCATAGATCGCACCATATCTAGTAAAGTACGATTACGACGTTCGGACACACCATTACGCTGTGGTGTTCCGGGTGGCGTGAGTTGCGAAACTATTCCGCATTGTTTCAAATGTACACCAAACTCGTAACTCAAATATTCTCCTCCACGATCAGATCGTAGGAATTTTATTTTCTTGTTACGATGATTTTCAACTTCACTCTGAAATTCTTTGAACTTTTCAAATGTTTCAGACTTATGTTTCATTAAGTAGATATACCCATATCTGCTTAAGTCATCTGTGAAGGTGAGAAAATAACGATATCCGCCACGAGCCTCAACATTCATCGGACCACATACATCTGTATGTATGATTTCCAACAAATCTGTTGCTCTCTCCATAGTACCGGAGAACGGTGTTTTTGTCATCTTGCCCATAAGGCACGGTTCGCAAGTACCAAGTGATTCATAATCAAGTGGTTCCAAAAGTCCATCAGTATGGAGTTTCTTCATGCGCTTTACACCGATATGACCTAAACGGCAGTGCCACAAATAAGTTGCACTATCATTATCAACTCTGCATCTTTTGGCTTCAACATTATGAATGTGTGTGTCACTACTATCGAGATTTAATAAGAATAGACCACTCTTCATGGGTGCATGACCATAAAAGATTTTACTCATATAAATAGAACAACCATTATTCTCTGATTTAAATGAATAACCGTCTCGCATCAAACAAGATCCAGATATAATGTTCATGCTCAACGCTGGCACCAAATAACAATTATTTAGGTCTAATACTAATCCCGAAGGTAGATGTAGAGGTAGCGTGCCGACCGCGATCACATCGACTTTGGAACCATTTCCCACGCGCATCGTCACCTCGTCCTTAGCCAATCTTCGCTTAATCCGTAGTCCCCTGTTTCGAGTTGCAAATGTTAGCAACAGAACCAGTATCAAATACCCAGGTGCTACTGCGAGCATTAGTAAGGTACACATCAATAACATGTATATCACATATACCTTTGTTCACCTTGCCATCCTTCTTATCCGCCAAATACTTGGGGCAGTTCCGCTTCCAGTGACCAGTCTGCTTGCAGTAGAAGCACTCAGTTTCAGGCTTAGGTCCAGATTTGGGTTTCTTCTCTTGAGCAGCAACTTGCTTGCTGTTCTTTTTGAAGTTCCCCTTCTTCTTCCCTTTGCCCTTTTTCTTGAAACTAGTGGTCTTGTTGACCATCAACACTTGATGCTCCTTCTTGATTTCTACCTCCGCAGCTTTCAGCATTGCGAAGAGCTCGGGAATAGTCTTATTCATCCCTTGCATATTATAGTTCATCACGAAGCTCTTGTAGCTAGGTGGCAGTGATTGGAGAATTCTGTCAATGACGCAATCATCTGGAAGATTAACTCCCAATTGAATCAAGTGATTATTATACCCAGACATTTTGAGTATATGCTCACTGACAGAACTGTTCTCCTCCATCTTGCAGCTATAGAACTTATTGGAGACTTCATATCTCTCAATCCGGGCATTTGCTTGAAATATTAACTTCAACTCCTGGAACATCTCATATGCTCCATGACGTTCAAAACGTCGTTGAAGTCCCGATTCTAAGCCGTAAAGCATGGCACACTGAACTATCGAGTAGTCATCAGCTTTGCTCTGCCAGACGTTCATAACATCTGGTGTTGCTCCAGCAGCAGGCCTGGCACCCAGCGGTGCTTCCAGGACGTAATTCTTCTGTGCAGCAATGAGGATAATCCTCAAGTTACGGACCCAGTCCGTGTAATTGCTACCATCATCTTTCAACTTTGCTTTCTCAAGGAACGCATTAAAATTCAACGGAACAACAGCACGGGCCATCTATCTACAATCAAACATAAACAAGCAAGATACTATCAGGTACTAAGTTCATGATAAATTTAAGTTCAATTAATCATATTACTAAAGAACTCCCACTTAGATAGACATCCCTCTAATCCTCTAAGTGATCACGTGATCCAAATCAACTAAACCATGTCCGATCATCACGTGAGATGGAGTAGTTTCATTGGTGAACATCACTATGTTGATCATATCTACTATATGATTCACGCTCGACCTTTCGGTCTCCGTGTTCCGAGGCCATATCTGTATATGCTTGGCTCGTCAAGTATAACCTGAGTATTCCGCGTGTGCAACTGTTTTGCACCCGTTGTATTTGAACGTAGAGCCTATCACACCCGATCATCACGTGGTGTCTCAGCACGAAGAACTTTCGCAACGGTGCATACTCAGGGAGAACACTTCTTGATAATTAGTGAGAGATCATCTTAAAATGCTACCGTCAATCAAAGCAAGATAAGATGTATAAAAGATAAACATCACATGCAATCAATATAAGTGATATGATATGGCCATCATCATCTTGTGCTTGTGATCTCCATCTTCGAAGCACCATCATGATCACCATCATCACCGGCGCGACACCTTGATCATCATCGTAGCATCATTGTCGTCTTGCCAATCTTATGCTTCCACGACTATCGCTACCGCTTAGTGATAAAGTAAAGCATTACAGCGCAATTGCATTGCATACAATAAAGCGACAACCATATGGCTCCTGCCAGTTGCCGATAACTCAGTTACAAAACATGATCATCTCATACAATAAAATTTAGCATCATATCTTGACCATATCACATCACAACATGCCCTGCAAAAACAAGTTAGACGTCCTCTACTTTGTTGTTGCAAGTTTTACGTGGCTGCTACGGGCTTGCAAGAACCGTTCTTACCTACGCATCAAAACCACAACGATAGTTTGTCAAGTTGGTGATGTTTTAACCTTCGCAAGGACCGGGCGTAGCCACACTTGGTTCAACTAAAGTTGGAGAAACTGACACCCGCTAGCCACCTTTGTGCAAAGCACGTCGGGAGAACCGGTCTCACGTAAGCGTATGCGTAATGTCGGTCCGGGCCGCTTCGTCCAACAATACCGCCGAACCAAAGTATGACATGCTGGTAAGCAGTATGACTTATATCGCCCACAACTCACTTGTGTTCTACTCGTGCATATAACATCAACGCATAAAACCTAGGCTCTGATACCACTATTGGGGAACGTAGTAATTTCAAAATTTTCCTACGCACACGCAAGATCATGGTGATGCATAGCAACGAGAGGGGAGAGTGTGATCTACATACCCTCGTAGACCGACAGCGGAAGCGTTATGACAACGCGGTTGATGTAGTCGTACGTCTTCACGGCCCGACCCATCAAGCACCGAAACTACGGCACCTCCGAGTTCTAGCACACGTTCAGCTCGATGACGATCCCCGGACTCCAATCCAGCAAAGTGTCGGGGAAGAGTTCCGTCAGCACGACGACATGGTGACGATCTTGATATTCTACTGTCGCAGGGCTTCGCCTAAACACCACTACAATATTATCGAGGACTATGGTGGAAGGGGGCACCGCACACGGCTAAGAGAACGATCTTAGAGATCAACTTGTGTGTCTAGGGGTGCCCCTGCCCCCGTATATAAAGGAGCCAAGGGGGGGGGGGGTGCGGCCGGCCCTAGGAGGAGGCGCGCGGGAGGAGTCCTACTCCTACCGGGAGTAGGACTCCCCCCTTCCCTAGTTGGATTAGGACTTGGGGAAGAAGGAAGAGAGGGAAGAAAGGAAAGGGGGCGCGCCACCCCCCTCCTTGTCCAATTCGGACTTGGGGGGGGGGGGGGGGGGCGCACGGCAGCCCCTAGGCCTCCTCTCCTCCTCCTCCACTAGGCCCATTAAGGCCCATTAGGTTACCGGGGGGTTCCGGTAACCTCCCGGTACTCCAGTAAAATGCCGATTTCACCCGGAACACTTCCGATGTCCAAACATAGGCTTCCAATATGTAAATCTTTATGTCTCGACCATTTCGAGACTCCTCGTCATGTCCATGATCATATCCGGGACTCCGAACAAACTTCGGTTCATCAAAATATATAAACTCATAATGAAACTGTCATCGTAACGTTAAGCGTGCGGACCCTACGGGTTCGAGAACAATGTAGACATGACCGAGACATGTCTCCGGTCAATAACCAATAGTGGAACCTGGATGCTCATATTGACTCCCACATATTCTACGAAGATCTTTATCGGTCAGACCGCATAACAACATACTTTGTTCCCTTTGTCATCGGTATGTTACTTGCCCAAGATTCGATCGTCGGTATCTCAATACCTAGTTCAATCTCGTTACCGGCAAGTCTCTTTACTCGTTTCGTAATACATCATCTCACAACTAACTCATTAGTTGTAATGCTTGCAAGGCTTATGTGATGTGCATTACCGAGAGGGCCCAGAGATACCTCTCCGACAATCGGAGTGACAAATCCTAATCTCGAAATACGCCAACCCAACATGTACCTTTGGAGACACCTGTAGAGCTCCTTTATAATCACCCAGTTACGTTGTGACGTTTGGTAGCACACAAAGTGTTCCTCCGGCAAACGGGAGTTGCATAATCTCATAGTCATAGGAACATGTATAAGTTATGAAGAAAGCAATAGCAACATACTAAACGATCGGGTGCTAAGCTAATGGAATGGGTCATGTCAATCACATCATTCTCCTAATGATGTGATCCCGTTAATCAAATGACAACACATGTCTATGGTTAGGAAACATAACCATCTTTGATTAACGAGCTAGTCAAGTAGAGGCACACTAGTGACGTTTAGTTTGTCTATGTATTCACACAAGTATTATGTTTCCGGATAATACAATTCTAGCATGAATAATAAACATTTATGATGATATAAGGAAATAAAATAATAACTTTATTATTGCCTCTAGGGCATATTTCCTTCAAGTATAACCATGCATGGCACTTCTATATTTTCGAACCCAGTATACATTTCCCTGTATTTTCCTCCCAGTTCCAACAGGGACATATCAATGCTGTTTCTTGCATTATCCTACTCATACTCTGAACAATGCTGATCTTACATTAACAATGTCTGTCCTTTTTGATATGATGCAGTGTCCCTACAGTTACTGTCCTTTGTAATCACGCCACCTTTGCCAACAACAGGGAAGCACAACTGGTTCCTCGCTCGATCAGACGACGGCAAAAGACTGATGATCATTCGGACACATGAGCCAGAAAATTTATATTGCAAAAACCCCACTGTATACAAGCACCATGTAATACATGAGTATCCGGACAGTGGCTGTTACGTCTATGAGTAGGATACCAGCTTGTTGGGGCCTTTAGGATTTTTTAGTTGGAGGCGGATAAACAGCCTTGGTTCACACTCTCTGTTTCTCAGACTCAATTATCCGATTGACCAGGAGATCACCGTTGGCAAGGACCTTGATGGCAGAGAGGCTCTGTTTGCTATGGAAAACTGTGTCTACATGGCGAGCCCTAGGAGTTCGGGAGCAAACTCCCCTGATTGTCAATGATACAGCCTGCAGCCAAAAGAAGGTGAGAATGACAAAGACATTCGGATTAACTTTGATCCTTGGATGTCTCAATTACGACAGGTAGTGATGTGGTTCGAGACTTTAGGTTGATAGGTAATTGGGTTGTTGCATCGAAAGGGTGGAGTACTGGGTCTCCGGATCACTGGTCGCTGAAGCGGGGCTGCAAATTATGATGGTGTTGGATCATCTCTTCGAATGACTTTGTTGTCTTTGCTGCTGGTTCTGGATGGGTAGTTCTTTCTTTTGTTATGCATATTCCTTGTCATTTCGTCATCCTCGTCTATGTCACTCTTACTATGTAATAGTTTCTTCTGTTTAGAATGTCATTCTCGTCTGGATCATGAGAGTCTGAGCGCTGCAGATGGGTGCGTTTTGGTGGTGTAGCAAGACTTCTTATGAACTATCATTTCTTGCTGTTTATGTCAGTAGTAGTCATTAGTCAGTGTTTGAATGTTGTATATATCGTTGTTTCGAACTGTTTATTGTCTCAAACTACTAGTGGGCTAAATGAGGGCATCACCATTCTCCAGTGTTCAGAGTATATCTCCTTTTTTCAAGTTATATAATTTGAGCTCAGTGTCTTTTCGATGATGTACACTTGTTTGGGCCAGTGAGGTGTCGATGAATATGGGCCGAGTAGTAACACAATGCCAAATAGGTCAATTATGACTCTCAGGCCGGGCTCCCAAAAGATCCTGAAAAAAGGCCAGGCTCTCCAAAAAAGAATGAATAAGGACTCTTAGGCCGACATGGGGGCGCCACCGGTGTTTTCGTGCGCTTGCGCGCCGAGAGCATATTGGCACGTGCTCGAAATTCATGCTACCTTTTCATTCATAGTCTCCCGCCCCTCCCCCACCTCTGGAATCTCGATTCCTACTCCAGTTCCCCCAAATCCCCCTCCTGTACTCCCTGTACTCAAGCACACTATCATGTCGCCAGTCAACGCGGATCTACGAGCCGGAGATCCTGAGGTCCGTCCTGCCTTCGGTCGCTGCGTGCTGTCGCTCAACAGTGGCATGGCGGCGCTTGACGACTAGTTTGCCGACAAAGTGCTGATGGTAACCATCAACGGCGACCGGCCTCCCGTCTCACCGGATGACCTTGTCAAAACTCTTGGCATTGCGCACAGCATCCAAATAAGTGACTTGCTCATCCAAGTCTGTCCGCCACCGACTGATTTCTTCGTCAGGTTCCGGACAAATTTCGATTGCAGTCATGTGTTCGAATCTTCCCGGCGTTTGTTCTGCGATGGCGCCCTGGTGAGCTTTGATCGGTGGCACCCAGGATGGGGCTCGGTGCCCTCTGAGCTTGAGTTTTTAACAAAGCTTACCTTCCATGGCATGCCTCGACGTTCTTGGAACAGCGAGTCCATGAACGAGCTTATCAACGACCTTGGAGGTGAGCTCGTAAGTATGTTTGTTCCTCCAGACAGCTGGGCTCTGACGGTTATGGCATGGATGAAGAAGTCGTCCACCATATCGAAGGTGATTCGTGTTGAGATACCGGTGTAGGAACCGGGGTTGTACTATTCGTCGCCACCAAGGCCGCCGCGGACCACGTTAGGGATGTACCTGTATCGAGTGTTCGTGCATGTCGAAGAAGTGGTCAATCCATCAATCGAAGTCCTGCCGCCGCCGCTGGTGCCAGGGTCCGTCGACGACGTCCATTACAGGAGTCAACGTCAGACTTTCCCCGTGTTGCTCGGAACGATGGATGGCACAGGGCCTACTCCATCGCGCGGCGGAGGCCACTGCTTCTTTGGGAGAAGAGGCAGGGCTGGCTGCCTGGATGTGCTCTAATTTGAGGTAACAACTGAATCTTGTCAGATACTAGTTAAATCCGAGCTATGGGTGTGAAGCACTGATATGCCAGTACATTTGATTGTGACCTGTTCTAATTTTGTACCTGAACTTTTTTTAGAAAGGGCTGTACGTCAACTTAATGTGCTAGGAGAACTTATTCTGTTGTGTGTCTGGTTTCTTTGCACAACATTCAAGATATTTCCCCGTCATTGATAAAGACGATGAACCGTTATGTACGACTTCGTTGGTTTCAACATAGCCCTTCCCGTAGCGATCCACTGCTTCCATCCTGATTGTGCCGCCTGCGTGAAATTTTTGTATGCAAGTTCAGTGTGCTATGATGTTCTATATGATTGTGTCAACTATATAAGTTTTTACTGAGCATCAGCAATGCATATGGCTGAAAGATGTATTTACGAGCATCGACCGATGGGTCTCTCTCTCTCTCTCTCTCACACACACACACACACACATGCACACGCACAAGTGGGGCCCGTTGAATTATTTATTTGCTCGTGACAGCTTTTAATTAGGTTCCACTGTAATCTAACTTTTTTCTTAAGTTATTAGTTGAGCTCACTGACTTCAAAAGGTTGTACAGAAGCCTTTTTTGGGCCTTTCCAGCGTCGCTGAATGTGGGCTGAGTAACCATGTTAGGTTGTACTGTACTACACAGGCCTTTTTCGCTATTTTTTAAATAAATACATTTTTAATTAATTTTCATAAATATTACGCTGGGTAATTTTTTTTCAAAAATAATACACCATCGGCCCGCTGCAGGCCGACTGGGCCTAGTCGGCCCACAGCAGGCCGATTGGATTCCAGTCGGCCTACAGCTAGCCGACTGGCCCCTGTCGGCCCACTGTGGACTGATTGGGTCATGTCGGCCCACTGTGGGCCGACTGGAGCTAATTGGCTCGCTGTGGGCCAATTGTTTTTGCAAAAGTGTTAATCATGTATTTACAAAAATATGTGTATTGTGACCTCCTCCGCTCGTTGTGGGCCCACTATTGACTAAAAAATATGTTTTAAAAAGTGTTAATCATGTATTTAAAAATTGTTAAATGTGTGTATAAAAAATATTCCTTATATATACAATTTTTTTAAATGTGTGTATAAAAATAGCTTTTTTTCAACATGAGCAATGCAGCTGGGCCGACAGTTGTACACAATATCCGGGTCAACTTGTTATTCTCCGGCCTGCTGGACTGCAAACTTTCCTAGGAGGTATGCATTAGGCTTAACAAGAAAATGGACTTTAAGAAATAATAAATGGGATTCAATTATAATAACTGGACAGTTACTATGCACCAAACACGTAATTAGTTTGAAAAATATATTATTTTTGGAATTTGAAAATTTTAATTTCATTACTTGTTGCGCGCGCAATATTTCGTTGGATTTTAACGTAATACAACTTTATTTTGAAATTATATTTAATCTGACTAGAAATTTCGGATAAAAATATTTTGGATCCCATCAATATCTGGGAAATTTTTTTGAATTCTGTTTGAGCGGTTGTTTGAAATTATTAATCTTTGTCCTAGCTAGAAGTTGGGCTATACTTTTAACAAACTGTAAATGGGCTGTAGTAAATTCCATTAGAATTAAAAAATGGGCTGTACATTCTTACAAATCGCAAATGGGCTATATGTTCTCTGCCAAATCCGAGCTGTGGGCCTACTAAGTTGACGCGTACCAAGGGCTTTGTCAACTTAGTCAATATAAACGATTCTAGCTGCAGTGATCGTACGATGTCCATCCAACGGCCGTAGTGCTTCTTCAACCTCTGGTCTTCTTGCTCCAGCCGCCCAAAGCAGCGCCGGTCGTGTCGCGTGCTCCTGCCTCCCGTGGCCGGCTGTGATGCCGCGGAGGCCTCACCGCCCCGTACTACTCCCACCACTGGCCAGGTCATCCCTCTACTAACCCACACCCCCTGTTATTTTGCGGCGACGGCAGCCTCACACCGCAGCCGAACCAGTGAACCCTCGTACTCCTCTCTGCGCGGGCTTCCACTGCTGCGTCTTCCCCGGCTCCGCCTCGTCCCCTTCCTAGGCCTCGCCGTCGTCCAGACCACCGCCCTGGTGCTCTCTGCGCGGCGTGGTCAACGTGGTCAACGACCGATTTTCATCGGAAGAGTACTGTACGTGGAGAGGCTGACAGCTGGGTCCACAGCAGCCACAAGGAAGTGCCTCCTTATTACGCGCAAAATAATTATTCCTCCACCTAACAGCGGGGACCCACCGGACAGGCCACCGTATTTCACGAAAAAATGATTCGCCCCCTGACTGCTGGGACCCACGAGCTACATCTTCGCACGCAAGGAAGTGCGTCCAAAAAAAATGATTCGCCCCCTGACTGCTGGGACCCACCAGCCCCCCGATTGCTGGGACCCACCAGCTACACCTTCGCACGCAAGGAAGTGCGTCCGGGCAAAAAAAAACAAAACGATTCACCCCCTGACTGCTGGGACCCACCAGGTACATCTTCGCAGGCAAGGAAGTGCCTGACAGTCGGGACCACCTGGTCGAAGCGTACGTAGCGTTGTCATTCTGGTCGCGAACGTGTATGTACATACTGGTCGATGTAGAGCCGCGCACGTGTCATAGCAGAGGCGCGCACGTGTCGTAGTAGAGGCGCGCACGTAGCATGTACAGGTACGCACAACGGCCAGGGTGCAAGAAAGAAAATACGGCCACGTATGTGTACATACGGGCGGGGTCTCGAACGCCTACTCGCGCATACGTACGGCCAGGGCTCGTGTACATGGCTGGGTCGAGCGTTGTCGTCGTGTTCATGGGGAGGCAACAGAATGCGTCGTGTTCATGGGGAGGCAACGGAATGCGTTGTGTTCATGGGGAGGCAACGGAATGCGTCGTGTTAATCGAGAGGGCTTGGACGGAACAGGCGATGGAAACGAGGCCTGGCGTACCGCAGAACGGAGGAAACGGCCTTGTGTTCGACTGGCCATGTTCGAAACGGGATCCTGTTCATCGGGAGGGGTCTGGCGTACCGCAAAACGGAGGAAACAGACCTCCTACGGTCGAAACGGGGGTCCTGTTGATCGGGAGGGGTGTGGCGTACTGCAAAACGGACGAAACAGACTTGTGTTGGAGTGCTACGGTCGAAATGGGGGTCCTGTTCATCGGGAGGGGTGTGGCGTACCGCAAAACGGGACTCCACGGGATACTGTTCATCTCCACCGTGGACCTCCTCCAGCCTTCACGGGCTCCTGTTCATCCAGCCTCCACGGGCTCCTATTCATCCAGCCCCCACTGCGCGCTACACCACCGGCTACTGTTCAACCACCCCACCACCGTCTACTGTTCATCCAGCCCTCCACACCACGGGGTCCTGTTCAACCACCCCTCCACGGGCACCCCTCCACCGTCTACTGTTCATCCAGCCCTCCACACCACGGGGTCCTGTTCAACCACCCCTCCACCGTCTATTGTTCATCCAGCCCTCCACACCACGGGGTCCTGTTCATCCACCCCTCCACGGGCTCCCCTCCACCGTCTACTGTTCATCCAGCCCTCCACCACACCACGGGGTCCTGTTCATCCAGAGGCAACACCACCGCTCACTGTCCATCCAAACCCCCCGCAACGCTCACTGTTCATCCCATCGATCGGCTTAGTTAGCAGCAGTAGCGAAGGAATCACTCGATCGGGTTCAGTTAACAGCCATCGATCGATCGCTCGGGTTCAGTAACGCGTAGCCTGCAGTGCAATTGCTCGGGTTCAGTTAGAGCCCAATGCCTCGCTCGGGTTCAATTAGAGCCAACGCCTCGCACACACGCGCGTACATGTACGAGAGAAACTCGCATCGCTCGGCCCCCGACCTCCCACCGTAACGGGGAACTCCCTGAAATTTTCCTCCCCCTTGCTTCTACCATGGTTTTTTTACGTCATGGATGGCCCAAAGAATGTCATGCAGCTGCGTCTCCGGCCCGCCCAGGACGAAAAGCCCATTTTCTGTCATGATTTTTTGTCATAGAAGTAGGATCCCACCACATCTATGATGATACCGGGTTTTGTCACAATTATCGTCATAGAAGTGTCATATGTATGACAGAAAAAAATTTCGTTCGGCCCAAAATGTCACGGATGTGTCTTTTTGTTGTTGTGAAGATAGCGGAGGGTAAGGCATTCAATATGCAAAGCAAGCATGTGAAAGTAAATTACTTGTTACTTACCCGAGTCCGGAGTTCTCCAGGAGCATTCGCAGATTTGCCCCGCAGCGTGTCAGATGCCGCACAGTTTTACCAGGCAGAGGAGGGAAGCTCGACGGAGAAGCTGTTCTGGTCTCAGTACACTGGGACCGAACACCCGATGCCTATGAACGACCAGCTGAAGCAACTGGTCGAGCTGCATAAGGCGTCCGAACAGGCCATGAGGGGCCTTATAGTCCGGATGTGGCCTGGCGACGCCCTTCCCAACAGCTACTTTGGCCTAGTGAGGGGGCTTGTGGATGCCTGCCCACGGCTGGAAGTCATCAAGCGGTCCGTCTGCATCGAGGGTGCACGCCGGGCTTTTGCCTGTGCGAAGGTGCATTGGGCCAAGATGGACGCCGTGAAGCTGGTGAAGGAGGGGCCGCCGCAGGGCAAGGAGCATCGCCACCCCGGAATGTATTATGAGGGTGTCCTGAAGGGTGCCCGTCTTGTAGCGGACGAGTGTGCGAAAGATGTAATATTTGAATGAACTTGCTCGTGTGATCCTGTATTATGAAAACTTGTTCATATGCGCTATGCAATGCTTGTTTGAATTTAAAATATTACCTTCTGTTTGGCTGTTTATCAAATCTGAGAGATGGCTAGTCGTCGGCTTCTACCCCCATGCCACGAGTGCTGGGGTGTTCGGGATAAACCTGAGCACTCTTTTCCCCATTTTTGGGTCCTTCGAGGGAGGTGCTCAGCACAACGAACAAGGCAGTCGGACTATAATGTGTTATCACTCTCACTTAGCCATAGAATTCTATAATTTTAAATTTCGGCGAAGCCCCTAGTATTCGGAAGGCTGAATCCGGGGCGCTATACACGCCTTAAGCCGGACAAAGCCAACTCCTCGCTCTAAGCTGCATAAGTCTTTAGGGACTCGAAACCTCTTGAATAGAGACCGGTCTCTCGCCTTATCATGACAGTCAGTTTTAGCTTTCTCTACTGAGGTGCTTAGCCCAGCTCAACTGGGGCACAATTGCAGTAGTTCTCCCAGTGCTACCTTAGCCGATATAGCGGAACGTAAGGTACCAAAACATGGGAGCCGGGCAAACCCAACTATTGACCCAAGACATGATTCGGAGCTGATGCATATAATGCTATAAGTTCGGGGTATCGCACTGTCGAAAGTGTTCGGACTTCTCACACCGTAATAAGGGGTATACTTAATCCCCTAGCGTATTTGCCATACCAGAGTGTATGGGTGCTGGATGTTATGAATAAACATATATATGTATAAGAAAAAGGAAGAATAAAGTATGCGATAATAGTCTAGTGCTATGCATTGTTTATTCAAAAAGGTGCGTTAAAGCAAAATGATACAAGTAGTGCGATAAGCAAAAAGTAGGACTATTTGACATGTCCCCTCCAAGGGAAAATCAAGGAAAAATCATAAACTAAAAATAAAACCGGACCAGGGCGGTTTTTACCAGTTCGGTCGTCGACGACGACGGCGGCTTCCGGTGACGGCGAGGCGAGGCGTCGGCGCCGGCGGTTCGGGGCGGCGACGGCGTGGGCGAGCGGTGGCTTCGGCGGTGGGTGTGGGCGATGGGTGGAGCGGCGGCGGCGCGACATTGTCGGCGGGGCAGCGGCAGCGGCGGCGACGGCTGCGGTAGCGGCGGTGTGGCTCGAGCGAGAGAGAGGGGCTGTGGGCGGCGGCTTAAATAGGAGGGGGTGCGGCGGCCTGGGAGGAGGGGGCAGCCGGGGCGGGCACGGCTCGGACTCCGGCCGGAGTCCGGCTCGGCGACGGCGAAGGTAGGCGGCGCGGCGGCTGGGCTTCGGCCCAGTTCGGTTCGAAGTTTTCTTTAAACATTTTTTCCAGAGACGAAAAATAAGAAAAATCTAATATAAATATTTTTAGAAATTCCAGAAAAAATTCACACAATTCTCTCCTAATTAATTGGGCTAGGTGAACATTTTTATGGACCTAAATGCCTAAAAATAAAATAAACTGTTTGCATTAATAACATAATTAAACACACAAATAAAATCAAATGAAATATATTTTTATTCAAAAATAAATTTCCAACGTTTCTTTACTGTTTTTGAAGAAGTCATATTATCTTCTCTCTTTATTTTATTTATTTGAAATTATTGGAAAAATATTTTGAATAAAACTCTTTGATCCAATTGCCAATTTTGATAATTCAAAAATGGATTTTTGAAAAAACCTCCAACTCTCTCATTTGGTCCTTGAGTTGCTTAAGGTTTCTAGGATCAAAAATTCAAATAAAACAAATTTCAAAAATGCACAAATGATTAATGCATATGAATGATCTAAATAACATCCAAATTGAAAATTGGGATGTTACAAACCTACCCCCCCTTAATATGAATCTTGCCCTTGAGATTCGGGTTGGCTAGCAACAAGGTGTGGGTGGTCCTTCTGGAGGTCTTCTTCTCGTTCCGAGGTGGTTTCCTCCTCGGTATGGTGACTCCACTGAACCATGCAAAACTTGTTAACCTTGTTGCGAGTAACTCGGTTGGCAAACTCGAGAATCTTGATGGGTTTCTCCTCATAAGTCAGGTCACAATCCAACTGAATTGCTTCGAGGGGCACTGTATCTCTCAGAGGAATGTCGGCCATCTCTGCATGGCACTTCTTCAACTGGGAAACGTGAAACACATCATGAACTCCTGACAAACCTTCGGGTAATTCCAACTTGTGGGCAACTTCACCCACACGTTCCAAGACTCTCTATGGTCCCACACATCATGGCACCAACTTTCCCTTGACTCCAAACCGTTTAACTCCTCGAAGTGGCGACATACGAAGATATGCTCTATCTCCGACTTCATAGGTTACCTCCTCGCCTTTAGTATCGGCATAACTCTTCTTTCTGGACTGGGCTATCTTGAGTCTATGATGAATCTACTTGACCTTCTCTTTAGACTCTCTGATTAAATCTGGTCCGAACAATTGTCGGTCTCCAACTTCATCCCACATCAATGGTGTCCTACACCTCCTTCCATACAAAGCTTCAAAAGGGGCCATCTTCAAACTAGCTTGGTAGCTGTTGTTATACGAGAACTCTGCGTAAGGCAAATTATCATCCCAACTAGATCCATCATCTAGCGCACAAGCTCTCAACACGTCCTCCAGAATCTGATTGATTCTCTCGGTCTGCCCATCTCTCTACGGATGAAAGGCTGTACTGAACTGTAGCCTGGTACCCAAAGTTTTGTGTAACTGATTCCAAAAGTTCAAAGTAAAATGTGTTCCTCTATCTGATACTATGGTCCTCAGAACTCCATGCAAACATACGATCCTGGTCATATATATCTTGGCCAACTTAGCACTCGTATAAGTGGTCTTCACGGGGATAAAGTGAGCAACCTTGGTCAAGTGACCAACTACAACCCAAATGAAGTCATATCCTGAAGGAGTCCTGGGTAATCTGGTGATGAAATCCATGCCAAGCTTATCCCACTTCCATTCGGGAATTGGCAAGGGCTGAAGTAATCCTGCTGATTTCTGATGTTCTGCCTTAACTCTTTGACATATGTCACATATTGCTACATACTCAGCAATATCCTTCTTCATACCTGTCCACCAGAAATGTTACTTCAAATCCAGGTACATCTTGGTGTTGCCTGGGTGAATCGGGTAAGGCGAATCATGTGCCTCCTGAAGAATTAACTTCCTGATCTCTGGGTCATTGGGCACATACATGCGATCCTCAAACCATAAAGTTCCGTGTTCATCCTCATGAAAACCTTTGGCCTTTCCTTTACTCGTCTTTTCTTTTATCTCTGCGATTTCCTTATCAATCTTCTGAGCTTCTCGAATCTTTCCCTACAAGGTGGACTGAACTTCCAATGCTGCAAAGAAACCTCTCGGAACTATCTCCAAGCGAAGTTCTTGGAGATCATCGGCTAACTCCTGTGGTAATCCTCCGGTTATGAGAGTATTGACATAATTTTTGCGGCTCAAAGCGTCAGCCACAACATTGGCCTTTCCTGGATGATAATGCAGTTTCATGTCATAATCCTTTATGAGCTTCAACCATCTCCTGTACCTGAGGTTCAACTCCTTCTGCATGAAGATATACTTCAAACTCTTATGATCCGTGTAAACATCACAACGATTTCTGATAAGAAAATGTCTCTAGGTCTTAAGCACATGCACAACGACTGCTAAATCCAAATCATGCGTGGCATAATTCAACTTATGAGGTCGAAGCTGACGTGAGGCATATGAAACAACTCTTCCTTCGTGCATAAGAATGCCTCCAAGTCCCTGTCGTGAAGCGTCGCAATATACCTGGAAATCTTTGCATATATTCGGAAGAATTAGCACTGGGGCTGTAACCAAACGTTTCTTCATCTCCTGAAAACTGGCCTCACAATCATCTGTCCATTTGAACTTGGTGTCCTTCTTCAATAACTCAGTCATGGGCTTCGCAATCTTGGAAAAAATTCTCAATGAATCTCCGATAATATCTTGCGAGTCCAAGGACAGTGCGTATCTCTCCCACTGAGGTGGGTGCGGACTAAACCTTGGAAGGGTCTACTGCTACACCTTCTCCTGATATAACATGTCTGAGTAATCCGACTTCCTTCAACCAAAACTCACATTTGCTAAACTTGGCATATAGCTGATGTTCCCTGAGCTTCTCGAGAACCAAGCGCAAATGTTCCTTGTGTTCTTCTTCATTCTTTTCCTAGGAGAAGGGTCTATTTATTACCAAGTTTATGCCATTATTGAGAAGGTATCCCCAACTCAATCCCAAAAATTATCAAATAATAATAATAATATCCCAACAAAATTTATTAAGTAAAGTGATGAGATCAACCAATAACTCAAATACTATATAATCAAAATTGTCCATAACCGGGGACACGCCTAATCATGATTAGTTTGTACACTCTGCAGATGTTTGCTCACTTTTCCCCACAAGACTCGACCGCATCCATGATCGAAAGATCGAGACATAGACTTTCCAAAGAGGCCCCCTTAACCGATAGATAGGCCGGTACACCTACAATTCCCCTACACTTGCTAGCCCATCATGGAAAGGTTTCCCACAACTTACTTAACTATGCCAAAGCCCATAATGGCTTGTGGTTGCACACGGAAGTTTCTGAGCATGAATAATATTATGATCCCTTTGAGCCTGGGTGGCATTCCATAGGATGATCACACGGGTACCCTAGGATCTCCTAGGACAACACTGGATTCCCCAGGTGCCCACAACCAATCCACCCAGATGTGTATTAAAGTAGCCACCTTAAGTTTCCCTTAGTTATTATCTCTCACAACTTGCATGATTCTCACATACCAATCCCCGTCTACGAGCATGGCTAAGCAATATGAGCATAACGTATATTCCCGGGTGATCAAAGGTATTGGGTTCCTACCTCATCAACTACATAGCAATAACCACATGTTCCCAATCCTACTCATGCAATGTTTGAGGGTGTAACTAATGCATAGAAACCGGGTAATCAAAGGGTATGATCAAAGTGTAACTTGCCTTGCTGACGATCAGAAAACCCTAGAGATTCCTAGTTGCAAGCTTCACACTCTGGAAAATCTGCGGCGTGGGCGAGCGGCGGCTTCGGCGGCGGGTGCAGGCGACGGGTGGAGCAGCGGCGCGGCGTTGGCGGTGGGGCAGCAGCAGGCGGCGGCTGCGGTGGCGGCGGTGCGGCTTGAGGGAGAGAGAGGGGCCGGGGGCGGCGGCTTATATAGGAGCGGGTGCGGCGGCCTTGGAGGAGCGGGCAGCCGGGGCGGGCACGGCTCGGACTCCGGCTCGGCGATGGCGGAGGTAGGCGGCGCGACGGCTGGGCCGGCTGGGCTTCGGCCTAGTTCGGTCCGAAGTTTTATTAAAACATTTTTTCCAGAGACAAAAAATAAGAAAAACCTTATAGAATTATTTTTAAAAATTCCAAGAAAATTCACACAATTCCCTCCTAATTAAATGGGTAGGTGAACATTTTTCTGGACCTAAATGCCTAAAAATAAAATAATTTTTTGCACTAATAAAATAATTAAACACGCAAATAAAATCAAATAAAATATATTTTTATTCAAAAATAAATTTCCAACATTTCTTTACTATTTTTGAAGAAGTCATATAACCTTCTCTCTTTATTTTATTTATTTGAAATTATTGGGAAAATATGTTGAATAAAACTCTTTGATCCAATTGCCAATTTTGATAATTCAGAAATGGATTTTTGAGAAAACCTCCAACTGTCTCATTTGGTCCTTGAGTTGCTTAAGGTTTCTAGGATCAAAAATTCAAATAAAACAAATTTCAAAAATGCACAAATGATGAATGCATATGAATGATCTAAATAACATCCAAATTGAAAATTGGGATGTCACAAACCTACCCTCCTTAAGATGAATCTCGCTGAGGGAGTCCTGGATTAGGGGGTCTCCGGACGGTCGGACTATTGGAGTATGAAGATACGAGATTGAAGACTTTGTCCCGTGTCCGGATGGGACTCTACTTGGCGTGGAAGGCAAGCTAGGCAGTACGGATATGTATATCTCCTCCTTTGTAACCGACCTTGTGTAACCCTAGCCCCTCCGGTGTCTATATAAACCGGAGGGTTCTAGTCCATAGAAGAACATACAATCATACCATAGGCTAGCTTCTAGGGTTTAGCCTCTTTGATCTCGTGGTAGATTAACTCTTGTAATAATCATATCATCAAGAACAATCAAGCAGGACGTAGGGTATTACCTCCATCAAGAGGGCCCGAACCTGGGTAAACATCGTGTCCCCTGCCTCCTGTTACCATCCTCCTTAGACGCACAGTTCGGGACCCCCTACCCGAGATCCGCCGGTTTTGACACCGACATTGGTGCTTTCATTGAGAGTTCCACTGTGTCGTCACCATAAGGCTTGATGGCTCCTTCGATCATCGCTAGCGATGCGGTCCAGGGTGAGGCTTTCCTCCCCGGACAGATCTTCGTATTCGACGGCCTCCCACTACGGGCCAATTCGCTTGGCCATCTGGAGCAGATCGAAAGCTATGCCCCTGGCCATCAGGTCAGATTTGGAAACTTGAACTACATGGCCGACATCCGCGGAAACTTGATCTTCGACGGATTCGAGCCCATGCGGGACGCGCCGCACAGTCGCGACGAGCAAGACGTAACTCTGTCGTCGGACAGTGTTCGGGAGATCGCATCCGCAGCTACTCTGGCCGATAATCCGGAGAAAATCGCGCCATCTAAGAGCAGAGGGATAGACCCCGCCATGGAGGCCGCACTCTCAGTGGTGATAGAGCCAGATACTGACTTCACCCCTTTCGAGAGCCGCGTCGCCGAACCATTGGATTTATCCCCGGCCACGGACTCCGAGCCGCCTACATCCGTGCCTGTCAAATTTGACGGGGCGCCGATCATGGAGTTCACCTTTGCGGATATCTTTCAGCACTCACCTTTCGAAGATGTGCTAAATTCATTAAGGTCTCTCTCCTTGTCAGGAGAACCTTGGCCGAACTATGTCCGGCTAGAATGGGATGCGGACGACGAAGAAATTCGCTGCCCACCCACCACCCACTTAGTAGCAACTGTCGACGACCTAACCGACATGCTCGACTTCGACTCCGAAGACATCGATGGTATGGACGACGATGCAGGAGACGAACAGGAACCACCGCCCACAGGGCGCTGGACCGCCACTTCATCACATGATGTATACATGGTGGATACACCCAGAGAGGGCAATGGCAAAGAGACAGCGGAGGATGCCCCCTCCAAGAAACCCAAGCGCCGATGTCAGCAGCGCCGCTCTAAGTCCCGCCATAGCAAAAACAACGATAACAGCGCAAGAGGAAATAATAGTCCAATCGACTCTAGAAGAAACGATGACTGCACCACCCTGGCGGCAGAGCACGATCAAGATGCAAACTGCAGACATAGTATGGATCCGACGTCCGACCATGGCGACGCCAAGGATAAGCCTCATCAAACCCCGTCTGGGGAAGAAAACAGTCCGAACGAAGATGCACACATCATCTCGGAAACACAATTGGAGCAAGAAAACCTCCGCAGAAGGCTTATTGCCACAGCGAGGAGCCTAAAGAAACAGAAGCAAAGGCTCAAGGTTGCACAAGATACGCTCAACAGGAAGTGGAACAATGTAACAAAGTATGGTGGAAGTTACCATAAAAATAGCTATCCAAAGCGCAAGCTATTACCGGAATTCGATGATGAGGCCTTAGAGCCCATACAACCAAAAAGTGATATGGCCAACCGGGCGGATCCACCACCTTGTGAACGTGATAGAGCGGCTAACAAAGTCACGCATAAGTCAACACACGATCTACGTGAGAACTTGCGTCAAAAATCCGGCGCGACCAGATCTATCTATGGATCTAGGAAGCGCGCTACGGTACAAAACCAACACTGAATACTACAACCATCCTAACACCATGGCGCATCCCAATACAGGGGTGCCGCACACCCCTTATGTTTCACTGATGAGGTGCTGGGTCACGAATTCCCAAAGGGATTCAAACCGGTGAACATAGAGGCGTACGGCGGAACCACAGACCCTGGAGTCTGGATAGAGGACTTCATCCTCCATATTCATATGGCTCGTGGAGACGATCTCCATGGCATTAAATACTTGCCCCTCAAGCTTAAAGGGCCAGCTCGGCACTGGCTGAAAAGCCTCCCCGAAAACTCAATTGGAAGTTGGGAGGAGCTCGAGGACGCTTTTCGGGCCAATTTTCAAGGGACTTATGTCCAACCTCCGGATGCAGACGATTTAAGTCATATAATCCAACAGTCCGGAGAGTCCGCCCGAAAGCTTTGGAACAGGTTCCCCACCAAGAAGAACCAAATCGTCGACTGTCTGGACACCGAAGCCTTAGCAGCTTTTAAACACAGCGTCTGAGACGAATGGCTCGCCAGACACCTCAGCCAAGAAAAACCGAGAACAATGGCAGCCCTAACAAGCCTCATGACCCACTTTTGTGCGGGCGAGGACAGCTGGTTGGCCCATAGCAGCACCAGCGACCCAAGCACATCCGAAGTCGGGGATGGCAATGGTAAACCACGATGCAACAAAAACAAGCGTCGAATTAAAGAAGGTACCCCAGATTACACGGCGGTAAACGCCGGATTCAGGGGCTCCCGACCAGGTCAGCGGAAAAAGCCTTTCAAAGGCAGCAGAGAAGGACAATCTAGCCTAAACAAAATTCTTGACAAACTCTATCAGATTCATGGCACCCCAGACAAACCTGCAAATCATACCCACCGAGAATGTTGGGTCTTCAAGCAGGTTTGCAGGCTCATCCTCATCTTCGCTTGGTGTCTCTTCCCCTTTCTTTTTAGATTAAGACCCTGCGTAAACCTTTTTTTACTATCTCTTGTTGCTCACATCCTCCGGATACCCCACACAACCGAGAAGGATGCTGGCGTTATTGGCATGTGGCCACGCCAGGATTTTTCACATACCTGGACACATGGGGTTTCTTATTAAGGGCATTGTTTAGCCCGGTATATGTTATAAAGACCGAACACCTTAGGGAGTGTTCGGCGTTGCGAGTTTGGCCCTATATGCATCAGCTCCGAATCATGTCTTTGGTCAAATGTTGGGTTTGCCCAGCTCCCACGTTTTGGTACCCTGCGTTCCGTTATATCGGCTAAGGTAGCACTGGGAGAACTACTGCGATTGTGCCCTGGTTCATCTGGATGAGCAGCTCAGTAGAGAAAGCCGAAAACTAATTGTCATGATATAGCGAGAGACTGGTTAACCACTCGATGACTCATCAGAATCTTCGGAATTCCTCCGCATTAACGAAGGGCCATTTCCCAGTCATGTACATACGTGCCCGTATTCGGACGAGCGCAGAAGTACCAAGGGCTATATAGTAGCCCCACTGTCAAACTCCTATGGCTAAGTGAAAGTGTTAACGTAGTCCGATTGCCTCGTTCACTGCGCTATCACCTCCTCGGACCAAGACGTTGGATCAAGTGTGGATATGCATCTTTTGCAAACACCCCCGCATTATATGCGTGGGGGCGGAAGCCGACGACTGCAAACTTTCAGGTTATACACATATATACATAAACGGCTGCACAGGAGGCATCATAGTACTTTCGGGCAAAAGTATAAATACAGCCTTGATAATTTAGTAAAACATTGTTTGTATAATGGGAATACATGTCACTGGAACATAATATTCTTCGAGCACTGAGCCTCTATGGAACGAGCGCCTTCAAGAACTTCTTCAAAGTAGTGCTCGGCAGCCACTCGGCCTACGGTCGAACCCTGTGTCGCAACAGTGGTGGCCTCCATCTCCGCCCAGTATGTCTTGACATGGGCAAGGGCCATCTGCGCACCTTCTATGCACGTCGATCTCTTTATAGTATCAGATGCGTGGCACAGCACCAAGGAATTGTTGCACTAAGCTAAAGTAGCTATTCGGCCTTGGCCCTCCCGGCCACAGGTGATCCACAATGGACCTCATGGCAAGTCCGGACAACCTATGGAGCTCGGCCCACTCGGCTAATCGCTCATTCAACATCAGCGGATGGACTAGAGCGTGAAACTGTGCTAGAACAGCCTTTCCACTTCGGGACCTTTCTGATCCTTGAAGTACTCGGCCGCATCAGTAGCACTTGCAGCCAAATCCATGTACGTGTCCCTAGAACTCCATAGCCGGTCCAGAGGAGCATACTTAGGATCTCCGAACTTAGTCCACAACAAGAAGGGCTTCCTAGACACGATATCTGCAGCTTGATTCAGCTCCTCCTTCGTCGCTCTAATTTTGGAGCGGGCTTCCTTGGCAGCCACCAGGGCCTTCTCCAGGTCCGTCGCCTTCGCTCGGTTTTCTTCTTCAAGAAGCTGGTAACGGTCAGCGGCATCTTTTAACTCTACATCCATCTTGGCTATTTCTTCCTTGCTCTCGCAATGCGCGGCCTGTTCGCCCCTTAACTCTTCGGCCGCCTTTAGAGCGGCCGCATTGCTACTCCTTGCTTGCTCCTTGGCTCGGGCAAGCTCCGCCCGAAGGGTCTCCACGGTGGCAGCTCCATCTGCAGTCACAACATATTAAAGATACTGGCATCATGCTACTCTTATTATGTGATGATCACCAGAAAAATCACTCACCCTGTGCCTCGTCAAGCCGTTTGTTGACAAGGACGATGTCGACATCTGCCGCATCAAGTTGCCGCTTTAGCTCGGCAAACCCATCAGTCCGACTAGCCACCGGAGCTTCAGCCACCTGCACATAAAGGCGGTCTGGTTATTACCTGGGACTATGATCCTCTATTTGCCACCATTTTCGACGACAACCAGAGTCTCAGGGGCTACTATCTGCATAGGGCATACCTAATGTATGCGGTACTGTTAAAAACATACATTATTTCACGTACCTTGAAGCCTTTCAGCAGACTCATAAAGGCTTCATGCAAACCGCTTTCAGCGGATGAAATCCTTTCAATTATCGTACCCATTAGCGTACGATGCGCTTCCAAGATGGCCGCTTGCCCCAGAAGATCCTTCAGCGCATCCGACCGCACACTGTACGGACCCTTGCTGTCGCTCTCCCTAGGAGCCGGATACTGGGGATTCCGGCTAGCCAAGGGGTTATCCTCTGGCCCTAGTGGATCCAGAGATACCCTTTGCGACGACACTTCAAGGTCGCCTGCTTCTTGAGGCGAGGTGTCCGGGGGAGGCGTTTCGCTCTCCATCATCTCCGGAAGAAGATCCCCCGAAGATGAACTCTGTCGAGAAGGGCTATGATCCGGAATACAATTTATAAGCATCGGTTATTGTCTTCGGAAGTAAGGTAGGATGTTTTCACTATTAAGTACTTTTCGATTACTTACAGCTCGGCAGAGGACTGATCCCCGCGCGGACATTGTGCGGCAAGAATACCCTCCGAGGTAGGACCCTCTGATGAAGATTTCTTCTCCCATTTGGAAACCTTAGTTTTCGGATCTTCAGAGGTAGTCCTCCTCCTTCCCCGGGGAGAGAGAATGTCAGATTCTTCCCTTTGATTGTCCTCCCTCACGGAGGTGCTCATTCCCCCGGCTGGAATAAGTAGCGAGTGTGGCCCGCTTTCACCCTCTTTATTCCCCCCATCATCTTCCTTTGAGGACACTGGATAAGGCGCCGGCTTGAGCATCTTGTCCAGTACCAGATTGTCCAAGCCCTTAGGAAGGGGGGCCGAACAAATGATCATCATCGCCTTTGTTATCCAATCCTGGTCAAAAGGCGGCTCTTTAGAATGATGCCATGATAAATAAAAGGATAGCAGGTTCGGCATGGGATTACTTACTTGGGCAGCGGGGCGGTTGCAGCTCAGAACCACGTCCTCGGTGGTCTCCGGACACTCTATTTGGGGTCCGAAGAATGATTTGTACATATCTTCGTGCGTCATGCCGAGGAAATGCTGAATAGCACTCGGTCCTTCCGGGTTGAATTCCCACATGCGGAGGGGCCGGCGTTTGCAAGGCTGGACTCAACGAACTAGCATAACTTGCATTACCATAACCAGACTGAAATCTCTCTCAAATAGATCTCGGATACGGCTTTGCAGTATTGGCACGTCCTTGGCTGGACCCCAGCTCAGCCCCCTGCTGATCCATGACATCAGTTGCGGTGGGAGGGCTCGAGCGAAAGGTGGGGGCAGCTACCCACTTGGCACTTCGGGGAGCTGTGACGTAAAACCACTCCCGGTGCCACAATCCGGACACCTCTGGGAAGGAACCCTTTGGCCATGGAGCGTTAGCGATTTTGCTTATTAAAGCACCTCTGCATGCTGCGTACCGCCCCTCGATCATCTTCGGCTTCACATCGAAGGTCTTGAGCCACAGGCCAAAGTGAGGGGTAATGCGGAGGAAGGCCTCACATACGACAATAAATGACGAGATGTGAAGTGCTACCTCTTGAGCACTGCGTTGGATTTCCCCGAAGAGGAAGGGATGATGCAACAAAGTAGCATAAGTATTTCCCTCAGTTTTTGAGAACCAAGGTATCAATCCAGTAGGAGGCTACGCTCGAGTCCCTCGTACCTACACAAAAACAATAGCTCAACAAAACCAACACGCTTAGGAGTTGTCAATCCCTTCACGCTCACTTACGAAAGTGAGATCTGATAGAGATAATAAATAATAATTTTTTGGTATTTTTGGTATAGAGATGCAAAGTAAATAAAGTAAAAGCAAAGTACAAGCAAAGCAATATTAAAGTGATGGAGATTGATATGATGAGAAAGAGACCCGGGGACCATAGGTTTCAAGAGTGGCTTCTCTCAAGAGCATAAGTATTCTACGGTGGGTGAACAAATTACTGTTAAGCAATTGACAGAATTGAGCATAGTTATGAGAATATATAGGTACGATCATGTATATAGGCATCACGTCCGAGACAAGTAGACCGAAACGATTCTGCATCTACTACTATTACTCCACTCATCGACCGCTATCCAGCATGCATCTAGAGTATTAAGTTAAAAACAGAGTAACGCCTTAAGCAAGATGACATGATGTAGAGGGATAGTTTCATGCAATATGATAAAAACCCGATCTTGTTATCCGCGATGGCAATAATACAATACGTGCCTTGCTGCCCCTTCCGTCATTGGGAAAGGACAATGCAAGATTGAACCCAAAGCTAAGCACTTCTCCCATGGCAAGAACAACCAATCTAGTAGGCCAAACCAAACTGATAATTCGAAGAGACTTGCAAAGATAACCAATCATACATAAACGAATTCAGAGAAGATTCAAATATTATTCATAGATAGACTTGATCATAAACCTACAATTCATCGGTCTCAACAAACGCACCGCAAAAAGAAGGTTACATCGAATAGATCTCCATGAGAGAGGGGGAGAACATTGTATTGAGATCCAAAAAGAGAGAAGAAGCCATCTAGCTACTAGCTATGGACCCGTAGGTCTGAAGTAAACTACTCACACTTCATCGGAGGGGATTGTGAGGGAGTCCTGGATTAGGGGGTCTCCGGACAGCCGGACTATATCCTTTGGCCGGACTGTTGGACTAGGAAGATACAAGATTGAAGACTTCGTCCCGTGTCCGGATGGGACTCTACTTGGTGTGGAAGGCAAGCTAGGCAATACGGATATGTATATCTCCTCCTTTGTAACCGACCTTGTGTAACCCTAGCCCCTTTGGTGTCTATATAAACCGGGAGGGTTTAGTCCGTAGGACAACATACAATCATACCATAGGCTAGCTTCTAGGGTTTAGCCTCTCCTATCTCGTGGTAGATCAACTCTTGTAATACTCATATCATCCAGAATAAATCAAGCAGGACGTAGGGTTTTACCTCCATCAAGAGGGCCCGAACCTGGGTAAAACATCGTGTCCCTGCCTCCTGTTACCATCCGCCTTAGACGCACAGTTCGGGACCCCCTACCCGAGATCCGCCGGTTTTGACACCGACATTGGTGCTTTCATTGAGAGTTCCTCTGTGTCGTCGCCGTTAGGCTTGATGGCTCCTACGATCATCGATAGCGATGCAGTCCAGGGTGAGACTTTTCTCCCCGGACAGATCTTTGTGTTCGGCGGCTTCGCACTGCGGGCCAACTCGCTTGGCCATCTGGAGCAGATCGAAAGTTACGCCCCTGGCCACCAGGTCAGGTTTGGAAGCTTAAACTACACGGCCGATATCCGCGGAGACTTGATCTTCGACGGATTCGAGCCCCTGCCTTGTGCGTCACACGGTCACGATGAGTACGATTTAGCTCTACCATCGGACAGTGTTCAGGAGATCGCACCGGCAGCCGCTCCGACCCTCAATTCGGAGCCAGTTGCGCCGTCCATGGACGGGTGGATGGACCCCGCCACGGAGGCCTTATCCTCAGCGGCGATCGAGCCGAACATCGACCTTACCCTGCACGAGAGCCGTGTTGTCAAACTGCCGGATCCTTCTCCGGCCACGGACTCCGAACCGCCTGCGCCCGTTCCTAGCGAATCCGATTGGGCGCCGATCATGGAGTTTACCTCCGCGGATATTTTTCAGCACTCGCCCTTTGGCGACATACTGAACTCATTAAGGTCTCTCTCCTTGTCAGGAGGATCCTGGCCGAACTATGTCCGGCAGGATTGGGATGCGGATGACGAAGAAATTCGCTGCCCACCCACCACCCACTTAGTAGCCACTGTCGACGACTTAACCGACATGCTCGACTTCGACTCCGAAGACATCGACGGTATGGACGACGATGCGGGAGACGAAGAGGAACCACTGCCCACAGGGCACTGGACAGCCACCTCATCATACGATATATACATGGTGGACACACCCAAAGAAGGCAATGGCGACGAGACAGCGGAGGATGACCCCTCCAAGAAGCAACCCAAGCGCCGACGTCAGCGGCGCCGCTCTAAGTCCCGCCAAAGCAAAAGTGGTGATACCGGCACAGGAGATAATAGCACTCCGGATAGTGCCGAAGATGGCAATAATCCCCTCCAGCACGATTTAGGGCAGGAGGATGGAGAGGCCAGCCCTCCTGAGAGAGCGGCAGATGAGGAGGATGATAATTACATGCCTCCCTCCGAAGACGAGGCAAGCCTCGACGATGACGAATTCGTCGTGCCAGAGGATCCCGTCGAACAAGAGCGCTTCAAGCGCCGGCTTATAGCCACGGCAAATAGCCTTAAGAAGAAGCAGCACCAGCTTCAAGCTGATCAAGATCTGCTAGCCGACAGATGGACTGAAGTCCTAGTGGCCGAGGAATATAAACTCGAACGCCCCTCCAAGAGTTACCCAAATGTAGGTTGCTACCCCGACTGCAGGAAGAAGCGTATGACGCGGCTGACCGGCCACCTCGTGGCCACGACAGAGAGGCATTCCAGCTAAAAGCTCAGCCTACACCCCGATGCCATTCAAATAAAAAGGCATGGGGAAATACGCCAGACCTGCGAGATGTATTGGAGGACAAAGCAAAACATGCAAGATCGATCTATGGATCATGAGGGTGTGCCACTGCGCGAGACGACAATCGTCACGCCGGATATAGTAAAAGTAAATCCGGCCGGGCCGAGCACAGCGGGCAAGACTCATTGGAGCTGCGTCGCGATATAGCCCAGTACAGAGGCGCCACACACCCCTTATGCTTCACAGACGAAGTAATGGATCATCAAATCCCAGAGGGTTTCAAACCCGTAAATATAGAATCATACGACGGCACAACAGATCCTGCGGTATGGATCGAGGATTTCCTCCTGCATATCCACATGGCACGCGGTGATGATCTACACGCCATTAAATACCTCCCACTCAAACTCAAAGGACCAGCTCGGCATTGGCTCAATAGCTTGCCAGCACAGTCCATCGGCTGTTGGGAAGATCTAGAAGCCGCATTCCTCGACAACTTTTAGGGCACTTACGTGCGACCACCAAATGCCGATGACTTGAGCCACATAATTCAGCAGCCAGAGGAATCGGCTAGGCAATTCTGTACACGGTTCCTAACAAAGAAAAATCAAATCGTCCACAGTCCGGATGTAGAGGCCCTAGCAGCTTTCAAGAACAACATCCATGATGAGTGGCTAGCCCGGCAACTTGGTCAGGAAAAGCCAAAATCTATGGCAGCCCTCACGACACTCATGACCCACTTTTGTACGGGAGAAGACAGCTGGCTGGCTCACAGTAATAACATATCAAAGAACCATGGTACTTCGGATACCAAGGACGGAAATAGCAGGTCACGTCGCAACAAACATAAACGCCGCATTAACAGCGGCAATACCGAGGATACGGCAGTCAATGCCGGATTCAATGGCTCTAAACTCGGTCAGCGGAAAAAGCCATTCAAAAGAAGCACTCTGGGCCCGTCCAGTTTGGACCATATACTCGATTGCTCGTGTCAAATACACGACACCCCGACAAGCCAGCCAACCACACCAACAGGGATTGTTGGGTGTTCAAGTAGGCCGGCAAGTTAATTGCCGAAAACAAAGATAAGGGGCCGCATAGAGATGACGAGGAGGAGCCCCGGCAGCTGAATACCGGAGGACAGAAGAGGTTCCCCCACAAGTGCGGACGATGAACATGATATGCGCAACCCACATCCCCAAGAGGGAGCGGAAGCGTGCGCTCAGGGACGTATATGCGTTGGAGCCAGTCGCCCCAAAGTTCAACCCATGGCCCTCCTGTCCGATCACCTTCGATCGCAGGGACCGCCCCACTAGTATCCGTCATGGAGGATTTGCCGCACTGGTCCTAGACCAATCATTGACGGATTTCACCTCACTCGAGTCCTTATGGATGGCGGCAGCAGCCTGAACCTGCTTTACCAGGACACAGTGCGCAAAATGGGTATAGACCCCTCAAGGATCAAACCCACAAAAACGACCTTTAAAGGTGTCATACCAGGTGTAGAGGCCCATTGCACAGGCTCGGTCACACTGGAAGTGTTCTTTGGATCCCCGGATAACTTCTGAAGCGAGGAGTTAATCTTCGACATAGTCTCGTTCTGCAGTGGCTATCATGCACCGCTCGGGCGAACTGCATTTGCAAGATTCAGTGCGGTACCGCATTATGCATATCTCAAGCTCAAGATGCCAGGACCTCGGGGGGTCATCACAGTCAATGGAAACACAGAGCGCTCTCTCCGCACAGAGGAGCACACTGCGGCCCTCGCAGCAGAAGCACAAAGCAGCCTCTTAAGGCAATCCACTAGTTCGGCGATTAAGGACCCGGGCAACTTCAAGCGCGCCCGGAGTAATCGGCAACTGGACTGCCTGGCACGTCCCGAGCTCACATAGCAATGCGGCCCCCACCCCGGTCCCACCCAAACGGCGAAATCCATGCCACGCGTACATAATTACGCATTAAAAATACCATGGGCACATGTGGGAAGGGGTGCACGACTGCGGTGCGCTCCAAGACGCGGCTTAAACTGCACTAGGGGCTTCCCGCTTTGTTATTTTTCTCTTTCAGGACTTTAATCTCTGGAAACCCTGTCCGGCAGTATGATTGCCGAACACATGATGCAGCAACCAAGGAGGTAGAAAGCTACGTCACACCACGGAACTCCTAGGTGGATTACGATAACGAGTGAAATACTTGCTTTAATATTATTCCTCAGCTTGCCCTTGGAGGGGACATAGTCCTACTTTTTGCTTATCGCACTACCTGTATCATTCTGCTCTAACGCACATTTTTTAATAAACAATGCATTGCATTAAGGCTTTTATTGCATTCTTCTTTATATATATATATATGTTCATTCGTGACATCCAGCACCCATACACTCTGGTACGGCCAATACGCTAGGGGCTTAAGCATACCCCATAATACGGCGTGAGAAGTCCGAACACTTTTGACAGTGCGGCACCCCGAACTTATAGCATTATATGCATCTGCTCCGAATCATGTCTTGGGTCAATAGTTGGGTTTGCCCGACTCCCATGTTTTGGTACCTTACGTTCTGCTATATCGGCTAAGGTAGCACTGGGATAACTACTGCGATTGTGCCCCGGTTCTGCTGGGCTAAGCACCTCAGTAGAGAAAGCTAAAACTGACTGTCATGATAAGGCGAGAGACTGGTCGCTGTTCGAGAGGTTTTCGAGTCCTTAAAGACTTATGCCGCTTAGAGCGAGGAGTCGGCCCTGTCCGGCTTAAGGCGTGTATCGCGCCCCAGATCCGGCCTTCCGAATACTAGGGGCTTCGCCGAAATTTAGAATTATAGAATTCTATGGCTAAGTGAGAGTGATAACGCATTATAGTCTGATTGCCTTGTTCGTTGTGCTGAGCACCTCCCTCGAAGGACCCAAAAATGGGAACAAGAGTGCTCAGGTTTATGCCGAACACCCCAACACTCGTGGCATGGGGGCAGAAGCCGACGACTAGCCATCTCTCAGATTTGATAAATAGCCGAACAAAAGGTAATATTTTAAATTCAAACAAGCATTGCATAGCGCATATGAACAAGTTTTCATAAATACAGGATTACACGAGCGAATTTACTCGAATATTATATCTTTCGTACACTCGTCTGCTACGAGACGAGCACCCTTCAGGACACCCTCATAGTACCTCTTGGGGTGGCGATGCTCCTTGCCCTTCGGCGGCCCTTCCTTAATCAGCTTCACGGCGTCCAACTTGGCCCATTGCACCTTCACACGGGCGAAAGCCCGGCATGCACCTTCGATGCAGACGAACTGCTTGATGACTTCCAGCCGTGGGCAGGCATCCACAAGCCGCCTCACCAGGCCGAAGTAGCTGTTGGGAAGGGTGTCGCCAGGCCAGATCCAGACTATAAAGCCCTTCATGGCCTGTTCGGCCGCCTTGTGCAGCTCGAACAGTTGCTTCAGCTGGTCGCTCAGAGGCATCGGGTGTTCGGTCCCAGTATACTGAGACCAGAACAGCTTCTCCGTTGAGCTTCCCTCCCCGACCTGGTAAAACTGTGCGGCATCCGACACGCTGCGGGGCAAATCTGTGAATGCTCCTGGAGAGCTCCGGATTCGGGTAAGTAATAGGTAATTTACTTTCACATGCTTGCTTTGCATATAGAATGCCTTACCCGCCGCTATCTTCTTCATCACATCAATCTCCTGGAGGGCCTTTTGGGCTTCGGCCTTGGCATTCTTTGCGCTCTCAAGGGTCGTGGCAAGCTCGGACTCTCGCGTCTTCAAGTCAAGCTCCAACGCCTCATGCTTCGTCACGAGAGCGTGGAGCTCTTGCTGCACCTCGCCCACCCATGCCTCGTGCCTTTCTCGCTCGGTGCGCTCCTTGGCCGCTTTGTTTTCGGCCTCGGATAGCGCTTGCTTCAGGGTCGCCACCTCGGTCGTGGCCCCTGGCAAATTTACGATGATCCTGTCATTTTGCAATCGCATTCTCTTTATACATATCCATAGACTAGGTACAACTTACCTTTGTTCTCCTCGAGCTGCCTCTTGGCAAGGCCGATCTCGTCCTTGGACCCATTAAGGTCCTGCTTCAGTGCGGCGACCTCCACAGTTAGTGTGGCAGAGGCCAGCAGCGAAGCCTGCATACACATATTGACATACTTATATTAGACTCCTGCGATATTGTTTGATCATCCGTTCGGCTTTTCTTTGTGAACACTGAACAGAGCATCAGGGGCTACTATCTATGCGGTAATATTTTTCCCCATATTTCGAAAACTTACCTCAAAGCCTGTTAGAAGGCTGGCACAGGCTTCAGTCAGTCCGCTCTTGGCAGATTGAACCTTCTAGACCACCGCACTCATAATAGTGCGGTGCTCTTCGTTGATGGAAGCACTGCGAAGCGCTCCTAGCAGATTGTCCGGTGCCTCTGGATGGACAGAGGTCACTAGCACATGCATCTTGCCCCTTTTGGAAGGAGGCCGCCTGCCCAAGTACGGAACCACTGGGGGTTCCGGCGCGGTGTTCGGTTGAGGGCCGAACCGGGAGCCCTCGGGAGCCTTGCTCCCTCTGTTCCTGGAGTCCGGATGGTCGCCTTGAGGCACCTCCGGGACTGTCTCCCCTCGACCCGGTGCCTCTTGAGACAATACCTCGGTGTTGTCCGCAGGGCAAGGGGAGGTGGCGGTCGGAAGTGGATTGCTATCCATATCCGACGAGCCCAGGGAGCCATCCGATGATACATCGATACGGGCTCGTGGCGGTCTTCATAGTCATAATTCGGCGTTAGGAGAAGCAGTGCGACAAAGGAATGCTATGAGTTACTCTGGTATCCGAATACTTACGACTTCGCCAAGGGCTTGGCCTTGAGCAGCCACTCGTCTTCGCCTTCGGCGGTGGTGGTGTAGTAGTCCGGAAGGAGAGTCCTTCCCTTCTTGGACTCTTCGGCCCCCCCAGTAGGGGGCCTTCCTTTTCTTGCCCCCCCTGACTGGAGGGGGAGCATCTTCATCTTCCTCCTCGTCTTCGGGGGAGGAGTGCGTCGCGGAGTTATCGGACGATGAGTCTGATAACACCTGGCGCCGGGAGCTCTTTCGGGTTCCCTTGGCCTTCTTGGTCTCCTCCGGCACCTTGTAAGGAGCCGGAGTCAGCATCTCCGTCAGGAGAGTGTCCGCAGTGTCTTCGGGCAAAGGGGTCGGACAGTTAATCTGCCCCGACGTCTCCCTCCAATCCTGGCAAAGGCATGGAGCTCAGACCCCGCACATGGTTAAGCTAGGGGAAATAAATATCCTACCAGATGTATAGAACTCACCGAATGCGCTTGGCGCTTCGTGCTAAGCCCGCGGTCCTCGGTGAGGGAGGGAGGGACCTCGGCGCCCTTGAACAGCACCTTCCAGACGTCCTTGTGCGTCGTGTCGAAGAGCTCGCTCAGAATCTGGTGCTGGGCTGGGTCGAACTCCCACAAGTTGAAGTCCCGTTGTTGGCACGGGAGGATCCGGTGGATGAGCATGACCTGGACTATGTTGACGAGCTTGAGCTTCTTGCTTGCCATGTTCAGGACACATTTCTGGAGTCCGTCTACCTCCACCGATGAACCCCACGACAAGCCCTTCTCTTTCCAGGAAGTGAGCCGTGTGGGGAATCCGGATCGAAACTTGGGGGCAGCCACCCATTTGGTGTCGTGCGGCTCGGTGATGTAGAACCACGCCGATTGCCACCCCTTTATGGTCTCCATGAAGGAGCCTTCAAGCCATATAACGTTGGGCATCTTGCCCACCATGGCTCCGCCGCATTCTGCTTGTTGGCCGCCCACCACCATCGGCTTGATATTGAAGGTCTTTAACCATAGGCCGAAGTGGGGCCGGATGCGGAGGAAAGCCTCACACATGATGATGAACGCCGAAATGTTGAGGACGAAGTTCGGGGCCAAATCATGAAAGTCCAGCCCGTAGTAGAACATGAGACCACGGACGAATGGATGGAGGGGAAACCCCAGTCCGCGGAGGAAGTGGTGGAGGAAAACTACCCTCTCATGAGGTTCAGGGGTAGGAACGATCTGCCCCGCAGCAGGCAGCCGATGCACTTTATTTGCGGCCAAGTATCCGGCTCCGCGCAGCTTCTTGACGTGTCTCTCCATAACGGAGGAAGCCATCCATTTGCCTCCTGCTCCAGATATGATTGGAGAAGGTTGAGGGGAAGGATGTGGGCTTGGGCGTTGGAGCTCGAGTGCGCAAGAGTGGATGAGCAAGGAGGAAGAAGGCGTGGGTAGAAAAAGGTTAAACCTTGTCCCTTTATAAGGGCGGCCGAAACTGTGCGCCCCCACTAGCCTGGTAAAACTCGCTTATCTCCCAAGTGCCGTAATCGATGGCACGGTTGGGTTGCCCACGCCCATATTGATGAGAATCCCGTGATAAGGGGAACACGATCTATGCTTTGACAAGACGTGTCAAGAAACTACCTCGCGTTATGTGCGGGGCAAGTTAAAGAAAAGCGGTTCGAATAATCGCCGAGCCATGGCATGATGTCATGTTGCCAAAACATGTCGGCAGATTAGATTTCTGGAAGAATTATTCTCTCTATGGTGGTATGTGGAACTTATTTTGCAGGGTCGGACACTATCTTTTTATTTGAAATCTTCTGTGGTATATCTGGAGGAGGAACCCGCCTTGCAATGCCAAAGACAACACTGCGCACCGGACTCGTCGTCATTGAAGCCCGGTTCAGGGTCTACTGAGGGAGTCCTGGATTAGGGGGGTCTCCGAACAGCCGGACTATATCCTTTGGCCGGACTGTTGGACTATCAAGATACAAGATTGAAGACTTCGCCCCGTGTCCGAATGGGACTCTACTTGGCGTGGAAGGCAAGCTAGGCAATACGGATATGTATATCTCCTCCTTTGTAACCGACCTTGTGTAACCCTAGCCCCCTCTGGTGTCTATATAAACCGGAGGATTTAGTCCGTAGGACACATACAATCATACCATAGGCTAGCTTCTAGGGTTTAGCCTCTCCGATCTCGTGGTAGATCAACTCATGTAATACTCATATCATCAAGAATAAATCAAGCAGGACTTAGGGTTTTACCTCCATCAAGAGGGCCCAAACCTGGGTAAAACATCGTGTCCCCTGCCTCCTGTTACCATCCGCCTTAGACGCACAGTTCGGGACCCCCTACCCGAGATCCACCGGTTTTCACACCGACAGCTTGGATGATGATGTAGAAGCCGTCTGTGATCGATGCCCCTCTGGCGGAGCTCCGGAACAGGCCCCAAGATGGGATCTCGTGGATACAGAAAGTTGCGGCGGTGGAATTAGATTTTTGGCTTCGTCCCCGATCGTTTGGGGGTACGTGGATCTATATAGGAGGAAGAAGTATGTCAGTGGAGCTTCGAGGGGCCCACGAGGCAGGGGCGCGCCCTAGGAGGGGGCGCGCCCTACCCTCGTGACCACCTCGTGGCTTTCTTGACGGGGGGTCCAAGTCTCCTAGATCTTATCTGATGAGAAAATCACATTTCCGAAGGTTTCATTCCGTTTGGAGTCCATTTGATATTCCTTTTCTTCGAAACCCTAAACAGGCAAAAACAGCAATTCTGGGCTGGGCCTCCGGTTAATAGGTTAGTCCCAAAAATAATATAAAAGTGGAAAATAAAGCCCAATAATGTTTAAAACAGTAGATAATATAGCATGGAGCAATCAAAAATTATAGATACGTTGGAGACGTATCAAGCATCCCCAAGCTTAATTCCTGCTCGTCCTCGAGTAGGTAAATGATAAAAACATAATTTTTGATGCGGAGTGCTACTTGGCATAATTTTAATGTAATTCTTCTTAATTTTGGTATGAATATTCAGATCCGAAAGATTCAAGACAAAAGTTCATATTGACATAAAAATGATAATACTTCAAGCATACTAACTAAGCAATTATGTCTTCTCAAAATAACATGGCCAAAGAAAGTTCATCCCTACAAAATCATATAGTTTAGTCATGTTTCATTTTTGTCACACAAGAATGCTATCATCATGCAGAACCCCGATGACAAGCCAAGCAATTGTTTCATACTTTATTAATCTCAAACCTATAAACTTTCACGCAATATATGAGAGCGAGCCATGGACATAGCACTATGGGTGGAATAGAATATAATGAAGGGGGGTTATGTGGAGAAGACAAAAAAGGAGAAAGTCTCACATCAACGAGGCTAATCAATGGGCTATGGAGATGCCCACCGATTGATGTTAATGCAAGGAGTAGGGATTGCCATGCAACGGATGCACTAGAGCTATATATGTATGAAAGCTCAACAAAAGAAACTAGTGGGTGTGCATCCAACTTGCTTGCTCACGAAGACCTAGGGCACTTGAGGAGGCCCATTGTTGGAATATACAATCCAAGTTTTATAATGAAAAATTCCCACTAGTATATGAAAGTGATAACATGAGAGACTCTCTACTATGAAGATCATGGTGCTACTTTGAAGCACAAGTGTGGTAAAAGGATAGTAACATTGTCCCTTCTCTCTTTTTCTCTCATTTTTTTGGGCCTTCTCTTTTTTATGGTCTTTCTCTTTTTTTATTCCTCACTTGGGACAATGCTCTAATAATGATGATCATCACACTTCTATTTATTTACAACTCAATGATTACAACTCGATACTAGAACAAAGATGACTCCATGTGAATGCCTCCGGCGGTGTACCGGGATATGCAATGAACCAAGAGTGACATGTATGAAAGAATTAGGAACGGTGGCTTTGCCACAAATACTATGTCAACTACATGATCATGCTAAGCAATATGACAACGATGAATGTGTCATGATGAACGGAATGATGGAAAGTTGCATGGCAATATATCTTGGAATGGCTATGGAAATGCCATAATAGGTAGGTATGGTGGCTGTTTTGAGGAAGATATAAGGGGGTTTATGTGTGAAAGAGCGTATCATATCACGGGGTTTGGATGCACCGGCGAAGTTTGCGCCAACTGTCAATGTGAGAAAGGGCAATGCATGGTACCGAAGAGGCTAGCAAGGGTGGAAGGGTGAGAGTGCGTATAATCCATGGACTCAACATTAGTCATAAAGAACTCACATAATTATTGCAAAAATCTACAAGTCATCAAAAACCTTGGCACTACACGCATGCCCCTAGGGGGATAGATTGGTAGGAAAAGACCATAGCTCGTCCCCGACCGCCACTCATAAGGAAGACAATCAAATAACACCTCATGTTTCAAATTTGTTGCATAATGTTTACCATACGTGCATGCTACGGGACTTGCAAACCTCAAAACAAGTATTTCTCAATTTCACAACTACCCAACTAGCATGACTTTGATATTATTTCCTCCATATCTTAAAACAATCACCAAGCATCAAACTTTTCTTAGTATTCAACACACTCATAAGAAAGTTTTATTATTAATCTTGCATACCAAGCATATTAGGATTTTAAGAAAATTACCATGCTATTAAGACTCTCAAAATAATCTAAGTGAAGCATGATATAACAATAGTTTCTATAAAACAAATCCACCACCGTGCTCTAAAAGATATAAGTGAAGTACTAGAGCAAAATTATAAAGCTCAAAAGATATAAGTGAAGCACATAGAGTATTCTATAAAATTCCAAATCATGTATTGATCTCTCAAAAGGTGTGTACAGAAAGGATGATTGTGGTAAACTAATAAGCAAAGACTCAAATCATAACAGACGCTCCAAGCAAAACACATATCATGTGGTGAATAAAAATATAGCTCCAAGTAAAGTTACCGATGGAAGTAGATGAAAAAGGGGATGCCGTCCAGGGCATCCCCAAGCTTTGGCTTTTAGGTGTCCTTATATTATCTTGGGGGTGCCATGGGCATCCCCAAGCTTAGGTTCTTTCCACTCCTTGTTCCATAATCCATCAAATCTTTACCCAAAACTTGAAAACTTCACAACAGAAAACTTAAAGTAGAAAACTCGTGAGCTCCGTTAGCGGAAGAAAACAAAAGACCACTTCAAGGTACTGTAATGAACTCATTCTTTATTTATATTGGTGTTATACCTACTGCATTCCAACTTCTCTATGGATTATAAACTATTTTACTAGCCATAGATTCATCAAAATAAGCAAACAACACACGAAAAACAGAATCGGTCAAAAACAGAACAGTCTGTAGTAATCTGTAGCTAGCACAAGATCTGGAACCCCAAAAATTCTAAAATAAACTGCTGGACGTGAATAATTTATCTATTAATCATATTCAAAAAGAATTAACTAAATATCACTTTCCAAATAAAAATGACAGCAGTTCCTGTGAGCGCTAAAGTTTCTGTTTTTAACAGCAAGTTCAATCAAGACTTTCCCCAAGTCTTCCCAACGGTTCTACTTGTCACAAACACTAATTAAACACAAAAAACACAACCAAAACAGAGGCTAGATAATTTATTTATTGCTAAACAGGATCAAAATTCAAAGAATAAAAATAAAATTGGGTTGCCTCCCAACAAGCGCTATCGTTTAACGCCCCCAGCTAGGCATAACAAGCAAGAATAGATCTAGGTATTGCCATCTTTAGTTTTCAAATTTTTAGCAGAATCAAGCTCGAATCCGGGAGGTTCTTTACGTTTCCCTTCATATTCTTAAATTTTTAGATCTAAAGAATCCAACCACTTATTGCAAAGGGTAATCAACATATTCATGCGGTCAATATTTCCACTAATGTTCTTAAGAGGTTCAAGAGATTTCTGCAAGATTTTAGTAACTTCACATTTTTTTTCAAAAACTTGTGTCTCTTCCTGAGTAGGATGAGGCCCCTTTTGTTGAGGTAGTGTTCCCACTGTACCTTCTATAATTTCAAGTGCAATATGGGGATCGATTTCAATAAAATTTCCTTTGGCAACGCAATCCAAGAGTTGTCTATGAGACATATTTAATCCAACATAAAAATTGCGAAGCAAAATTCTCAGATTTATTTCAGAGGTACAATTACGATGAGATTCCATTATTCTCAACCAAGAATCTTTTAGGTTTTCTCCTAACCTTTGTTTAAAGTGAAAGATTTCGAACTCAGGGGTCAACGGAGAAGATATGGGACTAGCCATAACGACAAGCAAGCAAACTAACACATGAGAAAACAAGAGCAAACAGGCAAAAGAGGCAAATAGAGAGGGATGATAGAGAGAGAGAGGGCGAATAAAACGGCAAGGGTGAATTGGGGGGAGAGGAAAACGAGAGGCAAATGGCAAATAATGTAATGCGGGAGATAGGGATTGTGATGGGTACTTGGTATGTTGACTTTTGCAGAGACTCCCCGCCAACGGCACCAGAAATTCTTCTTGCTACCTCTTGAGCACTGCGTTGGATTTCCCCGAAGAGGAAGGGATGATGCAGCAAAGTAGCATAAGTATTTCCCTCAGTTTTTGAGAACCAAGGTATCAATCCAGTAGGAGGCTACGCTCGAGTCCCTCGTACCTACACAAAAACAATAGCTCAACGAAACCAACACGCTTAGGAGTTGTCAATCCCTTCACGCTCACTTACGAAAGTGAGATCTGATAGAGATAATAAATAATAATTTTTTGGTATTTTTGGTATAGAGATGCAAAGTAAATAAAGTAAAAGCAAAGTACAAGCAAAGCAATATTAAAGTGATGGAGATTGATATGATGAGAAAGAGACCCGGGGACCATAGGTTTCACTAGTGGCTTCTCTCAAGAGCATAAGTATTCTACGGTGGGTGAACAAATTACTGTTGAGCAATTGACAGAATTGAGCATAGTTATGAGAATATATAGGTACGATCATGTATATAGGCATCACGTCCGAGACAAGTAGACCGAAACGATTCTGCATCTACTACTATTACTCCACTCATCGACCGCTATCCAGCATGCATCTAGAGTATTAAGTTAAAAACAGAGTAACGCCTTAAGCAAGATGACATGATGTAGAGGGATAGTTTCATGCAATATGATAAAAACCCGATCTTGTTATCCGCGATGGCAACAATACAATACGTGCCTTGCTGCCCCTTTTGTCATTGGGAAAGGACAATGCAAGATTGAACCCAAAGCTAAGCACTTCTCCCATGGCAAGAACAACCAATCTAGTAGGCCAAACCAAACTGATAATTCGAAGAGACTTGCAAAGATAACCAATCATACATAAACGAATTCAGAGAAGATTCAAATATTATTCATAGATAGACTTGATCATAAACCTACAATTCACCGGTCTCAACAAACGCACCGCAAAAAGAAGGTTACATCGAATAGATCTCCATGAGAGAGGGGGAGAACATTGTATTGAGATCCAAAAAGAGAGAAGAAGCCATCTAGCTACTAGCTATGGACCCGTAGGTCTGAAGTAAACTACTCACACTTCATCGGAGGGGCTTGGATGATGATGTAGAAGCCCTCCATGATCGATGGCCCCTCTGGTGGAGCTCCGGAACAGGCCCCAAGATGGGATCTCATGGATACAGAAAGTTGCAGCGGTGGAATTAGGTTTGGCTCCGTCCCCGATCGTTTGGGGGTACGTGGATATATATAGGAGGAAGAAGTACGTCGGTGGAGCTTCGAGGGGCGCACGAGGCAGGGGGCGCGCCCTAGGGGGGGCGCCCCTACCCTCGTGAGCACCTCGTGGCTTTCTTGACGGAGGGTCCAAGTCTCCTGGATCTTATCTGATGAGAAAATCACGTTTCCGAAGGTTTCATTCCGTTTGGACTCCGTTTGATATTCCTTTTCTTCGAAACCCTAAAACAGGCAAAAAACAGCAATTCTGGGCTGGGCCTCTGGTTAATAGGTTAGTACCAAAAATAATATAAAAGTGGAAAATAAAGCCCAATAATGTTTAAAACAGTAGATAATATAGCATGGAGCAATCAAAAATTATAGATACGTTGGAGACGTATCATGAAGAAGGGAATCAGGGGCCAGATCATGAAAATCCAGCCCGTAATAGAACATAAGACCCCTAACAAAGGGATCCGGAGTGAGGCCTAGTCCTCAGAGGAAGTGGGAGATGAACACAACGCTCTCGTGGGTTCGGGAGTAGGGACGACCTGCCCTCAGGCGGGCAGCCTATGCGAAATTTCGGTGGTCAGATATCTGGCCTCTCTCAACTTCTTGATGTCCTCCTCTGTGACGGAGGAAGGCATCCACCGGCCTTGAAGGTTGGATCTGGGCATAGTTGAAGGTCCGAAGCACCTGACCTGAGCTTTGGGTGTTAGAACTCGAAGCGGGGGAAGGATTCGATTGAGCACGGGAGGGAAAAAGAAAAAGCCTTGTCCCCTTTATAAAGAGGATGAATATCAGGTGTCCTCCTTGTGGCCGTTTGAGACTTACCTAAGATCTAGGAGTCATACCAACAGGCACGGTTGGGTTACCCATGTTTGTATTGATGAGAATCCCGTGATAAGGGGGACACGATCTCTGCTTTGACAAGACGTGTCAAGAAAACCGCCTCATGTTATTTGCGGAGCTGGTTGAGAAAAATGGTTCGAATAATGACCGGGCCATGGCGTGATGTCATGCTATCAAAACATGTCAATAGATTAGATTTGTGGAAATATTATTCTCTCTACAGTGGTATGTGGAACTTATTTTGCAGGGTCGGACACTGTCCTTGTATTCAAACTCTTCCATGGTGGATTCGGAGGAGGAACCCGCCTTGCAATGCCGAAGACAACACTGCGCGCCGGACTCATCATCATTGAAGCCTAGTTCAGGGGCTACTGAGGGAGTCCTGGATTAGGGGGTCTCCGGACGGCCGGACTATATCCTTTGGCTGGACTATTGGACTATGAAGATACAGGATTGAAGACTTCGTCCCGTGTACGAATGGGACTCTACTTGGCGTGGAAGGCAAGCTAGGCAGTACGGATATGTATATCTCCTCCTTTGTAACCGACCTTGTGTAACCCTAGCCCCCTCCGGTGTCTATATAAACCGGAGGGTTCTAGTCCATAGAAGAACATACAATCATACTATAGGCTAGCTTCTAGGGTTTAGCCTCTTTGATCTCGTGGTGGATCAACTCTTGTAATACTCATATCATCAAGAACAATCAAGCAGGACGTAGGGTATTACCTCCATCAAGAGGGCCCAAACCTGGGTAAACATCGTGTCCCCTGCCTCCTGTTACCATCTGCCTTAGACCCACAGTTCGGGACCCCCTACCCGAGATCCGCCAGTTTTGACACCGACACTCGCCCTGGAGATTCGGGTTGGCTAGGAACAAGGTGTGGGTGGTCCTTCCGGAGGTCTTCTTCTCGTTCCCAAGTGGCTTCCTCCTCGGTATGGTGACTCCACTAAACCTTGCAAAACTTGACAACCTTGCTGCGAGTAACTCGGTTGGCAAACTCGAGAATCTTGATGGGTTTCTCCTCATAAGTCAGGTCACTCTCCAACTGAATTGCTTCCAGGGGCACTGTATCTCTCAGAGGAATGTCGGCCATCTCTGCATGGCACTTCTTCAACTGGGAAACGTGAAACACATCATGAACTCCTTTCCGCGACGACATTTGGAACCTTCGCCAAGTGAGTGTGGGCGATAGGGGGGGTCCTTCCCACATGACCCAAAAACCGCCGAGGATAGGGCCCCTACAGTACTCCAACTCGTTTATGCTCGCATTGCCATCACAGTCGGTATTCTGTGGTGCTACGTTTACGATGCGCGGCCCATCACAAATGGTTCACTATTATAGAACATGTATGTTGCGCGGCCCATAAAAAACGGTTCACCATTAAGAAGATTAGCTAATCGTCGTACGAGTGTCGGACATGATTACAGAACGTCAGACCATCGTAACATTGTCGTACACGAGAACTATCACACACACTATCCTGTGGTGCAACGTTTACGATGCATACTTCATCAGAAATAGTTCATGGTTGCGAATCATGTACGATAAGGCAAGTAACACAAACGTTTAGTTTGCCCACACCATTTGTGATATTGTCTGACATTGCACACGGTTTGCAAACGGCAACTGTGTGCATGCTTGCACATGTTTCCTCTCTATGAACCATCTCGGATTATGGTGCATATCGCAAACGTTTGTGTTTTACCAACCGTGTGTGCCGTAACAACCTGGAGGGCGTAATTTCACCCTAATTTAATTGCTGCTTTTCCAAATTGTACCGGATTTGGATTTGGATTTCGATTTGGATTTGAATGTATGCTACAGCTTTATTCATATCCATCACGTTCAAACAACCAATGCATTATTCATTCATAGGTACATATGTTCAAGAATTACATAAGAACCAAATAAAGAATGATGAACCACAGTTGTATACTTGTACTATTAAAGACGGTAAAGAAAGAGGCGAAATATATTCTGGCTGTTGAACAAGGTGAAGCGGAATGCCCATATTGTGCCCTCCTCCATGCAGAAGGCACGCACGACTCTAGTCCGACCCCTTGTGATGGCTGATCGCCCATCCTTCACGGTCTTCATGAAAACATCTAGATAATCATCGTGTTCTGGTAGAAATACTTTAACCTTTGCATGCCAACCAATCATGTAGTTTGAGAGGTAATCTTGAGTAAACTGCTTGGGAAACCACTGCAAAGGAAAAATATTCAGACATTGTCATCTAACACAACTCATTATGGGCAATAAAAAGAAGGCTACAGAGTTCTTACTTACCATCCCGCAGTTCGCTATTGTCTTGGATAAAGTGTAAACAAATAGTTTAATTGCCATCTTTGGACCCATTTTACTAACAATCTTTATCAGCTTCCTCACTTGATGTTGGTTCATCGATATCTCATTGCCCCATACGCAAATAGGGTCGAAGCGCGGATCTTTACCAATGACATATGTACCTAAAAGCACCAAGTTAATATTAGAAGCTAAACAGCAATTGCACAATGATGTAGTACACCACTCTTTTATAATATGTCTATATACATCTGTATGTGGTAGTCCATTTGAAATCTCTAAAAAGACAAATATTTAGGAACGGAGGGAGTATCTTATAACATCCAATATACTCACATATTAGATGAATTAACATATTATATTATGGGCCGGAAGGAGTTTAGTGCATTCTTATAAATTATCGGCTGATTAACTGCTGCTGTATCCATGGGTTCCAGTTAGTTTGAGCTAGTTCAGGCTCAAATAGCCCTAAAGTATATCTAAACATGAGGGCTAGTTTGAGCTAGTTGCATCTATAAGCCACCCAAAAAAACTATCCAACCCAAGAGGTGCTAATTGGAGCTAGTTCTCCTAGTGCATGTATTGTCAATCTAACCATGCCATCCAAACAACTCTTTGGATGGAGTTAGTTCAGGGTTAGTAATGAGCTAGAAACTAACTCTAACCTCTAGCTAAGTTGAGTATCCAAACAGGGCTGTGTTGTTGTTGTTGCTGCTGCTACTCTTCTACGTATATCTAGACATCATTAGAACATTAATGTAACACTCTTCCTTGTTGCTATGTAGCCTAGGATTGCATATTTAGACATTAAGCACAGTGCATGTTGCTATGTAGCCTCAGATATATTACATATGGCCCTAGTTAACCTAGCAAAAAATGGGTTGCAGATATATTCAGTTAAAAGTCTGATTCACTGATTAGTCCCTTATCAACTGCCGCCCTACATGGTACCAGCTAGCGATATCCTGAACGGTGAGCAGATATAAGCCATGGGATGAAACTAACCTCGATGGAAAACAACATTCGTTCCCAAAATTTCCCCATGTAGGTAAATCAAGAAGCATGTTAAGCACAACAGGCTAAACATCAACCAAAATTATACATGGCAGACAAAATAATCTCCAAAAGATAGCTTCAATGTGCAGGTTTAAGCATGCTAGTAAAGCAAAACAAGTGGAAAGGTGTGCTAACTGCAACAGGCCTAACATTTAACAACAAGCAAACATAGTCATTCAAAGTGGTATTATGCCGGTCTAAGTACACTGGTTATTGTTAAATAAAAATGGAAAGGCGTGTTAACTACAAGATGCATCAACCAAATGTAGTCATTCATAGTGGTATTGTTGCAACTGGTACTGATGAAATTGAACTGCATAGTTCATACTTGCACATATAGAACATGACATTGTGAATATCTGGAATAAAAAAGGCATACTACGAACAACCAAAGATAGCATTTGAAATTGGACATATGCTAACTACAAACAACCGAACAATCAAAAAACTTTAAAAGAGGCATATGCTAGCTATAACAGGCTTAACAACAAGCAAATATATGCATTCCTATCGATATGTTTAAAACTGGATTGAAGAAATGTACTGCACAGTAAATAATTGCACATATAGATCATCACATTGTGAATAACTGAAATAAACAAGGCATACTGCAAACAACCAGATATAGCAATTAAAACTGTACATATTCTCACTACACTACAAAAGGGACTCGAGAAAAAAATCATGGGATTCCCACTGTGAAGAGGCACGACAAAACAAATCATGGGTTTCCTCACTTGTCACAGATGGGCTCGTTCCCGTGGGAAGAGCACGGACCCTAGATGCACTCTATGTTGTCGCAGATGGGCTTCTTCCCCTTGGAAGAGCGCGGCTGTAGGGTGCCCTCCCTGATGTCGCAGACGGGTGCTTTCCCCTTGGAAGAGTAGATGGGCTCTTTCCCCTTGGAACAGCCAAAGAGGGTACCCTCCTCATGGTCGCCGTCGTTTAGGTCTGACTTGGAAGTTGTGGATCCCAAGCCAGCGTCGCAGAACATGTCCTTCAGAAATGACAAAAGGGGCTCGATGGCGATGTAGAATGGCAAATTGTTGACAGCGAGCCTGAGGAGATCAGCGGCGGGGCCACGGATGAGATCGACGGTGGTTGAACCCGAGGGGTTGGGGGTAGGGCACTTAACCTGTGACACGGCCTGCCTCAGGCCGTCGCTGTCGATAACCTCGATGTCATAGCCGGTGCCCGAGACATGCCCGCATACTCTAGCCCGCTGCTTGAGTGCCTGCCACCAGTAATGGTCGTCAGCTTCCTCGGCGACGTCGGGCGAAGAGACAGCTATACACCTCTTTTGGGCCAGTCGCTCCTTGAGCTCCATGAGAAGTGTAGACAGGCTTAGGCTGCGACACTCTGGAGTGGGGCATGGGGATGGGGATCTGTGGGAAAGGGGGCGTTTGGCAGGCATCATCTAAGAAACTTAGGGCAGCCTGGGTATGGAGATCGGTGGGTAAGCTGCACGGGCAAACTGGTAGATGTTGACAATGGAGGCCTTGCGGCGGCAGAGACCTTGCTAGGGTTTCAAGCGAGGGAGGTGGTGTGTGTGTGTGTGCGCACTCCTGAGGAGGTTTTGGTGTGTGTGTGTGTGTGTGTGTGGAGGGGGGCGGGGTGTCTAAGGAAATGACGCGGGTACTGAAAATTTTAATACGCGGGAGTCAAATGCGGGATTGAAATGCCGGGCTATTGAAAATTTTGATGATAGTGCATCGCACACGCTCCGGAGATAACGGCCGTGTGTTATGAAACACAAAGACCCTCGAGGCAGGCAGCTATTTTCTAGGGATGCAGGCGGGATTGGGAACAGGAACCATCACACACGGTCCGGAAATAACAACCGTGTGTTATGAAACAGAAAAACCCTCGAGGCGGGCAGATATTTTTGAGAGGGGGAGCCTCGTGGAGCTTAATGTACTGTGCATATGTGTGCGTGACAGGTGCACCGGCGTGGCACATGGTTAGTTTGGGTGAACTATGTTTGTTGCGTCATTCGACTTATCTAATGTTCATAAATTTGGCGAAAATGATGCGGGAGAGGGTCAGAACACGAACACACTTGCATGTGGACCAAATTTATGTATCAAAAGGGTGGTTTGATTTTCAAATACCAAATGCAACTTCGATGTGGCACCTCTCTCGCAAAGCGCTCTGTATTGCTTGCCCCCATCCCCCTCGTGTCGGCACGAAGGGAATCCTAAGCTATGAATGCCTGCCCCCCTCCCCCCAACCAAGGTTCACCTAGCAAAGTGCGAAGTAGCTAGCAGCCCCCTCCTCTCTTGTGTCGGCATGAAGGGAATCCTAAGCTATGAATGCATGCCCCCCAACCGAGGTTCATTCACCTAGCAAAGTGCGAAGTAGCTAGTAGCCCCCCTCCCCCCTCCATCGTGTCGGCACGAAGGGAATCCTAAGATATGAATGCATGCCCCCCAACCGAGGTTCACCCTAGCAAAGTGCGAAGTAGCTAGCAACCCCCCTCCCTTGCGTCGGCACGAAGGGAATCTAAGCTATGAATGCATGCCCCCCAACCGAGATTCACCCTAGCAAAGTGCGAAGTAGCTAGCAGCCCCCCTCCCTCGTGTCGGCACGAAGGGAATCCTAAGCTATGAATGCATGCCTCCCCAAACCGAGGTTCACCCTAGCAAAGTGCAAAGTAGCTAGCAGCCCCCCTCCCTCGTGTCGGGACGAAGGGAGTCCTAAGCTATGAATGCATGCCCCCCAACCGAGGTTCACCTAGCAAAGTGCGAAGTAGCTAGCAGCCCCCTCCCTCGTGTCGGCACGAAGGGACTCCTAAGCTATGAATGCATGCCCCCCCAACCGAGGTTCACCTAGCAAAGTGCGAAGTAGCTAGCAGCCCCCTCCCTCTTGTCAGCACGAAGGGAATCCTAAGCTATGAATGCATGCCCTCCCCCCCGAACCGAGGTTCACCCTAGCAAAGTGCGAAGTAGCTAGCAGCCACCCCTCCCTCGTGTCAGAACAAAGGGAATCCTAAGCTATGAATGCATGCCCCCCGACCGAGGTTCACCTAGAAAAGTGTGAAGTAGCTAGCAGCCCCCCTCTCGTGTCGGCACGAAGGGAATCCTAAGCTATGAATGCATGCCCCCTCCTCCCCAACCGAGGTTCACCTAGCAAAGTGCGAAGTAGCTAGCAGCCCCCCACCCCCCTTGTGTCGCCACGAAGGGAAACCTAAGCTATGAATGCATGCCCCCAACCAAGGTTCACCTAGCAAAGTGTGAAGTAGCAACCCCCCCCCCCACACACACACACTTTCAGTCGACAGGCCAGCGAGGCATATATCTCACCAAGATGGATCGTAAAACGGACCAAGAATAATCCACCTTGGTCGTACAACCTCTCTCTTGTTGTTGGTCAAAGTGATGTCCGTCCATGCGACCCCGGAGATAGGCTAACTCGCCAATAATCACGCAAGTAGCTAGTCCCCGAAGACAAGCACTGCATGCGTGTGGCCCAAACATATATATGGAGAGGTGTGTTTTTGAGTAACAATGGAACAACTTTGATGTGGCACCGCGATTTCGAACTCGAAATCCCCAGCCTGAGTGAGGGTTAGGTTGAAGATGCATATGTATGTTACACCACACTTCAAGCCAACGACGGGGATTCATGCATGCATGCGTGCATAATATATGCGCTCAAACTTAATTAGGTCTGAATCTCACCATGACCTAGACTATGATATCATGAACCAAATGAAGAACCCGTCATGGTAACCTATCTTATTGTTGGTGAGGTGATCATGGATGTCCATGCGGGCCCACGAATATATAGGCTTGTCGCCGATAACCACAAGTGAGGGAGTGTACCGTTCGAAAGCAACCACTACATGCATATATATGGAGGTGATGCGTGCATGCATGTTTGAATACACAACATTGATGTGGCGCGTGTGTCAAAAATCATACTCTAGCTCCCCACACAGAGCGAGATCGGTTCATGATGTGTCCTTGTACTAGCCACTTCGACTCGATGGGAGGGATTCATGCATACACATGCATGTGTGTGTGCTCAAGCTGTATCATGCATGTCATCCCAGAGCAAAAATAATAACCCCCTCCTAAGTCAAATTAACCTCTCTTGTTGTCAGGCAAAAAGTAGTGATGGACCAAGCAGGCCCACAAATGGAAAGCATCGATATCGCTGATAACCGCTTAAGTGGGTGCGAGAGGACAACCACCACCGCTTTGCATGTGGGCCAAACATATATATTTGAATACCCAAAATGCACAACTTTGATGTACCACATGCCTCAAAAATCGTAAACCATGCACCCACACAGAGCGAGGTTCATATCAAGCGTACTACATACGATGGTCCCCTTCCCCCCTCTTCACCGCATACTATATGCTCCTACCGTAATAAATGTACAACCAAAAAGAATCCTCATCGATGGTGAAATTAATTAACCTCTCCCGATGTAGGTCAAAGTGATGCATTCATGCGTCAATGATGGCCTCGTGGGCCCACAGATGGAAGCATCACACATGAGTGTCCTAGCTAGGATATGCGTGTGGCCCAAAAAGGTATCGTGTGATGTTTGAATAACTAATTTCACAATTTTGATGTGGCACATGCCTTGGAAACCAAAAAGTCCTGACATTGAGTGAGGTGTACTTGTTCACGGATACGCACATATAGCATATATGCTAGTCCACTCCCACCTCTTCGACGCGTACTATATACCACCATAACACAAACAAAAAAGATTCTACCTTGCTGGTCAAATTAAACTCAGTACCAGCTGTTCATCAAAGTGATGTACGACGACCTCACGGGCCACAAAAAGAGTCACACGCGAGTATTGAGTGTCGTGTAGGACAACCATCGACTGCATGTGGCCAAAACATTTATGTATGAAAGGGTTGTGTAATGTTTTAAATAACGATTTCACGACTCTGATGTGGCACCGGCCTGCCTAACAAAACGGCCAACCCACATGGTGGCTCACAACTCGTAGTGTACTGCGAGCCACCCGCCACCCCCAGACGCACACACCCACACACACACCGCAAATCTACCGCAACTACGATGCATGTTAAATTAATTATCCCGCGGTGAACATACATGTTACCAAAGGAGGGATGTTTTAATTTCAAAAAAATCACAGAGATTGTTAAGATGTTTTAGTACATTGATTGATTTTCTATGGGTATAATGTGCAAAAATCAAATTTGAGCTACATACGCAGGTGACAATGCACCTAAATGGATTGCAAAAACACATGTGTCTCACTGGGTGCATGTTTACTCCCTGTGCAACAAAATTCGAACATTAAGAATCTTGATTTTTAAATTCTAGTACATCCAAAACTTATTTGAAGTTCATGAAACTTATTGTGTTGTCATATGGACACCAATACAAAGTGGCATTGTACTTTTTTTGTCAAATTTGATACCATTTTTGATGTAATCTTTATCTAATTACAGATGGGAGATTATTAGTAATTGGGAACCAATATCCCAAACGGATTATTTATTCGAACCGTGAGCGTTAGACCAACAATGGATACGTGCCATGCTTCTGTTAAGCAATAAAGTGGCAGCATTAATCATCCAAATAGAAAAACAATATACGTGTTGCCGCGCGACCCATGTGCCGTGCGAGCAAGAGTGAGTTGACGGGACGCGTCCGCCGCATAGGTAGACAGGGAGGTGTGCATGCAGGTGTGTGAATTGACGGAGGCATGCTCGCTGCGTAGTGTTATCGGGAGGCGTGCGAGTAGCGGTTTGAAACTTTGGTAGGCATGCCAGTAGTCTGGTGCGCACGCTCACCGGGAGGCGAGCCATTGGTTTGACCGCCGCCCGCCTCTCTCCCACAACTCCCACTACTCCATATTAATGGTGCGCCCGAGCGGCCGCACCCCCCATCCTCGCTACGCACACACAATCCTCTCTCTCCGCTTGCATCCTTGACGCCGCTCTCAGTCCTCAAAGCCGTCAGTGTATGAGGATGCCGCCGAAGCGCCCCATCAAAGGGGGTGGCGACACTGGGGCTGCTAAAGCACCGGAGCATGGTGTGGAGATGGAGACAGAGGTTGCCATCACCGCTGGTGAGTTATCGCTGCACCCTGACATCGTCGACGGCGTCGAGCTTCCACAACCGGAGGCAGAGTTCCACACCGAGTCCGACGACCACTCCGGCGACGACTCTGACGACGATAGACAGTTGGTTAGTCATCTATACCCATTTATGTGTCAAATAGATCATAGGGTTTCTCTGGTTACTCCTGCCTCCCCCTTTTTGGAATTGAAATCCTATGGTTATGTTCTCCCAATCCATGAAATCTGAGCAAGTTTCTTAGATCCGTGTAGTGTATTGATTGTTTGAATGGTACAAGTGATAAGTGATTAGTTGTTTCATCTGTGCAAATGATTTCTTCTAGTAATCCGACTAGGGTTAGTGTTCGTGCTAATAATTCCTAGCCAGGGCTTGACAATTGATTTTCAATGACCTACATATGTTTGTGCCATTATTTTCTTCAAAATTGGTCTATACATAGACGACTGTGCTTAAAAATCGAACCAGAATCTCTGGATATGTATAAATAAATAGCCATAAATTCCTAATCCTACTTCACAGCATGTAATCATTGATTTGATGCCAAATTTGTTTTACTATTTGTATAGGTGTTGTCTGACGATGTGGACAGCAAGGGTGAAGATGTCCAGAGGAGGTACAACAGGCAAATCCCGAGGGAGCTTTATGCGGGAATGCATAACAGGCGTATTAGGACCTGGAATGGCAGCTATGGATGCCCATTTTGCAACCAGAAGCTTCATGTCGTGTATCTAAGTGTTTTGCCACATGCAAGAGGATGGGCCGTTGGCTCCTTCAAGCAGAAGTATTCTCGCAGGATGGCGCATGGCGCGTATGCCGAGTACCTGGAGAAGCTACAGGATCGTGCCGGCCTGTGAGATGAGATGTGGGATGGATCGAACCATATATGCATGCTTGAGTATGCTTAATGCGGTTGAACTATGTACTACTTATGGTTGAACTATGCTTATGTACGTGTACGCTTATTATCTATGTCTAAGTATGTTAAATATTTCGCCAAATTTTGGTAAAAATTACAACGGGGAACCAATAAACAAGGACGGAGGTAGTACGTCAATCACACATGGTTCCCAAAATTGGAACTGTGTGCAATGACTTTCATTTTACCTGCTCCGTCAATCACACACGGTTCGCTCTAGCAAACCATCGCCCCCAAAATTCTTTGTGGGACAGAAAACCCTCACCACCCAATTCAAAAAAGAAAAAACAAAGCCCTCACCATCCCCACATCACAAAAACCCTCACCCCGCCCGCCACCCCCTCGGCCCCTCCGGTACGTTCCCCATTCACACCTCCACAAGCTCCTCCGCGTCTATGCCATGGCACCGCCTATCGCGGTGGTAAATACTTAGCTCGCCGCCTGCCACCGCCGCCAGGCTTCCGGCAAAGCCAACCGCATTTCGCCACTTCCGCTTGCTGCCGCCTATCGCCATCGACTTTCTCAACGCTGCTCGCGGTCGACCCAGTGCCGCTCGGTTGGGGAATCTGCCGTACCGAGGGTTCTTTCTCATGGACGACAAGATAAATAATTTAACGAGATATTATCTCATCTCTTATTCCAGTTCATGTCACTACTAGGGAAAACCCTAGCAGTAGCGTGGGGTGCAGCGCTACTAGTAAGGCGCTACAGCTAAAGGTTAGCAGTAGCGTGGGTTGGACCATGCTACTGCTATATGGACTTAGTAGCAACACTTTGTACTATGAGCGCTACTGGTAATTAGTAGTAGCGCTTCTCCTAGCACGCGCTACTACTATTATTCCATATTTCTTTTTTATTTCATGTTGTATTCATACACCTTTATACAAGTTTACATACCACAGCAATTCAGAGAATGATTTTACATCATAATGAGTTATTACATCACTGAGAGAAAGAACCGTGGACTAGTTTCAAGTGGATGGACATCCACTTGAAACTAATCCGCCGTTATTTCACCCAATGTTACAACATATCATCATCATCATCATATCATTAACAACTTATCATCATAATACATCATTGTCATATAACACCTCCTCATGATCATCGTTTTCATCAATGAGACATCACATACAAGTTGGTCACTAGACATAATCACAAGTACTCATCATCATCAACTCTCATAAACATATTGTACCTCATAGGACCTACTACATTCTCTTAGGACCTACTATATTATTTTAGGCAAAATAACATAAAACAAGATAGCCCCTGACTCTCCATTATGGAGAATGGAGATTATCTTGTCTCCAATTCTTGCCTTTCGCACAATGTTGCTTCCAAGAACCTCCTAACGACTGTCCATACATTTTTTCCATTCTTTGATTATCATGTGTTCACCGGTTTTAGAAATCCGGTATGGACAGGTGAGATTCATAGGATGACCTGGATGTATGTTCAAAACATCAAGGTGACCATTCTGATACATCAGATGAGGCACACAATCATCCAGGATTTTCTGTTGAAAAACATAGTAATAACTTCATAGTTAGCAATGTAGTTAAGTTTTAAAAGAATTTATGCAAAAGATGCACGGATGTCGTAATAGTAAAAAATCTTACCATGGCATCTCCATGGATGTTACCGTAGTTCAACACGTGCACGAGTGGCATGTATTGACCATAATGTGGAGGAGTTTTATTATAGATATTGTAATTCTCAAGATCAGTACAAAATGCGACCATATGATTTTTCTCCTGGTAAGTTAACTCAGAGCCATCGGTGTAGTTGGTTCTGTCTACCATGTTTTGCACATTGTTTGAACAATGAAAATAAGCTCTCAATGGAAATAAGCTGTCAACTATTTTGAAATGAACAATATAAATTAGTTAATAACTATGTTTTAGAAACTCACATAGCGGTAGAATTAGAAGCGTATCAACAAGGACCGAAATGTCCAAATTGTGTTGGTCGATGTCAGGATCACCAAGATCCATGGTGATAAACATACCCTCTTGAAAATCATACATCTTGCAAAGTGCTTCCCAACCCAGGCAACCAAAATGGGATACGCTCTCAGAATTGTATAGATTTACCTCAAAATCCATACCATGATGGGTCCTTAGGTTAATTTTCTTTGTTTCATTCCTCTCATGATCTTCAAAACCCATCCTCTCCAAGACACAGTGTCTTGCATGGCATGGGATAAGCTAGTTGAATTGTAAAAGACGAAAATTACACGTCGAAGTAGTAGAAGTCGAGCTTAATTATGAAAAAACACTTTGCGTCGTAGCTTACCGAAGGCCTCCTCGAGCTTAATGCCGAAGCGCCGACCTTCGTCCAGGTGAGGCCTGTCGCAGAAACCCCGGTCATCGTGGCACCAGTCGCACTCCCCCGGGAGACTTTCGTTGTCCGAGTACGACATTTCCTATGTTCATAATTCAAATATTAAACTTTTACAATAAAATATATGTAGTAAAAAACCTAAATTAGATCATTATTATTCATCACAGGTTGACTATCGATCTGTCGAGTCTTTTCTTGTTCCCGAGTGCATTAGACCCCACGACAACAGTCGGGATTGTTCGGCCTCGACAGACTTAAAGTCAGCCCGGAATATCGTTTAATTATCTTTCTAGAAAATCCAGGCCACTCGATATTTCCAACATATTCTAGCACAAGTCATGCCAAAATTCACGGAAAATTCCGGCATGAGCTTTGCTAAAACATGACATATTGAGCGCCTGAAATTTGGCGGAATGGAAATTAATCAACACTCCGGCAAAACATAGGCCACTCGGAGGTGTAATCTGAACATGACCGGCCACTTGGGCAACCACATATCCTAGTTGAGCAACACAAGATATACATGTTTCTATCTACATCATATCTTATAGGACTCATGTTGACATGGAGATTTGGCTGGTCTCACCTATAGGTCGGAGGGGGTCGGTGACGGGGACGACGGCGGGGATGATGGAGGGGCTCCTTGATTTCTGCAAAAACAAAAACCCTATAAGTTATCACTAATACATCCCGAATCTGTAGCGACCAGACCTCAGACAGTCTGATCTCTGCGCATCAATGTCATCCCTGGATCGGTAATGCTGACACGCACAATACTTGAGGATTTATAACAGAGTAGCAATCACACACTTATTACATTGAATGTCTCAAAAGAGAACTTATTACAATAAATATGGCTTAAGGCCATCTAATACGATAACATCGAAAGGCTTGAAAGATAAAATGAGTCCATCAACTCCAACGGCATCACTAAGTGAAAGACAATGACCTAAGGCTCCTTACTCGTCGTCTGAAAAGTCTGCAACATGAACACTGCAGCCCGGAACGGGTCAGCACATGGAATATGCTGGCAAGGTAACACAAGAGTAATGAACAGAATAATTGCTATCACTACATGCATATTTGGCTGGTGGAGGCTGTATAGTTATTAAGTTTTTGCGAAAAGCCATTTTTTCCCTACAACAAAGGAATAAATTTTATTTAACTATCATGGTAGTTGTTAAACATTGAGAAGGTTCCTCCAACTCAATCCCAATTAATCATCATCATTAAACCCAATCAAATCATATTAAGAGTGATGATCAACATGATAATCCAAGAACCAGATACTCAAGATGTCCATAACCGGGGACACGGCTAACCATGATTAGTTTATACACTCTGCAGAGGTTTGCGCACTTTTCCCCACAAGACTCGATCTCCTCTGTTGGATTTCTCGCACTACATGGTGTTTGAGAAACGGATGACCGAGACACAATCTTTCAGAAGCATTAACTCTCTACTCTGGATAGATAGTGCCACCTACAACCCACTACATCTGCTAGTCTACCTCTTCGAGAGCTTCACGCAGCTTACTCAGCTATTCCAGAGCTCATAATGGCTTGTGGCTGCACACAGAAGTTTCTAGCATGAATAATCTTATGATCCCTTTGAGTCTGGGTGGCGGGCCGTAGGATTATCACACGGGTCCTCCGGGATATCCTAGGACAACACTGGATTCTCCAGGTGCGCACAAGCAATCCACCCAGATGTGTATTCAAGTTGCCACCTTAAGTTGAACCATTAATTAATAACTCACATCTGTAATGAATACTCTCAAACCCAATCCACGTCTACGAGCATAGCATAGCATAACGTAATAAGCAACGTAGAAGTAACTCCCAAGGGTTTGATAATAAAACATGTAATAGGTACTACCTCATCTACTTCCCAAAACCAAAAATTTATTCATATCCTAATCATGCAATTGTTTGATGATTGATCTAATGCAATAAAACTGGGTAGTAAAAAGGTATGATCAAAGTGTTACTTGCCTTGCTGATGATCCGTGAAACCTAGAGACTCGTAGTAGCATGCTTCGCACTTCGGGTACTCTATCACAAACAAACAAGCATACAATAAGCACTCATCTTGAAGCACGGGTAAAACTCAAATAAGAGATCTAACCAGAAAGTTCAACTTAAGAACTCCGGTTTGCAAAAAGATTCAAATCAAACGAAGCAACGAAACTCAAACCGCGAAAGAAACAAGATCCGTTTACTAATCTGAACTAAAGTCAAATTTACAGTAGCAAAATCTTGTTCAAGTTGGTTAAACACAAAGAGGGCTTGAGACGAAGATCTAGGCACTTGAATCGCCTGATTCCGATAAACGAGCGAAAAGTTATACTAGAACGAAGATTAGGGAGAAAAAACTAGATGGAGTTCGTTGTCTGTGGTTAACGGGCGAAAACCGTTCGTTAAAACGAACGTACGAACGGGCGTTCGCTAATTAATTAAACCGGCGGAAAACCGAACCGATCTAAACAAAAAAAATGAATCTAGGTTTTTAGAATTAAACCGATCAGTTTAAAAAAACGGCGGCTACCTCGACGAGGTCCGGCTCCGGTGGCGGGACGGCTCTGGCGGCGGGCGGGCAAGGCGGCGGTGGCGTGCGGCAGCGGAGGCGGTGGTAGGGCTGGCTAGGGTTTCAGGTGGGGTGGGCTGGCAGCTCGGCTTATAAGAGGCCGGCCGGACTAGTGTCCTAGTCGGTTACGGCCCGACTAGGTCGGTTGACTTTTTTTCAAATAATTCCGCTCGAAAAAACCTAGAAAAGAAATACTAAACGGACTCCAAAAATCCTGAAATAGATTTTCCCCGTCCTCTAAAAATCTAACGGAGAGGGTGAACATTTATTTGGGCCTCTGATGCAATTTTGAAAAACGCATATTTTTCCCAATTCAAATAAAATAGCGATAAAAACCCGAATAATATCTTATTTGATTTAATATTAAACCTCCAATATTTCTTTATTTCGGGGAAGTCATTTTATCCCCTCTCTTTTTATTTTCATAAAAGATATATTCAAAGTGAAAATAATTAAAATCAAACGATCCTCTTTTCAAAATTTGAGAAAACTCAAATATGAAAATAACGAAATCCCCAACTCTCTCTGTGGGTCCTTGAGTTGCGTAGAATTTCTAGGATCAAAAGAAATTGCAATAAAATATGATATGCAATGATGATCTAATGTATAACATTCCAAATTGAAAATTTGGGAAGTTACAAACCTACCCCCCTTAAGATGAATCTCACCCTCGAGATTCGGGTTGGCTAGAAAATAGGTGAGGGTGATCCTTCCGTAGGTCTTCCTCTCGTTCCCAGGTGGCTTCATCCTCAGTATGGTGGCTCCACTGAACTTTACAGAACTTGATAACCTGATTACGTGTGACTCGGCTAGAAAACTCAAGAATCTTGACTGGTTTCTCCTCGTAGGTCAAATCACTATCCAACTGAATTGCTTCCAATGGTACTTGTAAGTGCATCTAGTGCCTCGTATTGATTTTGGTGTATTAAAGACTTATAGGTTAAGGGACTAATGAGTTTGTGAGTGTACACAGGTCTATAAGTCTATGAGGAGTTTGATATTTACAGAGAAAGTCGACCCCTAAAAATGAAGTTCTTCAACTGAAGACTTTGAATCTCTGAAGACTTTCTGAAGACTTTGAAAGTGAAGAAATTGGTGTGACCATGAAGACTTGGTATTCATTCGAGGAACATGAAGCGTGAAGACTTTTGTTTTCGTAGTTTCATTTTCTCTTTCTTGAGTCATAGGAAACACCGTACTGTTAAAGGGGGTCGAGGAAATACTAAGGAAAAATTTCCATGTGATGCTCAACTCAAAATCCTACACCTACCAATCCCTTCGAGTGAAGCCATTGCAAAACTCATACAGTTCAGTCATATTCTTCAGTGACAGAGACGAGGTTCTTCTGGTCACTGAGGAATTTGTTCTGACTAAGGAGTTAGGAATTCGCCAGTGCGGATTGCCTACACAGTGAGGAACATGATAGCCTTGAGGATTTTGCTACTCAAAATTCCGACCGTTGCTGTGCTATGCGCCAGCTGTGCCAAAATATCTATCCACCTAACGGTCATATCATTGAAGGGCATTTATGTCTTATCATGTCGGGCTGCTCCCTAGGCTATAAATAGCCGCCCCTACAACCACTAGCTTGTTGGCTGCTCCGAGAGAAACTGACACTTGTCATTTGAGAGCAACCCATCCTCCGAGGACTTTGAGCGAAAATCATCAAGTGAGGAAAAACCCAAACCCAAACACCTACAAACCCAAGTAATTGAGCATCACTGAAGAGATTGATCCTGCGTGGATCCGACGCTTGTTACCTTTGAAGACTGTGCTTCTTCTAGAAGGTTAGGCGTCATGGTCTACAACATCCAAGAGGAATTGTGGATCGCCGAGTGACCAAGTTTGTGAAGGTTTGGTAGTCGCCTGAAGACATACCACGAGTGATTGGACGAGGTCTGTGTGACCTTAGTTCAAGGAGAATATGGTAAGGACTGGGTGTCCTGAGCTGCGTGTTCAGGACTGGGTGTCCGGGACCGTGTGTCCTCGAGTTTAACTACTCAGCTGCTCCAACCAGACGTACAACTGAGACAACAGTTGGAACTGGTCTACCAAATCATTGTCTTCACCAAGCTTACTGGTTCTATTTCCTCAACTCTTTCATTTCCTCATAACTGTGTTGTGTGCTTGTTCATATCTGTGTTTGAAGACTTTGACTAAAGACTTTCTCAATTTCCTCAGTTCAATTTTTTTAGTCTGTTTGTCTTCATCCTATGTTATCCTGTGCTTACGCTACCTGTACTCTGTGCCTGTCTTCATTTCATCATGATGACCATGCTTGTATTCTGTTATGTTTACTTTTGAGTACTTATTCCACTGCTAGTAGTTTTTCGCTAAGGAATTTCCTCACCGGCAAATTCCTCAGTGAAGAATTTCATTAAAATCGCCTATTCACCCCCTCTAGTCGATATAACGCACTTTCAGTACTTTATCTCTCAAAGGAATATTAGCCATCTCTGCGTGGAACTTCTTCAACTGAGAAACGTGGAACACATCATGAACTCCTGACAATCCTTCGGGCAATTCCAACTTGTACGCAACTTCTCCCATACGTTCCAAAACTTTGTATGGTCCCACAAAACATGGCGCTAACTTTCCCTTAACTCCAAAACGCTTCACTCCTCGAAGTGGTGATACACGAAGATACACTCTGTCTCCGACTTCGTAAACTGTCTCCTTGCGTTTAGAATCCGCATAGCTCTTCTACCTGGACTGGGCTACGTTGAGTCTATCGCGTATCAGTTTACCCTTCTCTTCCGACTCTTTAATCAATCTGGTCCAAACAACTGACGGTCTCCAACTTCATCCCACAACAGTGGTGTCCTGCACCTCCTTCCGTATAATGCTTCCAAAGGGGCCATCTTCAAAATGGCTTGATAGCTATTGTTGTAAGAGAACTCTACGTAAGGCAAATTGTCGTCCCAACTAGATCCATAGTCTAGCGCACAAGCTCTCAACATGTCCTCCAGAATCTGATTGACTCTCTCAGTCTGTCCATCTGTCTGTGGGTGAAAGGTTGTACTGAACTCCAGCCTGGTTCCCAAAGTCTCATGCAATTGATTCCAAAACTTTGAGGTAACTGGGTTCCTCTTTCTGATACAATGGTCCTCGGAACTCCATGCAGACATCCGATCCTGGTCATGTAAATATTTGCCAACTTAGCACTGGTGTAAGTGGTCTTCACTGGGATGAAATGAGCTACCTTCGTCAAACGATCGACTACTACCCATATCGAGTCATAGCCTGAACGAGTCTTGGACAATCCCGTGATAAAGTCCATGCCTAGTTTATCCCACTTCCATTTGGGTATCGGCAATGGCTGTAACAATCAAGCTGGCTTCTGATGTTCTGCCTTCACTCTCTGGCATACATCACAAACTGCTACATACTCCACAATATCCTTCATTCCGGTCCACCAGAAACTATCCTTCAGATCCAGACACATCTTGGTATTTCCTGGATGAATCGAATATGGCGAATCGTGGGCCTCTTCCAAAATCAACTTCCTGATCTCCGGATCTTTAGGCACATATACGCGGTCCTCAAACCATAGGGTATCGTGCTCGTCCTCACGAAATCCCTTAGCTTTTCCTTTGCTCATCCTCTCTTTAATCTCGGCAATCTCCTTGTCTGTCTTCTGAGCTTCCCTGATCTTATCCATCAAGGTTGACTGAATCTCCAATGCTGCTACATAACCTCTCGTAACTATTTCCAAACATAGCTCATGAAGATACTCTGCTAACTCCTTGGGTAACTCTCCGGTCATGAGTGTATTGACATGAATCTTGCGGCTCAAGGCATCGGCTACTACGTTAGCCTTTCTGGGATGATAATGCAACTTCATATCATAATCCTTAATGAGCTCCAACCATCTCCTTTGCCTGAGATTCAACTCCTTTTGCATGAAGATGTACTTCAAACTTTTGTGATCCGTGTACACCTCACAATGGTTTCCGATGAGAAAATGTCTCCATGTCTTCAACGCATGCACTACGGATTCTAACTACAAATCATGGGTAGCATAATTCAACTCATGGGGTTTAAGCTGTCATGAGGCACAAGATACAACTCTTCCTTCCTGCATAAGCACTGCTCCAAGTCCTCGACGAGAAGCATCGCAATACCACCTGGTAATCCTTGCATTGATCTGCAAGAATCAATACTGGAGTTGTTGATACGTATCCAACGTATCTATAATTTTTTATTGTTCCATGCTATTATATTATGTGTTTTGGATGTTTATGGTATTTATTTTACACTTTTATATTACTTTTGGGACTAACCTATTGACCCAGAGCCTAGTGCCAGTTCCTATTTTTCACCTTGTTTCAATGTTTCGAAGAAAAGGAATATCAAATGGAGTCGAAACGGAATGAAACCAACTGGAGAAGTTATTTTTGGAAGGAAAGCAACCGGAAAAACTTGGAGTGCACGTCAGGAAAGGAACGAGGGAGCTATGAGGCAGGGGGACGCGCCCTCCACCCTCGTGGGCCCCTTGTGGCTCCCCTGACGTACCTCTTCCGCCTATATATCTCCACATACCCTAAAAACATCGGGGAGCACAATAGATCGGGAGTTCCGTCGCTAGAAGCCTCCGTAGCCACCGAAAGCCAATCTAGACCCGTTCCGGCACCCTGCCGGAGGGGCAATCCTTCTCCGGTGGCCATCTTCATCATCCCGGTGCTCTTCATGATGAGGAGGGAGTAGTTCTACCTCGGGGCTGAGGGTATGTACCAGTAGCTATGTGTTTGATCTCTCTCTCTCTCTCTCTCTCTCTCTCGTGTTCTTGAGGTGATACGATCTTGATGTATCGCGAGCTTTGCTATTATATTTGGATCCTATGATGTTTCTTCCCCCCTCTACTCTCTTGTAATGGATTGAGTTTCCCCTTTGAAGTTATCTTATCGGATTGAGTCTTTAAAGATTTGAGAACACTTGATATATGTCTTGCCTTGCGTATCTGTGGTGACAATGGGATACCACGTGATTCACTTGATGTATGTTTTGGTGATCAACTTGTGGGTTCCGCCCATGAACCTATGCGTAGGGGTTGGCACATGTTTTCATCGTGATTCTCCGGTAGAATCTTTGGGGCACTCCTTGAGGTTCTATGTGCTGGTTGAATAGATGAATCTGAGATTGTGTGATGCATATCGTATAATCATGCCCATGGATACTTGAGGTGACATTGGAGTATCAAGGTGACATTAGGGTTTTGATTGATTTGTGTCTTAAGGAGTTATTCTAGTACGAACTCTAGGGCTGTTTGTGACACTTATAGGAATAGCCCAACGGATTGATTGGAAAGAATAACTTTGAGGTGGTTTCGTACCCTACCATAATCTCTTCGTTTGTTCTCCGCTATTAGTGACTTTGGAGTGACTCTTTGTTGCATGTTGAGGGATAGTTATGTGATCCAGTTATGTTATTATTGTTGAGGGAACTCGCACTAGCGAAAGTATGAACCCTAGGCCTTGTTTTAACACATTGCAATACCGTTTACGCTCACTTTTATCATTCGTTACCTTGCTGTTTTTATATTTTCAGATTACAAAAACTATTATCTACCATCCATATACCACTTGTATCACCATCTCTTCGCCGAACTAGTGCACCTATACAATTTACCATTGTATTGGGTGTGTTGGGGGCACAAGAGACTCTTTGTTATTTGGTTGCAGGGTTGCTTGAGAGAGACCATCTTCATCCTACGCCTCCTACGGATTGATAAACCTTAGGTCATCCACTTGAGGGAAATTTGCTACTGTCCTACAAACCTTTGCACTTGGAGGTCCAACAACGTCTACAAGAAGAAGGTTGTGTAGTAGACATCAAGCTCTTTTCTGGCGCCGTTGCCGAGGAGGTGAGTTCTTGAAGGTATATCTTTAGATCTTGCAATCGAATCTTTTTGTTTCTTGTTTTAGCACTAGTTTAGGTTATAAAAGAAAACTATAAAAAATGGAATTGAGTTTGTCTCATATGCTTCACCTTTTTAATATCTTTCGTAAGTATGATGGAAAGGATAATTGTGCTCAAGTGCTAGAAGAACAAATCTATAAAATGTTTGGCACTAAATATTTGAATGATGAGCATGATTGTAGTGTTGTTAGTATGAATTCTTTGAATATCCATGATACTAATGATGATTGCACTAGTTATGATGTCTCCTATAAACATGTCAATTTTTGTGGAGTACATTGGGTTTGTAAGTACACACCAAATAGGGAAGATAGATATTGCCAGAGGCATAAGTACTTAGAAACTAAATTGTTGCAAGAAAGGCTAGATGATTGTGTTGAAAATTTATATTTTCTTAGCCGTACTTGTGAGCTTTGCAATGAACATGATCATTTCAATACCCAATGCTAATTGTTTCATGATCGTATCGTGTCCAAAAATTGTGATGACTTGATTTCCCTTGCACATCATAATGAACTTAGTTTGCTCTTGGGTTATGAAGAAATGAAACGTATAACTAAGGATATTCTAAAATTTGCCCTTGATAGAGTTCTTCATTTTGATCTAGAGGAAATTTATATGTATTGTGCGGTGAATTGTATTGAAAATCCTTATATTGCCAATTACATAAAGAAAAGAAAACAAATAGAAGATGAAGAGAATACTAATGAAAGGGAAGAGACTTCCCAATATCCTCCTATTATTTCTTATGATGAATCAGGTAACGAGGAGGATCCTCCTATTCAACCAATCTCATTAATAAAGAGCTCCAAAAAGAGGATTGAACCCACACATGATGTGGTGAATAAGAAGAAAAGAAAAGGGAAGAGAGGTAAAAAGATATCTCCCCCAAATAATGCTGCTCCTATTACTATTGTGCCTCATGAAAATATAATTTTGGAAGATTATGATACTTCTTATGATCTTGAAAATCTATTTGGCAATTGCTTGGAAGAATATAATAATTGCTATACTATTAGTGCTATCCATACTATTAATGATGAGAGTGATTATGCTTATGATATGAAAAGGCCCAAGCTTGGGGATGCTACGTTTAATGAAGATGATATTTTTAGTCTCCCAAGTTTTGATATGCAAATTTATAATGATGATAGCATGCCTCCTACCTATGATGATTATTGTGATGATACTTATGCTATAAAAAGTAGTGATTATATTTATAAAACTTGTCATGATTATGATTATACCTTCTCTGAACATTACTCTTTTAATGTGGAAACAATTTATAGTATTCGAGTCTCTTATGATGCTCCCACTATTCCGAATGAGAAGAATTTTGCTTATGTGGAGAGTAATAAAATTTCTATGCTAGTAGATCATGAAAAGAATGCTTTAGGTGCTGGTTATATTGTTGAATTCATTCATGATGCTACTGAAAATTATTATGAGGGAGGAATATATGCTTGTAGGAATTGCAATAATATCAAATCTCCTCTCTATGTGCTTAAAGTTTTGAAGTTATGCTTGTTTTACCTTCCTATGCAAGTTGATTCTTGTCCCCATAAGTTGTTTGCTCACAAAGCCCCTATGCATAGGAAGAGGGTTAGACTTAAATGTGCTAGTCATATTCTTCATGATGCTCTCTTTATGTTACAATTCTTATCCTTTATGTGAGCATCATTGAAATCATCATGCCTAGCTAGGGGCGTTAAACGATAGCGCTTGTTGGGAGGCAACCCAATATTATTTTTGTTCCTTGCTTTTTTATCCTGTTTAGTAATATAAAATTCATCTAGCCTCTGCTTAGATGTGGTTTTATGCTTTTAATTAGTGTTTGTGCCAAGTAGAACCTTTGGGAAGACTTCGGTAAAGTCTTGTTGATCATGCTGTAAAAAACAGAAACTTTAGCGCTCACGAGAATTGCTTCCATTTTTATTTGGAGAGTTATATTTAGTTAATTATTTTTGCAGATGATCAATAGATAAATTCCTCAGGTACAGAAATTTATTTTAGAATTTTATGAGTTCCATAAGTATACGTTTGATCCATATTACTACAGACTGTTCTATTTTTGACAGATTCTGTTTTCGATGTGTTGTTTGCTTATTTTGATGAATCTATGAGTAGTATCAGAGGGTATGAACCATAGATAAGTTGGAATACAGTAGATATTACACAAATATGAATTTAGAATGAGTTCACAATAGTACCTAAGTGGTGATTTATTTTCTTATACTAACGGAGCTTACGAGTTTTCTGTTAAGTTTTGTGTTCTGAAGTTTTCAAGTTTTGGGTAAAGATTCGATGGACTATGGAATAAGGAGTGGCAAGAGCCTAAGTGTCGGTGTCAAAACCGGCGGATCTTGGGTAGTGGGTCATGAACTATGCGTCTAGGCCGGATGGTAATAGGAGGCAGGGAACACGATGTTTTACCCAGGTTCGGGCCCTCTTGATGGAGGTAAAACCCTACGTCCTGCTTGATTAATATTGATGATATGGGTAGTACAAGAGTAGATCTACCACAAGATCAAGGAGGCTAAACCCTAGAAGCTAGCCTATGGTATGATTGTTGTATATGGAGTTGATTGCCTACGGACTACAACCCTCCGGTTTATATAGACACCGGATAGGGTTAGGGTTACATAGAGTCGGTTACAATGGTAGGAGATCTTGAATATCCGCATCGCCAAGCTTGCCTTCCACGCCAAGGAAAGTCCCATCCAGACACGGGACGAAGTCTTCAATCTTGTATCTTCATAGTCCAGGAGTCCGGCTGAAGGTATAGTCCGGCTACCCGAACACCCCCTAATCCAGGACTCCCTAAGTAGCCCCTGAAGCAGGCTTCAATGACGATGAGTCCGGCGCGCAAATTGTCTTCGGCATTGCAAGGCGGGTTCCTCCTCCAAGTCCTTCATAGAAGATTGTAAACACCAAGAGTAGTGTCCGGCTCTGCAAAATAAGCTTCCACATATTGCCATACAGAGAATAATATTAACACAAATCAAATCTGCTGACGTATTCCGCAGTGCGTCATCACACTACGGCCAAGTTCTTTACTCGAATCGTTTTCACTTTTCCACCTCAGCGTGTTTTGCGAGGCGGTTTCCTTGGCACGTCTTGTTAAAGCAGAGATCGTGTACCCCCCTTTCACGGGATTCTTATCAATACGGACGTGGGTAACCCAACCGCGCCACTTATCACGGCGCTTGGGAGGCAAGCGAGTTTTACTAGGCAGGTGGGGACGCACAACCGCATCCACCCATATAAGGGGACAAGGATCCACCTTTTTACCTACGCCTTCTTCCTCCTTTGCCTATCCATCTCCTGCGCACCCGAGCTCCAGCGCCCAAGCCCGCACTTCCCACCTCAACCTTCTCCAGCAATGTCCGGAGCGGGAGGCAAGTGGATGGTCTCCTCCGCCACGGAGGGTAAAGTCAAGAAGCTAAGGAAGGCCGGATACCTGTCCAAGGACATTGTGCACCGGCTTCCCGAAGAGGGGCAGCTTCTCCCTACCCCAAGGCCCCATGAGAGGGTAGTATTTCTTCCCCACTTCCTCCGCGGACTGGGTTTTCCACTCCACCCATTTGTCCGGGGGCTCATGTTCTACCACGGCCTGGATTTCCATGATCTGGCTCCGAACTTCATCCTCAACATCTCGGCGTTTATCGTCGTGTGTGAGGTTTTTCTCCGCGTCCGCCCTCATTTCGGCCTCTAGCTCAAGACCTTCAACGTCAAGCCCAAGGTGGTGCGCGGCAGCCAGGCAGAGTGCGGAGGCGCCATGGCGGGCAAGATGGCCAACGTCCTATGGTTCGAGGGCTCTTTCATGGAGACCCTAAAGGGATGGCACTCCGGGTGGTTTTATATCACCGAGCCGCGCGATCCGAAATGGACCGCAGCCCCTGAGTTCCGATCCGGACTCCCCACGTGGCTTATATCCTGGAAAGAGACGGGCCTGTCGTGGGGTGACGAAAAAGAGGTGACCGGATTGCAAACATGCATCCAGTCCCTGGTGAACAAGCGAGTCCGGCTTGTTAATGTAATCCAGGTTATGCTCGTCCGCCGGATCCGCCCGTGCCAACAACGGGATTTTAATCTGTGGGAGTTCGACCCGGCGCAGCATCAAACCCTCAGCAGGCTCTTCGACACGACATACGAAGCCGCCTGGAAGATGCTATTCAAAGGCGCCGAGGCTCCCGCATCCGCTTCCGAGGACCGCAGATACAGCTTGCAGCGTCACGCTAGCAAGGTATGCCATCTACACCTTTTACATGATGTTAAGCTTTTTTCATAGTTTGACTCTATGCGGGATCTAAACTCCCTTACCTTTGACAGGCTTGGCGGGCGATATACGGACCGATTAACTGTCTGGCTCCGCTGCCCGAAGACCCAACCCCAACTCTACTAGCGAAGCTGCTGGTTCCGGCGCCTTATGTGGTGCCGGAGAAGAAGGCCAAGAAGAAGAAGACCACGGGGACTCGAAAGAGTGCCCGCAACGTGGTGGTGTCGGACTCGTCATCTGACGAGTCCGAGATGCCCTCCTCCCGCGAAAATGAGGAGGAGGAGGAAGAAAGCTTCCCCCCCCCAGCGGAGGGAGGAGAGAAGAGGAAGGCTGCCCCAACGGGGGAGGCCGAGGGGTATAGGAAAAGGAAGACCCCTCCGCCGGACTACGCCCCCAACGCCGAGGAGGGCAAAGAGGAGTGGCCAAACAGGGCCAAGCGTCCGGCGAAATCGTAAGTTCGGATATCAGAGTAACTCATGATGTTCCTTTGTTGCACAGCTTTCCCTAATGTCGAATGTAATTATGCAGTCTGCCCCAGGCCGAATTCGACGAATCGTCGGGCGGCTCCCTGGACTCATGGACGTGAACTCAGTTCCGCCCGCTGTCTCCCCCCGCACTGCAGATGACGCCGAAGTGGCATCGCGACAAGCTCCGGGGCAGGAGGAGGTGGTCCCAGAGGAGCCGCAAGGCAACCTCCCTGACTCTAGGAGTGAAGGGGATAAGGCTCCCTAGGGCTCTAAGTCCGGCTTTGTGCCGGACACCGTGCCAGAATCAGTTCCGGACCGCGGTAGGCAAACTCCTTCCAAGAGGAGCAAGCCTTCTGAGCCGGCGGCCTCCGTCCAACCGGAGGTGCCGGACAATCTGCTGGAGGTGCTTGACGACGCCTCCATCGACGAGGGGCACCATACTATTATGAGTACGGTGATCCAGAAGGTTCAGTCCGCCAAGAGCGGACTGGCTAAAGCTTGCACTAGCCTTCTAACAGGCTTCGAGGTAAGTAAAAATATGTAAAAATATTACCGCATAGACAGTAGCCCCTGATGCTCTGTTTGGCGTTCGGAAAGAAAAGCCGAATAGAGGATCTATTAAATTTCGCAGGAGTCTAAAAAAAGAGTCAATATGCGTATGTAGGCTTCGCTGCTATCCACCGCCGCACTGATTGCGGAGGTGGGTGTCCTGAAGCAGGACCTCGAGCAGACCGAGCAAGAGCTCGGCCTTGTCAAGCGGCGGCTCGAGGAGGAAGAAGGTAAGAAATACCTTACAGAAAAAGTGCCTATAAAAAGGCTTGATTGCAAAAAGAGTAACATGATTGTACTGCTTATTGTAGGGGCCACGACTGAGGTGGTGACCCTTAAGCAGGCGCTGTCTGAGGCCGAAAAGAAAACGGTCGCGGAGCGCACCGAGAGAGACAGACTTGGGGCTCAGGTCGGAGGTGCAACATGAGCTTCAGGCTCTCATGAAAAAACATGAGAGTTTGGAGCTGGAGTCGAAGGCGCAAGCATCCGAGCTTGCAACGGCCCTAGAGGCTGCCAAGTCTGCGAAGGCCGAAGCCCAAAAGGCCCTCCAAGAGTTGGAGGAGATGAGGAAGATAGCAGCGGGTAAGGCATTCTTTATGCAAAGCAGAAATATAAAAGTGAACTACCTGTTACTTACCCGAATCCGGAGCTCTCCAGGGGCATTCGTAGATCTTCCCCGCAGCATTTCCGACGCCGCCGCATTCTACCAAGCTGAAGAGGGTAGCTCGACAGAGAAGGTGTTCTGGTCTCAGTATTCTGAGGCCGGACACCCTGTGCCCTTGAGCGACCAGCTGAAACAGCTGGTCGAGCTCCACAAGGCGGCCGAGCAGGCCATGAAGGGCTTCATAGTTCGGCTGTGGCCCGGAGAGGCCCTGCCTGGGAGCTATTTCGGGCTGGTGCGGCGGCTGGTGGAGGCCTGTCCGAGGCTTGAGGTCATCAAGCGCTCCGTCTGCATCGAAGGTGCCCGTCGGGCCCTTGCCCGTGCAAAGGTGCACTGGGGTAAGCTGGACGGTGAGAAGCTTGTGAAGGACGGGCCGCCGCCGGGGAAGGAGCATCGCAAGCCCGAGAACTACTACAAGGATGTTCTTGCAGGTGCCCGCCTTGTGGCGGATGAATGTACCAAGGATGTGATATTTGAATGAACTCGCTCGTGTTTATCCTGTGCGCTGAAAACTTGTTCATATGCGCTAAGCAATGCTTATTGAATTTAAAATATTACTTTCTGTGCGGCCGTTTATCAAAAATTGAGAGATGGCCAGTCGTCGGCTTCTGCCCCCGTGCCACTAGTGCTGGGGTGTTCGGGATAAACCTGAGCGCTCTTTTTCCCATAGTTGGGTCCTTCGAGGGAGGCGCTCAGCACAACGAACCAGGCAATCGGACTATAATGCTTGAACACTCTCACTTAGCCATAGAACTCTATAATTTTAAATTTCGGCGAAGCCCCTAGTTCGGAAGACCGAGTTCGGGGCGCTATCCACGCCTTGGCCGGACAAAGCCAGCTCCTCGCTCGAAGCGGCATAAGCCTTTAGGGACTCGAAAAACCTCTCGAACAGCGACCGGTCTCTCGCCACATCATGACAGTCAGTTTTAGCTTTCTCCACTGAGGTGCTTAACCCAGCTGAACCGGGGCACAATCGCAGTGGTTCTCCTAGTGCTACCTTAGCCGATAGAGCGGAACGTAAGGCACCAAAACATAGGAGCCGGGCAAACCCAACTATTGACCCAAATCATGATTCGGAGCCGATGCATATAGTGCTATAAGTTCGGGGTGCCGCACTTGTGAAAGTGTATGGACTTCTCACACCATTATGAGGGGTACTGAAGCCCCTGGCGTGTTTGCCGTACCATGGTGTACGGGTGCAATCATGTCATTTAATAAACATAAATGTGAAAAGAAGATAATGCAAAAAATAGACAAGAAGCTAAGCATTGTTTATAGAGAGGCTATTTATCAAAGCCGAACGATACAAATAGTGCGGTAAGCAAAAGATATTGGACTATTCAGTATGTCCTGACCAGGGGCAGGCCGCGGAATTGTATTTAAAACAGGTATACCGCTCATAACAGAGACCACCTGGGAGTTCCATAATGCGGCATGGCTTGTCTGCCTCCCTGGATCTTGCATCGTTTGTGCGGCAGTCGAATTGCCGAACAGGTCGTCCGAAGTATGGAGTCCTGAAAGTAAGAAAAAATTAAAAAAAGAATCCGGCAGCCCCTAGTACGTTTTAAGCCGTATTTTGGGCGTGCCGTTATTGTGCCCCTTCCCCTGTGCCCATGGTATTTCAAGGGCGTAGTTATGTACGCGAGGTACTGGTTTCGCTATGTCGCGAAAGCTGGGGTTGGGGCCGCATTGCTACGCTTGCTCAGAGTGTGCCAGGCGGTCCTGCTGTGGGTTACTCCGGGCGCGCTTGGCAGTGTCTGGCTTTTTAATGGCCGGACTAGAGAATTGCCTGAGAAGGCTACTTTGTACCTCCGCTGCGAGAGCCGCCGTATGCTCCTCCGTACGGAGGGAGCGTTCGGTGTTTCCGTTGACCGTAATTACTCCTCGAGGGCCTGGCATCTTGAGCTTGAGATATGCGTAGTGCGGCACCGCATTGAACTTTGCGAATGCGGTTCGTCCGAGCAGGGCGTGATAGCCACTGCGAAACGGGACTATATCGAAGATTAACTCTTCGCTTCGGAAATTGTCCGGGGATCCGAAGACCACGTCAAGTGTTACTGAGCCTGTACAGTTGGCTTCTACACCTGGTATAACGCCTTTAAAGGTCGTTCTTGTGGGCTTAATCCTTGAGGGATCTATGCCCATTTTCCGCACTGTATCCTGATAAAGCAGGTTCAGGCTACTGCCGCCGTCCATGAGGACTCTTGTGAGATGAAATCCGTCGATGATTGGGTCGAGAACCAATGCGGCGAAGCCGCCATGACGGATGCTAGTGGGATGGTCCCTTCGATCAAAAGTGATCGGGCAGGAGGACCATGGGTTGAACTTTGGGGCGACTGGCTCCATCGCGTATACGTCCCGTAGCGCATGCTTCCGCTCCCGCTTGGGAATGTGGGTTGCGTATATCATGTTCACCGTCCGCACTTGTGGGGGAAAGCCCTTCTGTCCATTGTTGTTCGGCGGCTTGGGCTCCTCGTCGTCGCTGTGCAGCCCCTTGTCTCTGTTTTCGGCCCTTAACTTGCCTGCCTGCTTGAACACCCAACAATCCCTGTTAGTGTGATTGGCTGGCCTTTCGGGGGTGCCATGTATCTGGCACAAGCGATCGAGTATTCGGTCCAAACTGGACGGGCCCTGAGTATTCTTTTTGAATGGCTTTTTCCGCTGACCGGATTTATAGCCTTTGAATCCGGCATTGACTGCCGTGTCTTCATTGCTGTCGCTGCTAACGCGGCGTTTTTGCTTATTCCGACGTGTCCTGCCACTTTTGTCCTTGGTATCCGAATTACCAGGGTTCTTTGATAAGTTGTTACTGCGAGCTAGCCAGCTGTCTTCTCCCGCGCAAAAGCGGGTCATGAGTGTCGTGAGGGCTGCCATGGATTTCGGCTTTTCCTGTCCCAGGTGCCGGGCAAGCCACTCGTCGCGGATGTTATGCTTGAAGGCTGCTAGGGCCTCTGCGTCCGGACAGTCGACTATCTGGTTTTTCTTTGTTAGGAACCGTGTCCAGAATTGTCTGGCCGATTCCTCTGGCTGCTGAATTATGTGGCTTAAGTCATCGGCATCCGGTGGTCGCACGTAAGTGCCCTGGAAGTTGTCGAGGAATGCGGCTTCCAGGTCCTCCCAAGAACCGATTGAGTCTGCTGGCAAGCTGTTAAGCCAATGCCGGGCCGGTCCTTTAAGTTTGAGCGGGAGGTATTTGATGGCGTGTAGATCATCGCCGCGTGCCATGTGGATGTGAAGGAGATAATCCTCGATCCATACCGCCGGATCTGTTGTGCCATCGTATGATTCGATGTTTACGGGTTTGAAACCCTCTGGGATTTTATGATCCATTACTTCATTCGTGAAGCATAGCGGGTGTGCGGCGCCTCTGTACTGGGCTATATCACGACGCAGCTCGGAAGAGCTATGTCTGTTGTGTTCGGCCCGGCCGGATTTGTTGTATCCGGAGTGAAGATCATTGTCACATGCCGTAGGGCGCCTGCGCGATCCGTAGATCGATCTTGTTTGTCTTGCCTTATCCTCCAGTATGTCTCGCAGGTCGGGCGCATTTTCCCGTGCCTTAGTTGAGCGGCGTCGGGGCATGGCTTGGGTGGAGGGCCGAGAGGCCTCTCTGTCGCGGCCGCGAGGTGGCCGGTCTGCCATGTCATGCGCTGGTGATGTAGGTGCTTCCTCCTCTGATCGGGGTAGCGGCCTGCGCTTCGGGTAACTCTTGGAGGGGCGTTCGAGTTCATACTCTTCGGCCGCAAGGACTTCAGTCCATCTGTCAGCTAGCAAATCTTGGGCAGCTCTAAGCTGTTGCTGCTTTTTCTTGAGGCTGCTTGCCGTGGCTAAAAGCGTGCATTTAAAACGCTCTTGTTCGGCGAGGTCTGATGGTATGACGAATTCGTCGTCATCGAGGCTTGCCTCGCCTTCGGAGGGAGGCGTATAGTTATCATCCTCGACCTCTCGGTCTGCAGCTCTCTCATGAGGGCTGGCTTCTCCATCTTCCTGTGCCGAATCTTGCTGAGGTGGGTGTTCTTCGGCGCTATCTGGGGTAGTATTATCTCCCGTGCCGGAATCACCGTTTTTGCTTTGGCGGGATTTAGAGCGGCGCCGCTGACGCCGGCGCTTTGGCTGTTTCTTGGGGGCGTCATCCCCCACTATTCCATCGCCATCTCCATATTTTGGAGTATCCACCATATATATGTCATATGACGAGGTGGCCTTCCAGCGCCCTACGGGTGCTGGTTCCTGTTCGTCTCCTACATCGTCATCCATGCCGTCGATGTCTTCGGAGCTGAAGTCAAGCATGTCAGTTAGATCGTCGACAGTGGCTACAAAGTGGGTGGTGGGTGGGCTTTGAATTTCCTCATTGTCCGTATCCCACCCTCGCTACCGTAGTCCGGCCAGGGCTCTCCTGATAAAGAGAGAGACTTAAGAGAATTCAGGATGTCGCCAAAAGGCGAATGCTGAAAGATGTCTGCGGCGGTGAACTCCATTATCGGCGCCCAATCGAATACGATTGGCAGGGGCGCAGGGGGTTCGGAGTCCGGGGAGGAGTCCGGATCCTCGGAGTCACGGGTCGTGCAGAGTGCGGGGCTAGTGTTCGGCTCGATCGCTTTTGGGATCCCAGCCCCCGAGGTGACGTCCAACCGCTCATCCTCGATTGGCGCAATAGGCTCCGAGTTAGGGGTCGGAACCGATGTGTGTGCGGCTTCCAGGACACTGTCCGGGGGCAGAGCTAGATCATGCCCCTCGAGATAGTGCGGCGCGCTTGGCCGTGGATCGAACCCGTCAAAGATCAAGTCTCCGCGGATGTCAGCCGTGTAGTTTAAGCTTCCAAACCTGACTTGATGGCCAGGGGCGTAGCTTTCGATCTGCTCCAGGTGGCCGAGCGAATTGGCCCGCTGAGCGAAGCCGCGGAAGACGAAGATCTGTCCAGGGAGAAAAGTCTCACCCTGGACGGCATCGTTGTTGATGATCAAAGGAGCCATCGGGCCTAAAGGCGACGACACAGAGGAACTCTCAATGAAAGCACCAATGTCGGTGTCAAAACCGGCGGATCTTGGGTAGTGGGTCCTGAACTGTGCGTCTAGGCCGGATGGTAATTGGAGGCAGGGAACACGATGTTTTACCCAGGTTCGGGCCCTCTTGATGGAGGTAAAACCCTACGTCCTGCTTGATTAATATTGATGATATGGGTAGTACAAGAGTAGATCTACCACGAGATCAAGGAGGCTAAACCCTAGAAGCTAGCCTATGGTATGATTGTTGTATATGGAGTTGATTGCCTACGGAGTACAACCCTCCGGTTTATATAGACACCGGATAGGGTTAGGGTTACATAGAGTCGGTTACAATGGTAGGAGATCTTGAATATCCGCATCGCCAAGCTTGCCTTCCAGGCCAAGGAAAGTCCCATCCGGACACGGGATGAAGTCTTCAATCTTGTATCTTCATAGTCCAGGAGTCCGGCTGAAGGTATAGTCCGGCTACCCGAACACCCCCTAATCCAGGACTCCCTCACTAACCTTGGGGATTCCCAAGGCACCCCAAGGTAATATTCAAGGAAAACCAAGAGCCTAAGCTTGGGGATGCCCCGGAAGGCATCCCCTCTTTCGTCTTTGTTCATCGGTAACTTTACTTGGAGCTATATTTTTGTTCGCCACATGATATGTGATTTGCTTGGAGCGTCATGCCATTTTTTTAGTTTTGCTTGCTGTTTCAATAAAATACCAAGATCTGAAATTATTAAATGTTAGAGAGTCTTCACATAGTTGCATAATTATTCGACTACTCATTGATCTTCACTTATATCTTTCGAAGTAGTTTGTCATTTGCTCTAGTACTTCACTTATATCTTTTAGAGCATGGTTGTAGTTTTATTTTGAAGAAATAGATGAACTCTCATGCTTCACTTAGATTATTTTGAGAGTCTTAATAGTCGGGTAATTTGCTTAAAATCTTAATATGCTAGGCATTCAAGATTAGTAAAATTTTCTTATGAGTGTTTTGAATACTAAGAGAAGTTTGATGCTTGATGATTGTTTTGAGATATGGAGGTAATAATATCAAAGTCGTGCTAGTTGAGTAGTTGTGAATTTGAGAAATACTTGTGTTGACGTTTGCAAGTCCCGTAGCATGCACGTATGGTAAACATTATGTAACAAATTTGAAACATAAGGTGTTATTTGATTGTCCTCCTTATGAGTGGCGGTCGGGGACGAGCAATGGTCTTTTCCTACCAATCTATCCCCCTAGGAGCATGCGCGTAGTGCCGAGGTTTTTGATGACTTGTAGATTTTTGCAATAAGTATGTGAGTTGTTTATGACTAATTTTGAGTCCATGGATTATACGCACTCTCACCCTTCCATCATTGCTAGCCTCTTCGGTATCGTGCATTGCCCTTTCTCACAGTGAGAGTTGGTGCAAACTTCGCCGGTGCATCCAAACCCCGTGATATGATACGCTCTATCACACATAAACCTCCTTATATCTTCCTCAAAACAGCCACCATACCTACCTATTATGGCATTTCCATAGCCAGTCCGAGATATATTGCCATGCAACTTTCCACCATTCCGTTTATCATGACATATTCATCATTGTCATATTGCTTTGCATGATCATGTAGTTGACATCGTATTTGTGGCAAAGCCACCGTTCATAATTCTTTCATACATGACACTCTTGATTCATTGCATATCCCGGTACACCGCCGGAGACATTCATATAGAGTAATCTTTTGTTCTAGTATCGAGTTGTAATCATTGACTTGTAAATAAATAGAAGTGTGATGATCATCATTTTCTAGAGCATTGTCCCAAGTGAGGAATAAAAAATAGAAAAGCCATAAAAAAAGAGAAGGCCCAAAAAAATAAAAAAAATGAGAGAAAAAGAGAGAAGGGACAATGCTACTATCCTTTGCCACACTTGTGCTTCAAAGTAGCACCATAATCCTTATTGTAGAGAGTCTCTTGTTTTGTCACTTTCATATACTAGTGGGAATTTTTCATTATAGAACTTGGCTTGTATATTCCAACAATGGGCCTCCTCAAGTGCCCTAGGTCTTCGTGAGCAAGCAAGTTGGATGCACACCCACTTAGTTTCTTTTGTTGAGCTTTCATACATTTATAGCTGTAGTACATCCGTTGCATGGCAATCCCTACTCCTTGCATTAACATCAATCGATGAGCATCTCCATAGCTCACTGATTAGCCTCATTGATGTGAGACTTTCTCCTTTTTGTCTTCTCCACATAACCCCCATCATCATATTCTATTCCACCCATAGTGCTATATCGATGGCTCGCACTCATGTATTGCATGAAAGTTTATAGGTTTGAGATTACTAAAGTATGAAACAATTGCTTGGCTTGTCATCGGGGTTGTGCATGATGAGAGCATTCTTGTGTGACGAAAATGGAGCATGACTAAACTATATGATTTTGTAGGGATGAACTTTCTTTGGCCATGTTATTTTGAGAGGACATAATTGCTTAGTTAGTATGCTTGAAGTATTATTATTTTTATGTCAATATGAAATTTTATCTTGAATCTTTCGGATCTGAATATTCATACCACAAGTAAGAAGAACTACATTGAAATTATGCCAAGTAGCATTCCACATCAAAAATTCTGTTTTATCATTTACCTACTCGAGGAGGAGCAGGAATTAAGCTTGTGGATGCTGATACATCTCCAACGTATCTATAATTTTTGATTGTTCCATGCTATTATATCATGTGTTTTGGATGTTTATGGGCTTTATTTTACACTTTTATATTACTTTTGGGACTAACCTATTGACCCAGAGCCCAGTGCCAGTTCCTGTTTTTCCCTTGTTTCAGTGTTTCGAAGAAAAGGAATATCAAACAGAGTCGAAACGGAATGAAACCAACTAGAGAAGTTATTTTTGGAAGGAAAGCAACCAGAAAAACTTGGAGTGCACGTCAGGAAAGGAACGAGGGAGCCACGAGGCAGGGGGCACGCCCACCCCCCTAGGGCGCGCCCTCCACCCTCGTGGGCCCCTTGTGGCTCCCCTAACGTACCTCTTCCACCTATATATCTCCACATACCCTAAAAACATCGGGGACCACAATAGATTGGGAGTTCCGTCGCCAGAAGCCTCCGTAGCCACCGAAAGCCAATCTAGACCCGTTCCGGCACCCTGCCGGAGGGGGAATCCTTCTCCGGTGGCCATCTTCATCATCTCGGTGCTCTCCATGACAAGGTGGGAGTAGTTCTCCCTCGGGGCCGAGGGTATGTACCGGTAGCTATGTGTTTGATCTCTCTCTCTCTCTCGTGTTCTTGAGGTGATACGATCTTGATGTATCGCGAGCTTTGCTATTATATTTGGATCCTATGATGTTTCTTCCCCCCTCTACTCTCTTGTAATGGATTGAGTTTCCCCTTTGAAGTTATCTTATCGGATTGAGTCTTTAAAGATTTGAGAACACTTGATGTATGTCTTGTCGTGCGTATCTGTGGTGACAATGGGATACCACGTGATTCACTTGATGTATGTTTTGGTGATCAACTTGCGGGTTCCGCCCAAGAACCTATGCATAGGGGTTGGCACATGTTTTCGTCGTGATTCTCCGGTAGAAACTTTGGGGCACTCTTTGAGGTTCCATGTGTTGGTTGAATAGATGAATCTGAGATTGTGTGATGCATATCGTATAATCATACCCACGGATACTGGAGGTGACATTGGAGTATCTAGGTGACATTAGGGTTTTGGTTGATTTGTGTCTTAAGGTGTTATTTTAGTACGAACTCTAGGGCTGTTTGTGACACTTATAGGAATAGCCCAATGGATTGATTGGAAAGAATAACTTTGAGGTGGTTTCGTACCCTACCATAATCTCTTCGTTTGTTCTCCGCTATTAGTGACTTTGGAGTGACTCTTTGTTGCATGTTGAGGGATAGTTATGCGATCCAATTATGTTATTATTGTTGAGGGAACTTGCACTAGCGAAAGTATGAACCCTAGGCCTTGTTTCAACACATTGCAATACCGTTTACGCTCACTTTTGTAATTTGTTACCTTGCTGTTTTATATTTTCAGATTACAAAAACTATTATCTACCATCCATATACCACTTGTATCACCATCTCTTCGCCAAACTAGTGCACCTATACAATTTACCATTGTATTGGATGTGTTGGGGACATAAGAGACTCTTTTTTATTTGGTTGCAGGGTTGCTTGAGAGAGACCATCTTCATCCTACGCCTCCTACGGATTGATAAACCTTAGGTCATCCACTTGAGGGAAATTTGCTACTGTCCTACAAACCTCTGCACTTGGAGGCCCAACAACGTCTACAAGAAGAAGGTTGTGTAGTAGACATCAGCTATAACGAAGCGTTTCTTCAACTCCTAAAAACTGGCCTCACATTCCTCAGTCCATTTGAACTTGGTGTCCTTCTTCAACAACTCTGTCATGGGCTTTGCAATCTTTGACAAATTCTCAATGAACCTCTGGTAGTATCCTGCGAGTCCAAGAAAACTCTGGGTCTCTCCAACTGACGTGGGTTCTTCCCAATTTGTCATAGTGATGACCTTGGTAGGGTCTACGGCTATTCCTTCTCCAGACATAACATGTTCGAGGAATCCAACTTCCTTCAACCAAAACTCGCACTTGCTGAACTTGGCGTACAACTAGTGTTCTCTAAGTTTCCCAAGTACCAGTCACAAATGCTCCTTACGCTCCTCTTCATTCTTCGAGTAGACCAAAATATCATGAATGAACACTATGACAAACTTATCCAAAAACTCCATAAAGACCTTGTTCATCATGTTCATGAAATAGGCAGGTGTGTTAGTCAGGCCAAATGACATAATGGTATACTCATATAGCCCGTAACTTGTGGTAAAAGTTGTCTTAGGTATACCCTGCTCTCGAATCTTCAGCTGGTGGTACCCTGATCGCAAATTGATCTTGGAAAACACCTTAGCTCCTTGTAGTTGGTCAAACAAATCATTTATCATCGACAGTGGGTACTTGTTCTTGATCGTCACTTCATTCAATTCTCGATAATCAACAACCATCCTCAAAGATCCATCCTTCTTCTCCACTAGAAGCACTAGTGATCCCCAAGGTGACGAGCTTGGGCGAATATAGCCTTTATCCAGTAACTCATTAATCTGCTTCTTAATTTCCTCCAAATCCTTAGCGAGCATCCTATACGGTCTCTTAGATATTGGCCCTCTGCCTGGCAAAAGCTCGATCAAAAACTCAATGTCTCTATCCGGTGGCATGCCTGGCAACTCTTCTGGAAATACATCCGGGAAATCCTTTACCACTGGTACTTCCTCCTGTACAACTCCTGATAAGGAATTCACTTGAGTCCTATTTGGCACATGCCGAGATACATACTTGATCCTTCTTCCTTCTGGGGTGGTAAGCAAAATCGACTTACTGGCACAGTCAATGTTCCCTCCATACTTCGATAACCAATCCATGCCTAATATCACATCCAATCCTTGTGACTCCAATACTATTAGGTCTGAGGGGAACACGTAGCTACCAATCCTTAATGGTAACCGATCACACCATAGGCTAGCCATATACTCCGCTCCTGGCGAGGTTACTAACATGGGTGTCCTAAGGGATTGGGTTGGCAGTTTAAACTTTTCCACAAATCCCCTTGATATGTATGAATGCGATGCACTAGTATCAAAAAGAACGATTGCAGTAAATGACTTAATCATAAACTTACCTATTACTACATCCGGTTGTGCTTCAACCTCCTCCATGTTCACGTGGTTCACTTGTCCCCTGTTGAAAGGGTTGGGCTTCTTCCCAGAGCTTCCATTGCCATTTCCATTGTTTGCTTCAGAACACTTCGTGGCATAATGTCCATTCTTCCCACACTTGAAGAAAGTAATCTGACTTAGATCCTTCTTGGCGGGCGTTGCTGGGTTGGTATGGTTTTGGTCGTTGCTTCCTCCATTACCATTCCCATTCCTGGGGCCACTATGGTTGTGCGAAATCCCTCCATTGTGTTTGTGACCTCCATGGCTATGCTGAAGAGGTCCTCCCAAGTTCGGGGTAAGACGGGGTCTCTGCTGATCTCCAGAATTGTGCTTCCCTTGTCCATACTTCCTCTTGCGGTTGTCAATCTGCTGCTGCTTCCCTTCAATCATGAGAGCTCTATCTACCAACTCCTGGTAGTTAGTGAAAGTTGCTACCATCAACTGCATGCTCAGCTCATCATTCAGTCCTTCCAGAAACTTCTCCTGCTTAGCTGCATCCGTAGCAACGTCATCTGGGGCATAACGTGCTAGCTTACTAAAGTCATCCACATACTGGCCAACAGTGCGTCCTCCTTGGCATAAGTTGCGAAACTCGCGCTTCTTCATGGCCATAGCTCGTGCTGATACATGGGAGGTACAGAATGCTTTGTTGAAACTGCTCCCAAGTGACATTGGCTATAGGAAAATGGCTATGTAATTCTCCCACCATGAGGCTGCTGGTCCATCCAATTGGTGCGTGGCAAAACACACCTTCTTAACATATGTGCATCCTGCAGTGGTCAACTCCTTTCCAAACCTATGGAGCCAATCATCTGCAACTATCGGCTTGGTGCTACTGGAGAACACCGGCGGCTGCAACCTCAGAAAATGGGCTAAGTTGTCAACTGGGGGTGGTGGTGGTGGGTTGTTGTTGTTGTTGCCTTGGTTCTAAACTAACAACTGCATCAAGGCATTCTGCTGCTGGATCAACTGAGTGAGCTCCGGTGGGAAAGTAAATCCGGGGTCATGTCTCGGAGGCATCTGAGGGTTTAGAGGAAAGAGAATAGAATAGAATGAGGTCTAGTGAGAAAGCACTACCCATATGCACATGAGACAAACACAATCATTTCACTTCAATCAATTCAAACAAGGGCATACAATTGATCCAACTATCGTTACAGAAGTGCTCGGACTATACTATATACATGGGGGAATACTACTATTGATAGGGTGGTCGACTAGAAAAATTGATCGGTGGAAGACTCCATAATATCCGCTCCAGCTTCACCAACATAGTCATCATCGCTATCGTCGGGGTCCGAGTCGGTGTCGTCGATGATGATGTAGTTCTCCAGGCAAGTGGAATCATCGTCTTCTCCACCTGGCGTGGGGTCACCCATCAATACTCCTAGCTTCCTTGTCAGATCATCATTAATCTCCACTAATATCATCATTTCCTCCTTGTATCCATCGCGTGTAGACTTGAGTTCTTCCTCCAGCTCCGTGATCATGGTCATTGCCTTCTTCAGATCTATCATGCCTGCGCACATCTGGTTCTCCTGGCGACAAATGTGCCGGTTTAACTCCTGGATGAAAGCTGCAATAGAGCTATCCTTCCTAGTGCTGATCATCTCCCATTGTTCATCTCGGCGCCCACAAATCTGGTAGATAGTATCCTTGAGATCCTTGTGGTAAACTTCTCCAATGCGTCCCATGGTGATGTGGGCTGCCATGCTCTTGCCTAGACTCCAGGTTGGTGCATCAAAGGAAAACTCTATGGGCTTAGTGGCTGGCGCAAATGTCCTTCCTGGAACTTGAACTCTAATCATCCAGCGCTCCTCTTCTGGTAAAGTGGCGTTGTAGGACCCGGTGAAGCTTGGTATTCCGATGTTCAGGTATCTAGTAACTTCCTTCAAGTGTCGTCCAAAAGGCGTATCTTCATCCGGTTGAGTGAACTTGTTCCTTGCATCTGCCATCCTAAAGAGTAGAAAGGGAGATGAGTCAGAAATGAGAAGAGAGTAGTGATATAGGGTTTTAGCTTAGTGGTCGCGTCCTACAGTCAGTGTGTGCTCTGATACCATCTTGTAGCGACCAGACCTCAAACAGTCCGATCTCTGTGCATCAGTGTCATCCCTAGATCGGTAATGCTGACACGCACAGTACTTGAGGATTTATAATAGAGTAGCAATCACACACTTATTACATCAAATGTCTCAAAAGAGAACTTGTTACAGTAAATATGGCTTAAGGCCATCTAATACGATAACAGCGGAAGGCTTGGAAGATAAAGTGAGTCCATCAACTCCAACTGCATCACTGAGTGAAAGACAACGACCTAAGGCTCCTTACTCATTGTCTGAAAAGTCCGTAACATGAACGTTGCATCCTGGAATGGGTCAGCACATGCAATATGCTGGCAAGGTAACACAAGAGTAATGAACAGAATAATTGCTATCACTACATACATATTTGGCTGGTGGGGGCTATATGGTTGTTAAGTTTTGCGGAAAGCCAATTTTTTCCTACAACAAAGGAATAAATTTGATTTAACTATCATGGTAGTTGTTAAACATTGAGAAGGTTCCTCCAACTAAATCCCAATTAATCATCATCATTAAACCCAATCAAATTATATTAAAAGTGATGAGATCAACATGATAATCCAAGAACCAGATACTAAAGATGTCCATAACCGGGGACACGGCTAACCATGATTAGTTTATACACTCTGCAGAGGTTTGCGCACTTTTCCCCACAAGACTCGATCTCCTCTGTTGGATTTCTCGCACTACATGGTGTTTGAGAAACGGATGACCGAGACACAATCTTCAGAAGCATTAACTCTCTACTCTGGATAGATAGTGCCACCTACAACCCACTACATCTGCTAGTCTACCTCTTCGAGAGCTTCACGCAGCTTACTCAACTATTCCAGAGCTCATAATGGCTTGTGGCTGCACACGGAAGTTTCTAGCATGAATAATCTTATGATCCCTTTGAGTCTGGGTGGCAGGCCGTAGGATTATCACACGGGTCCTCCGGGATATCCAAGGACAACACTAGATTCTCCAGGTGCGCACAAGCAATCCACCCAGATGTGTATTAAGGTTGCCACCTTAAGTTGAACCATTAATTAATAACTCACATCTGTAATGAATACTCTCAAACCCAATCCACGTCTACGAGCATAGCATAGCATAACGTAATAAGCAACGTAGAAGTAACTCCCAAGGGTTTGATAATAAAACATGTAATAGGTACTACCTCATCTACTTCCCAAAACCCACAATTTATTCAGATCCTAATCATGCAATTGTTTGAGGATTGATCTAATGCAATAAAACTGGGTAGTAAAAAGGTATGATCAAAGTGTTACTTGCCTTGCTGATGATCCGTGAAACCTAGAGACTCGTAGTAGCACACTTCGCACTCCGGGTACTCTATCACAAACAAACAAGCATACAATAAGCACTCATCTTGAAGCACGGGTAAAACTCAAATAAGAGATCTAACCAGAAAGTTCAACATAAGAACTCCAGTTTGCAAAAAGATTCAAATCAAACGAAGCAACGAAACTCAAACCGCGAAAGAAACAAGATCCGTTTACTAATCTGAACTAAAGTCAAATTTACAGTAGCAAAATCTTGTTCAAGTTGGTTAAACAGAAAGAGCGCTTCGAGACGAAGATCTAGGCGCTTGAATCGCCTGATTCCGATAAACGAGCGAAAAGTTATACTAGAACGAAGATTAGGGCAGAAATCACGATCGAAAATAATCACAGAAAAACCCTGGAAAAAGAAAACTGACGAACATGCTAACGAACGAACGTTCGTTGTCTGCGGTTAATGGCCGAAAACCATTCACTAAAATGAACGTATGAACGGGCGTTCGCTAATTAATTAAACCGACGGAAAACCGAACCGATCTTAACAAAAAAATGAATCTAGGTTTTCGGAATAAAACCGATCGGTTAAAAAAACCGGCGGCTACCTCGACGAGGCCCGGCGACGGTGGCGGGACGGCTCCGGTCAGCGGCGGGCGGGGCGGCAGCGGCGGCGAGCGGGCGAGGCGGCGGCAACGGAGCTGGCGAGGGTTTCGGGTGGGGTGGGCTGGCGGCTCGGCTTATAAGAGGCCGCCCGGACTAGTGTCCTAGTCGGTTACGGCCCGACTAGGTCGGTTGACTTTTTTTTAAAAATAATTCCGCTTGGAAAAACAAAGAAAAGAAATATAAAACGGACTCCAAAAATCCTGAAATAAATTTTCCCCGTCCTATAAAAATCTAACGGACATGGTGAACATTTATTTGGGCCTCTATTGCAATTTTAAAAAACGCATATTTTTCCTAATTCAAATAAAATAGCGATAAAAACTCCGAATAAAATCTTATTTGATTTTAATATTAAACCTCCAATATTTCTTTATTTTGGGGAAGTCATTTTATCCCTCTCTTCTTATTTTCATAAAAGAAATATTCGAAGAGAAGATAATTAAAATCAAATGATCCTCTTTTCAAAATTTGAGAAAACTCAAATATGAAAATAACAAAATCCCCAACTCTCTCCGTGGGTCCTTGAGTTGCGTAGAATTTCTAGGATCAAAACAAATTGCAATAAAATATGATATGCAATGATGATCTAATGTATAACATTCCAAATTGAAGTTTTGGGATGTTACAGAATAGTATCATACATATAACATCACTAATACAACTAAAACCCTAGCGAACGACGGGTATCGACGACGAGGATGCGGGATAGGCATCATCGACATCGATGCGAGAATAATTGCTTAAACTAAAAAAATAACAACAAATGTGACATGTTCAACTAGTTCTATTAATTAAACTAGTTCTTACTAAATATAGACTTACTATAAATAGAAATAAACTAGTTCTTTCTAAAAATAAACTAGTTCAACTAGTTATTTTAATTTTCTTACTGGAAATACATTAGTTCTATTAATTCAACTAGTTCTTACTAAAACTAAACTGGTTCAACTAGTTTATTAATTTACTTACTAATTATTTTAAACAGTTACTAAAAACAGTAAAAAAAACTACATTATAAAATAGTAAAAACTACAGTGTAAAACAAAAAAAGAGATGGAGGGAGGAGGGGAAGGGAGGAGGAAGGAGAGAGGAGGAGGGGGAGGAGGCCGGTGGGATCGGAGGAGGGAGGGGCGGGGGAGGCGGGGGAGGGGGCGGCCGAAGGAGGAGGAGGGAGGGGGCGGGGGGCGGAGGGAGGGGCGGGGGCGGAGGGGGAGGGCCGGTCGGAGGAGGAGGGAGGGGCGGTTGGAGGAGGAGGAGGGAGAGGGGCGGTGGGAGGAGGGCGTCCGGAGGAGGAGGGGGAGGAGGGAGGGAAGGAGGAAGTACCTCGGCGAGGAGCAGCGCGGCGGCGGCAGAGGACATACAGGTTCGGTGCGGGCGAGAGCGAGTGAGAGGGAGTGAGTGTGAGAGGGTGCACTGCTCCATGATAAGGTATGTAAGTAGTAGCGCGTTTCAGAGAATCGCGCTACTGCTACGGGCCGTAGCAGTAGCGCTGGTCAGTGGTATGCGCTACTGCTAAGTGGGGCTAGCCATCTGCGCCCAGTACAAATATAGCACCAACGCGGTTTCGCGGAACACGCTACTCCTAAAGTAGTAGCAGTAGCGCGGTCTATTTAACAATGCTACTACTAAGTAGGAGTAGCGCCCTGTTTTGTCCAGCGCTACTCCTAAGATGCTGTGTATAAGGTTTTCCCTAGTAGTGTGTGCCTCCTTTAATCACCCGGCAGAAATCGCCGTGAATTCATTTTTATTCTAGCTGATTTGAGGGTTTTCTTTCATTCATATAATGTACAGTGCGCCGACACTTCAGGACTTAGCGACCTCCGCCAGAGATTCCATCTCACCCTACCAGATAACTTGAGGATGCACGCGGTATGTTCACTGTCACCCTAAATCGGTTGGCATGGCCTACTTTCCTGAACATATTCTGAATATTGCTACATTTGGATAAAAGGTGCCACATCACCATATACGTCAAAGGGGATTTTCTCCCTCTTCTTTCTATATTAGGCAAATTAATGATGTATTGTTCTTTCGATTAGTCTCATATTTCCATGACATCATGTTTACCCTATTTTTTTTAATTATAGATTTTTGTCTTTCGGTTTCAACTGTTGTACATTTCTTTCAATTTGGGCCCATATTTGTATGTTACCATATTTTCTTTAACAATCCTACCATTTTCTGCAGAACATCCCTTGCTATGCAACAAATTATGTAGTGCACACTTTTTCCCTTTACATAGATGAAGGCTCCACGTATGTCATACTGCACACAAACCATGGATTTACAATTGTTGCTACTGTAAGACTTGATGAACGTGGTGACTCCTATTTTGGCACTGGCTTTTGGAAAGAAATTGCAAAGTTTTATGTACTGAAAGTTGGCACTAAAATTGCACTGCACATAAAAGGGCCTGGTCATGAGATATATGCTAACTTCCTCGACAAAATCATCCGTCCAGACTTTGTTTGAAGTAAGTTTTATTTTCAACTATCTGCAAGTTGACTTACCCAGCAATGTCAAATTAATTGTGTAGTATTTAAGCAACCAATTGTTATTCCCTTTTCTTACTATATTCCTACCTAATAACTTGTAATTACCAATACACTTTTTATTGCCCTGTTTTAACTAAATATTCCCTGTACTCCCATTTCTATCAGAAAGCGCCGCTGACAAGGAGACTCCGAAGGTGGACAACGGGGCTGCCAACAAGCGGAGGCGGGGCGAGCTAGAACCACAAGCGAATCTAGCAGGCCTAGACTTCATCAGCAGCCTCCCCGATGATATGTTGAGAGTCATCATCTCCCTCCTTGCAATCAAATATTGGGCGCGGACAACCGTACTTTCCCGGCAGAGGTGCCCCCTATGGAACTCCAGCCCTCTCGACCTCATCGACACCCACGAGCTCTGCCATGGCTATCGCAAAAGCTTGGATTTGTTCTCCAAGATCCTCGCCAGTCACCTTGGCCCAACCAAAGGCCTTAGAATGGGCAAGTTCCGTTCCAACGGCAAGGATCGAGCCAAGCTTGACGAATGGTTCCGATCCCCTGCCCTAGATCAGCTCAAGGAGCTGACTTTTGATGATGGGCATATGCGGTCGCTGCCAGCGTCCGCACTCCAACTCGCACCCACGCTGCGTGTCGCCAAGTTCAGAAACTGCCATTTCCCCCCTTAATGACGCGCCCGCTCTTATTCTACCACGACTGAAGCACCTCAAGCTTGTCGCCGTCTGCCTCTCAAACGGTGATATGGAGCGCCTGCTCCATGGCTGTACTACACTCGAGTACCTTCGTCTTCAGGCGATCAATGGGTTGAGTACCTTCCACATCACCTCCATGACTCTCCAGACTATTTATGTGTGTTGTTGGTGCGGCAGGAAGACATCACAAGATGTGTACCACGGTATGGTCATTGAGGACACACCTACACTTGAGAGATTACTTGTAGTTGATCAAGAAGGTCCAACAAGAATCAATGTCATTTCTGCGCCGAAATTGACAGTGGTGGGCAACTTGTCTCACAAATACCCCGAAATTGTTATTGGATCCACACCTGTTCAGGTACAACAGCCGCCTTCTACCTCTCCTTCTACAAATTAACATTATTTCTAATTTTGAAGATGTTTGTCTGTGTGTCATTCAGAAAATGATTCCGACAAGCTTGACCCTGAAACTGCGCACAGTGAAGGTCTTGGCACTAGAATCTATCGGCCCCAACCTAGAGCAAGCTATCAATTTCCTGAGATGCTTTCCGTTCCTGGAGACGCTATATATCTAGGTGATGTTCCTTTCCTGTTAAATGTTAACCATAAGGGAGTTCAAGTTTTCTTAGGGAACTTTTCATCCACTCCATCCTCTTGTGAAGAAGGCTACATCTTTCTAGAATGTAATCACATGCCCATGTTAATCATGTCAGATCAAAGATGGCATGTTAGTGCATTTTACAAATCCTGCAAACCAAATAGGCCAGTAGTAATATTCAAAACTGCATGTAGGCACTAACATGTTTTCTTCTTTTGCAGATAAGATTAGGACCAGTGGTGGATAATGTGATACAATATAACAATCATGTTGAATGCCTAGATTTGCATCTCTCAGAAATTACTTTGAACTCCTACCGAGGGACCTTACCGGAGATTATATTCACCAGGTTCTTTGTTATCAGAGCAAGGGTGCTGAAGGAAATGAGGTTTGCCCTACATTTATTTCACAAAAATGATTGGTTTGTTGATTAGCGCCGGCGCCTGCGGCAGAATGGAGTAGGCTGCAAAAATGCTAAATTTCATTTTGGAACTTTAGATGACAGAGTAATCAGAAGTCATCGTGTCAACCCCATACATGACTTCTCAGTGGCTGGCCCCTTTGCAAAAATTTTGAGGTTTCAAATCTAGACTTAGAAGCGGTGATATTAGTTTGAACCTCTCTGATATCCATGTCCAGCGGATCAACGCGAGTGTTTGCAGCTGATGAGCTGAATTTCATTTCTAACATCAGTTTGAACCTTGTAGTCTTCGAATTTGAGCCATATAACTCTGGAATTTGAACCTTGTAACATTACGAGCTTTTGTGGTACAATCGTTGAAGTGGCACCATATGAGACTTGTATATTGCTAAGACTATTTTGACCTTAATATGCAATGGTCTTAGATTTTATTAGCCATTCTCGAATCTGTTTACCTTGTCGATCTCACAGCACACGATATGTATAGCTAACTCGACTACGATCTTCGACATTATTGCACACAGTTGGTTTCTTCCATCGTGTGCACTGTAGAGCACAGAATTACTTATCACACTCGAGTGTCCATCATCACCCTTCTGTGTAACATTGACCTCATCACCCACGGGTAAACTTATGATCAAAGTCATTCCACACACTTCGTTTTTACAAAGCTTTTTGCCAATAAACGCCCATGATTTGTCCCTCTTCTAGTTGACGCGTGGCCAAACAAGCCGGGCGGGAAGCTTGCATGGAAAACAGGGCGGTAGCGCGGGAACAGGCTCACTGACATGGATGATTAGATCCTTGCTTCTGCTACTTTAGTATGCATGCAATTGCTTGCTTTGGTGTGTGGAAATGTTATGTGTGTAGTCACTTGTGTAATTGAATGCTTAATTTGGTTACGCAATGTTGTCTTTTTAAGTGTCTATGTTCGTGCTATGTAGACAGAGCATAGATGTTGTGCAGACAAAGAAAATCACATAGCACGCGGACTAAACAATGTAACCCATCGGTGATGTTTTCATCAATCACTCACAATTGTATACTAGCAATCATTTGCTCACAACACACATAGCTTGTTAGCAGTAATAGTCTGTGTTGTTTTCAGTCTTTGGACACGTTTCCGATTACACACATGTTTGCCTCGTATCACACACATGTTGTTTATTTGAACCATTTCTGCTCTCATGTCTCAACGCAAACAGTTCATCCGAGTGAACTGCATGCCATATATGACACACACCTTTGATCTGGCTGACCGTTTCTTTTGTGTTGCCTAATCACAAATAGTTCATCCGAGTGAACCGTATGTTGTACATCGCACACACCTTCATCTGGCTCCCCGTTTCTTTGGTTCCTCCTCATCTCAAACAGTTAATTGAGCTGAACCATATGCCCTGCAACGCACATGCAACTAAAATTTGAACCATGTTTGATGCATCCTCCATCGCAAACGTTTTGCACCTTTTTGACGATTTTTTACACCACCGTTTGCGATTATGGCATCGCACATAGTTTCATCGAAGGGTCTCTGATTGTAGTGTCGCGTTAGCAGCAACCTGCAGTAGTGGTAATTCCAACTTGTAGGCAACTTCACCCATACGTTCCAAGACTCTGTATGGTCCCACAAATCATGGCACCAAGTTTCCCTTGACTCCAAACCGTTTAACTCCTCGAAGTGGCGACACACGAAAATATGCTCTGTCTCCGACTTCATAGGTTACCTCCTTGCGTTTAGTATCAGCATAACTCTTCTGTCTGGACTGGGCTATCTTGAGTCTATCACGAATCAACTTGACCTTCTCTTTAGACTCTCTAATTAAATCTGGTCTGAACAATTGTCGGTCTCCAACTTCATCCCACATCAAATGGTGTCCTACACCTCATTCCATACAAAGCTTCAAAAGGGACCATCTTCAAACTAGCTTGGTAGCTGTTGTTATATGAGAACTCTGCGTAAGGCAAATTATCATCCCAACTAGATCCATAATCAAGCGCACAAGCTCTCAACATGTCCTCCAGAATCTGATTGATTCTCTCGGTCTGCCCATCTGTCTGCGGATGAAAGGCTGTACTGAACTGTAGCCTGGTACCCAAAGTTTGGTGTAACTGATTCCAAAAGTTCGAAGTAAACTGTGTTCCTCTATCTGATACTATGGTCCTCGGAACTCCATGCAGACATACGATCCTGGTCATATATATCTTGGCCAACTTAGCACTCGTATAAGTGGTCTTCACGGGGATAAAGTGAGCAACCTTGGTCAAGTGATCAACTATAACCCAAATGGAGTCATATCCTGAAGGAGTCCTGGATAATCTGGTGATGAAATCCATGCCAAGCTTATCCCACTTCCATTCGGGTATCGGCAAGGGCTGAAGTAATACTGCTGATTTCTGATGTTCTGCCTTAACTCTCTAACATATGTCACATACTGCTACATACTCGGCAATATCCTTCTTCATACCTGTCCACCAGAAATGTTACTTCAAATCTAGGTACATCTTGGTGTTGCCTAGGTGAATCGAATAAGGCGAATCATGTGTCTCCTAAAGAATTAACTTCCGGATCTCTGGATCATTGGGCACATAGATGCGATCCTCAAACCATAAAGTTCCGTGTTCATCCTCACGAAAACCTTTGGCCTTTCCTTTACTCATCTATTCTTTTATCTCTGCAATTTCCTTATCAATCTTCTGAGCTTCTCGGATCTTTCCCAACAAGGTGGACTGAACTTCCAATGGTGCAACAAAACCTCTCAGAACTATCTCCAAGCGAAGTTCTCGGAGATCATCGGCTAACTCCTGTGGTAATCCTCCTGTTATGAGAGTATTGACATAACTTTTGCGGCTCAAAGCGTCTGCCACAACATTGGCCTTTCCTAGATGATAATGCAGTTTCATGTGATAATCCTTTATGAGCTTCAACCATCTCCTCTGCCTGAGGTTCAACTCCTTCTGCATGAAGATATAATTCAAACTCTTGTGATCCGTGTAAACATCACAACGATTTATGATAAGAAAATGTCTCCAGGTCTTAAGCGCATGCACTACGGCTGCTAACTCCAAATCATGCGTGGCATAATTCAACTCATGAGGTCGAAGCTGACGTGAGGCATATGAAACAACTCTTCCTTCGTGCATAAGAACGCCTCCAAGTCCCTGTCGTGAAGCGTCGCAATATACCTGGAAACCTTTGCGTATATTCGGAAGAGTTAGCACTGGGGCTGTAACCCAACGTTTCTTCATCTCCTGAAAACTGGCCTCACAATCCTCTATCCATTTGAACTTGGTATCCTTCTTCAATAACTCAGTCATGGGCTTCGCAATCTTGGAAAAAATTCTCAATGAATCTTCGATAATATCCTGCGAGTCCAAGGAAAGTGTGTATCTCCCCCACTAAGGTGGGTGTGGACTGAACCTTGGAAGGGTCTACTGCTACACCTTATCCTGATATAACATGTCCGAGGAATCCGACTTCCTTCAACAAAAACTCACATTTGCTAAACTTGACATATAGCTGATGTTACCTGAGCTTCTCGATAACCAAGCGCAAATGTTCCTTGTGTTCTTCTTCATTCTTCGAGTACACCAATATATCGTCAATGAACACCACGACAAACTTATCCAAGTACTCCATGAACACCTTCTTCATCATACTCATAAAGTAGGCAGGGGCGTTAGTCAAACCAAAAGACATGACCGTGTACTCATATAGCCCATAACTTGCGGTAAAAGATGTCTTAGGTATATCTTGTTCTCGGATCTTCAGTTGGTGATATCCTGATCGAAGATCGATCTTGGAGAAAACTTTAGCTCCCTGCAGCTGGTCAAACAAATTATTGATCATCGGTAGAGGATATTTGGTCTTGATCATCACCTCATTCAATGCTCGATAATCAACTACCATTCTCAAGGATCCATCCTTCTTCTCAACTAGAAGCACTAGGCCTCCCCACGGTGATGAACTTGGTCGAATATAACCTTTCTCCAATAACTCCTTAATTTGCTTCTTAATTTCCTCCAGATCATTTGCGAGCATCCGATATGGTCTCTTAGATATTGGTCTGGTGCCTGGCAATAACTCAATCAAAAACTCTATGTCTCGGTCTGGTGGCATGCCTGGTAATTCCTCCGGGAATACATCGGGATAATCCTTCACAACTGGCACTTCCTCATGAACAACTCCCGAGAGTGAATTTACTTGAGTCCTCCTTGGTGCATTCCTAGACACATACTTGATCCGTTTCCACTCTGGGGTGGTGAGATGAATTGACTTACTAGCACAATAGATGTTTCCCCCATACTTTGATAGCCAATCCATTCCTAGTATCACATCCAATACTTGTGATTCCAGAATAATGAGGTCTGTGGGAAAAACATGGCTACCGATGGTCAAAGGCAGCTGAAAACATCCCTGACTAGCCATATACTCTGCTCCTGGCAAGCTTACTAACATAGGTGTCTTAAGGGCTACGGTTGCCAACTTAAACTTGTCCACAAATCCCCTTGATATGTATGAATGCGATGCACCAGTGTCAAAAATAACAAGGGTTGTAAATGACGTAATAAAAAACTTACCAATAATTGTGTCAGGCTGCTCATCAACTTCCTCCATGTTGACATGATTCACCTGTCCCCTCGTGAAAGGGTTTGGATTCTTTCCTGAGCTTCCATTGTCATTTCCATTCTATGCCTCAGAACAGTCATTGGCGTAGTGTCCGGTCTTCCCGCACTTGTAACAAGTATGTGACTCAAATCCTTTTTGGCGGGGGTTCACTACTGCAGGATGCTGCTAACGCGACACTACGATCAGAGACCCTTCGAGAAACTGTGTGTGATGCAATAATCGCAAACAGTGGTATATGAAAAACGTCAAAAAGGTGAAAACTTTTACGATGGAGGATGCATCAAACACGGTTTAGATTTTAGTTGCGTGTGCGATGAAGGGCATATGATTCAGTTCAATTAACTGTTTGCGATGAGGAGGAACAAAAGAAACGGGCAACCAGATGAAGGCGTGTGCGATACATAGCATACAATTCACTCGGATGAACTATTTGTGATTAGGCAACACAAAAGGAATGGGTAGCCAGATGAAGGTGTGTGCGATATACAGCATACAGGTTCACTCGGATGAACTGTTTGTGATTAGGCAGCACAAAAGAAACGGTCAGCCAGATCAAGGTGTGTGCGATATACGGCATGCGGTTCACTCGGATGAACTTTTTGTGTTGACACAAGAGAACTAAAACAGTTCAACTTAACAAGACGTGTGTGTTGTGCGATGGGATTACATGCGGTTCACTCGGCCCTTGTCGTCAGTGTGTGACCTCTGTGGCAACCGTTCACTCCCCACGCGCCTCTTCGTGTACCGTGGCAACCGTCCACTGACTCTTCACCTTTCCCTCTCGATTTGGAACTGTTGTTGCATGCTAGCTCTTCCTCCCTCCTCCATTTGCCTTCACCCTTCCTTCTGCATTGTTTGATTGTCTTCTCCATGGAGGGAACAAGACGGAAATGACCCCGTTATTCTTGCCCCGATCTAAATGATGACGCGGTGGAGGAACTCATTGATCAGTGCAACGTCATCACCTCGGCTAGCATGGCAGGTTCGTTCAAGACCATTATCGACTCAACTAATAACATCATTACAAGGAACCCAAGGGTCCAGGAGCGGTTCGATCTCCCCTATCTTCTTCCCCGTGACCCTGCTGACTGGCGCGGGGATGAGGGAAGCCTCGCCTTGTGTAAGTTGATGACGCTTGATAATGATACGTATGATGTTAAGATGCCATCGCTTGAGGGCAAGGCTTGGGCAGGCGCAAATGGAGATTGGGTTGTTTATATCGGGTACAATTGTGAGTGGGAACTTGTGAATGTGTACACTCGTCACCTGGTTCCACTTCGAAAAATCTTAGACGACTGCCCAGAGGTTGAGTACACCGGTATTCTATGTGATTTCAAATACGATCATGTAGACTGTCGTGTACGGAAGATAGCAATTTGTTGAGTTCGCAACTGCTCTTGGGGTTATAGGAATGCTTATGTTGTCACTATCTTCGACAAGCTTGTTGCCATCCTTCATGGTTCGACTTGATGGATATTGCTCAAAAATCAGTTTCTATACACAGATGAGTACTGTGATGCAATTCAATACAAGGGCCTTGTGTTTGCTGCCACCACTCGTGGCACTGTTTTTGCATGGAATCCTCATGATTTCGGTACGTTTGTCTTCCACCGTAATTATAATTGTTTCATCCACATGCATGCAGGTTAGCTAGTTTCCCTTTACTAATTAACCTTCTTGTGTTTCCAAGGTCCTGTGAACATTCCACCACCTATACTTGAAAATTTTATTCACGAGCATGAGGACGAGCAGGACCCATATACTCAGTGGCGCGTGGCAACTTATTCCAATGGATCACCTCTTCTTGTCTGTATACGGGGTACTGCTGATGTTACTACGGGGTAGTGTTGTGTCGTATGGTCGCACTCTGTGGACCTATTCCAACATCCGTTGTAGGGGATTCGGGATGGATACTAGTGTGCTAGCGCCAACACCTTCTCCCTGGTTCAGTATTGAAAGTCTTGGAGGAAACTCGCTCTTCCTTGGACAAAACTATCCAATGATGGTGGAAGGCAATCCAGCTACTGTTGACACAACATTACTACCATTTATGAGAAGCAACTGTATCTATACCTCGAACATTACTATGCTTCCCTACCGTCCCAATATGGGTCCTGACATAGGCCGCTTCAGCCTCGATAATCAGTCCTGCATTGGTCTCAAGATTGACAGTAGCTGGCCCTTCCCAGAGAATCACTTCTGGTTCAAAGCAAGCGTTTCATGGTTGAGCTGAAGTTTATTTCATCGCTTTTTTATTTGTTGTGTGAGAAAAAGTTTACTAGAATGTTTTGTTGGAAATGATCTATAATCCAACGTGTATCCTCCTTGTCATTGTGGGTTGATGACTTGTTGTATGTAATCAATGGTACATTTGCATATGTGTCCATGAACTCATGCCTGCTAGTGGTGTCCATATGAACAGTGCTAGTGATTTTAGTTGCAAAAATTAGATAGTGCTAGTGATTTGAGGCTGCATATTTTGACAAATCGCAGTGTTACAAGGTTGACAAATGGCAATGTTACTAGATAAACAAATGTCAATCTTTCCAGTTTGAGAAATGGCAACATACCCAAAATGACAGATATGAAAATCTTACCCAATTTTTTGTACGTGGTTGCACATGGGTCATGCAAAACAACCGTTTGCGTTGAAGGGATGCAGAAATCCTGCTCGGCACATTTTCCCTTGGCTTCCTGGGGAAGCTGTCGGTTTGCATACGGGTGTTCTAACTAAAACATTTGCGATGAGTGTTTTATATTCAGAAACCGTTGAAATTTTTTTCAAAAGAAAATTGTTTGATAAGTCTGTACATTAAGAGAGAAAAACGCAAGTTCGTTCAAACCATATCTTTCATTCAGTCACACTGCAAATTTATATTCATATGATCGAGAATTCGAGTTACAGTATGAAACCCCAAAAAAACTATTTTCGGCGGCGGCGGAGGCGGCGTCCCGCGCCGTCGTTGTCGTTGTCGTCCTCCAGGACGCCGTTGTTGAAGTTTTCAAGGCAGCACAAAATTTTCTTCACTTGTAAATCAAACATCATGTTGTCGCATGATCGACGAGCGGGGCGCGGGAGGAGAGCAACTGGCGCAGCTGAGAGGTAGCGGTCGACGGCAGTGTCCCATGCCGCTGAGGGGGGGGGGGGCACGGGCACGGCGGGTGCAGCCAAACGCACGGGGACCGGCGCCGTGCTACCTCTTGAGCATGCATTGGTTTTCCCTTGAATAGGAAAGGGTGATGCAGCAAAGCAGCGTAAGTATTTCCCTCAGTTTTCGAGAACTAAGGTATCAATCTAGTAGGGGACCACGCACGAGTAACCTCGTACCTACACAAACAAATAAGAACCTTGCAACTAACGCGATAAAGGGGTTGTCAATCCCTTCACGGCCACTTGCAAGAGTGAGATCTGATAGAGACAATAATAATAAGATAAATATTTTTGGTATTTTTATGACATAAGTTGAAAGTAAAGATTGCAAAATAAAATAGATTGGAAACTTTTATGATGGAAAATAGACCCGGGGGCCATAGGTTTCACTAGTGGCTTCTCTCAAGATAGCATAAGTATTACGTTGGGTGAACAAATTACTGTCGAGCAATTGATAGAATTGAGCATAGTTATGAGAATATCTAGGTATGATCAAGTATATATGCATCACGTCCGTGACAAGTAGACCGACTCTTGCCTGCATCTACTACTATTAATCCACACATCGACCGCTATCCAGCATGCATCTAGAGTATTAAGTTCATAAGAACGGAGTAACGCTTTAAGCCAGATGACATGATGTAGAGGGATAAACTCATGCAATGTGATATAAACCCCATCTTTTATCCTCGATGGCAACAATACAATACGTGTCGTTTCCCCTACTGTCACGGGGATCGAGCACCGCAAGATTGAACCCAAAGCTAAGCACTTCTCCCATTGCAAGAAAGATCAATCTAGTAGGCCAAACCAAACAGATAATTCAAAGAGACTTGCAAAGATAACCAATCATACATAAAAGAATTCAGAGAAGATTCAAATATTGTTCAAAGATAATCTTGATCATAAACCCATAATTCATCGGATCTCGACAAACACGCCGCAAAATAAGATAACACCGAATAGATCTCCAAGAGAATCAAGGAGAACTTTGTATTGAGATCCAAAGACAGAGAAGAAGCCATTAACTATGGACCCGAAGGTCTAAGGTAAACTACTCGCACATCATCGGAGAGGCTATGGTGTCGATGTAGAAGCCCTCCGTGATCAATGCCCCCTCTGGCGGAGCGCCGGAAAAGGCCCCAAGATGGGATCTCACGGGTACAGAAGGTTGTGGCAGTGGAATTATGTTTTCGTGGTGCTCTCTGATGTTTTCAGGGTATGTAGGTATATATAATAGGAAGAAGTAGGTCGGTGGAGCCACGAGAGGCCCACGAGGGTGGAGGGTGCACCCAGAGGGGTAGGCGCGCCCCCTGCCTCATGGATTCCTCGTTGGTTGCTTGACGTCCACTCCAAGTCCTCTGGATCATGCTCCCGAAGGTTTCATTCCGTTTGGGCTCCGTTTGATATTCTTTTTCTGTTAAACACTAAAATAGGCAAAAAACAACAATTTGGGCTGGGCCTCCGGTTAATAGGTTAGTCCCAAAAATAATATAAAAGTGTATAAATAAGCCCATTAAACATCCAAAATAGAATATATAATAGCATGGAACAATAAAAAATTATAGATACGTTGGAGACGTATTAAGCACCCCCAAGCTTAATTCCTGCTCGTCCTCGAGTAGGTAAATGATAAAAACATAATCTTTGATGTGGAATGCTTCCTAACATATTTATCAATGTAATTTTCTTTATTGTGCACGAATGTTCAGATCCTAAAGATTCAAGATAAAATTTTAATATTGACATTAAAACAATACTTGAAGCATACTAACTAAGCAATCATGTCTTCTCAAAATAACATGGCCAAAGAAAGTTATCCCTACAAAATCATATAGTATGGCTATGCTCTATCTTCATCACACAAAATATTAAATCATGCACAACCCTGATGACAAGCCAAGCAATTGCTTCATACTTTTGATGTTCTCAAACTTTTTCAACTTTCACGCAATACATGAGCGTGAGCCATGGACATAGCACTATAGGTGGAATAGAATGGAGGTTGTGGAGAAGACAAAAAGGAGAAGATAGTCTCACATCAACTAGGCATATCAACGGGCTATGGAGATGCCCATCAATAGATATCAATGTGAGTGAGTAGGGATTGCCATGCAATGTATGCACTAGAGCTATAAGTGTATGAAAGCTCAACAAAAGAAACTAAGTGGGTGTGCATCCAACTTGCTTGCTCACGAAGACCTAGGGCAATTTGAGGAAGCCCATCCTTGGAATATACAAGCTAAGTTCTATAATGTAAAATTCCCACTAGTTTATGAAAGTGACAACATAGGAGACTCTCTATCATGAAGATCATGGTGCTACTTTGAAGCACAAGTGTGGAAAAAGGATAGTAACATTGTCCCTTCTCTCTTTTTCTCTCTTTTTTTTGGGGCCTTCTTTCTTTTTTTCTTTTGGCCTCTTTTTTTCATCCGGAGACTCATCCCGACTTGTGGGGGAATCATAGTCTCCATCATCCTTTCCTCACTGGGACAATGCTCTAATAATGATGATCATCACACTACTTTTTACTTACAACTCAAGAATTACAACTCAATACTTAGAACAAAATATGACTCTATGTGAATGCCTTCGACGGTGTATCGAGATATGCAATGAATCAAGAGTGACATGTATGAATAAATTATGAAAGGTGGGTTTGCCACAAATATGATGTGAACTACAGGATCATGCATGGCAATATGACAATGATGAAGTGTGTCATAACAAACGGAACGGTGGAAAGTTGCACGACAATATATCTCGGAATGGCTATGGAAATGCCATAATAGGTAGGTATGGTGGCTGTTTTGAGGAAGGTATATGGTGGGTGTATGATACTGGCGAAAAGTGTGCGGTAATAAAGAGACTAGCAAATGTGGAAGGGTGAGAGTGCGTATAATCCATGGACTCAACATTAGTCATAAAGAACTCACATACTTATTGCAAAAATCTATTAGTTATCGAAACAAAGTACTACGCGCATGCTCCTAGGGGGGTAGATTGGTAGGAAAATACCATCGCTCGTCCCCGACCGCCACTCATAAGGAAGACAATCAATAAATAAATCATGCTCCGACTTCATCACATAACGGTTCACCATACGTGAATGCTACAGGAATCACAAACTTCAACACAAGTATTTCTCAAATTCACAACTACTCAACTATCATGACTCTAATATCACCATCTCCATATCTCAAAACAATTATCAAGTATCAAACTTCTCATAGTATTCAATGCACTTATATGAAAGTTTTTATTATGCCCAAAAGCAAATTACCATGTTGTTCTAAAGGACTCTCAAAATAATATAAGTGAAGCATGAGAGATCAATTATTTCTATGAAATAAAACCACCACCATGCTCTAAAAGATATAAGTGAAGCACTAGAGCAAAAACTATATTGCTCAAAAGATATAAGTGAAGCACATAGAGTATTCTAATAAATTCCATTCATGTGTGTATCTATCAAAAGGTGTGGACAGCAAGGAGGATTGTGGTAAACTAAAAAGAAAAGAATCAAATCATACAAGACGCTCCAAGCAAAATAGATATCATGTGGTGAATAAATATATAGCTCCAAGTAAAGTTATCGATGAACAAAGACAAAAGAGGGGATGCCTTCCGGGGCATCCCCAAGATTAGGCTTTTTGGTGTCCTTGGATTTTACCTTGGGGTGTCTTGGGCATCCCCGAGCTTAGGCTCTTGCCACTCCTTGTTCCATAATCCATCAAATATTGACCCAAAACATGAAAACTTCACAACACAAAACTTAACAGAAAATCTCGTGAGCTCCTTTAGCGATAGAAAAGAAAACACCACTTCAAGGTACTGTAATGAAATCAATCTTTATTTATATTGGTGTTAAACCTATTGTATTCCAACTTCTCTATGGTTTATAAACTCCATTACTAGCCATAGATTCATCAAAATAAGAAAACAACACACAAAAAACGGAATCTGTCAAAAATAGAACAGTCTGTAGTAATCTGTATCAAACGCATACTTCTGGAACCCCAAAAATTCTAAAATAAATTGCTGGACGTGAGTAATTTATCTATTAATCATATTCAAAAAGAATTAACTAAATATCACTCTCCAATAAAAACGGCAGCAATTCTCGCGAGCGCTAAAGTTTCTGTTTTTTACAGCAAGATCAAAAAGACTTTCCCCAAGTCTTCCCAACGGTTCTAATTGGCACAAACACTAATTAAACACAAAAAACACAACCAAAACAGAAGCTAGATAAATTGTTTATTACTAAACAGGAACAAAAAGCAAGGAATAAAAATAAAATTGGGTTGTCTCCCAACAAGCGCTATCGTTTAACGCCCCTAGCTAGGCATAAAAGCGAGGATAGATCTAGGTATTGCCATGATAATGATAAGGTAAATCGCGAAAGCTCATCTCATACTCCCTACGTTCAACACCAAGTTTTATTTGTGGCAAGCAAAAGTAATCAAAAGTGCTAAATTTAATGGGACAAAAGTCCCCAAGATCAAGCTCGGGAGGTATTGGTTCCTCCTTTGGCCCCTCATATTGCACAACCAATTCATCATTATAAGCATTCTTTTGGCAAAAAGTCATGAGTCTTTGTTCAAGGGAAAAACCAAACCCATTATTCTGGATAGCAAAATTATCATTAAATTTAGAGATCCTATCAACAAGAGCATCGGTAGGAACCTTTTTTCTAAAGTTTTCATTAAAAGCAACATGATCTAAGGATCATAAACGCATAATGTTTTCTTGATAAAAAACGATTGCTTCTATGGGAGGATGGCCGGCTTCCACCCTATAATGCGCAAAAATTTCATTGGCATCTTTTATTATAAATCTGAACTCACGAGCGAAAAAGATGGTCGCTGCTCGCTTAACAGAAGAATGCTCAGTATTAGAAATTTCTAGGAAAATCCTTTGTATGGAAGGATGCATATGTAAAAATTGTCTTTCAAGTTCAACTATGAGCAAAGGTATAGCATCCGCGAGAGTACTAGTTTTATGAAGAATAGACCCGCTCATGGTGGGCAAAGCACCGGCACAATTAAAGAAATCTTGAATAACTCCCTTCCCTATTACCACTACCAATCCGAAACCTTTTAGTGTGTAAAGTAGTAGGATTTTCAAGAGGATCATCAATAGCATCAAAGTTTTCCATATTATTATCCTTATCAACGATAACATCCCCAATTTCAGACATGATGGCAACAAATTGCAAAAATAATGAGCACATAGAAGGCATGAAGGGAAAAAGGCGAACGGGAAAGAAGGCGAATAAAACGGCAAGGGTGAAGTGCGGAAGAGGAAAATGAGAGGCAAATGGAAAATAATGTAATGTGAAGGGTAAAAGTTGTGATGGGTACTTGGTATGTCTTGACTTGGCGTAGATCTCCTCGGCAATGGCGCCAGAAATCCTTCTTGCTACCTCTTGAGCATGCGTTGGTTTTCCCTTGAAGAGGAAAGGGTGATGCAGCAAAGCAGCGTAAGTATTTCCCTCAGTTTTCGAGAACCATGGTATCAATCCAGTAGGAGACCACGTGCGAGTCACCTCGTACCTACACAAACAGATAAGAACCTCGGAACCAACGCGATAAAGGGGTTGTCAATCCCTTCACGGCCACTTGCAAGAGTGCGATCTGATAGAGACAATAATAATAAGATAAATATTTTTGGTATTTTTATGATATGAATTGAAAGTAAAGATTGCAAAATAAAATAGTTTGAAAACTTGTATGATGGAAAATAGACCCGGGGGCCATAGGTTTCACTAGTGTCTTATCTCAAGATAGCATAAGTATTACGGTGGGTGAACAAATTACTGTCGAGCAATTGATAGAATTGAGCATAGTTATGAGAATATCTAGGTATGATCATGTATACAGGCATCACATCCGTTTCAAGTAGACCAACTCCTGCCTGCATCTACTACTATTACTCCACACATCGACCGCTATCCAGCATACATCTAGAGTATTAAGTTCATAAGAACGGAGTAACGCTTTAAGCTAGATGACATGATGTAGAGGGATAAACTCATGCAACATGATATAAACCCCATCTTTTTATCCTTGATGGCAACAATACAATACATGTCATTTCCCCTACTGTCACTGGGATCGAGCACCGCAAGATTGAACCCAAAGCTAAGCACTTATCCCATTGCAAGAAAGATCAATCTAGTAGGCCAAACCAAACTGATAATTCGAAGAGACATGCAAAGATAACCAATCATACATAAAAGAATTCAGAGAAGATTCAACTATTGTTCATAGATAATCTTGATCGTAAACCCACAATTCATCAGATCTCAACAAACACACCGCAAAACAAGATTACATCGAATAGATCTCCAAGAGAATCGAGGAGAACTTTGTATTGAGATCCAAAGAGAGAGAAGAAGCCATTAACTATGGACCCGAAGGTCTGAGGTAAACTACTCACACATCATTAGAGAGGCTATGGTGTTGATGTAGAAGCCCTCCGTGATCAATGCCCCCTCCGGCGGAGCACCGGAAAAGGCCCCAAGATGGGATCTCACGGGTACAAAAGGTTGTGGTGGTGGAATTAGGTTTTTGTGGTGCTCTTTGATGTTTTCAGGGTATGTAGGTATATATAGGAGGAAGAAGTAGGTTGGTGGAGCCACGAGGGTGGAGGGCGTGCCCGGGGGGGGGGGGGGTAGGCACACCCCCTGCCTCGTGGATTCCTTGTTGGTTGCTTGACTTCCACTCCAAGTCCTCTGGATCACGTTTGTTCCAAAAATCACGCTCCCGAAGGTTTCATTCTGTTTGGACTCCGTTTGATATTCTTTTTCTGCGAAACACTGAAATAGGCAAGAAAACAACAATTTGGGCTGGGCCTCCCATTAATAGGTTAGTCCCAAAAATAATATAAAAGTGTATAAATAAGCCCATTAAACATCCAAAACAGAATATATAATAGCAAGGAACAATCAAAATTATAGATACGTTGGAGACGTATCACGCCACAGTGGGTGGAGGGGCGCGCATGGGCGCGGGGGCCGGCGCCACAGTGGGTGGAGGGGCACGCACATGCACGGGCACGAGCGCTGGCGCTGGCATGTACACGAGGTCGCGTGGGTCCACGGACACCTCGCTGACGCCCGAGGCTTCCAGCTCTGCGATAGTGCTCGGCGACCAGCCCAACAATGCTACGGGGATGGTCGCTGGAGCGGGCGCGGGGATGGGAGCTGGGCTGGCAGCGGGGGCAGCAACCGCTGTGGCCAGCTCGTTCTGGGCCATGTCCATGAGGCCCCATTCCTCCTTTTTTTGTATCTCGTCCGGCTCGGAGTCGACTTGACCAAACTTGAAGACTAGTGGCAGATGATTATTCTGCGCCATGGCGGTGGAGGTCTGTGAGGGGGGAGGGGAATGGGAGGCGAACAGTAAGGCCACCGTATTAAACAGCGGCTCAGGTGCCATTAATGGAGAGGAAGGCGGGCGGCCATGGAAGTCAATGGGCTCGCTTCCTAGTGAGCCTGTGCAGCATACAGCTTGCATGATTCCCGGTGAGCCTGCGCATTGCATGATAGCTCGCATGCCTCTCGGTCAGCCTGCGCACCGGACTGCGCTCGCATGCCTCCCGTTCAGTCAAGGTCAAGCAGTAGTCCACATGGCACCTCCTACAGCCATTAAAACTAAGACACGTGGCATCACGTGAATGGTTAACAGAACGCACACAGTTTGAATTATACAAACATTTGAGATATTAAAGTGGCAGCTATTTTTTCAAAATGCCTTTGTTGGCTGTCATTATTCGAGAGCACTAATACATCTCCATCGTATCTATAATTTTTTATTGTTCCATGCCAACATTCTACAACTTTTATATACTTTTGGCAACTTTTTATACTATTTTTGGGACTAAAATATTGATCCAGTGCCCAGTGCCAGTTCCTGTTAGTCGCATGTTTTTTGTTTCACAGAAAATTCATATCAAACAGAGTCCAAACGGGATAAAAATTGACGAAGATTTTTTGGAATATATGTGATTTTTGGGAAGAATAATCAATGATAGACGATGCCCAAGGGGGGCACGAGGCACAGGGGCGTGCCCCAGGGGGTCAGGCGCACCCTGGGCCCTCGTGGCCACCTTGTAAGGCGGTTAGTGCCCTTCTTTCCCCGGAAGAAAGCCAATATCCGGATAGAAATCATGCTAAATTTCAGCCCAATCGGAGTTACAGATCTCCGAGAATATAAGAAACGGTGAAAGGCTAGAATCAAAAAGCGCAAAAACAGAGAGAGACAGAGAGACATATCTAATCTCGGAGGGGCTCTCGCCCCTCCCATGCCATGGAAGCCAAGGACCAGAGGGGAAACCCTTCTCCCATCTAGGTAGAAGGTCAAGGAAGGAGAAGAAGAAGGGGGGCTCTCTCCTCCTCTCTCCCGGTGGCGCTGGAACGCCGCCGGGGCCATCATCGTCATCGCAATCTACACCAACACCTCCGTCATATTCACCAACATATTCATCACCTTCCCCCATCTATATACAGCGGTCCACTCTCCCGCAACCCGCTGTACCCTCTACTTGAACACGGTGCTTTATGTTTCATATTATTATCCAATGATGTGTTGCCATCCTATGATGTCTGAGTAGATTTTTGTTGTCCTATCGGTAATTGGTGAATTGCTATGATTGGTTTAGTTTGCTTGTCGTTATGTTACTGTCCTTTGGTGCCCATCATATGAGCGCGCGCGTGGATCACACCATAGGGTTAGTTGTATGTTTATAGGACTATGTATTGGAGGGAAAGAGTGACAGAAGCTTCAACCTAGCATAGAAATTGATGCATACGAGATTGAAGGGGGACCAATATATCTTAATGCTATGGTTGGGTTTTACCTTAATGAACATTAGTAGTTGCGGATGTGTGCTAATAGTTCCAAGAGAAAATTCCTTATTTAAAACTGTGTCTAAATTTTATGCCCTATTTGACATCGACAAATAGTTTCTTTCCTATATAGCAACGAGTCTAAATTTTATGCCTTTTATAACACTTATGTCCATTTTTAGCCTAAATGACACTTGAAAAGACCCTTTTGCCCCTCAAGTGGTATGTTTGAGCGCACGTGCTGTTCAATGATTTCTTTATCATTTTTATTAATAATTATTATACTATTAATTGTTGGATTTTCTTATGGAGCTCACATAATCTATTTTAAATATCTGAGTTTTCTTTTAGTGCAGGATCTCCAAGGGAGAATATATGTATGTCTAGATACATTATATAGTGGATGCATACATTAGATGGTCTATCATTGCCTTTATACAATTGCATGCATGCATCGAAGGCCATACACGGCAGTAGCATGTACTCCGTACGTGGCTTATGGCTCTAGCAGATGTATGTTGTATGCATACAATTCTGAATACCCACACGTCTATGCTGCACGTACAAAATACACATAGCCATGTATGTGTGTGCGTGTGTACGTGTGTGTTTGTGCTGCGTGCGTGTGCGCTATTGTGTGCGCGCGTGCGTATGTGCAGTGTGCTGCTGTGTGCGTGCTCCTGCCGATGCGTGCATGTGCGCTACTGCCCCATTGATGTTGTGTGTATACTACTGCACCTAACACACACATATATCACATGAGGGGCAAAGGGGTCTTTTTAGGTGTCATTTAGGCTCAAAATGGATGAAAGTGTCATAAAGGGCATAAAATTTTAACTCGTTGTTAGATAAGGAAGAAAAAGTTTTTGAGTGTTAAATAAGGAAACAAAATTTAAAATAGTGTTAAATAAGGAATTCTCTCTAGTTCCAATCATAAGTGCATAGAATTTCAAGTCAGGGATGACATGCTAGCAGTGGCCTTTCCCACATAAAACTTGCTATCGGTCTAGTAACGTAGTCAATTGCTTAGGAACAATTTCGCAACTCCTACCACCACTTTTCCACACTCGCTATACTAACTTTATTGCTTCTTTTACGTAAAACAACCCCAAGTTTTTATTTACGTGCTCTTTATATTCTTGCAAACCTATCCGTTTACACCTACAAAGTACTTCTAGTTTTATAGTTGTTCTAGGTAAAGCGAACATCAAGCATCCGTAGAGTTGTATTGGTGGTCGATAAAACTTGTGGGAATATTTGTTCTACCTTTAGCTCCTCGTTGGGTTGGACAATCTTACTTATCGAAAGAGGATACAATTGATCCCCTATACTTGTGGGTAATCAAGACCTCTTTCTGGCGCCGTTGCCGGGGAGTTATAGAATGGGGTGAATATTCTCGTGTGTGCTTGTTTTCTTTATCACTAAGTGGATTTTATTTGCTGTTCTAATTTGTTATCTATCTTTAGTTATGGATGTGGAACACAAAATACAAAAAAAATTAGGTTTACTTGCTACTCATGGAGATGGGGAACCTCCTAAAACCCTCGATGCTCATTATGTGAAAGATATTATGCACTACTTTAATAATACTTTGAAAACCCCATTCAATTATATAATGGGAGAAACGTTGGATCAACGTGAATACTTTAGGGATTATTTCTTGACTCAAAAAGGGAAACTATTATGGGATCAAATTTATATGTTGCATTGGTATGCTTGGCAACTATGCTTGAGATATGATTATACTTGCTGCTCTAGGATGAAGGCTCCCCACCTTCCCTTTTCATGCGAATTTAATGATAATGAAACATTAGCTTCTTATGATAATGGTATATATGATTACTATGATGTGGAACGAATAGAAGAATTTGTTGCTTTTAAGCGTGCTTGTGAAATTGAATCTTTGTTTAAAGAGTTTGAAGATTTTGATGATTCAGTTTATAGACCTGAAAATTTAGCTATCCTTAAATATTTCTAGGAGAATTATAAATACAATTATGATATTGATGAATTTATTGAGAAAGTCTCTGTTGTCCGAGAAGAGAATAATATTTTGCAGGAGTCTATGGAAGAAGAAACTGATGAAACTATGAGCTCATTGGATGAAAAAGATGATGAGGAGAGCGAAGAACAAAAGGAGGAAGAGCGGATTTGCTACCCGTGCCCACCTTCTAACGAGAGTAACTCTTCAACTCATACATTGTTTAATTTCCCTTCGTGCTTACAGAAGGATGATTGCTATGATGATTGTTATGATCCCGTTGATTCTTTTGAAATGTCCCTTTTTGATGATGCTTGCTATGCTTGTGGCCAAGATTCCAATATGAATTATGCTTATGGAGATGAACTTGCTATAGTTCCTTATGTTAAACATGAAATTGTTACAATTGCACCCACTCATGATAGTCCTATTATCTTTTTGAATTCTCCCGACTACACTATATCGAAGAAGTTTGCCCTTATTAAGGATTATATAAAGATTTTGATGAATATAATATGCATGTGCTTGCTGCGCCTACTTGGAATTATTATGAGAAAGGAACTACATCTCCGCCTCTCCATGTTTCCAATATGATAAAATTGCAAGAAACTGTTTATACTATGCATTGGCCTTTACTATGTGTGCACGAATTGTTCTTTTATGACATGCCGATGCATAAGAAGAGAGTTAGACTTAGTTGTTGCATGATATATGTTACTTTTTGATCACTACTAAATCACAAATCATTGTTAATTAAAATTGGCTTTGATATACCTTAGGATCCGGGTGGATCCATTACTTGAGCACTATATGCCTAGCTTAATGCCTTTAAAGAAAGTGCTGCCAGGGAGACAACCCAGAAGTTTTAGAGAGTCATTTATTTCTGTTGTGTGCTTTTATAAAGTTTAAAAATAAAAATAATGTTCCAAGATTTTCCTTTAGGATGTTTACATTGCTTGTTGGTTTGTGCGGTGCAAGACAGAAACTTTGGCTGTAGTGCGCGATTTTACATTTTTTACCGGAACATCAAACGGTTCTGAAACTTTTTTGCACTGTCTTTCTATAATAATTTTTTATTTTTACTAATTTATTCAGAATTTTTGGAGTAACAGAAGTATGGTGAATGGTCATATTACTACAGACTGTCTTGTTTAAGACAAATTCTATTTTTCATGCATAGTTTGCTTGTTTTGAATAACTATCGATTTCTATTAGTGGATTAAGCCATGGAAAAGTTATATTACAGTAGCTACAATGCAAAAACAAAATATGAATTGGTTTGCAACAGTACTTAGAGTAGTTATTTGCTTTATTATACTGACAGATCTTACTGAGCTTTCTGTTGAGTTTTGTGTGGATGAAGTGTTCGAAGATCGAGGATGTCTCGATGTGCAGAGAAGGAGGAGAGACAAGAGCTCAAGCTTGGGGATGCCCAAGGCACCCCAAATAAATATTCAAGGAGACTCAAGCTCTAAGCTCGGGGATGCCCCGGAAGGCATCCCATCTTTCTTCAACATGTATCGGTATGTTCTCGGATTCGTTTCGTTCATGTGATATGTGCAAATCTTGGAGCGTCTTTTGCATTTAGTTTTCACTTTTATTTTATGCACCATGCTGGTATGAGATAGTCCATGGTTGATTTATAGAATGCTCATTGCACTTCACTTATATCTTTTGAGTATGGCTTTATAGAATGCTTCATGTGCTTCACTTATATCATTTGAAGTTTGGATTGCTTGTTTCTCTTCACGTAGAAAACCGCCATTTGCAGAATGCTCTTTTAATTCACTTATATTTGTTAGAGCATCGGCATATCTTTTGTAGAAAGAATTAAACTCTCTTGCTTCACTTATATCTATTTAGAGAGATGACAGGAATTGGTCATTCACTTGGTTAGTCATAAAATCCTATAAAAAACTTGTAGATCACTGAATATGATATGTTTGATTCCTTGCAATAGTTTTGCGATATAAAGGTGGTGATATTAGAGTCGTGCTAGTGGGTAGTTGTGGATTGTAGAAATACTTGTGTTGAAGTTTGTGATTCCTGTAGCATGCACATATGGTGAACCGTTATGTAACAAAGTTGGAGCATGAGGTATTTATTGATTGTCTTCCTTATGAGTGGAGGTCGGGGACGAGCGATGGTCTTTTCCTACCAATCTATGCCCCTAGAAGCATGCATGTAGTACTTTGTTTCGATGACTAATAGATTTTTGCAATAAGTATGTGAGTTCTTTATGACTAATGTTGAGTCCATGGATTATACGCACTCTCACCCTTCCATCATTGCTAGCCTCTTAGGTACCATGCATTGCCCTTTATCACCTCGAGAGTTGGTGCAAACTTCGCTGGTGCATCCAAACTCGGTGATATGATATGCTCTATCACACATAAGCCTCCTTATATCTTCCTTAAAACAACCACCATACCTACCTATTATGGCATTTCCATAGCCATTCCGAGATATGTTGCCATGCAACTTCCATCATCATCATATACATGACTTGAGCATCATTGTCATATTGCTTTGCATGACCATAAGATAGCTAGCATGATGTTTTCATGGCTTGTCCATTTTTTGATGTCATTGCTACGCTAGATCATTGCACATCCTGGTACACCACCGGAGGCATTCATGTAGAGTCATATCTTTGTTCTAGTATCGAGTTGTAATATTGAGTTCTAAGTAAATAAAAGTGTGATGATCATCATTATTAGAACATTGTCCCATGTGAGGTTATCAAAATAAAAGTGGCCAAAGAAGCCCCTAAAAAAGAGAGAGGCCAAAGAAGCCTAAAAAAAAGAGGGAAAAATGAAAAAAAATGAGAGAAAAGAGAGAGGGGACAATGTTACTATCCTTTTACCACACTTGTGCTTCAGAGTAGCACCATGTTCTTCATATAGAGAGTCTCTTGAGTTATCGCTTCCATATACTAGTGGGAATTTTCATTATAGAACTTGGCTTGTATATTCCAACGATGGGCTTTCTCAAATGCCCTAGGTCTTCATGAGCAAGCAAGTTGATGCACACCCACTTAGTTTCAGTTTGATCTTTCATACACTTATAGCTCTTAGTGCATCCATTGCATGGCAATCCCTACTCCTCGCATTGACATCAATTGATGGGCATCTCCATAGCCCATTGATTAGCCGCGTTGATGTGAGACTTTCTTCCTTTTGTCTTCTCCACACAACCTCCACCATCATATTCTATTCCACCTATAGTGCTATATCCATGGCTCACACTCATGTATTGCGTGAAAGTTGAAAAGGTTTGAGAACATCAAAAGTATGAAACAATTGCTTGGCTTGTCATCGGGGTTGTGCAAGATTTGAATGCTTTCTGTGGTGAAAATGGAGCATAGCCAGACCATATGATTTTGTAGGGATAACTTTCTTTGTCCATGTTATTTTGAAAAGACATGATTGATTTATTAGTATGCTTGAAGTATTATTGTCTTAATGTCAAATGATAGACTATTTCTTTGAATCACTCGTGTCTTAATATTCATGCCATGATTAGATTACATGATCAAGATTATGCTAGGTGGCATTCCACATCAAAAATTATCTTTTTTATCATTTACCTACTCGAGGCCGAGCAGGAATTAAGCTTGGGGATGTTGATACGTCTCCGTCCTATCTATAATTTTTTATTGTTCCATGCCAATATTCTACAACTTTTATATACTTTTGGCAAATTTTTATACTATTTTTGGGACTAACATATTGATCCAGTGCCCAGCGCCAGTTCCTTTTGTTGCATGTTTTTTGTTTCACAGAAAATCCATATGAAACGGAGTCCAAACATGATAAAAACTAACGGGTATTTTTTTGGAATATATGTTATTTTTGGGAAGAAGAATCAACGTGAGATGATGCCCGAGGGGGCCACGAGGCAGGTGGCGTGCCCTAGGGGGTCAGGCACACCCTAGGCCCTCGTGGACACCCCATAAGGCAGTTGGTGCCCTTCTTTCGCCGCAAGAAATCCAATATTCAGATAGAAATCATGTTATAATTCCAGCCCAATCGGAGTTATGTATCTCCGGGAATATAAGAAACGGTGAAAGGCTAGAATAAAAAAGTGCAGAAACAGAGAGAGACAGAGAGACAGATCCAATCTCGGAGGGGCTCTCGCCCCTCCCATGTCATGGAAGCCAAGGACCAGAGGGGAAACCCTTCTCCCATCTAGGGAGAAGGAAGGAAGAAGAAGAAGAAGGAGGGCTCTCTCCCCCCTCTCTCCCGGTGGCGTCGGAACGCCGTCGGGGCCATCATCGTCACCGCAATCTACACCAACACCTCCGTCATCTTCACTAACATCTTCATCACCTTCCCCCATCTATCTACAGAGGTCCACTCTTCCACAACCCGCTATACCCTCTACAAGAACATGGTTCTTTATGCTTCATATTATTATCCAATGATGTGTTGCCATCCTATGATGTCTGAGTAGATTTTCGTTGTCCTATCGGTAATTGGTGAATTGCTATGATTGGTTTAATTTGCTTGTGGTTATGTTGATGTCCTTTGATGCCCATCATATGAGCGCGCGCGTGGATCACACCATAGGGTTAGTTGTATGTTGATAGGACTATGTATTGGAGGGCAAGAGTGACAGAAGCTTCAACCTTGCATAGAAATTGATGCATACGGGATTGAAGGGGGACCAATATATCTTAATGCTATGGTTGGGTTTTACCTTAATGAACGTTAGTAGATGTGGATTGTTGCTAATAGTTCCAATCATAAGTGCATAGAATTACAAATCAGGGATGACATGCTAGCAGTGGCCTCTCCCACATAAAACTTACTATCGGTCTAGTAACATAGTCAATTGCTTAGGGAAAATTTTGCAACTCCTACCACCACTTTTCCACACTCTCTATACTAACTTTATTGCTTCTTTACCTAAAACAGCCCCTAGTTTTTATTTACGTGCTCTTTATATTCTTGCAAACCTATCCAGTTACACCTACAAAGTACTTCTAGTTTTATACTTGTTCTAGGCAAAGTGAACGTCAAGCGTGCGTAGAGTTGTATCGGTGGTCGATAAAACTTGAGGGAATATTTGTTCTAGCTTTAGCTCCTCGTTGGGTTCGACACTCTTACTTATCGAAGAGGCTACAATTGATCCCCTATACTTGTGGGTTATCATGCGCCTTCTCTCAAAATGGACACGAAAAATACCGCATCATGTCCGGTGCCATTCCATGATAGCATGCCAAGTTTCATGAATTTCAGATGAGTTTTGGATTTACTAGAATTTAACAACAAGGCGTCTCAATGTTTTGTTGGCAATCAACGGTGCCCTGGTGTTTGAAATTCATTCCCATTTCTTGCATGGCACCTAACCATGCACCCAAGGACACAGATTTGATTTTCAACCAATTTATATGCACTAGAGCATGTGCATGTAGTTCAAATTTGAATTATGCACATAAATGCATTGAAAACTCAGTTAATGCATAAAAATGTCCAAAAGAACCCCCAAAAATCACAAAAATTGACACAACACTCCTGTTGTTCTATGTTGACACGAGAAAATTTCTGGAAGCAATAAGAGGCAGTGGATATCGTTTCGTGCCCAAAGCTGGGACGTTACCTAGCGAAACCATGATGCTTGTTCTGAGAAGCTCTGGTTTGTGAGAAGCATATACCCAAACCTGCCGCAAACGGGATTTTTTTACCACGTTTCATGCCTCTTACTGATTTAGTTCCAATCATAAGTGCATAGAAGCATATACCCAAACCTACCCCAAATGGGACAAATTTTTTAAAACGGCATGTTGATGCCGCTCCATGATAGCATGCCAAGTTTCATGAATTCCATACGAGTTTTGGATTTACTATAATTTAAAAACCAGACATCTCAATGTTTTGCCGGCAATCAACAGTGCCCTGGTGTTTGAATTTCATTCCCATCTCTTGCATGGGACCTAGAAATTCACCCAAGGACACATATTAGATTTTTCAACCAACATTAGTGCATTGGAGCATGTGCTTGTAGTTCGAATTTGAATTATGCACATAAAATGCCTAGAAAACCAAGTTAATGCATAAAAATGTCCAAACGAACACCGAAAAATCACAAAAAATGACACAACACTCCTGTTGTTCTATGTTGACACTAGAAATTTTTGAAAGCAATAAGAGGCAATGGATATCATTTAGTCCCCAAAGGTGGGACGTTCCCTATCGAAACCATCATGCTTTTTGTGAGAAGCTCTGGTTTGTGAGAAGCTTATACCCGAACCTGCCCCAAATGGGACAAAATTTTTACCACGGCATGTTGATGCCGCTCCATGATAGCATGCCAAGTTTCATGAATTTCATACGAGTTTTGGATTTACTAGAATTTAAAAACTAGGCATCTTAATGTTTTTCCGGCAATCAACAGTGCCCTGGTGTTTGAATTTCATTCCCATCTCTTGCATGGGACCTAAAAATTCACTCAAGGACACAAATGTGATCTTTCAACCAACATTAGTGCATTGGAGCATGTGCTTGTAGTTCAAATTTGAATTATGCACATAAAATGCCTAGAAAACTCAGTTAATGTATAAAAAGGCCAAACATACCCTGAAAAATTCCAAGATTGAACACAACACTCCTGTTGTTCTATGTTGACACTAGAAATTTTTTGAAAGCAATAAGAGGCAACGAATATCGTCCCGTCACCAAAGGTGGTACATTCCCTATCAAAACCATCATGCTTATTGTGAGAAGCATATACCCGAACCTGCCCCAAATGGGACAAAATTTTCACCACGTCATGTTGATGCCGCTCCATGATAGCATGCCAAGTTTCAGTAATTTCAGACGTGTTTTGGATTTATTAGAATTTAAAAACTAGGCATCTCAACATTTTGCCGGTAATCAACAGTGCCATGGTGTTTGAATTTCATTCCCATCTCTTGCATGGGACCTAGAAATTCACCCAAGGACACACATGTTATTTTTCAACCAACATTGGTGCATTGGAGCATGTGCTTCTAGTTCAAATTTGAATTATGCACATAAAATGCCTAGAAAACCCAGTTAATGTATAAAAAAGGCCAAACAAACCCCGAAAAATTCCAAGATTGAACACAAAACTCTTGTTATTCTATGCTGACACTAGAAAATTTATGAAAGCAATAAGAGGCAACAGATATCGTCCCGTCCCCAAAGGTGGTATGTTCCCTATCGAAACCATCATGCTTGTTGTGAGAAGCTCTGGTTTGTGAGAAACTTATAACCAACCTGCCCCAAATGGGATAAAATTTTCACCATGGAATGTTGATGCCGCTCCATGATAGCATGCCAAGTTTCATGAATTTCAGACGAGTTTTGGATTTACTAGAATTTAAAAAGCAGGTATCTCAACGTTTTGCCGGCAATCAATAGTGCCCATGTGTTTGAAATTCATTCCCATCTCTTGCATGGTACCTAGAAATTCACCCAAGGACACACATGTGATTTTTCGACCAACTTTAGTGCATCGGAGCATGTGCTTGTAGTTCAAATTTGAATTATGCACATAAAATGCCTTGAAAACCCAGTTTATGTATAAAAAGTCCAAATGAACCTTGAAAAATTCATTCCCATTTCTTCCATGGGACCTAAGCATGCACTGAAGGACAAAGATTTGATTTTTCAACCAATTTGTATGCGTCGGAGCATGTGCATGTAGTTTAATTTTGAATTATGCACCTGAAATGGCTAGAAAGCCAGTTTAATGTATGAAATGTCCAAACAAACCCTTAATAATTCCAATTATTTTACGACACACATACAGTTGCATGTTCACTGCAGATAAAAGGTCTAGCAATTCAAACACCGTCCATTGCCGCTGTGACCCCATTTTGTAATTCAAATAAAGTAGATCCCACACAGTTTATTCTCCCCAACCGTGTGAGATGTATTACAAAATATCTTGGAGCAATGACGGTGTATAGTACGCCTATGGCTTATGAGAGAAGGTGCGTCGGCTACAGTCCATAGCCGACATGTCAAGCACACTAGCTCGCTCCGCCAAAACTCCCGCCTCTACATCCCTCGCAATCTCGAAAATATCTACCGCCTGGAAGGTTTCAATGTTTGATAGCACATGATTAGTATGTGCAGACCGTGTGCGATGTCTATTACTCCCGCTCTGCTTCAGTCCCTTGATTCAAATTTCAGTAGCCCTAGCATTTTACTCCCACCTCTGCATCCCTCTCAATCTCAAAAATATCTGCTCTCCCTTGATCCAAATTTTCAGTAGCCCCGCCTTGTTACTCCCGCCTAGTAAAATTTTCAGTTGCCGGAGTATTTCCTCAAACACAACCTCCGCTCACATAGACACACGCAACCCTCGAAACCATTGGTAGGTCGCCGCCATCGCCGGTGCCTCCATCCTCAACCTCTGCATGTGTGCCAGGGAGCTCGAGTAGTCAATGCCCAAAAAGAGGTTTATCGCGGCCTTTTCACCCGACGCTGGTGAGGTGGCCGCCGAGGTGTCCCCATCGTCCTCTGCGGGCCCGATCCGGCATTGCTGGTCCACCGATCCGCCCGCCACCGCGCCCCTACGCCAGTTCGAGAACTTCCCCGTCCTCCCCCAGACCCGGCAGCCGATGAAGTCCTACCTCGGGGTCCGGCAGCGGCGGTGGGGGACTTGGGTCGCCGAGATTACAGATCGAGAGACCCACACCTGCCGGTGGCTTGGTAGCTTCCACATTGCTGAGCTCGCGGCCATGGAGTACGACCGCTGGCAGGTCAGCTACCACGGCGCGGTGGCTAGGCTCAATTTCCCCTTTGGCACACGTTCGGTCCACCTTGTTCCGCCGGAGCCAGGGGTGGTGAGCTCGGCTATGGCGCAGGAGGACCGCGAGGCGTGGGAGCGTCTCGAGGCCGAGCCGCTGATGAGGCCTACATGCAAGAGCTCCGCCGGCAGCACACGGAACTCATGGAGGCGGAGCGGGTGATATTTGCCAGTGCGGAGGGCGGCCAGGTTATCATGCTCTCCTCCGATGACGAGGTCGAAGGCGGCGAGGACGGTGGCACGGAGGGCGGCAAGATTATTGTGCTCTCCTCTGATGACGAGGTCGAAGGCGGCGGCGACGTGGAGGGTGTGGAGGTGGGCCCTAAGGACGAGGAGATCGACATCGACGGGTGGAGGAGTGCCTTCCCCGACGACCCCGACGACGGTACTGGCCCGGACCCGGCTCGCGGCACACCGTACATCACGAGGAAGGATTGGCTCGACCTCTACTTCGACCAAAAGCAGTTTAACTTCGTATAAATTTATGTTTTATGTTCGGTTATGCAAAACTATCTATGTTTATGTTTGGATGCATGCTACTTTCGGTTGAACCTGCTTTGAACTTGATCAAATTGAAGTTTACAACCTTAAGTTTAGGGGATCGACTAGAAAAGGCCAAAAATTGCTGGTATATATATATCCACTAAGGTTTTTAGTACTTTAACTTTTTAAGGATCGCCTAGAGATGTCCTTATGACTTGTTTATTTCAGTTCTTCACAATGTGATGCTCTACATGTGCAACTATTTATTGTGAAGTTCAATTTCATCAATAACAGTTTCAACAATACCACTATGAATTACGATATTTGGTTGTTGTTAAGGATATTGCAGTTAACATGCCTTTTCATTTTTCAATTGTTGTTTAGCAACATGCATTGTATTGAATGACTAAATATGCAATCCCAGGCTACATAGCAACAAGGAAGAGTGTTACCTTAATGTTCTAATGATGTCTAGATATACATGCAATAAAATCTTATATAATGGGATGGATGGAGTGTTGGACTACATCATTTTTCAATTGTTGCTTAGCTTCTAATATTAACTTGGTGCTTTTAGGTACATATATCATTGCCAAATATCCACACTTCGACCCTTTCTGCGTATGGGGCAATGAGATATTCATGAACCAGCATCAAGTGAGGAAACTAATAAAGATTGTTACTAAAATTGGTCAAAATATGTCAATCGAACTATTTGTTTACACTTTATGCAAGACAACGGTGAACTGTGGGATGGTAAGTAAGAACCATGTAGCCTTCTTTTTACTGCCCGTAATGAGTTGTGTTAGATGACAATATCTGAATCTTTTTTCTTTTGAAGTGGATCCTGAAGTAGTTTACTCAAGATTACCTCTCAAACTACATGATTGGCGGCCGGACATCACAAGGGGTTGGACTAGAGTCCTGCATGCCTTCTGCATCCAGGAGAGCACAAAATAGGGCCATTCCGCTTCACCTTGTTCAGCAACTGGAATGTCTGTCGCCTCTTTCTTTACCATATGTAATAGTACAAGTATAGAACCCTGGTACAACATTCTTTATTTCGTGCTTCTGTAATTCTTAAACATATGTACCTGTGAATCGAATAATGCATTGGTTGTTTGAACCTGATGGATATGAATAAAGCTATAGCCTACTTTTAAGTTTAAATTAGGTACAATTTTAAATAGCAGAAATTAAATTAGGGCGAAATTACATTGTGCAGGTCATTACGGCACACATAGTTGGTAAAACACAAACGTTTGTGATATACACCATAATTCGAGACGGTTCACAGAGAGGAAACATGCGCAAGCATGCACATAGTTGCCGTTTGCAAACCATGTGCGTTGTCAGACAATATCACAAACGGTGCGGGAAAACTAAATGTGTGTGATTGTCTACCTATCGTACACGGTTTATAATCATGAACTGTTTGTGATGTGCCAGGCATCATAAAACTCCCGTGCCTAGAATTTGCCTAGAAAACTCCCGTGCCTGGAATTTGCCTGGTTTTAGGCAGAACCACAAAACTCCGACTGCGATGGCAATGCGAGCACAAACGAGTGGCAAGTATGAAGCGTTTAGGATATTCGAGATATCGGAAACGGTTATACAGGGACAACTGTATGCATCAAGGCTCCCTATCCCCGATGGTTTCTAGGTCATGTGGGAAGAACCCCCCTATCGCCCACACTCACTTGGAGACGGTTCCATATGCCGTCGCGGAAAGGGGTTAAAAACTGTTTGTTTAGGACCGACGCACACCAGTGGTTGCTGGGTTGGAACGGCTCTGGCTGTTGTTTCCTCCACTCCCATTACCATTCTTTGGGCCACTGTGGTTGTGTGTATTTCCTCCATTGTGGGAATGGCCTCCATGGTTATGTCCTCCATGGGTATGAGTGTGTCCTCCCGAGTACGGGGAATAGCAGGGTTTCTGTTGGGCTCCAGAGTTGTACTATCCTTGTCCATACCTCCGCTTGCGGTTCTCTATTTTTTGCTGCTTGCCTTCAATCATGAGGGCCCTGTCTACCAGCTCCTGATATTTGGTGAATGGTGCCACCATCAACTGCATACTCAGCTCATCATTCAGTCCTTCAAGAAACTTCTCCTGCTTCGCGGCATCTATGGCCACATCATCTAGGGCGTAGCGTGATAACTTGTTGAACTCAATCACGTACTGCGCCACAGTATGATTCCCTTGGCGTAAGTTGTGGAACTCATGCTTCTTCATACTCATGGCTCTAGGTGAGACACGTGTGGTGCAGAAGGCATGCTGAAACTGATCCCATGTAACATTGGCTACGGGGAAGGTGGTGGTGTAGTTCTCCCACCATGAGGCTGCGGGTCCATCAAGCTGATGTGCGGCAAAGCGCACCTTCTCCGCATCCATGCATCTAGCAGTTGTTAGCTCTCTTCTGATCTTGCGGAGCCAATCATCGGCAACAATCGGCTCGGTGCTGCTAGAGAACACCGGTGGATTCAACCTCAGGAAATGGGCTAGGTTGTCAACTGGGGGTGGTGGCGGTGGGTTGTTGTTGTTGGCTTGGTTCTGGACGAGCAACTACATCAAGGCATTCTGCTGTTGGATCAACTGGGTGAGCTCCGGCGGGAAAACGAATTCGGGGTCACGTCTCGGAGGTATCTGATAGGTTAGAGGGGTGAGAATAGAATAGAGTAGGGTCTAAAGAGATATTCCCTCCGTTCCTTAATATAAGGTGTATAGATTATTGAGAAAAATTTCAAAATATAAGGTGTATTGCCTTGCACCACTCATTTGAATAACTTTTTAAGGGATTTGATTACATTTCCTTACATAGGGCAAGCTCCTCTATTTTCTCATATTAATTAGTCAGGTGTAGTCTTGCCCAAAACTTGTGAAATTTTCCCTCCATGTGCACTCTTTAATTTCCGTGCTAAAAACTATACACCCTATATTTAGGAATGGAGGGAGTATTTCACTACCCATATGCACATGATACAAACATATTCAATCCACACCACTCAATTCAAACAAGATTCATACAGTTGATCTAAGCTACTATTACAAGATCTCGTAAACGAGTTCTAACTACTTGGAAGAATTCTAATAGTAATATGGTGGTCGACTAGAAATTTTGATTGGTGGAAGGCTCCATAATATCTGCTCCAGCTTCGTCTTCAAAGTCATCACTGTCCTCGTCATCTCTATCTTCTTCAGCATCACTATCGGTGTCGGTGTCATCAAGTATGATGTAGTCTCCACTTTAGGTTGTGGTTTCACTACAGATATTCCTATCTTCTTCCTTAGGTCTTCGTTCTGCTCCAGTAGCATAACAATTTCCTCTTCGTAACCATCGTGTGTTGCGTTGAGTTCCTCTTCTAGCTCCATATTCCGGGTCATCGCCTTATTCGTATTTGTCATGTTAGCGCACATTTGATTTTCATATCAACGAATGTGCTGGTTCAACTCCTGTATGTAGGCTGCAATAGATACATCCTTCCTGGTGCGAATCATCTCCCATTTCTCATCTCGGCGTCCACATATCTGATAGATGGTGTCCTTAAGATCCTTATTGTACACCTCGCCTATGCGTCCAATGCTGATGTGGGCGGCCATGCTCTTACCTAAGCTCCGGGTTGGTGTATCAAAAGAAAACTCAATGGGCTCAGTAATTAGTGCAAAAGTCCTCCCAGGGACATGAACTTGAATCGTCCAGTGCTCCTCTTATGGTAAAGTTGCATTGAAGGTTCCGATGAAGCTTGGTATGCCGATGTTCAAGTACTTAGTAACTTCCTTCAAGAGTCGTCCGAAAGGGGTGTCATCATCCGGCTGAGTGAACTTGTTCCTGGGATCCGACATATATAGAGTAGAAATAGAGAAGAATTAGAAATGGGTAGAGAAGAGTATCCTATGGATTTTCCTAGTGGTCGCGTCCTACAGTCCGCGTGTGCTTTGATACCATCTTGTAGTGACACGATCCCAATGGATCAAAGTCGTTGTGCTTAAGTGTCATCCCTGGATCGGTATGCTGACACACACAGTACTCGAGGAATTATAATAGAGTTTAAGTCAAGAACTTCGATTTGCAAAAAGAATCAACCAAATCGGAATTACGAAACTCAAGTTATGATCAAAAGAAGTTCAAATTCAAATCTGTTTGAAACCAAATTTTAAACTTTCAAAAACATGTTTAAGTTGGTTATCTGGATAGAGGGGATCATAATGAAGAATTTGGAGTTGGTTTCATTGGATTTGGATAAACGAGCAAAAAGAAACATCTATTGGACGAACATCCGCTACGGAAACTAATCTAACGAATCTGTAACGAACCAAGGAAAAACCGTAAACTAGAAATAAAACCAGACTCGGGCGGTTTTTACCGGTTCGGTCGTCGGCAGCGACGGCGAGGTGAGGCGTGTTTTTTTTTCCAGAAATGAAAAATAAGGAAAACCTAATAGATGTACTTTTAAAAATTCCAGAAAAATCAGACAATTCCCTCCTAATTAAATGGGCTAGGTGAACATTTTTCTCGACCTAAATGCCTAAAAATAAAATAAACTTTTTGCACTAATAAAATAATTAAACATGCAAATAATATATATATTTATTCAAAAATAAATTTCCAACATTTCTTTACTATTTTTAAAGAAGTCATATTATCTTCTCTCTTTATTTTATTTATTTGAAATTATTGGAAAAATATTTTGAATAAAGCTCTTTCATCCAATTGCCAATTTTGATAATTCGAAAATGGATTTTCGTGAAAACCTCCAACTCTCTCATTTCGTCCTTGAGTTGCTTAAGGTTTCTAGGATAAAAAATTCAAATAAAACAAATTTCAAAATGCACAAATGATGAATGCATATGAATGATCTAAATAGCATCCAAATTGAAAATTGGGATGTTACATTTAAACAGCATGGTAATTTGCTTTGGTTATGAATTTAGTCCTAATATGATAGGAATCCAAGATGAATATAATAAAAACTTTCATATAAAGTGCATTGAATACTAGGAGAGGTTTGATTCCATATGATTGCTTTGAGATATGAGGATGGTGATATTAGAGTCATGCTAGTGAGTAATTGTGCATTGTAGAAATACTTGTGTTGAAGTTTGTGATTCTCGTAGCATGCACGTATGGTGAACCGTTATGTAACGAAGTTGGAGCATGAGGTATTTATTGATTGTCTTCCTTATGAGTGGCAGTCGGGGACGAGTGATGGTATTTTCCTACCAATCTACCCCCCTAGGAGCATGCGCGCAGTACTTTGTTTCGATAACTAATAGATTTTTGCAATAAGTATGTGAGTTCTTTATGAATAATGTTGAGTCCATAGACTATACGCACTCTCACCCTTCCACCATTGCTAGCCTCTCTAGTACCACACAACCTTCGCCGGTACCTTACACCCACCATATGCCTTCCCCAAAACAGCCACCATACCTACCTATTATGGCATTTCCATAGCCATTCCGAGATATATTGCCATGCAACTTCCACTGTTCCATTTATTATGACACACTTCATCATTATCATATTGCTTTGCATGATCATGTAGTTGACATCGTATTTATGGCAAAGCCACCATTCATCTTTTTTATACATGTCGCTCTTGAGTCATTGCACATCCCGGTACACCGCCAGAGGCATTCATATAGAGTCATATTTGGTTCTAAGTATTGAGTTGTAATTCTTGAGTTGTAAGTAACTCAAAGTGTGATGATCATCATTATTAGAGCATTGGCCCATGTGAGGAAAAATAAAATAGGCCAAAGAAGCCCACACGAAAAGAGAGGCCAAAGAAGACCACCAAAAAAAGAGAAGGGGCAATCTTACTATCCTTTTTCCATACTTGTGCTTCAAGGTAGCACCATGACCTTCATGATAGAAAGTCTCCTTTGTTGTCACTTCCATATACTAGTGAGAATTTTTCATTATAGAACTTGGCTTGTATATTACAATGATGGGCTTCCTCAAATTACCCTAGGTCTTCGTGAGCAAGCAAGTTGGATGCACACCCACTTAGTTTCTTTTTGAGTATTCATAAACTTATAGCTCTAGTGCATCTGTTGCATGGAAATCCCTACTCACTCACACTGATATCTATTGATGGGCATCTCCATAGCCCGTTGATACGCCTAGTTGATGTGAGACTATCTCCTTCTTTTTGTCTTCTCCACAACCACCATATTCTATTCCACCTATAGTGCTATGTCCATGGCTCACGCTCATGTATTGCATGAAAGTTGAAAAGGTTTGAGAACATAAAAAGTATGAAACAATTTCTTGGCTTGTCATCGAGGTTGTGCATGATTTGAGTATTTTGTGTGAAGATGGAGCATAGCCAGACTATTGATTTTGTAGGGATAGCTTTCTTTGGCCATGTTATTTCGACAAGACATGATTGCTTATTAGTATGCTTGAAGTATTATTGTTTTTATGTCAATATTAAACTTTTGTTTTGAATCTTATGGATCTGAGCATTCATGCCACAATAAAGAAACATTACATGGATAAATATGCATGTTAGGTAGCATTCCACATCAAAAATTCTGTTTTTATCATTTACCTACTCGAGGACGAGCAGAAATTAAGCTTGGGGATGCTTGATACATCTCCAAAGTATCTATAATTTTTTATTGTTCCATGCTATTATATTATCTGTTTTGGATGTTTTATATGCATTAATATGCTATTTTATATTAACCTAGATCCGAGTGCCACTGCCACTTTCTGTTTTTTCCTTGTCTTTAGCTTCACAGAAAAGGAATATCAAACGGAGTCCAAATGGAATAAAACTTTCGCGATGATTTTTCTTGGGCCACACGACACCCAAGAGACTTGGAGTGCAAGTCAGAAGAGCCACGAGACGACGGCAAGGGTGGAGGGCGCGCCCCTACCTTGTGGGCCCCTCGATGACCTCCTGACCTAGTTCTTCCTCCTATATAATCACATATATTCCCAAACCCCCAAAAGCATCCACGAAAACACTTTTCCACCGCCGCAACCTTCTGTTCCCATGAGATCCCATCTTGGAGCCTTTTCCGGCATCCTGCCGGAGGGGGATTCGATCACGGAGGGCATCTACATCAACTCTATTGCCCTTCCAATTAAGCGTGAGTAGTTTAACTCAGACCTACGGGTCCATAGCTAGTAGCTAGATGGCTTATTCTCTCTCTTTTATTCTCAATACCATGTACTCCTCGATGTTCTTGGAGATCTATCTGATGTAATCTTCTTTCGTGGTGTGTTTGTCAAGATCTGATGAATTGTGGATTTATGAGCAGATTATCTAGGAATAATATTTGAATCTTCTCTGAATTCTTATATGCATGATTTTATATCTTTGTATTTCTCTTCGAATTATCGGTTTGGTCTGGCCAACTAGATTGGTTTTTCTTGCAATGGGAGAAGTGCTTAGCTATGGGTTCAATCTTGCGGTGTCCTCACCCAGTGACAAAGTAGAGGTAGCGAGGCACGTATTGTATTGTTGCCATCAAGGATAAAAAGATGGGGTTTACATCATATTGGGTGAGTTTATTCCTATACATCATGTCATCTTACTTAAAGCGTTACTCTGTTCTTTATGAACTTAATACTCTAGATGCAGGCAGGAGTCGGTCGATGTGTGGAGTAATAGTAGTAGATGCAGGAAGGAGTAGGTCGATGTGTGGAGTAATAGTAGTAGATGCAGGCGGGAGTCGGTCTACTTGACACGGACGTGATGCCTATATTACATAATCATTGCCTTGGATATTGTCATAACTTTGCGCTTTTCTATCAATTGCTCGACAGTAATTTATTCACCCATCGTATTATGTGCCTTCATCAGAGAAGCCTCTAGTGAAACCTATGGCCCCCAGGTCTATTTTCCATCATATTAGTTTCCGGTCTACTATTTTGCAATCTTTTGTTTTCAGATCTATAAACCAAAAAATCCAAAAAATACTTAGCTATCTTTTGTTTAGTTTTATTTATCTCTATCAGATCTCACCTTTGCAAGTGACCATGAAGGGATTGACAACCCCTTTATCGGGTTGGATGCAAGTGTTTGATTGTTTGTGCAGGTATTGGTGATTTGCGTGTTCTTCTCCTACTGGATTGATACCTTGGTTCTTAACTGAGGGAAATACTTACCTCTACTGTGCTGCATCACCCTTTCCTCTTCAAGGGGAAAACCAATGCAACCTCAAGAAGTAGCATGGGGGGAGGGCATCTCACCAAGACGTACTGTAACACGGACCAAACAGAATCCAACTTGATCGTATAACCTCTCTTGCTCGTTGTTGGTCAAAGTGATGGACGTCCACACGACCCCGCAAAATGGGCTAGCTTGTCACCGATAACCTCACGAGGGAGTACTGTCTGAACATAAAACGCACTCTATGCATGTGGCCCAATTATGTATATGGAAGTGGTGTGTGTGGTGTTTGAATACACAATGCGCAAATTTGATGTGGCGCCATGCTTTGGAACCGTAAAATCCCCACACTGAGCAAGGGTTCACGATGCATAGCATGCATGCGCTCAAACTTAATTAGGCCTGAATGGTCGACCTACTATATGGTAACACGAACCAAAGAAGAAGAATCCACCCTGTTAACCTTTCTCGTCGTCGGTTGAAATGATGGATGTCCACGTGTGGGCCCACAAATATATATATAGGATTACCGCCCATAACCAAGCGAGTGAGAGTGTCCAAAGACAACCATTGCATGCTTGTGTCCCAAACATATCTATGGACGTGCGTGATGCATGCATGTGTTTTGAATACCTAATGCACAAAATTGTTGTGGTGCATGCGTTCAAAATTGCACTGAGCCCCACACAGAGCAAGAGGTTCATGACGTGTCGTGTGCTCACCCCTCCCCCTTCGATCCAGCGGGGTGGATTCATGTGTACACATGCGCTATAATATATTTAATCTCACAACATGACCTATATCATGAGTCAAACAAAAAATTAATCCCCAAGTCAAAATAATTAACCTCTCTCGCTGTCGGGGAAAGTGATGCACCAACCGGGCCGACAGATGGAAGCATCACCGATAACCACGTGTAGGATCGAAAGTATGTCTAGAGGGGGGTGATTAGACTACTTGACCAAATAAAAATCTAGCCTTTTCCCAATTTTAGTTCTTGGCAGATTTTAGCAACTTTGAACAAGTCAAGCAATCTTAACACAATTCAAGCAAGCATGCAAAGAGTATATGAGCAGCGGAAAGTAAAGCATGCAACTTGCAAGAATGTAAAGGGAAGGGTTTGGAGGATTCAAACGCAATTGGAGACACAGATGTTTTTGTCGTGGTTCCGATAGGTGGTGCTATCGTACATCCACGTTGATGGAGACTTCAACCCACGAAGGGTAACGGTTGCGCGAGTCCACGGAGGGATCCACCCACGAAGGGTCCACGAAGAAGCAACCTTGTCTATCCCACCATGGCCATCGCCCATGAAGGACTTGCCTCACTAGCGGTAGATCTTCACGAAGTAGGCGATCTCATTGCCCTTACAAACTTCTTGGTTCAACTCCACAATCTTGTCAGAGGCTCCCAAGTGACACCTAGCCAATCTAGGAGACACCACTCTCCAAGAAGTAACAAATGGTGTGTTGATGATGAACTCCTTGCTCTTGTGCTTCAAATGATAGTCTCCCCAACAATCAACTCTCTCTCACAGGATATGGATTTGGTGGAAAGAAGATTTGAGTAGAAATCAACTTGGGGAAGGCTAGAGATCAAGATTCATATGGTAGGAATGGAATATCTTGGTCTCAACACAAGTGTAGGTGGTTCTCTCTCAGAAAATATAGGTTGGAAGTGTAGGTTTGTTCTGATGGATCTCTCCACGAATGAACAGGAGGTGGAGGGGTATATATAGCCTCCACACAAAATTTAACCATTACACATAACTTTCCAACCTCGGTGGGACCGAATGGTTAAACTCGGTCGGACCGATTCAGCAAAGCTAGTGACCGTTAGGGTTTTCAGTGGGACCGACATGCAACTCGGTAGGACCGATATGCTTAGGGTTAGGGCATAACGTAATATCGATGAGACTGATTACACAAACTCGGTGAGACCGATTTTGGTAATAAGCTAACCAGAGAGTTGGTCAGGTAAACTCGGTGGGACCGATCGCTCATTTCGGTGAGACTGAAATGTTACGAAGGGAGAAGAGAGAGTTTACATTGCAATCTCGGTGGGACCGATCGCTCATCTTGGTGAGACCGAAATGGTACGAAGGGAAACCGAGAGATTACAACCCCATCTCGGTGAGACCGAGATCCCTATCGGTGAGACCGATTTGCCTAGGGTTTGTGGCAGTGGCTATGACATTTGAAACTCGGTGGCATCGGATAGAAAGAATCGGTGGGGCCGAGTTTGACTTTTGGTTTAGGTCATATGTGGATGTGAGAAAGTAGTTGAGGGTTTTGGAGCATATCACTAAACATTTGAGCAAGAGCCTCATTAAGCAACACCTCATCCCTCCTTGATAGTTTGGATTTTCCTATAGACTCAACGTGATCTTGGATCACTAAAATGGAAAATGTAGAGTCTTGAGCTTTGAGCTTGAGCCAATCCTTTGTCCTTAGCATTTTGAGGGGTCCACTTTTCTCATCCATGCCATGCCAATCATTGAGCTTTCCTGAGATATTAATCTTGAAGTAGCATTAGCTCAATGAGCTATATGTTGTTAGGAATTACCAAAACCACCTACGGATAGTTGCACTTTCACCACGTGAGTGAGTGCCACTGGACAACCACCATCGCTTGCATGTGTGACAAAATATATATATATATATATATATATATATATATATATATATATATATATGGATAGGTGTGTGGTTGTGATGTATTGAATACCTAATGCACAACCTTTTGATGTGGCATTTTCCTCAAAAACAGCAAAGTCCCCACACAGAGTGAGGTTCATGTGACACCTAGTATATGTTGGTTCCATCCCCCCTTCGACACGTACTATATATATACTCCTTTCCTAACACATCCCTAAAAGAATTAATCATCCTTGTTTTTCAAATGTGTCTCTCTCTCGTTGGGTCAAAGTGATGGACGACGACCTCGCAGGCCCACAGGAACGAAGCATACGTCGCACACGTGTGAGCATCCTATATAGGACTATGTACCACTGTCTACATGTGGCCCAAATAGGTGTTTGTGTGATGTTTGAATACGCAACGCACAACTTTGATATATATACTTATACTGTATAGCACAACCCACAGAGAGCGAGGTTCATGATGTGTGGTATGTGCTATGCCCCCATTGGACACGTGGTATATATATACTTATACTGTATAGCACAAACCAAAAAGAATCGTCATTCCTTGATGGTCAAATTAACCACTCTAATTGGGTCAAAGTAATGGAGGACAACCTCGCGGGCCCACGGATGGAAGCGCCACACATGAGTGAGTTCCTATAGGGCAACCACCGTGTGCATGGTATTGCGGGATGTTTGAATACCAATGCACAACTTTGATGTGGCACGTGCCTCAGGAACCGGAAAGTCCCCACATGGAGCGAGGTTACGACACATATATAGAGAGTATACATGTTGCCCCCTCTTTCACATGTACTGAATATTTCTACTTTGTATAACGTAACACAAACAAAAAAAGAACCATCCTTGTTGGTAAAATTAACCTCTCTCTCGTTGTACGTTCAATTGATCGATGAAGACCTCGCGGGCCCCAGAGAGAGTCACATGCGAGCGAGTGTCATAGGATAACCACCGCGTGCATGTTGCAGTGTGTTGTGTGATGTTTGAATACCCAATATCTACAACTTTGATGTGGCACATGCTTCGCAAACCGGAAACGCACTATACAGAGGTTCATGTGTACGCACATGCCCGAACATTCATATGGAATATCGCCGTGATCCACACCGTAAAACACATGCCAAGATGAATCCACCTTTGGTCGGATACCTCTCGTTGTCAGTGGAAACTGAAAACCTTTGTGGGCTAACGAATGGGCATGTCGTTGTTAACCGCACGAGGGAGTGTCCGAGAGGACCACCAATGCATGCATGTGGCCCAAACATGTATGTATGAAAGGGTTGTGTAATGTTTTAAATAACAAATTCATGAATTTTATTTGGCATATATACATGACTCACAAAATGATCAATAATCCCACATCACGGAGGCTCACGATTAGTAGTGTACTTCCGGAGCCCCCCCCCCACACACATAAAGAGACACACATCTCGCAGCACCACCTCCACTCTGAGGCATGTCAAACTTTTTCTGCATTGAACATGTGACCAAAGGAGTGTCGTGTTAAAGTTTGAAAAAAATAGAGATCATTCGACCCGTTTTATACATTGATTGATTCCTAGGGATTTAATGTGCAGAAATCAAATTTGAGATACATGTGCACCAAAATGAATTGCAAAATCATATGTGTGTCCCTGGGTGCATGTTTCCCCGTGAAAGAGATTTCAAAACATTGAGAATATTGATTTTTAAAATTTAGTAAATCCAAAACTTAGTTGAAATTCATGAAACTTATCGTGGTGTTATATATGGACACCAGTAGACTATGATATTGTATTTTTCGTCAAATTTGAGACAAGTTTTGATATAATCTTCTTACAAATGGGAGATTGTTAATAATTGGCAACTAATATCTCATACGGTATATTTATTCGGACCGTGTGCATTAGATCATGCCATGCTTCGATTACGCAGTAAAGCGGCAGAATGAATCATCAAAAAACAAAAACTATATATGTGCCGCCACGCGCCCCGTGTGGCGTGTGAGCAGGCGTGAGTTGACGGGACGCATGCGAGCAGTCTGCCGTGCAGGCAGACCAAGAGGCATGCATGCAGGTGTGTGAATTGACAGGAGGCGTTTTCGCTGCGTAGTGTCACCGGGAGGCGTGCGAGTATAGCTGTGTGAAATGATAGTAGGAATGCCAGAAGTCCGCCGCGCAGACTCATCGGGAGGCGAGACAGCCTTTGAGTGCTGCCAACCTCACTCCCACTGGTTCGTATTAATGGCGCGCCTGAGCGGCCACACCCCCATCCTCACCACACACACAATCCTCTTTCTCTGCCCGCATCCTCGACGCCGCTCTCAGTCGTTAAAGCCGTCAGTGTATGAAGATGCCGCCAATGCGCCCCATCAGAGGGAGTGGCGACGCCGGGGCTACTGAAGCACCGGAGCACAGCATGAATATGGAGATAGAGGTTGTCGTCGCCACCGACGAGGTATCGCTGCACCTCGACGTCATTGACGACGTCATGCTTCCACAACCGGAGCCGATGGTCTACACCGACTCTGGTGACGACTCCCACGACCACTCCGGCGATGACTCCGACGACGACGGACAACCGGTTAGTCATCTATACCCATTTATGTGTCAAATATATCCTAGGGTTTCTCTGGTTACTCCTGCCTCCCCCTTTTTGGAATATAAATCCTATGGTTATGTTCTCTCAATCCATGAAATCTGAGTAAGTTTCGTTAGATTCGTGTAGTGTATTGATTCTTTGAATGGTACAAATGATAAGTGACTAGTTGTTTCATATGTGCAAATGATTTTGGCTAATAATCTGACTAGGGTTAGTGTTCATGCTAATATAATTCCTAGCCAGGTCTTGACAATTGATTTTTAATGACCTACATATATGTGTGTGCCATTTTTTGGAGACTCCGGAGGTGGAGAACAAGGCTGCCAACAAGCGGAAGCGGGTCAAGAAAGAACCGCAAGCGGCTCCAGCAGGCCTAGACTTCATCAGCAGTATCCCCGATGATATGTTGAAAGTCATCATATCCCTCCTCCCAATCATATATGGAGCAAGGACAACCGTCCTTACTCGACAGTGGCGCCCCTATGGCTCTCCACCTCCCTCGACCTCATCGATGCCCACGAGCTCTGCCATGGCTGTCGCAAAAGCTTGGATGCGTTCTCCCAGATCCTTGGCAGTCACCATGGCCCAATCAGAGGCCTTATCATGGGCAAGTTTCGTTCCAACGGCAAGGACCGAGCCAAGCTTGACGAGTGGTTCCGATCCCCCGCCCTAGATCAGCTCGAGGAGCTTAGTTTTAATGATGGGCATATGCGCTCATTGCCAACGTCCGCGCTGCGCTTCGCCAAGTTCATGAATTGCCATCCCCCCTTAACAACGGGTACGTCTCTGTCGTATCTATAATTTTTGATTGTTTCATGCCAATATTATACAACTTTCACATATTTTTGGCAACATTTTATATGATTTATTGGACTAACCTATTGATCCAGTGCCCAGTGCGAGTTCCTGTTTTTTTGCATGTTTTTTGTTTTGTAGAGTATCCATATCAAACAAAGTCCAAACGCGATAAAATTTTACGGAGAATTATTTTGGAATGTTTGTGATTTTTGGGAGGTGGAATCAACGCAAACGAGGGCCCACAGGCCCCAAGATACACCAGGGCGCGCCCAGGTGTCTTATGCTCACCTTGTATGTCGGTTGGGTCTCTACTTCGGGCGGAAGGAATCTTATATCCGGAAAAAATCATGTTAAAATTTCAGCGCATTCGGAGTTACGGATCTCCCGGAATATAAGAAATGGTTTTCGGCCAGATCTGGGAACGCTAAACAGAAGAGAACAGAGAGGGAGATCCAATCTCGGAGGGGCTTGCCGCCATGGAGGCCATGGACCAGAGGGGGAACTCTCCTCCCATCTAGGGGGAGGCCAAGGAAGAAGAAGAAGAAGGAGGGAGCTCTCTCCCCCTCTCTCCCGGTGGCGCCGGAGTGTCGCCGGGGCAAGGATCGTGACGGTGATCTACATCAACAATCTTGCTACCGTTAACACCAACTCTCTCCCCCTCTATGCAGCGGTGTAAAACCTCTTCTCCCCGTTGTAATCTCTACTTAAACATGGTGCTCAACTCCATATATTATTTCCCAATGATCTATGGTTATCCTATGATGTTTGAGTAGATCCATTTTGTCCTATGGGTTAATCATGATCTTGGTTGGTAGGATTGTATAGTTTATTTATGGTGTTGCCCTACGGTGCCCTCCGTGTCGCGCAAACAGATGGGGGGGCATTGTAGGGTGTTGCGATATGTTCATGGTTTGCTTATTGTCGGTGTTGCGGGGGTGACAACTGCCTAAACGCGGATAAGTGGGTTATGGCGTATGGGAGTAAGGAGGACTTGGTACTTAATGCAATGGTCGGGTTTCACGACCTTAATGATCTTTAGTAGTTGCAGATGCTTGCTAGGGGTCCAATCATAAGTGCGTATGATCCAATTAGAGAAAGTATGTTAGCTCATGCCTCTCCCTCATGCAAAATTACAAGAATGATTACTGGTACTTGTTATCGATTACCTAGGGACAAATGACTTTCTTGTTGACAAAAGCTATCTACTTTCATTACCTTGCAATTTACTCATAGTTTTATTCTCGCAAAGTACTTGTAGTTTTATTCTTGAAAAATAGTTGCATACCTGTTTTACGTAAAGCAAACGTCAAGTGTGGGCAGGGTTGTATCGGTGGTCGATCGAACTTGAGGGAATATTTGTTCTACCTTTAGCTCCTATTGGGTTCGACACTCTTATTTATCGAAGAAGGCTACAAACGATCCCATATACTTGTGGGTTATCAATGACGCGCCCGCTCTTTTTCTACCATGACTGAAGCACCTCGAGCTCGTTGTCGTCTGTATCCCAAAGGATGACATGGAGCACCTATTTCACGGCTGTACTGCACTCGAGTTCCTTCGTCTTCAGGCAAAGAATTGGTCGAGTAGCTTCCACATCACCTCCAAGAATCTTTGGACTATTTATGTGTGTTACTGGTGCTACAACAAGAGATCACAAAAGGTGGACCACAATATGGTCATTGAGGACACACCTTCACTTGAGAGGTTACTTGTAGTTGATCAACAAGGTCCAACAACAATCAATGTCATTTTTGCGCCAAAATTGACAGTGGTGGGCTACTCGTCTGTCAAATACTCCAAACTTGTTATCGGATCCACACCCGTTCAGGTACAACAGTCGCCCTCTACCTCTCCTTCTTGATATCAACATTGTTTCTAATTTTGAAGATGTATGTTCGTCTGTCATCCAGAAAAGCTCGACCCAGATTCTGCACACAGTGAAGGTCTTGGCACTAGAATCTATCGGCCCCAACCTGCACGAAGTTGTTAGTTTCTTGAGATGCTTTCCGTGCCTGGAGAAGCTATATATCGAGGTGATGTTCATTTCCTGTTAAATGTTAACCATAAGGGAGTTTAATTTTTGGCACATTTTCCCAAGTTTACAATGTCAATGTACTACGATTTCTGAAGGAATTTTTAGAGGATTTCAGGACATACACCCCCACCCCATATTGGTTGCTTGATTCATATGGTTACAATCCATAAGCATTTCTCCTTTGGATTCATCTGTACTAGTTTTCTTAGGGAATTTTTCATCCACTCCAACCTCTTGTGAAGAAGGCTACATTTTTTCTAGATTGTAATCAAATGCCCATGTTAATCATGTCAGATCAAAGATGGCACGTTGGTGCAATTTACAAGTCCTGCAAAACAAATAGGCCTGTAGTAGAGTTCAAAACTGCATGTAGGCACTAACACATTTTCTTATTTTGCAGATAATAATAGGCCCGGTGGTGGATAATGTGATCCAATATAACAATCACACTGAATGCCTAGATCTACATCTCTCAGAAATTACTTTGAACTCCTATCGAGGGACCTTACTAGAGATTATATTCGCCAGGTTCTTTGTTGTCAGAGCAAGGGTGCTGAAGGTAATGAAGTTGGACATGCATTTATATCGAAAAAATGAATGGTTTGTTGATCAGCGCCGGTAGCTACTGCAGAATGGAAAAGGCTCCAAAAAAGCTGAATTTCATATTGGAACTGCATATGACAAAGTAATTGGAAGTTATTGTGTCAACCCCATACATGACTTGTTAGCGGATGATCCCTTTGCAGAAATGATGAGGTTTCAAAACCAGTCTTACTACTGGTATTTTTAGTTTGAACCTCTCCTATATCCATGTTTAGCTGATCAGCATGGGCGTTTGCAGTTGAATGAGCTGAATTTCATTTCTAATATCAGTTTGAACCCTCTAACCTTTGAATTTGAGTCATGTAACTCTGAAATTTCAACCTTGTAATATTTTGGACTTTTGTGGTATAGACGTTGAAATGGCATCGTATGTCCAATAGACTTAGATTTTATTAACCATTCACGACCAGGGATCCAGTTGGAAGCAGAGCAATGGCAAGCATCATCGCAACAAGATGTAGATGATTAGATGCTAGTTTCTCCTAGTTTGGTATGCATGTAATAGCTTACTTTGGTGTGTGGAAATGTTATGTGTGTAGTCACTTATGTAATTGTATGCTTAATTTGGTTATGCAATGTTGTTCTTATAAGTATATATATTGATGTTCTATAAACAAAGCAAATCACATCGCACACGGACTAAACAATGGAACCCATCAGTGATGATGTCATCAATCACCCACAATTGTATACCAACAATCATTTGCTCACAACACACCTGGCTTGGTAATAGGAACCATCTGTGTTGTTATCAGTCTTCCCACACATTTTCGATTACAAACCTGTTTGCCGCGTATCACACACATCTTGTTAAGTTGAACCATTTCTGTTCTCTTGGCTCAACGGAAATAATTCGTCCGAGTGAACTATATGTCCTCTATCGTACACACCTTCATCTGGATGACCGTTTCTTTTGTGTTGCCTATTCACAAACAGTTCATCTGAGTGAACTGTATGCCGTATATCGCACACACCTTCATCTGGCTTCCCGTTTCTGTTGTTCCGCCTCATCAAAAATAGTTCATCGAAGTGAACTGTATGCCGTATATCGCACACACCTTGATATGGCTGCCTATTTCTGTTGTTCTGTCTCATCGCAAATAATTATTGTGGATCAACCATATGCCCTGCGTCGCGGACGCAACTAAAATCTGAACCGTCACTGGTACGCATTCGTGCTATACAAACGGTTTTTAACCCCTTTCCACGACGATGTTCGGAACCGTCGCCAAGTGAGTGACTGTGATAGGGGGTCCTTCCCACAAGATCCAAAAACCATCGGGGATATGCCCTCCTGGCACACACCCTCGGCAAAACGAGGTCGTGTGCGACCGGCGAGCGCTCAAATACGGTTATACGTATAGTAGTGCTAAAAATACAATTATACAGGCGAAATTGTTTCCGGTCGTAAGTACATCCCACACAGTCAGTCCCCGCTAAACGTTTCCGTTCGTATGTACATTGCACACAGTCAATCCAAGGAATACATTTCCGTTAGTATGTACATCGCACGCGTTCTTCTATGACCAAACGTTTGTGATGCGAACAACATCACAAACAGTCCATAATTTCGAAGTGTGTGCGATAAGGTGACTATCGCAAACATTTAATAAGAAAGAACTGTGTGCGATGCTGTTGTTAATCGCACACGTTTTTTCTTGGCTGGTCGTGTGTGTAGTGGAGATTGATTGCACACATAGTGGATCCTAGAAACATGTCTGAATTCCACGTCTATCACAGACGTTTTGCTTTCGCAAACCATGTGCAGTGTAATGCATAATTAATCCCTAATTTAATAATCACATGTTTTGAATTTGAAAGTAGGCAATCACTTATTTCATATCCAACCATGTTTATTACAAATATAGGTTCAACCACGAATGCATAATTTGATGCATAGGTACATATACTGAAGAACTACAGAAGCACCAAGTAAAGAATGATGAACCATAATTGTATTAAAGACTGTAAAGAGAGAGGTGAAAGACATTCTGGTTGTTGGAGAAGGTGATGCGGAATGGTCATATTGTACCCTCCTCTATGCGTAATGCGTGCACGACTCTAGGCCAACCCCTTGTGATGGCTGCCCGTCCATCCTTCACTGTACTCATTATGATTTCTTGATGCTCATTCTAGTCTGGATGAAATACTTTAACTTTCATTGCGTGTCCACCAATCATGTACTTTGTGACGTAATCTTGAGTGAACAGCTTCGGGAACCACTACGAACGAAAAAGATTCAGACATTATTGTTGTCTAACAACTCATTATGGGCAGTTAAAAGGGAAGGTTGTAGAGTTTGTAGTTACCATCCTACAGCTCACTATTGTGTTGGATAGAGCATAAACAAATAATTTGCTTGCCACCATTCATATCTTTTTGCTAATAATCCTTATCAGTTTCCTCAGTTGCTTGTTCATGAATATCTCATTGCCCCATGCACAAAAAGGGTCGATGTGTGGATCCTTGCCATGGGCATATGTACCTACAAGCAACAAGTCAATATTAGAAGCTAACTAGTGTCCAGGCCTGGATCTATATGCACTACATTATGGAACGACGGAGGGAGTACAAGCCGAGGGATGAAGCTAACCTCGGTGGAAAATGGTGGCCACTCCCATTGTTGCCCTGCATAAGTAGTGGAAAGGCATGATAAGTACAGCAACCTTAACATCAAACAAATATAGCAAATGTAAACAACATCATGTCCAAATCATAGCTTGAATGTGTTGGTTTCAGCATGCTGTTAAAGCAGATGTAAAATGGAAGGCAATTTCACTGACAGCGGGCTTAACAGCCATCAAATATTGCAATTCAAACTGGTATTATTGAAAATGAATAGAATGTAGGTAATGCTTAAACATCACACTGGATAAATGTGTAAAACTGGAATAAAGGGCATGAGTTAACTACACTAGGCAGAACTGGAACCAAATATAGCCGTTCAAACTGGTATTGATGCAGTCGAGTGGCACAGTTCTGACTTGCACATAATGAACAACACATTGTGAATGACTGAAATAAACAAGGCATAAATGATCAGTATAACCACCAAATACAACCATTGAAAACTAGACAGAGTCTCACTATAACCAACCTAACAAGCAAATACAGATAAACAGGGTATGCTTCAAAACTGGACAAATGCTCACTACAACCAACCTAACAAGCAAATACAGATAAACAAGGCATCTGCTTGAAAACTGGACAAATGCTAAAAAAAGCAACCTAACAACCAAATACAGATAAACAAGGCATATGCTTGATAACTGGACAAATCCTCACTGCAACCAAACTAAGAACCAAATACATATAAACAAGGCATCTGCTCGATAACTGGAAAAATGCTCACTGCGACCAACCTAACAACCAAATACAGATAAACAAGGCATCTACTCACTATAAACAACCAAATATAGCCATTCGTGGAACTGAAGTGGACAATTCATACTTAAACATCACATAGCCCTATTGGACAATACATTTTTTGCATGACTAAAATAATTAAACACAGCACAGTTAAAGCACCTCACGACAAATGCTACTACAACAAAGGGTACGGGTTGGCAAGCTAGGAAAGGTAAGATTTGTTGATAGGATGTTGCATCACATTTCATGGACGGGATCCTTCCAGTTGGAAGAGCACAGACCCATGGTGCGCTCTTTGATGTTACAGATGGGTTGTTTCACCTTGGAAGAACCTTTGTGGGTGCCCTCCTCGTGGTCGTGGTCGATGAGATCTAACTTGGCAATTGAGGATCCCAAGCTGCCACCGTAGAACATGTCCTATAGAAATGAAAAAAGGGATTGATGGCGTATAAGGATCGCAAATCCTTGACCACTCGGCGGAGGAGATCAGTGGCAGGGCCGTCGAAGAGATCAACGGCGGTTGAACCAGAGGGGTTGGGGATGGACAACTTAACCTGTGACATGGCCTGCATGAAGCGGTCGCTGTCGACGAGCTTGATGTCATAGCCAGCTTTCCTGAGATACAGTAATACGCTAGCCCACTGACATGAAGCCTTCGGCATGACAATGTAGTCAACGTCTTCGCTGGCTTCCGCAATGACGTGTTGCTCCGGGATCGACGGGTCGGGGCGAACGGCGGACACCTCACCAACGTTCGCTGGAGAGGCCATGATAAACCTCTTCTTGGCCGAACGCTTGTCGGGCTCCCCAGGATATGTGGTCGAGCTTAGGCTACGACATTATGGAGCAGGGGATGTGGATCTGGCGGGGAGGGACACCGCATGCCTCATCTAAAAACACAGGGGAGTGGGGCGACGGTATGGGAATCAATGGGTAACCTGAACTTTATTATCTAAGCTAGGAGGAATGGGTAGACCAGCAGGGGTTGCGGCGGCACCGGCGGCAGCCGTGAGCTAGGGTTCGAGGGGGGGCTGGGTGGGGGACTGTGGAGGGGTGGTGTTTGAGCATACGCCACGACTACTGAAAAATTTAGTACTGGTGGGTGGAGATGGTGGTGGACAAGGGAGGGCGACGGTTCAAATGCCTCGGCTACTGTAATTTTACTGTAAAGGTCGGTGTTGGAGGAGTGTGGGCGACGGCTGAAGTACAGCGGCTACTAAAATTTGGGTAAAGAAATTGATGCGGGGCGGGAGTGCCCAAGATCGCACACGGTCCAATAAGAATATGCATGTATGATAATAAGGAAAAGTGGCGTAACCGCTGATTTTTGCAACGCTCAAGGCGGGTAGTTTGTTTTTATATTTCTAGTTAGCTGGTCTATCAATAAAAATGTAGTCTACAAATTAGCAACTTCTCATCGGGTCACCCATCCTTGGACTACTCCACCCCGAGCACGCTTAACTTCTGCGTTCTATTCGACTAGGCTAGCGGATGGAAGCAGCCCCTTGCTGATAGCAATTTCCTCCTTGCCTTTAAGGCGTTTAACGCTGGTGACCCTATGGGACCTACTCCCTCCTATCACGCACATTTGTGCTTTCAGAAACTATGTGTGATATTTACATGGTCGGTGCGTCGCCGCCTAGCCTTCAATGAGCACTGACACTGGTAGTGGGAAAACGATGGGAGAAGAGGCGGGAACCTGATGAGAGGAGTGGCGGGAAACGGTAGCCTATTTAGAAAACATAGTAGAGAAGGAAGCGCGAGCTATCCCGACGCACGTGCACAGTGCCTACCCATGTACTGCATGTGTTGTCAAAACGGCTGAGGGTTGTCGTTCGATCTGGGAGCATCCAACGGTGCAGACGTACGATCCGTGGGGTTTTGGTTCTGGCCAATCAGAACACACGACTCAGATTGCGCGTGCAGCAAGGGGAGGGGCATAGACCACGGTTTGGTAGGCACACGGCTTTCGTGAGTGAACCGCGTGCTATTTGAAAACATTTTGTGAGAAGAATCTCGGTTTTTAAATCCCCGTAAATCAAAAACACACCCGAAAATCGTGAAACTTGGCATGGTGTCATGACATGGCACATATATGTCGACGAATTTTTTTCGTCCATTTTGGCGCAAGTTTTATTACACGCCTCTTACAAACCGGAGCTTTTCTCAAAGAAGCCTGATGGTTCCGATAGGGAAATGTGTCACTCTTGTCAATGAAACGATAATCACTGCCTCTTTTGCCTTGTATTTTCTTCTACATGCAACATGGAATGACAGGATATCCGTGCTGAAATTTAAACTTATTCAGGGTTCGTTTGGCCTTTTTATACACTAATTGAGTTTCCTAGACATTTAATGTCCATAATTCAAATCTGACCTTCAAATACATGCTCTAGTTCACCAAAATGGCTAGAAAATTTATACATGTGTCCTTGGGTGCATGTTTAGCTCCCATGCCAGGAATGGGAATGAATTACAACCGTACCGGTGTCCTAGCTCATCCACAAACATTTGGAATCTCGGTTTTAAATCCTCGTAAATCCTAAACTCACCAGAAAGTCATGAAAGTTGGCATGGTGTCATGTCATGGCACATATATGTCATGGTAAAAACATTGTCCAATTTGGGCAAAGCTTTATTACAAACCTCTTACAAACCGGAGCTTCTCTCAAAGAAGCCTCGTGGTTCTGATAGGGAAACATGTTCCCCTTGTGGGCAAATGTAATCACTTCCTCTTTTCGCCTTGTATTTTCTTCTACAGGCAACATGGAACGACATGATATCCGTGCTAAAATTTAAACTTATTCAGGGTTTGTTTGGCCTTTTCATACACAAATTCAGTTTCCTAGGCATTTAATGTCCATAATTCAAATCTGAACTTCAAATACATGCTCCAGTTCAGCAAAATGGCTAGAAAAATTATACATGTGTCATTGGGTGCCTGTTTAGGTCCCATGCTAGGAATGGGAACGAATTACAACCGTACCGGCGTCCTGGCTCGTCCTCAAACATTTGGAATCTTTGTTTTTAAATCCTTGTAAATCCTAAACTCATGAGAAAGTCATGAAAGTTAGCATGGTGCCACGTCATGGCACATATATGTCGTGGTAAAAACATTGTCAAATTTTGGTCAAGCTTTATTACAATCCTCTTACAAACCGGAGCTTCTCTCAAAGAAGCCTCATGGTTACGATAGGGAAACATGTTCCCCTTGTGGGCGAAACGTAATCACTGCCTCTTTTCGCCTTGTATTTTCTTCTACAGGCAACATGGAACGATAGGATATCTGTGCTGAAATTTAAACTTATTCAGGGTTCCTTTGGCCTCTTTATACACTAATTGAGTTTCCTAGGCATGTAATGTCCATAATTCAAATCTAAACTTCAAATACATGCTCCAATTCAGCAAAATGGCTAGAAAAATTATACATGTGTCCTTGGGTGCATGTTTAGGTCCCATGCCAGGAATGGGAACAAATTACAATTGTACTGGCATCCTGGCTCATCCTGAAGCATTTGGAATCTCGGTTTTTAAATCCCATTAAATCCTAAACTCACCAGAAAGTCATCAAAGGTGGCATGGTGTCACGTCATGGCACATATATGTCATGGTAAAAACATTGCCAATTTGGGCCAAGCATTATTACAAACCTCTTACAAATCGGAGCCTGTCGCAAGAACCCTCGTGCTTTCTATAGGGAAACGTTTCCCCTTGTGGGCCAAACGATAATCGCTCCCTCTTCTAGCCTCGTATTTTCTTCTACATGCAACACCAAACAACGGGAGATTCACACTGATATTTGAAACTATTCAGGGTTCGTTTGACCTTTTTTATTCATTAATTGAGTTTTCTAGGCATTTAATGTCCATAATTCAAATCTGACCTACAAATACATGCTCTAGTGCACCAAAATGGCTAGAAAAAATGTACATGTGTCCTTGGAGTGCATGTTTAGGTCCCATGGAACGAATGGGAATGAATTCAACCATCTCGCTGTCCTGGCATGGCCACAAACATTGTGAATCTCAGTTTTTAAATCTTTGTAAATCCAAAACTCGCCAGGAAATGATGAAACTTGGCATGGTGTCACTACATGGTACATATAATTGTCCAATTTGGGCGAAGCTATATTACAAGCCTCTTACAAATCGAACCTTCTCGCAACCTTCGTGATTCCGATAGGGAAACATGCCCCTCTTGTGGGTGAAACAGTAATTGCTGCCTCTTCTCGCCTTGAACTTTGTTTTCTACATGCAACATAGAATAACAGGAGTGTCGTGCTGAAATTTGAAATTGTTCAGGGTTCGTTTGGCCATTGTATATATCAATTAAGTTTTCTAGGCATATAAAGCAGTCCATAATTCAAATTTTTTACTACAAACACGTGCTCCAGTGAGGCAAAATGGGTGGGAAATCGTACATGTGTCATTGGGTGCATGTTTAGGTCTGATTTAAGGAATGGGAATGAATTACAAACTTCTTGTCGTCCTGCAACGTTAAGAATCTCGGTTTTTAAATCCCAGTAAATCAAAAACTCACCCAAAAAACATGAAACTTGGCATGGTTTCTTGACATGGCACATATATGCCGTGGTAGAAAAATTGTCCAGTTTGAGACAAGGCGCACACATTAATAGCCAATGAAGTCCTTTTTGAAACAAATAGCTGACACGTTAAAATTACAAACGGTTATGTTATATGAACCGTGTCAAAATTTAACCATACTCGGTGGCGTGCGTGCAGCTGTTTGATTAGACAGGACGAGCGCGATAAGTCCACCGTGCAGGCTCGACGGGACACGTGCGAGTAGTCCGCCGCACAGGCTCGACGGGACGCGTGCATCCTGTCCACCTCGCAGGCTCGATGGGACATGTGCAAGCAGCAAAGCCGCCGGCCTCACCGGGAAGCGAGCTCTTTGACTTCCATGCACCAGCCGCCACTCGCCTCGCTCACACATTCTCCATTAATTGGTTAATTAAAGCACCTGGACGGAGGGTGTTTGCTTGTGACCCCATGGCAGCATTTGCTTTGTTCGTGTTTTCAACTGGTATTCCGGCCTAATTTAAATTGCCACATAGAGCAATGGATAATACGATGGCAAATAAAATGGCAATGGATAATACGACGACAAATTTACAATGGTGCAGATAATAATTGTCTTACATATTCTGGATAATTTAAAATGCCACATGCGGCAAAGCCTGAAAGACACGGGAGCAAGAGAGGAACGAAATCGCAGACAACGATCTGGGTTGCTACTGTCTCTACTCGTCGATGGATTGCCGGACGAGGACATCGTCCAGCTCCTTCAATTCCTCATGACTTTGCTTGAAAGCAGCCACGGATTCCTCCACCTCCTGCCTGCGCTCAATCCGGAGTTTCCTCCAGTCACCCATCAGTTCCTCGATGATCACTGTCAGCGTCATCCCTAAGGCACTGCTCTCCTCATGCAGCATCTTCCAGCCGGCGGCCTCCTCCTCCTTCCCGGCGAGTGCCTTGAGGAGCTTTGCATTGTCACTCATGAGTTGCTTGACGAATCCCGTCACCTTGTCAACCGAGGCATCGTTGATCTCGAGCAGCTTCATCAAGCCGTCGACCAGCTCCCGCTGCTTAATGAGGCCAGCGAGAATGTCGTTGTCATCGGCCAAGGACTTCAGCAATGCCAGCTCGTCGTGATAGCCGATGTGGCGAGTGTGCTTGTGAGAGCCCTCACGTGCCCATGAGAGCTCGTTTGAGGGCTCCACGGTGTGACGGGACATCTCTGTTGTGACTGCCGCTTCATGGCGGGACCTCTCTAGTACTTATGTGGCCTTGGTCTTTGCTGCCTGGTTATATGTCCACCCAAAACTCCTCCTATCGTTCATGGCGGAACAACTTGACAAGAAAGACCAGTTTTGTGGGTGATGAGGAGAGGAACTGTGAAGTAATTTTTGAGTCGGTAGTTTTTATAGCCTGGTGCTAAGTGTGAACACATATTAGTTTGATAGGTGTGAACAGATTTGCAATTACTTATTGCATTGTAATCTGCAATGTGACGAGAAACAAGGTCAAAATTTATTGATGGTTCTGGGCCTACAAAGCCTGGTCTATTGTTCTAACTCATGGCAAACAGTTCTTTTGGATCAAAAGTATGCCACGCATCAGAAGCCCGAAACATGGGCCCGCATTCTCGGATGTACGTGTACCTGTCTGCCCACTATCACACATGGTCAAGATATCATCGTCGTGTCCTATGGATGCGTCGTCGCGCCTCCCTCAGGAAGCCACAAGGTTGACCACGTGGTTGCTCGCTGTTGAGGCGGCCGCGGCACGCTCTGCTCCCTTGTTGAGGCGGCCGCGGTGTGCTCTGCTCGCGTCTGTCTCCGTGGTTTGCTCGCCATTGAGGCGGCCGCGGTGCGCTCTGCTCTGGTGTCCCTGCATGCTCTGCTCGTCGTTGAGGCAAATTTACAATGGCAACGATTAATATTGTCTTACATATTTAGGATAATTTAAAATGTGACATGCGGCAAGTCTCAGAACACTCACGGCCTACATACGCATACAATTATAATAAAATATAGGCTAAAAGGCTGAGTTGGCGGCCTTCCAACGATGGTCTTCTCGGACTCCATGATCAGCATAGCACCCTTGCGGCCGTTCACTCCAAGTGTCCCGACCTGCCTCCACCTACGGAGCTGCTAGCGCTGGGAGGCTCTTGGGGTTGTTGGGCCTCTTCCAGAAGAGCTTGACAGTGTGCAGTCACGCGCATGATATCTCCACGGAACCTCTTCATTTCCATGTCTCTAGCCTAGTAGCAAATTCGGTCCATCACCTGCATCCTCAAGATATCATGTTGGCGTTGTTCTACTTCATCAGGGACGTCAACTCCGCCAAGGATGCGCTCGAGCCTAGCCACCACATCATCGGGATCGAGGTTGACACGGCCGCCGCGGGAAATGATGAAGTCGCAGGCTACCTGTGTCTTGACTGAATTGCAGAGGTCCTCTGCCCATTCCTTGCGGGGCATCAGGCTCTCGATGAGTAATGGTGACGTCGGCTCTTCGGGTGGGTCATCGATCATGCCGCCGGACAGCTCTGGATCTTTTGCACGGTGGATGGCAAACTGCTCATCACACCTCCTCTATAATATGTTGATTGTGCGCTGATAACCCACAAGTATAGGGGATCGCAACAGTTTTCGAGGGTAGAGTATTCAACCCAAATTTATTGATTCGACACAAGGGGAGCCAAAGAATATTCTCAAGTATTAGCAGCTGAGTTGTCAATTCAACCACACCTAGAAACTTAATATCTGCAGCAAAGTATTTAGTAGCAAAGTAATATGATAGTAGTGGTAACGGTAGCAAAAGTAATGTTTTTGGTATTTTGTAGTGATGATAGCAATAGCAACGGAAAAGTAAATAAGTGAAGAACAATATATGGAAAGCTCGTAGGAAATGGATCGGTGATGGAGAATTATGCTGGATGCGGTTCATCATGTAACAATCATAACCTCGGGTGACACAGGACTAGCTCCAGTTCATCAATGTAATGTAGGCATGTATTCCGAATATAGTCATACGTGCTTATGGAAAAGAACTTGCATGACATCTTTTGTCCTACCCTCCCGTGGCAGCGGGGTCCTAACGAAAATTAAGGGATATTAAGGCCTCCTTTTAATAGAGTTCCGAAACAAAGCATTAGCACATAGTGAATACATGAACTCCTCAAACTACGGTCATCACCGGTAAGTATCCCGATTATTGTCACTTCGGGGTTAACGGATCATAACACATAATAGGTGACTATAGACTTGAAGATAGGATCAAGAACTCTCATATATTGATGAAAACATAATAGGTTCAGATCTAAAATCATGGCACTTGAGCCCTAGTGACAAGCATTAAGCATAGCAAAGTCATAGCAACATCAATGTCAGAACATAGTGGATACTAGGGATCAAACCCTAACAAAACTAACTCGATTACATGATAGATACCATCCAACCCATCACCGTCCAGCAAGCCTACGATGGAATTACTCACGCACGGCGGTGAGCATCATGAAATTGGTGATGGAGGATAGTTGATGATGACGATGGCAACGGATTCCCCTCTTCGGAGCCCCGAACGGACTCCAGATCAGCCTCCTGAGAGGTTTTAGGGATTGGCGGCGGCTCCCTATTGTAAAACGCGATGAATTCTTTTCTCTGATTTTTTTCTCCCCGAAACCAAATATATAGAGTTGGAGTTGAGATCGAAGGAGCTCCAGGGGGCCCACGAGGTAGGGGCGCGCCCCCAACCTCGTGGACAGGTGGTGGGCCGCCTGGCCTTCATCTTTTGTAAGGATTTTTTTATTATTTCCAAAAAGTTGTTCCGTAAAGTTTCAGGTCATTCTGAGAACTTTTGTTTCTACACGTAAATAACACCATGGTAATTCAACTGAAAACGGCGTCAGTCCGGGTTAGTTCCATTCAAATCATGCAAGTTAGAGTCCAAAACAAGGGCAAAAGTGTTTGGAAAAGTAGATACGACGGAGACGTATCAACTCCCCCAAGCTTAAACCCTTGCTTGTCCTCAAGCAATTCAGTCGATAAACTGAAAGTGATAAAGAAAAAAATTTACAAACTCTGTTTTCTCTTGTTGTTGTAAATATGTAAAGCCAGCATTCAAGTTTTCAGCAAAGATTATGACTAACCACATTCACAATAACGCTTAGGTCTCAAGTTTACTCATATCAATAGCATAATCAACTAGCGAGCAATAATAATAAATCTCGGATGACAACACTTTCTCAAAACAATCATAATATGATATAACAAGATGGTATCTCGCTAGCCCTTTCTGAGACTGCAAAACATAAATGTAGATCACCTTTAAAGATCAAGGACTGACTAGACATCGTAATTCATGGTAAAAGAGATCCAGTCAAGTCATACTCAATGTAAACTAACAGTAATGAATGCAAATGACAGCGGTGCTCTCCAACTGGTGCTTTTTAATAAGAGGATGATGACTTAACATGAAAGTAAATAGATAGGCCCTTCGCAGAGGGAAGCAGGGATTTGTAGAGTTGCCAGAGCTCGGTTTTGAAATAGAGGTGAATAATATTTTGAGCGGTATACTTTCATTGTCAACATAACAACCAAGAGATGGCGATATCTTCCATGCTACACACATTATAAGCGGTTCCCAAATAGAATGGTAAAGTTTATGCTCCCCCTTCCACCAAGAAGCATCAATCCATGGCTTGCTCGAAACAACGAGTGCCTCCAACTAACAAGAGTCCCAGGGGGAGTTTTGTTTGCAATTATTTTGATTTGATTTGCATAAAGCATGGGACTGGGCATCCCGGTGACCAGCCACTTTCTCGTGAGTGAGGAACGGATTCCACTCCTCTTGAGAATAACCCGCCTAACATGGAAGATACGGACAACCCTAGTTGATACATGAGCTATTCGAGCATACAAAACAGGATAATTATTTGAAGGTTTAGAGTTTGGCACATACAAATTCACTTGGAACGGCAGGTAGATACCGTATATAGGTAGGTATGGTGGACTCATATGGAATAACTTTAGGGTTTATGGAGTTGGATGCACAAGCAGTATTCCCGCTTAGTACAGGTGAAGGCTAGCGAGAGACTGGGAAGCGACCAGCTAGAGAGAGACAATAGTCATGAACATGCATTAAAATTAATCAACACCGAATGCAAGCATGAGTAGGATATAATCCACCATGAACATAAATATCGTGAAGGCTATGTTGATTTTGTTTCAACTACATGCATGAACATGCGCCAAGTCAAGTCACTTAAATCATTCAGAGGAGGATACCACCCTATCGTACCACACACAACCATTTTAATAGCATGTTGGCACGCAAGGTAAACCATTATAAGCTCCTAGCTAATCAAGCATGGCACAAGAACTATGATCTCTAGTTGTCATTGCAAACATGTTTATTCATAATAGGATGAATCAGGAATGATGAACTAATCATATTTACAAAAACAAGAGAGGTCGGGTTCATACCAGCTTTTCTCATCTCAATAAGTTCATCGTATAATCATCATTATTGCCTTTCACTTGCATGACCGAACGATGTGGATAATAATAATAATAGTGCATGTGCATTGGACTAAGCTGGAATCTACAAGCATTCAATAAACAGGAGAAGACAAGGCAATATGGGCTCTTTTGTGAGATCAACAATAATGCATATAAGAGCTACTTCAACATTTTAATTATGGTCTTCTCCTATCGACCCCTAAAGAAAAGAAAAGAAATAAAACTATTTACACGGGAGAGCTCCCAACAAGTAAAAGAAGAACAGGAAATCTTTTTGGGTTTTATTTTTAATTACTACTACAAGCACGGAAAGTAAACTAATTAAAAGCTACAACTAATTTTTTTGGTTTTTCTTAAGGTTTATTAAACATACAAGAAGAAAGCATAAAAAGGAAATAAACTAGCATGGATGATACAATGAAAAAGTATGAGCACCGACATCTAGCAATGAGTGTGTGAACATAAATGTAACGTCGGTGAGAAATACGTACTCCCCCAAGCTTAGGCTTTTGGCCTAAGTTGGTCTATGGCCACTGCTGGCCTGGCGGATATCCATAGTGAAAGTTGGGGTCGTGCTGAGATGCAGCGGCTATCGCCTCCTGAGCTGCAGCGTGGCAACGAGTGGCCTCCACCCTCCTCTCGTACTCATCTGCCTCCTCTCTGGTAATAACATATCTTCCTTTTGCCTGATAATCATAGAAGGTAGGAGCAGGGAGAGTAATATGGACAGCACGACGTCTGTCAAAGATTAAACGATACTGGAGAGGTGATTCATTCCTCTCGACAAACTGGTGGTGAACCATAGCATTAAATTCTAGGTAAGCAGGGGGTAATTCAATATCATCTTCGCGTATGGATACACCAAGAAAATTAGCTATGCGGGTTGCATAAATTCCACCAAAGAAATCTCCATTAAATCTATTAAGATGCAACCTACGTGCAACAATGGCTCTCAAATTATAAGACTTATCTCCTAACACAGCACTCCTAAGAATACTGAGGTCAGGGACACACATGTGACATGCCTCATCTTTACCATTAATGCATCTACCTATGAAGAGAGCAAAATAATGTATAGCAGGAAAGTGAATGCTCCATATGGTAGCTTGTGTTATATCTCTAGATTCTCCCACAGTTATACTAGCAAGAAAATCTCTAAATTCAGATTTGTGAGGATCCCTGATACTACCCCATTGTGGAAGTTTGCAAGCAGTGGTAAAATCCTCTAAGTCCATAGTGTAAGAATTTTCATAGAGAACAAACAGGACAGTTGGAGAATTATGTGAAGATGAAAATTCAAACCTCCTCACAAAGGAACTAGTGAGATAGTGATACTGGCTGCACTTTTCTTCCTCGAAGCTCACAAGATCAGCGTTACGCAAATATGCGTTAAATTCTTCCTTAATTCCCGCTTGATCCATAAAGTTTTCAGAAGGCCACTCACAAGGACGCATTGGAGCGTCTCTTGGTGGCTCTTCATCAGCATCACGCATTGCAAGCCTGGGTCCTTGCTTCCTTGAAGAACCACCTTGGAAAATTTTCCTAAGCATATTTCTTCCTCTTAAAAATTTCTGAAATTTTTAGTAAATTCAAAATAAAAGTAAACCAAACTCAATAATATTGATAGCAACTACTCCTACAAGTGCCTAGGGCCTATATCATGCATCAAAACTACTTTTGACCATATAAATTTGACATGCAAGCTCAAGAATAGGGTCACCTAAGCAGCACAAATTTGCAATGAATAAAGCACTAGAACAAAAACTAATTGGACCAGTGGAGGAGTCACATACCAAGGAACAATCTCCCCAAGCAGTTTTGTGAGAGGTGCTTTGAGCAAGGAGATCGAAAATGGCAGCAAAATGAGCTTGGACTCGGGTTTGAGCTGGATATTCATGTTTGGGGGAGGAAGAAGGAGTGTGTGGGTGAAAGGATAAGTGGAGGAGGGCCACCGTGGGCCCACAAGGCAGGGGGGCGCGCCCTCCACCCTCGTGGCCAGGTGGATGACCCCCCTGCTGTGTTCTCAGTGCCAAATATTCTCAAATATTCTAGAAAAAAATCATATTTAAATTTCAGGGCATTTGGAGAACTTTTATTTTCGGGGTATTTTTATATTGCATGGATAGTCAGATAACAAACATAAAACACTATTTTTATTTTATTTAATATAAATAACAGAAAGTAAAAGGAGGGTACAAAAGGTTGTGCCTTCTAGTTTCATCCATCTCATGCTCATCCAAAGGAATCCACTAACAAGGTTGATCAAGTCTTGTTAATGAACTCATTCCGAATAACATGGAACCGGAGAAATTTCGAATAACACTATGTTACCTCAACGGGGATACGCACATCCCCAATAATAAGAATATCATATTTATTCTTGACAGTAGGAAGAGGAAATTCAAAACCTCCAAATATAATTGATGGAATTTTTTCCAATAGAGTTGATACTATGAACTTGAGGTTATTTCCTCGGAAAGTGTATCGTATGCTCATTACCATTAACATGAAAAGTGACATTACCTTTAGTGCAATCAATAACAACCCCTACAGTATTCAAAAAGGGTCTTCCAAGAATAATAGACATACTATCGTCCTCAGGAATATCAAGAATAACAAAGTTCGTTAAAATAGCAACGTTTGCAACTACAACAGGCACATCCTCACAAATACCGACAGGTATAGCAGTTGATTTATCAGCCATTTGCAAAGATATTTCAGTAGGTGTCAACTTATTCAAATAAAGTCTACGATATAAAGAGAGAGGCATAACACTAACACCGGCTCCAAGATCACATAAAGCAGTTTTAACATAGTTTCTTTTAATGGAGCATGGTATAGTGGGTACTCCTAGATCTCCTAGTTTCTTAGGTATTCCACCCTTAAAAGTATAATTAGCAAGCATGGTGGGACTTTCATCTTACAGTGTCTTTCTTTTATTTGTAACAATATCTTTCATATACTTAGCATAAGGATTCATTTTGAGCATATCAGTTAATCGCATACGCAAAAAGATAGGTCTAATCATTTCAGCAAAGCGCTCAAAATCCTCATCATCCTTTTTCTTGGATGGTTTGGAAGGAAAAGGCATAGGTTTCTGAACCCATGGTTCTCTTTCTTTACCATGTTTCCTAGCAAGAAAGTCTTTCTTGTCATAATGTTGATTCTTTGATTGTGGGTTATCAAGATCAACAGCAGGTTCAATTTCTATATCATTATCATTACTAGATTGAGCATCATCATGAACATTATCATTAACCTTATCACTAGACTCAGGTTCATTACCAGATTGTGTTTCAGCATCAGAAATAGAAATATCATTTGGATTCTCAGGTGTTTCAATAACGGGTTCACTAGAAGCATGCAAAGTCCTATCATTTTTCTTTTTCTTCTTTTTAGAAGGACTAGGTGCATCCACATTATTTCTCTGAGAATCTTGCTCAATTCTCTAAGGGTGGCCTTCAGGATACAGAGGTTCCTGAGTCATTCTACCACCTCTAGTCATAACTCTAATAGCATTCTCATTTTCCTTACTATTCAATTCATTGAGCAAATCATTTTGAGCTTTAAGTACTTGTTCTACTTGAGTGGTAACCATAGAAGCATGTTTACTAATAAGTTTAAGTTCACCTTTGACATTAGCCATATAATCACCCAAGTGTTCAAGCATATTTGAATTGTATTTCAATTGTCTACCAAAATAAGCATTAAAATCTGCTTGCTTAAACATAAATTTATCAAACTCATCTAAGCATGGGCTAGCAAACTTAGTAAATGGGATTTCAGCTTTATCATATCTATAGAGACAATTTACCTATACTACCTGTGTCGGGTTATCAAGACCATGAGTTTCTTCAATAGGTAAAGGATTAAGATCATATGTTTCTTCAACGGGCGGTAAATTAAGACCATGTATTTCTTCAATAGGAGGTAAATTCTTAACATCTTCAACTTTAATACCTTTTTCTTTCATAGATTTCTTTGCCACTTGCATATCTTTAGGACTGAGAAATAGAATATCCCTCTTCTTCAGAGTTGGTTTAGAAATAGGCTCAGGAATTGGCTCCGAAGCTGGCTCAGGAAGTGTCCAATTATTTTCATTTGTCAACATATTATTAAATAGAATTTCAGCTTCATCCGGTGTTCTTTCCCTGAAAACAGAACCAGCACAACTATGCAGGTAATCTCTGGAGGCATCGGTTAGTCCATTATTGTAGCGACCAGACCTCAAACAGTCTGATCTCTGTGTATAAGTGTCATCCCTGGATCGGTAATGCTGACACACACAGTACTCGAAGGATTTATAACAGAGTGGCAATCACACACTTATTACATTGAATGTCTCAAAAGAGAACTTATTACAATAAATATGGCTTAAGGCCATCTATATACGATAACAACAGAAGACTTGGAAGATAAAGTGAGTCCATCAACTCCAACAGCATCACTGAGTGAAAGACCACGACCTAAGGCTCCTTACTCGTCGTCTTAAAAGTCTGCAACATGATACGTTGCAGCCCGAAAACGGGTCAGCACATAGAATATGCTGGAAAAGTAACACAAGAGAGTAATGAACAGAATAAAGCTATCACTATATGCATATATGGCTGGTGGAGGCTGTATGGTTGATATATTTTTGCGTAAAGCCAATTTTTCCCTACTGCAAAGGAATAAATTTTATTTAACTATCATGGTGGTTGCTAAACATTGATAAGGTTCACCCAACTCAATCCCAATTAAAAGTAATCATCATTAAACCCAATCAAATTATATTAAGAGTGATGAGATCCACATGATAATCCAAGAACTAGATACTCAAGATGTCCATAACCGGGGACACGACTAACCATGATTAGTTTATACACTCTCCAGAGGTTTGTGCAATTTTCCCCACAAGGCTCAATCTCCTCCGTTGGAGTTCTCGCACTACATGATGTTTGAGAAACGGATGACCGAGACACAGTCTTTCCGAAGAGGTCCCCTAAACCGATAGATAGGCCGGTACACCTACAATCCCCTACATCTGCTAGCCCATCATGGAAAGGTTTCCCACAACTTACTCAACTATGCTAGAGCCCATAATGGCATGTGGCATGATGAACCACAAGTATAGGGGATCTATCATAGTCCTTTCGATAAGTAAGAGTGTCGAACGCAACGAGGAGCAGAAGGAAATGATAAGCGGTTTTCAGCAAGGTATTCTCTGCAAGTACTGAAATAAGTGGTAACAGATAGTTTTGTGATAAGATAAATTGTAACGAGCAACAAGTAACCAAAGTAAATAAAGTGCAGCAATGTGGCCCAATCCTTTTTGTAGCAAAGGACAAGCCGAAACAAACTCTTATAATAGGAAAAGCGCTCCCGGGGACACATAGGAATATTGTCAAGCTAGTTTTCATCACGTTCATATGATTCACGTTCGATACTTTGATAATTTGATATGTGGGTGGACTGGTGCTTGGGTGCTGTTCTTACTTGAACAAGCATCCCACTTATGATTAACCTCTATTGCAAGCATCCGCAACTACAACAAAAGTATTAAGGTAAACCTAACCATAGCATGAAACATGTGGATCCAAATCAGCCCCTTACAAAGCAATGCATCAACTAGGGTTTAAGCTTCTGTCACTCTAGCAACCCATCATCTACTTATTACTTCCCAATGCCTTCCTCTAGGCCCAAATAATGGTGAAGTGTGATGTAGTCGATGTTCACATAACACCACTAGAGGCTAGACAACATACATCTTATCAAAATATCAAACGAATACCAAATTCACATGACTACTAATAGCAAGACTTCTCCCTTATCCTCAGGAACAAACGTAATTACTCACAAAGCATATTCATGTTCATAATCAGAGGGGTAATAATATGCATATAGGATCTGAACATATGATCTTCCACCAAATAAACCAACTAGTATCAACTACAGGGAGTAATCAACACTACTGGCAACCTACTAGCACCAATCCCAGACATTGAGACAAGAATTGGATACAAGAGATGAACTAGGGTTTGGATATGAGATGGTGTTGGTGAAGATGTTGATGGAGATTGCCCTCTCCCGATGAGAGGAGCGTTGGTGATGACGATGGTGATGATTTCCCCCTCCTGGAGGGAAGTATCCCCGGCAGAACACCTCTGTCGGAGCTCTAGGTTGGATCTGCCAAGGTTCTGCCTCGTGGCGGTGGTGTCTCATCCTGAAAAGTTCCTTCTTATTTTTTTCTCATCGAAAGACTTCATATAGGAGAAGATGGATGTCGGAGAGCCACCAGGGGGCCCACGAGGTAGGGGGCGCGCCCTGGGGGGGCGCCCCCCACCCTCATGAGCAGGGTGTGGGCCCCCTGGCCTTCATCTTTGGCAAGGATTTTTCTTTATTTATTTTAAGACGTTCCGTGGAGTTTCAGGACTTTTGGAGTTGCGCAGAATAGGTCTCTAATATTTGCTCCTTTTCCAGCCTAGAATTCCAGCTGCCGGCATTCTCCCTCTTCATGTAAACCTTGTAAAATAAGAGAGAATAGCCATAAGTATTGTGACATAAAGTGAAATAACAGCCCATAATGCAATAAATATCGATATAAAAGCATGATGCAAAATGGACGTATCATGGCTGCACACGGAAGTTTCCAATATGAATAATCTTATGATCTCTTTGAGCCTGGGTGGCGGTCCATAGGAGAATCACACGGTACCCCGGGATTTCCAAAAAATACAGGCAATCACTGGGCTCCTCAGGTGCCTCAATCCACCAGATGTGTATTAAAGTTGCCACATTAAGTTAACCATTAATTAACATCTCACATCTGTCATGAATACACTCAAACCCAATCCACGTCTACAAGCATAGCACAGCAATATAAGCAACGTAGAAGTAACTCCCAGGGTTTGATAATAAATAGGTGAATAGGTACTACCTCATCTACTTCCCAAACCCCACAATTTAACTCAGATCCTAACCATGCAATGTTTGAGGGTTGATCTAATGCAATGAAAACTGATGATCCGCGAAACCTAGAGACTCGATGTAGCATGCTTCGCACTCTGGGTACTCTATCGCAATCAAACAAGCATATAATAAGCAATCAAGCAAAAGCACAGGTAAAACTCAAATAAGAGATCTAACCAGAAAGTTCAACTTAAGAACTCTGGTTTGCAAAAAGAATCAAATCAAACGAAGCAACAAAACTCAAACGGCAAGAGAAACAAGCTTCGTTTACTAATCTGGACCTAGATCAAATTTTACAGTAGCAAAAACTTGTTTAAGTTGGTTAAATGGAAAGAGGGTTTCGAGATGAAACACTAGGCGCTTGAATCGCCTGATTCTGATAAACGAGCGAAAAGTTATACTAGAACGAAAATCGGATCAGAAATCGCGATAAAAAATAATCGCGGAAAATCCGAGAAAAAGAAAAACTAACGAACAGGCTAACGAACGAATGTTCGCTGTCTGCGGCTAAACAGTGAAAACCGTTCGTAAAACCGAACGTAAAAATGGGCGTTCGCTAAATAACTAAACCGAAAAAATAAACCAAACAGGCTCTAAAAAACGGATCTAGGGTTTACGAAATAAAACCGATCGGTTTTTAAAAAATTGGCGGCTACCTTGAACTCCAGCGGGGTCCAGCGGCGGGTTCCGATGTGGCGGTGCGGTAGCGGCAGGGCGGTGCGGCAGCGTGGGCGGCCGGAAGCGGTGCAGCGACGGCGTGCTGGGGGCGGCAGATCGGGAGGCGGTGGGGCTAGGGTTTCGGGTGGGCTGGGGGGCTCGGGGGTCTCGGGCTTTGAAGGGGCCGGCCCGAGGAGACTTGGACGAGTACGGCCCTAAGTCGGTTGACTTTTTTTTAATAATTTCAACATGCAGAAAAAGAAAGAAAAAAAATACTAAACAGACTCTAAAAATCCCGAAATAAATTTTCCCCGTCCTCTAAAAATAAGCCGGACAAGGTGAACATTTATTTGGGCCTAAAAATCAATTTTGAAAAACGCATATTTTTCCTAATTCAAATAAAATAGCGACAAAACTCCGAATAAAAATATTATTTGATTTTAATATTAAATCTCTAATATTTCTTTATTTTGAGGAAGTCATTTTATCCTCTCTCTTTTATTTTTAATAAAAGAAATATTTCAGAGAAAAATAATTAAAATGAAACGATCCTCTTTTCATAATTTGAGAAAAACTCAAATATGAAAATAACGAAATCCCCAATTCTCTCCGTAGGTCCTTGAGTTGCGTGAAATTTCTAGGATCAACCAGGATGCAATAAAACATGATATGCAATGATGATCTAATGTATAACATTCCAAATTGAAATTTTGGGATGTTACAATTATAAAAGATATCAAGTATTTCATTTTTCTTAAGAGGATGATCAGGCAAAGCATTAAGTAACTTGAGAAGCCTCCCCCAAGCTTGTGGGAGACTCTCTTCTTCAATTTGCACAAAATTATATATATATATATCCCTTAAAGTAGCTTGTTTCTTATTAGCAGGGAAATATTTAGCAGAGAAGTAATAAATCATATCCTGGGGACTACGCACACAACCAAGATCAAGAGAATTAAACCATATCTTAGCATCACCCTTTAATGAGAACGGAAATATTTTAAGGATATAAAAGTAACGAGTTCTCTCATCAGTAGTGAACAGGGTGGCTATATCATTTAATTTAGTAAGATGTGCCACAACAGTTTTAGATTCATAGCCATGAAAAGGATCAGATTCAACCAAAGTAATTATATCAAGATCAACAAAGAATTCCTAATCCTTATCAGTAACAAAGATAGGTGAAGTAGCAAAAGCAGGGTCAGGTTTCATTCTAGCATTAAGAGATTGCTGCTTCCATTTAGCAAATAACCTCTTGAGCTCGTATCTATCTTTGCAAGCTAAAATAGCTAAAGAAGCTTCTTTATCAAAAACATAACCCTCGGGAATAACAGGTGAGTCTTCATCATCACTTTCATCAATATTATCAGATTCAATATTTTCATTCTCTCTAGCCCTAGCAAGTTGTTCATCAAGAAATTCACCAAGTGGCATAGTAGCATCAAGCATAGAAGTAGTTTCATCATAAGTATCATGTATAGCAGAAGTGGCATCATCAATAACATGCGACATATCAAAACGAATAGCAGAAGCAGGTTTAGGTGTCGCAAGGTTACTCAAAACAAAAGGTGAATCAAGTGCAGAGCTAGATGGCAGTTCCTTACCTCCCCTCGTAGTTGAGGGATAAATCTTAGTTCCTGGATCTTTCAAGTTCTTCATAATGATAAGAAGATATAAATCCCAAGTGACTCAAAGAATAGAGCTATGCTCCCCGGCAACGGCGCCAGAAAATAGTCTTGATAACTGAGGGAGTCCTGGATTAGGGGGTCTCCGGACAGTCGGACTATATCCTTTGGCTGGACTATTGGACTATGAAGATACGAGATTGAAGACTCCGTCCCGTGTCCGGATGGGACTCTACTTGGCGTGGAAGGCAAGCTAGGCAATACGGATATGCATATCTCCTCCTTTGTAACCGACCTTGTGTAACCCTAGCCTCCTCCGATGTCTATATAAACCGGAGGGTTTTAGTCCGTAGGACAACATACAATCATACCATAGGCTAGCTTCTAGGGTTTAGCCTCTCTGATCTCGTGGTAGATCAACTCTTGTACTACTCATATTATCAAGGATAATCAAGCAAGACGTAGGGTTTTACCTCCATCAAGAGGGCCCGAACCTGGGTAAAACATCATGTCCCCTGCCTCCTGTTACCATCTGCCTTAAACGCACAGTTCGGGACCCCCTACCCGAGATCCACCGGTTTTGACACCGACATTGGTGCTTTCATTGAGACTTCCTCTATGTCATCGTCATTAGGCTTGATGGCTCCTTCAATCATCGATAGCGATGCAGTCCAAGGTGAGACTTCTCTCCCCGGACAGATCTTTGTATTCGGCGGCTCTGCACTGCGGGTCAACTCGCTTGGCCATCTAGAGCAGATCGGGAGCTACGCCCCTGGCTATCAGGTCAGATTTGGAAACTTGAACTACACAGCCGACATCCACGGAGACTTGATCTTCGACGGATTCGAGCCCTTGCCGAGTGCGCCGCACGGTCACGATGAGCACGACTTAGCTCTACCATCGGACAGTGTTCGGGAGATCGCACCGGCAACCGCTCCGACCCTCAAATCGGAGCCAATTGCGCCATCCAGTGACGGGTGGATAGACCCCACCACGGAGGCTGAATCCTCAGCGGCGATCGAGCCGAGTATCGACCTTACCCTTCGCAAGAGCCATGACACCAAATTGTCGGATTCTTCCCCGGCCACGGACTCCGAACCGCCTGTGCCCGTGCCTATCGAATCCGACTGGGCGCCGATCATGGAGTTCACTTCCACGGATATCTTTCAGCACTCGCCCTTCGGCGACATACTGAACTCATTAAGGTCTCTCTCCCTGTCAGGAGAGCCCTGGCCGAACCATGTCCGGCAGAATTGGGATGCGGATGACGAAGAAATTTGCCGCCCACCCACCACCCACTTAGTAGCCACTGTAGACGATTTGACCGACATGCTCGACTTTGACTCCAAAGGCATCGACGGTATGGACGACGATGCAGGAGACGAACAGGAACCACTGCCCACAGGGCACTGTACACCCACTTCATCATATGATGTATACATGGTGGACACACCCAAAGAAAACGATGACGAAGAACGGAAGGACGCGGTGAAGGGTTGTTCCCTCGAGAAGCAGTCAAAGCGGCGGCGTAAGCGCCGCTCCAAATCCCGCCTCGGCAGAAGCAGCGATCATGTAAACCCAGCGATAGAGCAAGGCGAGCCAGCGGACGACAAACACGGCATTGAACCATCGTCCGACCACGGCAACACGGAGAATCAAACCGAACAACCCGACTCCGTCGAAGATAACAGTCTGGATAACATCACACCGGACAGGCACCCGGAGTAACAGAATACCCAAAAAAGGCTTGTTGCCACTGCGAGGAGTCTGAAAAAGCAGAAGCAAAGGCTCAGGGCTGCACAAGACACACTCAAAATCACATGGAGTGAAGTACTCAACACTGAAACGAAGTACGGCGGTAATCGCCACACCAAGAGCAACCCGAAGCAAAAGTTGCTACCTGAATTCTATGAGGAGGCCTTAGATCCCCCGCAATCAAAAAACAAAACGGCCATCCGGTCGGATAGACGACCTCGTAGCCAACATAGAGCGGCAAACGACGCCGCGCATAAGCCAGTACGCGATCCCCGTGAGGGCTCGCATCAAAAGGACGGCGCAACCAGATCCATCTATGGGACACGCAAGCGCGCTCCAGCATGCAATGCAACACAACAAACATCCCAACACCATGGTACACCCAAATACAGGGGTGCCGCACACCCCATATGTTTCACCGATGAGGTGCTGGACCACGAATTTCCAGAGGGATTCAAACCCGTAAACATAGAGGCGTACGACGGAATGACAGACCCTGGGGTCTGGATTGAGGACTACATCTTCCATATCCATATGGCTCGAGGAGACGATCTCCACGCCATCAAGTACTTACCCCTCAAGCTCAAAGGGCCAGCTCGGCACTGGCTTAAAAGCCTCCCCGAAAACACCATTGGAAGCTAGGAAGAGCTCGAAGACTCTTTTCGGGCAAATTTTCAAGGGACCTATGTCTGACCACCGGATGCAGACGATTTGAGTCATATAACTCAACAGCCTGGAGAGTCAGCCCGAAAGCTTTGGAACAGGTTCCTCACTAAAAAGAACCAAATAGTCGACTGCCCGAACACCGAAGCCTTAGTAGCTTTTAAGCACAGCGTTCGAGACGAATAGCTTGCCAGACACCTCGGCCAAGAAAAGCCGAGAACAATGGCAGCATTAACAAGCCTCATGACCCGCTTTTGCGCGGGCGAGGATAGCTGGTTAGCCCGATGCAGCACCAACAACCCAAGTACATCCGAAGTCAGGGACGAAAACGGGAAACCACGACGCAGCAAAAACAAGCGCCAGAATAAAGAAGATAGCCCAAAGAGCACGGCGGTAAACGCCGGATTTAGAAGCTCTCGGCCAGGTCAACAAAAGCTGCCCTCCAAAGGCAACAGAGACGAACTGTCCAGTCTAAACAAGATTCTGGCTAAAATATGTCAGATCCACAGCACCCCCGATAAGCCTGCAAATCATACCCATAGAGAATGTTGGGTTTTCAAGCAGTCCGGCAAGCTCAACGTCGAACATAAGGGGCGGGATACACCAAGCGAAGACGAGGACGAGCCTCGCAAGCAAAGCACTTGGGAACAGAAGAAATTCCCACCAGAAGTCAAAACAGTAAACGTGTTACATGTAACAAAGGGGAGAAACAAAGCGGCACTCCTAGAGACACATGCCCCAGGGCCTATCACCGCGGAGTTCTGCCACTGGTCGTCCCAACCGATCACCTTTGACCACCAGGATTACTCGGCAAGTATCCGGCGTGCAGGATGGGCTGCCTTGGTATTAGACCCAATAATTGACGGATACCACTTCACACGAGTCCTGATGGACGGCGGCAGCAGTTTAAACCTGATATATCAGGACACAGTCCGCAAAATGGGGATAGACCCAAGAAAAATTAGCCGTAGCAATACTACCTTTAAAGGAGTAACGCCAGGCCCAGAGGCCCATTGCACGGGCTCCCTGCTATAGAGGTTATATTTGGCTTTCCCGATAACTTCCGCAGCAAAAATTTAACGTTCCACATCGCTCTGTTCCAAAGTGGTTATTAAGCACTACTCGGACGCGAAGCTTTCGCTCGCTTTAACGCAATACCACATTACGCTTCTCTCATGCTTAAGATGCCCAGTCCACGTGGCATCATTACAGTAAATGGAAGTATTGAGCACTCCTTGCGCGCGAAAGACCGTGCGGCTGCCTTGGCAGCCGCACACTAAACGGCCTCACCAACTAAAGCATCTGACAGGTCGTTAAGACCACGGACGCGGTTGGACGAGTCTGGTACAAATATATGTAATTGATACAGGTTTGATGGATATACCCCTATTACAATACAAGGGGCTCAACGCGCGCAAACAAGTGGCAATTAGGCTCAACTTTACTCATTTTGAAATATGACCATCGTGCTACACCCGTCCAGAATACGGCACAACAGAGACACAGGCGCAGACGTGCAGCAGGGACCCGTTCTAAGGATTCTTTTTATATTAAGACCCTGTGTAAACCTTTTTTACTGTCTCTTGTTGATACACATCCCTCGGATTCTCAGTACAATTGAGAAGGACGCTGACGTATTGGTATGTGGCCACGTCAGAATATTGCACGTACCTGGACATCAGGGGCTTATTACAAAGGGCACTGTTTAGGCCCGATTTCTATACCTACTAATAAAGCAAGGTGTGTTTCTCCAATTTTTTCATCCGTTCATCATCAAAAAAAATTCTGTTATTCGAGGTGGTACTAAATTTATGTCTGGTCGTGTATTGCAAAAGGAAAACGCCACAATTCCGTACATGGGCCGCCTTCAATGTGGCCTAGCAAAGCCAAACTATTTATTTTCGTGCCCATCCGAAAAACCCTATTTATCACATGGGGCATCAAATAGTCCTAGTGTCGCATAGGGCGCCCAACCTGGGCTGAACCGTTTTTTATTCTTATTATGTTTCTATTTTTTTCGTTTCTCTCTCTGTTTCTTTCCTGTTTCTTTTGTATTTTTTTCCTTTCAAGTTTTTTTATTTCTCCATTTCTTCCTTAAATTCATAATTTTCAAAAGAGTTCGTAATTTCAGAAAAAATGATTTTTTTAAAAAATGTTCAGAATTCCAAACATATCCTGTTTATAAAAATGTTCAAACATTTATATATTTTTTCTCATTCGAAAATTTGTCCAAATTTTAAAAAAATGTTCCATTTTTTATTTGTGTTTTTAAAAATTGTTTGAGATTTTCCAAAAAAATGTGTTTTAAAAATGTGTGCAAATATGAAAAATATTCTTGTTTTAGTGAAATATTCGCAAATTCTAAATAATTTATGAGTTCAAAGAAACCCATTTCTAAAATTGTTCTGAATGTTCAAAATATGTTTCCTGTAAAAAACACAAATTCAAAAAATGTTCATGTTTTTATGAAAGATTCATGCGGAGATCTTTTTTGGTGGACATGCCAATTATCTCTCCCGTTGCTTTTTACAAAGAAATGTCTCTCCCGTTGCAACGCACGGGCATATGTGCTAGTACATCTTAAAGACTGAATACCTTAGGGAGTGTTCGGCGTCGCGAGTTTGGCCTTATATGCATCAGCTCCGTATCATGTCTTTGGTCAAATGTTGGGTTTGCCTGGCTCCTGTGTTTTGCTGCCTTACGTTCCGTCCTATCGGTTAAGGCGGCACCATGAGAACTACTGCGATTGTGCCCTGGTTCATCCGGACGAGCACCTCAGTAGAGAAAGTCGAAAACTGCCTGTCATGATATAGCATGAGACTGGTCAACCACTCATGACCTAGAGGAATCTTCGGGATTCCTCCGCCTTCACGAAGGGCCGTTTTCCAGCCAGGCATGTACTCGCCCCGAATCCGGATGAGTGCGGAGCCACCAGGGGCTATATAGTAGCCCCACTGTCAAACTCCTTTGGCTAAGTGAAAGTGTTAACGCATTATAGTCCGATTGCCTAGTTCGCTACGCTATCACCTCATTAATGGACCAAGACGTTGGATCATGTGTGAACATGTGTCTTCTGCGAACACCCCCACATTATATGCGTGGGGGCTGAAGCCGACGACTGCCATCTTTCAGGTTATATCCATATATACATAAACGGCCGCACAGGAGGCATCATAGTACTTTCGTGCAAAAGTATAAATACAGTCTTGATAAATTCAATAAAACATTGTTCTTACAATGGGAATACATGTCACTTAAACATAATATTCGTCGAGCACTGAGCCACTATCAAACGAGCGCCTTCAAGAACTTCTTCAAAGTAGTGCTCGGCGGCCACTCGGCCTATGGCCGAACCCTGTGCCGCAACAGTCGTGGCATCCATCTCCGCCCAGTATGTTTTGACACGGGCAAGGGCCATCCGTGAGCCCTCTATGCATGTCGACCTCTTTACAGCATCGATGCGTGGCACAACTTCAAGGAATTGTCGCACTAAGCTAAAGTAGCTACCCGGCCTTGGCCCTCTCGGCCATAGGTGATCCACAACGGACCTCATGGCAAGTCCGGATAACCTATGGAGCTCGGCCCAACCGGTCAATCGCTCATTCAGCAGCAGCGGACGGACTGGAGCGTGAAACTATGACCAGAACAGCTTTTCCACTTCAGGGCCTTTCTGATCCTTGAAGTACTCGGCTGCATCAGTAGCACTTGCAGCCAAATCCATGTACGCGTCTGCAGAACTCCATAGCCAGTCCAGAGGAGCATACTTTGGATCTCCGAACTTAGTTCGCAACAAGAAGGGCTTCCCAGACACGATATCTGCAGCTTGATTTAGCTCCTCCTTCATCGCTCTAATTTTGGAGCGGACTTCCTTGGCAGCCACCCGGGCCTTCTCCAGGTCCGTCGCCTTCGCCCGGTTTTCCTCTTCAAGAAGCCGGTAACGATCAGCAGCATCTTTTAACTCCACGGCCATCTTGGCAATTTTTTCTTTGCTCTCACAATGGGCGGCCTGTTAGGCCCTTAACTCTTCGGCCGCCTGTAAAGCTGCCGCATTGCTACTCCTTGCTTGCTCCTTGGCTCGGGCAAGCTCCGCCCGAAGGGTCTCCACGGTGGCCGCTCCATCTGCAGTCACAACATATTAAAGATACTGGCATCATGTTGCTCTTATTATGTGACGATCCCAGAAAAATCACTCACCATGTGCCTCGTCAAGCCGCTTGTTGACAAGCACGATGTCGGCATCTGCCGCATCCAGTTGCCGCTTTAGTTTGGCAAACCCATCATTCCGGCTAGCCACCAGAGCTTCAACCACCTGCACATAAAGGTGGTCTGGTTATTACCTGGGACTATGATCCTATGTTTGTCACCGTTCTCGATGACAACCAGAGTCTTAGGGGCTACTATCTGCATGGGCATACCTAACGTATGCGGTACTATTAAAGGCATACATTATTTTACGTACCTCGAAGCCTTTCAGCAGACTCATAAAAGCTTCGTGCAAACCGCTTTCGTCGGATGAAATCCTTTCAATTACCGTACCCATTAGTGTACGATGCGCTTCCGAGACGACAGCTCTCCCCAAAAGATCCTTCAGCGCGTCCGACTGCACAAAGTACGGATCCTTGTTGTCGCTCTCCTCAGGAGTCGGATATTGGGGATGCCGAGCAGCCAAAGGGTTACCCTCTAGCGATATTGGATCCGGAGATACCCTTCACGACGACACTTCAAGGTCGCCCACTTCTTGAGCTGGGGAGTCCGGGGGAGGCGTTTCGCTCTCCATCATCTCCGGAAGAAGATCCCCCGAAGATGAACTCTATCGAGAAGGGCTGCGATCCGGACTACAATTTACAAGCATCAGTTATTGTCTTCGGAAGTAAGGTAGGATATCTTCACTATTAAGTACTTTTTGATTACTTACAGCTCGGTAGAGGGCTGATCCCCGCGCGGACATTGTGCGGCAAGAGTACCCTCCGAGGCAGGACCCTCTGGCATTGATTTCTTCTCTCGTTTGGAAACCTTAGTTTCCAGATCTTTAGAGGTAGTCCTCTTCCTTCCCCGGGGAGAGAGAATGTCAGATTCTTCCCCTTGGTTATCCTCCCTCGCGGAGGTGCTCATTCCCTCGATTGGAATAGGTAGCGATGGAGGCCCGCTTTCGCCCTCTTTATTCCCCCCTTCATCTTCCTTTGAGGGCACTAGACAAGGTGCTGGCTCGAGCATCTTTTCTAGCACCGAATTGTCCAAGCCTTCAGGAAGGGGGGGCGAACACCGGATCATCTTCGCCTTTGTTATCCAGTCCTGGTCAAAGAGCGATTCTTCAGAATGATGTCATGATAAATAAAAGGACAGTGTGTTCGGCCATGGGATCACTTATTTGGGCAGCGGGGCGGTTGCAGCTCAGGCCCACGTCCTCGGTAGTGTCCGGACACTCTATTTGGGGTCCGAAGAATGATTTGTACATCTCCTCGTGCGTCATGCCGAGGAAATTCTGAATAGTGCGCGGTCCTTCCGGGTTGAATTCCCACATGCGGAGGGGCCGGCGTTTGCAAGGCTGGACTCGACGAACCAGCATAACTTGCATTACCATAACCAGACTGAAATCTCCTTCGAAGAGATCTCGGATACGGGTCTGCAGTATTGGCACATCCTTGGCTGGACCCCAGCTCAGCCCCCTGCTGATCCATGACACCATTTGTGGTGGTGGGCCCGAGTGAAAGGTGGGGGCAGCTACCCACTTGGCACTTCGGGGAGCTGTGACGTAAAACCACTCCCATTGCCACAATCCGGGCACCTCTGGAAAGGAACCCTTTGTCCATGGAGCGTCAGCAATTTTGCTTATTAGAGCACCTCCGCACCCTGCGTACTGCCCCTCGACCATCTTCGGCTTCACATCAAAGGTCTTGAGCTACAGGCCAAAGTGAGGGGTAATGCGGAGGAAGGCCTCACAAACAACAATAAATGACGAGATGTGAAGAAGGGAATCCGGGGCCAGATCATGAAAATCCAGCCCGTAATAGAACATAAGACCCCTAACAAAGGGATCCAGAGCGAGGCCTAGTCCTCGGAGGAAGTGGGAGACGAACACAACGCTCTCGTTGGGTTCGGGAGTAGGGACAACATGCCCTCGGGCGGGCACCTTTGCAAAATTTCGGCGGTCAGATATCTGTCCTCCCTCAAGTTCTTGATGTCCTCCTCCGTGACGGAGGAAGGCATCCACCGGCCTTGAAGGCTGGATCCGGACATGATTGAAGGTCCGAAGCACCTGACCTGGGCTTTGGGTGTTAGAACTCGAGGCGGTGGAAGGATTCGATTGAGCACGGGAGGGAAAAAGGAAAAAAGCCTTGTCCCTTTATAAAGGGGATGAATATCAGGCGTCCTCCTCGTGGCCGTTCGAGACTTACCTAAGATGTAGGAGTCATACCAACAGGCACGGTTGGGTTACCCACGTTTGTATTGATGAGAATCCCGTGATAAGGGGAACATGATCTCTGCTTTGAAAAGACGTGTCGAGAAACCGCCTCGTGTTATGTGCGGGGCTGGTTAAAGAAAAACGGTTCAAATAATTATCGGGCCGTGGCGTGATAACGTGCTGCCAAAATGTGTCAGCAGATTAGATTTGTGGAAATATTATGCTCTCTACGGTGGTATGTGGAACTTATTTTCCAGGGTCCGACACTATCCTTGTATTCAAACTCTTTCGTGGTGTATTCGGAGAAGGAACCCGCCTTGCAATGCTGAAGACAACACTGCACGCCGGACAAATCGTCATTAAATCCTTGTTCAGGGGCTACTGAGGGAGTCCTGGATTAGGGGGTCTCCGGACAGCCGGACTATATCCTTTGGCCGGACTGTTGGACTATGAAGATACAAGATTGAAGACTTCATCCCGTGTCCAGATGGGACTCTACTTGGCATAGAAGGCAAGCTAGGCAATACGGATATGCATATCTCCTCCTTTGTAACCGACCTTGTGTAACCCTAGCCTCCTCCGGTGTCTATATAAACCGGAGGGTTTTAGTCCGTAGGACAACATACAATCATACCATAGGCTAGCTTCTAGGGTTTAGCCTCTCTGATCTCGTGGTAGATCAACTCTTGTACTACTCATATTATCAAGAATAATCAAGCAACATGTAGGGTTTTACCTCCATCGAGAGGGCCCGAACCTGGGTAAAACATCGTGTCCCCTGCCTACAGTTACCATCCGCCTTAGACGCACAGTTTGGGACCCCCTACACGAGATCCGCCGGTTTTGACACCAACAATAACCCACAAGTATAGTAGATCGCAACAGTTTTCGAGGGTAGAGTATTCAACCCAAATTTATTGATTCGACACAAGAGGAGCCAAAGAATATTCTCAAGTATTAGCAATTGAGTTGTCAATTCAACCACACCTGGAAACTTAATATCTGCAGCAAAGTATTTAGTAGCAAAGTAATATGATAGTAGTGGTAACGGTAGCAAAAGTAATGTTTTTGGTATTTTGTAGTGATGATAGCAATAGCAACGGAAAAGTAAATAAGCGAAGAACAATATATGGAAAGCTCGTAGGAAATGGATCGGTGATGGAGAATTATGCCAGATGCAGTTCATCATGTAACAATCATAACCTAGGGTGACACAGAACTAGCTCCAGTTCATCAATGTAATGCAGGCATGTATTCCGAATATAGTCATACGTGCTTATGGAAAAGAACTTGCATGACATCTTTTGTCCTACCCTCCCGTGGCAGCGGGGTCCTAACGGAAACTAAGGGATATTAAGGCATCCTTTTAATAGAGTACCGGAACAAAGCATTAGCACATAGTGAATACATGAACTCCTCAAACTACGGTCATCACCGGTAAGTATCCCGATTATTGTCACTTCGGGGTTAACGGATCATAACACATAATAGGTGACTATAGACTTGCCAGATAGGATCAAGAACTCTCATATATTGATGAAAACATAATAGGTTCAGATCTGAAATCATGGCACTTGGGCCCTAGTGACAAGCATTAAGCATAGCAAAGTCATAGCAACATCTATCTCAGAACATAGTGGATACTAGGGATCAAACCGTAACAAAACTAACTCAATTACATGATAGATGCCATCCAACCCATCACCGTCCAGCAAGCCTATGATGGAATTACTCACGCACGGCGGTGAGCATCATGAAATTGGTGATGGAGGATGGTTGATGATGACGATGGTGATGGATTCCCCTCTCCGGAGCCCCGAACGGACTCCAGATCAGCCCTCCTAAGAGGTTTTAGGGCTTGGCGGCGGCTTCGTATCGTAAAACGCGATGAATTCTTCTCTCTGATTGTTTTCTCCCCAAAACCAAATATATAGAGTTGGAGTTGAGGTCGGAGGAGCTCCAGGGGGGCCACGAGGTAGGGGGCGCGCCCTAGGGGGGCAGGCACGCCCCCCCACCCTCGTGGACAGGTGGTGGGCCCCCTGGCCTTCATCTTTTGCAAGGACTTTTATTATTTCCAAAAAGTTGTTCCGTGAAGTTTCAGGTCATTCTATGAACTTTTGTTTCTGCACATAAATAACACCATGGTAATTCTGCTGAAAACAGCATCAGTCCGGGTTAGTTCCATTCAAATCATGCAAGTTAGAGTCCAAAACAAGGGAAAACGTGTTTGGAAAAGTAGATACGACGGAGACGTATCATGCGCCCAAGGACTGTCACGCCGATATCGCTGCCGATGGGCCATGGTGCTTGCACCAGTCGATGAAGCTCTTGCTCCCCGACCTGCTCCGGCTCGTTCTCCTCGCCAAAGATGTAATGTAGGTAGGGGTCGATGTTGAAGCTTTGGTCGTTGCTTGACATGCTTGGAATAACTAATGGTATATGGGTGAGGATTAGATCTGCGCAGAGTGTCGCGGTGGTGCGTTGCCGCCTGGGTTATGTGCAGCAAGCCATTAGCAGGTGGCGGGAAACCGATGAGGGAAGAGGCATGGATTTTACAATTCAACCATGTGGGGCGCGGGAAGCATTCGCTGGAGCGTGGGAAGACTATCTGGAGCACACACACAACCCGAATACCGTATGTAGTGCCACGTGTTAATTATCACACACGTGTTAACATAAGGAAACGTATGTGTAACTTACTAATCACCACACATGAGTACTCGCAGACGCATCATGTGCGATACTCCTAGCCACCGCAAGCAACTAGTTTGCATTTTCAAACTTTTTTTGTACGAACAGAATCACACACAAACTAACTATAGTAACCGTGTGTTATAATTTCTCATCGCAAACAGTTCATTCGAGTGGGCTGTTTGCTGCTTATCACACACATCTTGTTTACACAAATTGTTAGTGTTCTTTTTGCTCATCGCAACCAGTTCATCTATGTGATCTGTATGCCGCATATCACACACATCTTGTTAAGTTGATCCATTTCTGTTCTCTTCCCTAATCGAAAATAGTTCGTCCAAGTGAACTGTATGCCGTATATCACACACACCTTGATCTGGCTGACCATTTGTATTGCATTCCCTAAAAGCACACAGTTCATCGAAGTGAACTGTATGCCGTATATCGCACACACATTGATATGGCTGCCCGTTTCTATTGTTCTGACTCATCGCAAACAGTTCTTCTAGATCAACCGTATGCCCCGCATCGCACACGTAACTGAAATCTGAACCGTGTTTGATGTATCCACCATCGCAAATGTTTTGCATCTCTTTTGATGTTTTTTTACATCCTTGTTTGTGATTAATGCATCGCACACAGTTTCGTCAAAGGGTCTCTGATTGTAGTGTCGTGTTAGCAGCATCCTGCAGTAGTGCGTGTTTGATGTATCCTTCATCACAAAACATTTTGCATCTTTTTGATGGTTTTTTACATCACTGTTTGCGATTAATGCATCACACACAATTTCGTCAAAGGGTCTCTGATCGTCGTGTCGCGTTAGCAGCATCCTGCAGTAGTGTCTGAAAGGTTAGCATTGATAATAACATGATATATCTTCTTTTCATCTAGATAAGCATATTTCAATGTATCAGGTAATTTCTTAAGTTCAAACACAGGATCACCCTTAGGTGGAGGAGGACCTCCAAGAGTTTCAACAGGCAAATTATGTTTAAGGATAGGTGCTTGATTAAAGAATATCTCATCTATTTCATTTCTTTCATTCATATGCATATCATTTTCATGGTCTAGCAGATATTGTTCTAACTGATTAGTAGGAGGTACGACAATAGAAGCAAGACCAATATTTCATCTTTACTAGGCAATTCTTTATCATGAGGTTGTCTACGAAATTTAGCAGAATTAAACTCATGAGATACATCACCAAAATTAACATTGATGGTTTCCCTATTGCAATCAATATTAGCATTAACTGTACTTAGGAACGGTCTACCAAATATAATGGGACAAAAGTCATCTTGTAGAGAACCAAGAACTAGAAAATCAGTAGGGTACTTGTCTTACCACATAAGACTTCAACATCTCTAATAATCCCAAGTGGCGAAATAGTATCTCTATTTGCAAGCTTAATAGTAACATCAATGTCCTCTATCTCAGCAGGTGCAATATCATTCATAATATCTTGATGCAAAGTAAAAGGAATAGCACCCACACTAGCACCCAAATCACATAAAACATGATAAAAATGATCTCCCATTTTAATAGAAACAACAGGCATGCCAACAACATGTTTATTTTTATATTTAGTATCAGGCTTAGCAATTTTAGTTGCTTCATCACAAAATTAAATAACATGCCCATCAATATTATCGACCAAGAGATGCCACACTTATTTGTTCACAGGGTCTAGGTGTTCTATTATTACTTTTATTAACCATAGTTGAAACTTTAGCGTGTTCATTAATCCTAACAGGGAAAGGAGGTTTCTCAATATAAGAAATAGGCACAACTGGATCAACATTATAGATAATAGTTTCATCTTTAACTACAATAGGTTCCTCAATCTTTTCTTCAATTGGGGGATGATATTTAAACCACTTCTCCTTAGGGAGATCAACATGAGTAGCAAATGATTCACAGAAGGAAGCTACTATCTCAGAGTCAAGTCTGTATATAGCACTAAACTTATGAAAAGCATCAGTTCCAATAAAAGATTTAACACAATGAAACTCAAGTTTTATACCTAACTCTTTACCTTTGTCGAGTTCCCAATCTTCAGAGTTGCATTTAATTCTTTCCAGAAGAACCCATTTGAATTCAATAGTTTTCTTCATAAAGGAACCGGAAGAAGAAGAATCGAGCATGGATTGATTATTATGAGAAAGCCGAGCATAAAAGTTTTGTATAATAATTTCTCTTGAGAGCTCATGATTGGGGCATGTGTACATTATGGACTTCAGCCTCCCTCAAGATTAAGCGATACTTTCTTCTTCACGAGGCCAATAATTAAATATTTAATTCCAATCATGATGAACGAGATGCATAGGATAAAACTTCTGATGAAATTCCAATTTCAGTCAGTTCCAATCCCATATTCCAATACCATTCAATAGCCTATACCATACCAATGTTTTTTCCTCCAAAGATAAACGGAATACCTTCTTCTTAACTCCATCCTCCGATAAACCCGCAAGCTTAGACAATCCACAAATTTCTTCCACAAAGATTAAGTGCATATCAGGATGTACTATTCCATATCCTGCATAAGGATTAGCTAGCAGTTTCTCTGACATACTCAAAGGAATCTCATAATAAATATTTTCAGTAGGTTCAGTAGGTTGAGGGGCAAATCTTATTGCTTTCGATCAAGGTGAAGATACCCCGAACAAACCCCTCAAAGGATTTCTTTCCATAGTAGCAAGTGATAGTAAATTTCAGCGCGTAATATAAATGTTTCCTTACCAAATTCCACTTACCAAAGGCACCTCACTCCCCAGCAACAGCACCAGAAAAGCACTACAAGAAATATGTCAACTTGTGACCTTCTGTCGGTGACCCTGGAAGAAATGGTCATAAATCTACAACCATATTAGACCAATTGGCCATGAGCTGTTCGGGGGCTCCAAACCCTAAACCATAACGACCATTTTGGTTAGAAAGGTCATAATTTCTTTACATGGTCATAAAGCAGAAACACTGGTTCACTGCCTTATTTCTAGCTGATCATGATCAATATAGATGGTCATAGCCTTGTAAATTGTGGTGCATTGCTATGACTAGGTGCCACCTCATCAGTTTTTCCTATGTGTCATGTCCATGTGTCAATTTTTTCCCTAGCTTGTGAAGCAACCTACAATTCTGTCATTCCCAAAATTTCCAAAAAAATCTCATAAATTCTTTGGATCATATCTTCTTGAAATATGTTAAAAACCTTCCTTGCCTAGTTCAGAAATAATTCAGGAATATTCATTTTCATATTCTGTTCAAAACAACACTTTGTGAAGGAAGTGCTATTTATATTTTCTTGATTGCCTCAAAAAATTTGGGCACTCTTTCCCATCCAAATCATTGCCTCATGACAAAATTCAGCTCCATTTTCCTAGTAAATCTTCCTCATCAAATTTCCAAAGTTTTTGTTCAGCTAGAAGCTTTGTGAAGGAAGTACTAGCTAGGCATATCCTAATGAGGTGAATTTTTGCCACATCTTATATATGCCCAAATCATAGCTCTCCACAAAATTTGAGCCCCATTTAACAATCCATGTGAGCTCACCATCAATATTTGTTTATGGTAATGTTTCCACTTTGTGAAGCAACTATATTTTATGTTGCTTTATAATTGCTGAAAATTTACCAGGACACGACTCTACCCATACAACCTCCCTCCACAAAATTCTAACTCATTTAATTTAGCCAATTTTCCTCAATATTTTCCTCAATTTTCTGTTTAATAAAGAGAATTGTGAAGGAAGTACCATTTTTATTTATCCAAATGGTATGAACTTTTTACAGTGCCTTCATATGCCCAAATTATCATCCTCCTCCATATTGCAGCTCAGTCCAATCATCTATGTGAGGCCAGCTTCAATTTCTATTTTCTAGCCAGATTGGCACATTGCAAAGTAAGTGCTATCTAGACCCCTCCTATTGCCCTCAAACTTTTTGGGCACTCTTCCATATCCAAATCATTGCCACATGCCAATATTCAGCTCTATTTTCCTATTAAATCTTCCTTAGCAAATTTACAAAGTTGATAAGTGATCAGCCACAAGTATAGGGGATCGCAATAGTTTTCGAGGGTAGAGTATTCAACCCAAATTTATAAATTCGACACAAGGGGAGCCAAAGAGTATTTGCAAGTAGTAGCAGTTGAGTTGTCAATTCAACCACACCTGGAGATTAATTATCTGCAACAAAGTGATCGGTAGCACAGTAATATGATAGATTTGATAGTAGTCATAGCGGCAACACTAACGGTAATAGTGATAGCAATAGTTTTGTAGTAGTGGTGATAGTAACAGCAACAGTAGTAATTTAGCAAGATCAATAGGTAGGAAAATCATAGGCATTGGATCCGCGATTTGTTGGATGATATTCATCATATAACAGTCATAACCTAGGGTGATATGGCACTAGCTCCAGTTCATAAATATAATGTAGGCATGTATTCTGTAAATAATCGTATGTGCTTATGGAAAGAACTTGCATGACATCATTTGTCCTACCCTCCCATGGCAGCGGGCTCCTATTGGAAACTAAGGGATATTACGGCCTCCTTTTAATAGAGAACCGGAACAAAGCATTACCACACGGTGAATACATGAACTCCTCAAACTACGGTCATCACCGGGAAGTGCCCCGACTATTGTCACTCCGGGGTTGCCGGATCATAACACGTAGTAGGTGACTATAACTTGCAAGATTGGATCTAGAACATAGATAAAATGGTGATAACATAAACGGTTCAGATCTGAAATCATGGCACCTGGGCCCAAAGTGACAAGCATTAAGCATGGCAAAGTCATAGCAACATCAATCTCAAAACAGAGTGGATACTAGGGATCAAGCCCTAACAAAACTAACTTGATTAAATGATGAATCTCATCCAACCCCTCACCGACCAGCGAGCCTACGAAGGAATTACTCACTTCCCGTGGAGAGCATCATGGAATTGGCGATGGAGGATGGTTGGTGATGACGAAGACGGAAGATCCCCCTCTCCAGAGCCCCAAACGGACTCCAGATCTAGCCTCCCGATGAAGAACAGGAGGTGATGATGGCTCCGTATCGCAAAACGACATAATTCTTCCTCCTTGATTTTTTCGGGAAAAATAGGATTTTATAGCGTCAGTTTCAGGGTCTGCGGGGCCACCAGGTGGGAACAACCCACCTGGGCGCGCCTGGAGGGGGTGGCGCGCCCTGGTGGGTTGTGCACATCCAGGTGCCCCCCTCCGGTGGTTCTTGGCTCTAGAAATTATCTTTATTCATATAAAAATTCCTCTCAAAGTTTCGTTCCAATTCAAGAACTTCTATTTCTGCACAAAAACAACACCATGGTAGTTCTGCTGAAAACAACGTCAGTCCGAGTTAGTTTCATTCAAATCATGCAAATTAGAGTCCAAAACAAGAGGAAAAGTGTTAGGAAAAGTAGATACGACAGAGACGTATTAATAAGCTTTTTGAAGGAAGTACTAGCTAGGATTGTCCAAATGATCTAAGATTTTTCCAAATCTTCCATATGCTCAAATCATCACTCTTCACAAAATTTGAGCTCTATCCAGCAATCCATGTGAGCTCATCATCCAATCTTTTATTCTGGTCATATTTCAATTTGTGAAGCAACTATATTTTATATTGCTTAAACTTTACCTATTTAACTTCCCTCCACCAAATTTGACCTCATTTCATTTGGCCAATTTCTCTCAATAATTTTCCAAAGTTTCTGTCTAGAGAAGAATATCGTGAAGGAAGTACTACTTTGGCATCTCCAAATGGTATCAAATTTTTACAGTGCTTTCCTATGCCCAAATAACCATCCTCCACCAAATTTCAGCTCAATCCATTCATTCATGTGTGCCTAGATTCAATATCCATATTTTTGTCTGGTGTGGTACTTTGCAACGCAAGTGCCACCTAGGCTCCTCCATTTGAGCTGCAAATTTTCCAAGTCAGTCTCCTTGATAGATGATCATCCTCAGCAAAACTCAGGCCCATTGGCCATGTGCATTTCCCCCAACGTTAATCAAACACTTGGCTACTAATTCATGTTTGATCTTAGTTCAGTCTCCTCGTGAGATTCTTCTGTTGTATTCTTCTTCCTAACACCTTCCGGGGAAGTGCCAACCCACTAGACATGCCTAGGCTGCCCAGAACCCGTGGCAATGCCATGGTCACGTGGTGGCCACACGGATGGCATGCCAGTTTACGCGCTCTGGAGTTGGGAACCTCGGCCACCGCCCAAACCTCGACGCCTCGCCACCACACCATGTATCTCTGATTAAATAGATACTTATGTACCAAGAAATTATTTTTGGAAAAATAAAGAGCAAACTATAAGGTAGTTGCAGTTCAAATTTGACCCGCTTCTTGTTAAATCGGTGGAAATTTGTCTTTTTCACCAAAGGTGGATCAAAGCTTTTAAAACACAACCATTTGGTTAATTGTACATTAAATATGGCCTAATGCTTTATAAAATTGATTTGGTCCAATTTTGCAACAAATATATGGTAGGTTCTTCACAAAAAAAACTCATTTTGGGCACTCGAAAAATGGAAAATGAAAATTTCATACAAAGAAATTGAAAACTTCCTATGGCAACATTGTTTGTGATTCCAAAATGCACCCTTGTGCACAATATGAGATCATTTTAATAAACTATGCCATGAATGTGGCCATAAGATTGATCATTTGGCTTGCAAGCCATGAATCTTTACACGGGATAGCTCATTTCTGAGAATTTTTTTTAAATAATTTCCATATTACAAGTTTATTATTTTTCCTAATAACTTGGTCACATATAATGACACGATGTGGAGGTTTTCCAATTTTTTTCTTTTTTGAATTTGTCATGCCCATTTCAAAATGTGGTCAAAACGGCGGGCATGATCGTTCCTAGCTAGTTGTTGTATCTTGGAAAAAAATTGGTGTTTATCTAATTAAATAGATACTTATGTACCTAGAAATGATTTTTGGAAAAAATAAAGAGCAAACTATGAGGCGCTTGTAGTTCAAACTTGACCCGCTTCCTACTAAATTGGCGGAAATTTGTCTTTTTCACTAGAGGTGGATCAAAAGCTCTTGACACCCAACCATTTGGTCAATTATACATTAAATATGGCCTAATATTTTAGAAAATTGATTTGGTCCATTTTTGTAACAAATATTTGGTAGGTCCTTAAAAACATTTTGGGCACTCGAAAAATGCAAAATGAATTTTTCATGCAAAGAAAATGGAAAATTCCTTAGGCAACATTGTTTGCCATTCCAAGACACACCCTTGTGAAAAACATAGGCCATTTAAACAAAGTATACCATGAATGTTTCCATAATAGTGGCCATTTGCCTTGAAAGCCATGGATTTTCATACATGATAGCCTGTTTCTGAGAACACTTTTTGAAAGACATCTGCCATAGTCCAAGCTTGTTATTTTTCCTGGAAAATAGGTCACATATAATGACACAATGTGAAGGTTTTTATTTTTTGTTTTTTGAATTTCCTATGCCAGTTTCAAAACACGGTCAAAACCACAAGCATGACCGTTCGTAGCTAGGGGTTGAATCTTGCAAAATTTTGGAGTATCTCTGATGAAATATATACTTATGTAGCTAGAAATAATTTTTGGAAAAAATGAAGAGCAAAGTATGAAGCAGATGTAGTTCAAATTTGACCCGGTTCCTCTTGAATCTTCGGAAATTTGTCTTTTTGATGAGAGGTGGAAAAAATGTTGTCTAATAGTTTTGAAAAATGAAGTGGTGCCATTTTGAAACAAATATTTGGTAGATTCTTCACACAAAAAATCATTTTTGGCACTCCGAAAATAGAAATGATTTTTTCGCAAAAAAAACCTCATTTCTCATAACACTTTTTTAAAGATATTTTACTTATGCTAAGTTTGTTAGTTTTCCTAAAAACTAGGTCACATTTGATGACACAATGAGAATGTTTTCCATTTTTGTTTTTCTTGAATTTTCCATATCATAGAACAATTGACATGATTTAGCACCTAGTTTTAGTCGATTACGGCCAATTTAGATAGTCTTAAAGTTGTACATGTGTACTGCGTTTTGATTGGTCCATGGGCATCTCACGCGGATCATGCATCAAACACCGTCGGATGCTCCCGGATCCAACGATAGCCCTTACCCCCTCACCCTCTCACCCCACAAAGCCTAACCCACACCCCCACACTCCTCCCTCGTACCCATCTCTCTGTCGCATGACTCCCCTCGCCACCGCCACAAACGGCGCCCGATCCCAGCGATATGGAATCAACGGCACCCATCACACCAGCTTGACCCCCACGCTCCACTCTTCCCTTCTGTCCAGCGAGATCTGGCACGTGCGTCCTCCAGCAGCCAAGCGTGACTGTATCCCGTCGCTAGGGTTTCGTTCGCTGGCGTTTCTCCAGTGATTCAGGCGCGTCCCTCCACTCCTTCCCCTCCTCCTCACAGCCCTCCCTCACCTCGTCTTTTCTATTTTCGGAGTGCCAACTTTAGCTGGTGCCCTCTTCCCATCTCTTCATGATGCTACGACTAATGGTAAGTATCCCCTCTCCCACACGCAGTTGCAGTTCCAGCCTCCTGCACTTTCATTGCTCATGACTACAGATGGTCATACACTGCCATATGTTTTTATTGACATCTATTCACCAATTTCAGACATATGTGATTTGGATGGTGGAACAAAGAAACAATGAGTTTCTATGTGACAACTTTGAGGATTGGAATATAACGTGAATTGGTTTTCGATACTCTGTCGCTCAAGTGTTAATTCTAGTCTTGTTTGCTCACAAATTGATGATTTTTGCTATTGTTATAGTAGACACAATAAGCATGACTTCTTATGTGTTTCTTTTGCTATTATAATAGTAGGGGGTTGCTATGTTTATTAGAACAAACATGAAATTGGTTACTCTATTAAGAAACTCATTTTTTGTGTGCTATTTCCTGGAGCTTCGATGAAGAGCAGGCTTGCAATGCCTGCCTTTCTCATACTCCTCCAAAAGTAACTATGGCCTTCTCACGAGGGGATTGGATAGCCTATCCCCATTTCTCTTTGTTGGTAAAGATACTGTTGGCATATATTATCAGTAGCACATTTTCATAAAATAATTAAAAAATGTTTATTTAGGTCCAGATGGGTCACTACAAAAAAATACACTTCCGTGATGATACGTGTTTGTCACAGTAGGTCACGTTTTCTGTCATGCATGTACATCCATGACAAATTTATGATAGAATCAAGATAGTCATACTTGTGATGTCGTAGAAGTGTTCCATGACATTACCAAAATTATCATCACGGAAGTGTCCACTTCCATGACGATAAATCGCGTACACAGAAGTGCTTTCGTTAAGGGTGACCGACACATGGCATCCACTGTAACGGAATGCCATTAAGCTATTGGGTCCGGTTTTGGATCCGATAACCCGTTAAAAGCCCCGACCAATGGGGATTTTCCACATGTAAAATCATCATTGGCTGGAGGAAACACGTGTCGGCTCACTGCTGGGACAGATGTCATCCACTCATTGGACCCAAAGCGCCTATGATACGTCGACACATGGCACGGCCCAACAGAGGCCCATTCCTGTGAAAAGGCTGGCCCGTTTGACTTGGTCAAAAGGTGGCGGGCCGGCCCACGGCAAGCCTGTTAATGGCATGTTCGCATATAGCCCATTTATAGCCCGCTAACCCAGGGCCTGTTTACGGTTTATCTGAATAAGGCCCAGTAGCATCATCTAGGCCATCCAATATAATTCCAGCCCATTTTGACATCCGGCCCATGTATGGTCCATGAAGTCTTTTGGCCATATGAGGCCCTTAGTAAGCCTCGGCCCATTAACGGCATGTGGTAAAACTGGCTCGTAATGAATAGTGTATCACTTTATACCCATTAACGGCCCATTATTCCGTTGGGCCGTTTCCAGCCCATGTTATCTTTCGGCCTTCTCAGGGCCCATTTATTCTTGGGCTCATTTCCAGCATTCGTTTACTTTCGGCCCGTTACTGTCATTTTCTGCTTGTGGGCCAAATACAGCCCGTGGTTACAGTCGGCCCGTTTGTGGCCCGTTAATACGTTGGGCCGTTTTCATAGCGTCATCAAATACGGCCTATTAACGACGGCCCGTTATGGTCGGCCCATGAACGGAAGATTTCAACTCTAGCCCATTTACGGCCATAATGTGGTCTGTTATTGGCCCATGTTTGGCCAACCGATCATACGGCCCGTAGAAGGCCCATTGATGATACGGCCCGTAGAAGGCCCATTGTGTCTACGCCCCGTAGAAGGCCCATTGTTTCTACGGCCCTTAGAAGGCCCATTGTTTCTACGGCCCGTAGGAGGCCCATGTTAACTACAGTAAATATGTAGCCCATTGTTAATGTGGCCTAGTTTTAAAAAATAGGTTATTGCGGCCACTAGCAAACCGCGGAAAAAGAACTGCACTGACTACAAGAAAACAAATAAACAAGACAACGGAAATAAATAAGCAAGCAACTTACGCTAGGCTATCATGGCTATTACACATATTACATCCACTGGGCATCAAAGTTCGCCACAAGTGCAAATATAGGGAACAAAGCAGCATATAAACGCCGCAGCAAAACAAGTCCAGAACTGAAACCACTTCAGAAGAGCTCAAGAAACAATATCCTGGGTACCCATAATGCTGGCAAGATGCTTAGCAAGCTTATTAACTTTCTCTTGTTTGGCGCTTAAATCCTCCAGCACTTGCTGTTGCACCAGAAAGTATGCATCTGAATTCTGCAGGGACTTCCTCAGTCCTTCGGCTTCCTGTCGCATAACATCTGATCGATGTCTTTCAACTTGAAGTTGAGACTCAAGAAGCCGAACTGATTCAGGCAGCGAGTTCGAAGAGCTGGTGCCAGCAGTAGTAGCCAGTAACTCGAACACTACATCAAGACAGGACTTTGGGGTTGTCTCAGTGTCTTCAATATAGTTTTTATCAGCTTTCTTGGAGAACAACAGGGATGTCTCACTATCTTGAACCTGATCTGCATTACTTCCTTTACCATTGCATAACGGGGTACTCTTCTCCAATATTTTATCCGCGTTCTAAAGGAGAAACAAACAAACACATCACAGGTTTACAATGTAGTATATGAAACTCATTTTGGTAAACCAGTTCAGTAGTAAGGTGGACAGGATAACAGCATGAAACAAACATATATCTATGTAGTATGGTCACTGTATGGTCTATATCATTCTAGTTTATGTTGCCAAATCAAGATAGATACAGTTCGAATCATATCTATTTAAGACAAAGCAGCATAGACAGAATATAAGTGTGGGAAACTACACAGCAATAACAACACTTGTAATGTGCATGGCATGAGAACATAACTGTTTATTCAATTGAAACTGAAATCAACATAGAGCAAGTTACAACAGCAAACACGTTAAAGAAACAGGTTTAAAACATACCTGTTGCGCCATTGGAGTTTCAATTGCATCCTTCAAATTTGAAATTAGTTGGTATGAGTAAATACAGTGATGCAAGAGCAAAGTAGTATGAACCATAGCTACGGAACCTGACCTGAGAACAATTCTTCTTCTGCTTTAAGCGTTGACTTGGGGTTCGGAGTGGTGGTCCTCGTGCTTTGGGCACTGCAGTTGCCTTACTAACTGCTCGTGTTTGGGTGCTCTGTGGTGGAGACGGTGCTGTGTCAACGGGAACTGGGTTACTATCTGCTGGGGTTGGGGTTAGAAGGGGTGTAGCTGGTTCTCTGTCCAACTGGGTAGGGGTACAATCTGCGTGAGTCTGGGTTATGTGTGGTGGGGCTGGTTCTTGGGCAAGTACAACCGTGGTTCTATCTCCATCGACAGGTAGCACGATCTTTTCTGAAGACCGTGTTTTTACTCCCACAGATACTGCCATCACCCCCTCCAATTGAAATGGCTGATAAACAAGAAAAGTAATTGAATGTACAGACATTGTAAGATAGACAGGTGCAATGGATAGTAGGGAAGAAAACAGGGCATGAAATAATTCACATTTATGTTGTCTAACCAAACAGAATAGCAGGACATAATTTCAAATATATGATGGCTAATTAAACAGGATAGCATGACACAATTTCGCATGTATGATGGCTAACTAAACAGGATAGAATGACATACTTCAAAATATGATGACTATGTAAACAGGATGACATGATATAACTATACGATGTGTCTATTAAAGTGGTTGGCATGCCATAAATCACAAACATGCCGTCGATGGAAACATGATGGCATGATATAATTCACGGATAGAATGACATAATTCAAAATATGATGACTATGTGAACAGGATGAGATGATATAACTATATTATGTCTTTAGAAAATGGGTTGGCATGCCATAATTCAGATACATGTTGTCTATGTAAACATCATGGCATGATATAATTCAAATATATGATTTATATACTAAGGAAGTGAGCAGAGGGCAATCGCATATATGATGTGTCAACTAAGGAGATGGCATTCAATATCGTGTATATGATGTAAAAACTAAGCATTGCAATACAACATATGCATGATATGAGTAATATAACCCTGCCAAGTTTGAGCATACACCTCAGGGGGATAATAGGACTGGTCATCTGCCTCTGAATCCTCCTCTGAAGAGCTATCTGTAACCAGCAACATATCTGCTTCACCAGGTAGCATTGTCTGCTCTGAAGACCTTGTTTTCACTCCAGATTTCTCCATCACCAATTCAAATGGCTGATGCACAGGAAGAGCAGTTGAATATACAAACATTGTCGACAAAAGCAATGAGAAATACAAAAAAAGGACGGCATGATATAATTCACATATATGACGCTTGGCTAAACAGCATGGCATTGCATAATTCACATATATAATGCCTTGCAACAAGATAGCATTGCATAATTCACATATATAATGTCTTGCAAAAAGATGGCATTGCATAATTCACATATATGGTAATTAGACACTAAACAGGTGGCATTCACACAAATCATGTCTAAACTAAGCAAATGACATAGCAATGCAAGATACCATACGCACGATATGAGCAACATAACCCTGCCAAGTTAGAGCATGCACCTCGGGGGGGGGGATAGGACTGGTCATCTGTCTCTGAATCCTCCTCTGAGGAGCTATCTGTAACCAGCAAGACATGCGCTTCGTCAGATAGCATTGTCTGCTCTGAAGACCTTGTTTCCACTCCAGATTTTTCCATGACCGTGCCGAATGGCTGATGCACAGGAAGAGTAATTGAATGTACTAAAATTGTTGACAAATTTAACACGTAATAAAAAATGATGTCATGATATAATTCACATATAAGATGACTGGCTAACCAGGGTGGCATTGCAAAATTCACATATATGATGCCTGGCTAAACAAGATGGCATTGCATGATTCACATATACGATAAAGAAACTAAACAGATGGCATTGACACAAAGCATGTCTAAACTAAGCAGATGACATCTTTGATGTATACAGTAAGCAATGCAAGGCACCATATGCATGATATTACCAACATCAGCATGCCAAGTTAGAGCGAAGACCTCATGGGGTAAATAGGAGTGGTCTTCTGCTTCTGAATCCCCCTCAGAACAGTTATCTTCCTCTTGATTACGATCCGAAATGGGTGGAGGGGGGCTGCCTTTGCGCCCACCATGGAGCGACGTCTGCATGAAATTTTATTGCCACGCAAGGCTCGTCTCTTTTGCTCTACATGTTCAGTTCCATTGTGTACAATAACTGACATGCATAGGAATAAAACATAGTGAGATTATGTAAGGAGTGCATGCACAAATCCAGAGTGAAGGTAGCAAACTGTGGATAGACCCAAAACCAATGATAGCAGGCAGATAATAGCTTTAGTTAAAAAATACAGATAATGGCTCCTTTAATGTTTGTTTGCACCCAACATGAAACTCATAGTAGACACCCGAGATTAACCAGATAGTAGACAGATAGTACTGATTGCTGCCCCAATATGTACCCCACAACCATTTAAAAACTCAAGTTTCAGCATAAGTTTGGACCTGAGTCGGAGTCTAATAGGTGAACACGACGATAAAGTAGCATGTCATCATATTAAGCGATGCATAACGTAAGCAGACACGGAAGAGTGCGACCTCTCTTGCGGACCCGTGTAGTCCTCAAGGTCATCTGCTCAGTTGATGATGGTAATGCAGTTGTCGTGGCTGCCGGCGGCGGGGAAGAAGATCTGAGGCGGCGAAAGACAGTCTGGAGAGCGGATCCCTGCTGTGGTGAACCCTTCCGTCGTTGGAGCAGCTGAGCTGGGGTGGAACACAGCACCGCAGGAGCAGGACAAACCACACAAGGTTTTCTTTGACACATATCTGTAACAGAAGTAATTGTGTAAGGGCTTGTTTGAATTTGAGGATTCTAACAATGCAGGGATAGGAAATAGACAGGAATAGGATAGGAATGCACGTGCAAAACAGAGAATTTAAAAACACAGGATTTCTGCCAATCTGGGTGTTTGGTTCACAAGAATTGGAAGATCACAGGATGCAAAGAAGCATGGTGAGATTAAGTCAAACCACAAGAAGTGAACAACCTCTTTGGTGAAGCCATGTCGATCTCAGCGTGATTGGGTTGGCCGGTGAGGATGCTCGGCTGACTTGGCTGTCGGAGGAGGGGAAGAAGATCTTAGGCGTCTGGAGATGGAGCCGGAGGTACTACTCCGTTGTGATGGAGGGTTTCGTCGTTGGAGCAGCTCCGGTGAGTTGTACGACGCCGAGGCTGAAGCAGGACAAGAGAGACAACGTTAACCTGAGTGGAATTCTAATAGCATCTTCAATAGATGACGTAAAATACATAACCACAAACTGCTAGATGTATACATCAGCCACTCATCTCTGAACTTAACTGTCAAAACTGAATTTAACTGTCGAAACTGAACTTAACTGTCGAAACTGAATTTTGTTGTCGAAACTGAATTTTACTGTCGAAACTGAACACACTAGAGGTGAGGCTACAAGTCAGTCGACTGACTTTTTCATCTCTGGTCAGTCGATTTTGCAGCCGTTGGATATGAAATCAAGGGCCCGCAGTTCTTCTTCAATCTCCACCCCCCTGAGCCGACAGCCACCACCGGCCGAACACACGCCCCCCGCCGCCCCGCCCACCCCAAAAACACTCCCCACCGCCGCCCCGGCCATCCCTGTAGGCCCCCCCGTGCCGAGCTTTTTCTCCGGCGATCCCCACGCCACCGCCCCACCACCGCCGGCGACCACCCCCCACCCTGAACCCTAAGATAGATAGTGGGGTACCTCTCCGGCGAGCCCCCCTCCCCGCTGCGGCTGGTTCTTCCTTAACTCCGGCGAGCCCCCACCCCCTGAAAATCGACTGACCCAAAAGTCGATTCAGTCGACTGAAGTGTAGCTAAATCGGAGCAGCATCGCAAGCAAGAGCAGAGCAGCAGAGCAAGAGCGAGAGCAGCAGCAGCGCAGCAAGAGCAAGAGCAAGAGCGAGCAGCAGCGCGAGCAAGAGCAGCAGACCAGCAGGGACCGAGAGCAAGAGCAGAGCAGCAGCGCGAGCGAGAGCTAAAGCAGCAGCTCCTACTGATGTAGACGTCGCCGCTGAGGGAGCGACGCCATGGAGGAAGTGGCCACGACGCAGCCGTGGATGGATCTGCATCATGTTGGCTCGGAACCGAGCACCAGCAGCACCGTGAGATCGAATCAAGAAGAAAATGCGACGATTAGTGTACAACCTCTTTGGTGGCGCTGATTAGGCCACAGCTTCATCTGAGGAAACGGTGATGATGATGCTCTTCCGGTGGTGCAGGTGAAGACGGCGGTGTGGGAATGGAGGTGGTGCGAAAGACGAGGGGAACATCGGGGCAGCTCCTTGGAGGTGGAGGACGGGGTGGCTGAACCGGCGGGACGACCAGATCGACGACGGATCCTCATCCGATACGATGGATGAGGGACGTCGAGGTGTTGCTGTGGGCGACGTCGTCGGGGAAGAGGCTCCGGCTGGGTGGCGGACGGAGGAGGGTGTGGGGCTTCGCGGGTTTTGCCGGCCTCGGTGTACGAATGGGTGGGCGGATGGGATGGGAGTGGGGGGACCATGGCTTAGGGACGCGCTTGTCTGAAATGTGGGGAAAGTTACAAAAGTACCCCCACTGATTTGAGGCAGTTCTTTCGGTTCAGGGGTATCACGGGCATTTCGCGTGTCGGGATTTCACGGGAGGTGGGAGTTTTCATGCGCGTTGTAATTTTGGAATAGCAAGGCGCGGGTTGAGATGGAGGGAGTTGTCGGAGCACAACGAGACAAAGATATATCTTAAATATTTCGGGATAACAAGGCGCAGGATGAAATTTCCGGACAAGCCTAATGTGTACTGTCCCAAATCAATTCGCACTACAAATGTCATTCAAAACTTTGAATTCATGTTATGTTCAATTAAAATATTTCGCTACGTGTATAATGCATGCAACCTAGTACTCAAATGAACGTTTTAGTGCATTCCAAACGTATATACTACCGCTTCAATATGAACTAAATTTGAATTTGTTTCTCTATTTGAATAAGATCTACAATAATGATTGTTGTGAAGTCAAAGCATTTGAATTCGTTTCTCTGTTTTAATAAGATCTACAATCGTCATTATTGTCAAGTTAAACCATCGTTTGTGTATTATCTTCACAGCACACCACATGATTAGTCTCGAGTTACATATGAACTATGTGTACTATATGAACTCGAACTCGATTTTTTGAATCCACTTTATGTTGATTTCAAATCATAGTACATTTCAAGCTCTAGCTAGATCTTCACAAACTAAACCATGTCTCATATGTATAATGTGTTTATCACATTATGTATGGTGCCCCGCCCCCTACGCCTACAAGTATTTAGATGTGAGTTGCAAACACCACACATTACCACAAATTCAAATAAAATGTGAGAATGTTCGATATATAGTATTGTTTAGATTGTTCGATATTTAGTTGTAAGCTGCAAACGCCACACATTATCACAAATTCAAATAAAATGTGAGATTGTTCGATGTATAGTATGGTTTAGATTGTTCGACATTTAGCTGTGAGTTGCAAACGCCATGCATCATCACATTATGGTATAACATGTGCAAAACCACAACACGCGTATCACCGCTATATTCATGCATGCATATGTTTAAAACACTATGATCTCCTATTCAAATATATGAATCCACTTTCATATCAAATTATGATCTTTGTTAGTCTCTTACACCCACACAATCCTCTAACCTTTGTAGCTACCACTAACTTTCTCTCGTGCATGCACACGCCCTCCTCGCCCTCCCCCTCCCTCAGCATTCTATCCATCGCGCACATTCATTTTTTTTCTTTAGGTCGTTCTCCCACAGTCTCCACAACTCCTTTCCGACACACACCGATCGATAAACCTCTCCAGCGATGTCTGCCTACAACATACACACGCACCTTCAATCTCCTCCTTTATGTGTCCTTGCCTCGTGTCTCTCATACGGTCCCACACACGTGTAAACTCTCGCCCCTCTTTTCATCGATCTCACAACCGCACACTCCTCCCCCTATCTAGCTAGTAGCTGGGCCTCTCGCACCACCTCCTAGCTCCATTCTCTCTGTCTATCCGTCTTGCCGGGCCTTATTTGCCTCTAACAAATGGACGTACACCGACCGATCTCCCGCTATACATATAGCTATCTAGGTACTTATAACTCGTTTTTCCCCATGCGTCGATCGATCTACCTCATTAGTTATGTCTCTCCCTTCCTCCGACAAACAACAATTGATCTACCGATCTAGTTAGGTTTGCTTACCAAACACATGGTTCCCCTTCATCATCCATGGATGTGTCCCGACAGATCTATCACGCACAGGCACACACAGAAACACATCCCCACTCTTATTGATAATATTGCAGTTCCACCCTCAGTTTGTCTAGTAGGCCTCTCCCACCATCTTCGAGAAGCAACTCCATCACCCATCCAGCACTCTACCCCTCTCCCTCCCTCTCTCTCTCCTCTCTCTCTCTCTGTCCCATCCTATTTCCCGTCCTTCAGTTATGTATGGATGTCGACCGATCTCCCTCAAGACATAGCTGGGTCTCTCCTTCTCAACACATATACGAGTCGTTCTACCTCTATAGTTAGGCATCTGCCTACCCCTCCCCCCACCCCTCCCACACACACACACCGATACATCGAGCGCTCTAGTCATGTCTCCCTGCCACACACAAACTTGACCTGTGCCCTCTGACATTCCGGTAGCTAGGTCAGTCGCCCTATATCTTTGACTTGTACACACACACAATTTCGATGGCTGTCTTCATTGATCTCGCACCCACCCACTTGATCCTCTCTTCGACTCTGTCGATATCTATGACCCCTCCCTCTCTTCTCATGGATCGCCCGACCCTCTATATATGATATGGATAGGCCTCCATTTCACACACATTGCATGCAAAATTTGTTTGAGGTGTCATCGACACATATTCCCACAAATACATTCACGAAATCAACCTGCCCCCCCCCCAAAAACAAAAAACACTCACGAATGCACAAGCCATTTGTCTAGGTTTGTATCTCTCACACACACCCACGTAGCTGGGGGATGTGCACGAAGAGAAGAGGTGCAAAGCACGACGCACGTGATCCCTTCTCTTTCCCAACCACACCCGCGCGGGTACACGGTGGAGCTCATTTCTGTACGAAAAGGCAGCCCACGTGGTAATTTGACACGTGTACTGGTTCTCCACTAGATGGAGGGAGGATCGTCTACCACGGGTGAACAAACAAATTGCGAATTGATGCGTTATGTTAAAAAATAGGCAAACCATGTGGGGCCTACCTTAGAGGCAAGGCTCTATACACTGGAGTACTTTTGATGTGTCCCATCAACTCGCAGAACGAGGAGAAGCTTGCTTGTATGCCATCTCCCCCGCCCACGGGCGCGGTGGCTCACAGGATGAGGTGAAGCTTGCTTACTACGCCTTACGCCAGTTCCCTTGCCCACGCGCGCGGTGGCTCGCAGGACGAGGAGAAAATTTTACTAGTACTCCCTCCGTTTACTCCTCGTCCCTACCTTGGTTAGAGAGATTATCATATTGTTTAGAATGTATGTCCTTTAGTAGATTTCAATATGAAATACTAGTACATACTCCAAACACTGATGTATATAGACGTATTTTAGAGTGTAGATTCACTCATTTTGCTCCGTATGTAGTCAATATTGAAACAGGCGTAATAGTACGCACTCTCCCACGCCACGTGGTGGACGTGCAGCAATTCATTCGGTCTCATATAGCCAGAACGATATATACTGCAGTACCATTATTGCTCGACTTTCCGAAGAGGTGAAGAGCCAATCGCAAGGTTAATAGTTTGGAGATGCCAAGCGCAAGGTTTATAGGAGAACGAGTAGTAGGTGCCGCGTCATTTATAAATAAAGTTGTAGTGTGAGGTGGGCCATGTAATCACTGAGCCTGCATGTTTTCACCGCTCTTGCACTCCTCCGCCGTAAGAATGGAGAAAATTGTAATCTAGTAGTACCTCCTTTCGCCAAAGGCGTGGGACATCCAGCAGTCCTACCACCTTAGTAATAATGACCAATGAGCCATCAAATCACATAGACCCAGTAGTAAGTTGGACGGATGAAGCAACCATCACTCTTGAATCCGCTTCTCTCTTCAACGTAGGTGCCAGTGAGAGGTCGCGTCCGCTCTGCCCGGGCATGAATGCGGCACCGATTCTTTGGAGCGGCGCTGACCGTTTCGGGTGGGAAGCACGCGCGGGCGATGGAGGGGCTTTGGGTGGGCCAGGCTGGTCAGGAGCGGGCGTGGCAGCTGTCCGCATGTCCCTACCGGACGCCCGGAAACAAGAGGATGCACTAACTCTCACGGCTAAAATCGTACACTACACACCATCTCTCTGTAGGAGTAGGTCGATCTGTCGCTCTCTAACACACACATGCTGTTAAACACACACACGCACATGCACACGCACACACAGGTTCATAGAATAGGAAAATCGTGCGAGTGCGAAGCCACAGGAAGTGAGATACAAATGGAGTATGTACAAGAAAAGAAGAGGTGACGAATATTCCATCAAACCTAGACTGAGGAGTAGTACTCCCTCCGTCTAGGTGTTAAGTCATCCTACGGAAATCAGATATTCCCAAAATGTTTAGGCGTCATCCATTAACTTTGCATCTCAATCCCCTCCTGGCCTCATTGCTAGCGAGCGTTGTTACTTAGGGAGCGTTTGGATCCTTAGCAAGAACAGCTTATAGCATAGTCAGGCAAGGTTAGGCGTTTGGAACTGTTAAAATATGTTCGCTTTTGTGGGCCAGCTAGCTTGGGTGGGCTAGAAAAACCTTGCTAGCTCGGGAGAGCCAGATCGGCTCGCTTCCGATGGTAAACTTCGCGTAGTAGTAACATAGACTAGTAACATATGCATGTTGTACTAGTCCAAGTTACTCACCACTATGACCAGCCTAAGCAATGTAACCAAACGCTCCTTACTCTGCCTTGTTATCTCCCCCGGAAACCCAATGCATGGAGCGCAACTACGCGTTGATCAGTCAAAATCAAAGTCGGCTTGCATGCGAGTTAATACGTGGCCCTGCATGGTAGCTAAAACGGCATCTCTTAGTTGTTTGGATTAATTGTTGCGTTTAGAGACAGAAATCAGGGCTTTGATTGGAGGAATGACCGGTCAAGTTTCTCCTTCTCCTCCAATCTGCTTGCACCTTGGTCCCGCTGCACCTTCTAACGTGACTTATTACACCTAGACGGAGGGAGTCGTACGAGATACGGTGGCACACTGACTTAGGTCGAATACAAGTGCCCAAAATTGTGTGCATGTTATAATAAGGATTCACTTAAAATAGTACGTGAGCGAACAGAGGGATCAATTGGACAGTGTTCCCGAGCAGTAGCGAGATGTGTGAGGTAAGATACACCGCTGGCGCTTTTAATTTTTCTTATTAATTTGTTTGTTTCACCCTCTGACTGGTGGGACCCAACGTACTACGTGGAGAGAGGTAAGGTGACTAAGGCTGCATTATTTCTGCACCACTGTGGATAGTCTTACCACCAAAGCCACATGACACGATTATGATTTAAATCCCAATGACTCCCACACACACAAAAAACGGCATGCTTGTCACACGAATGTAGGAATGTATAAAAGGTTATTTTCCTCTTGTTGAACATAACGGGAGGGTTGTGTAGCTGGTTAGCCTGTTCGCTCATCAAACTTGAGGTCTCGGGTTCGATAACTACACTTGAGCATAATTCGTGCCAGGAGGATTCTTTGACTGGTCAAAATGGATGGATACGGAGCTATACGATCTCATAGTGACCGTATAATCACCTCATCACGTATAAGCTGCAGCCTCGATGCTTGTTTTCTAGGGTTTGCACTCTTCACACTCTCTCCAGTATATATATACACGCTGGAGCCTCAGCGCTTGTAGTTGCTCTCTTCACACTCTCTCACCCTCTCCAGATCTAAACAAGACTTCGTTGGCCTCTCTCTCTCCCCTCACTGCTGGTCTGCTTGTAGTTGCTCTCTTCACACTCTCTCACCCTCTCCAGATCTAAACAAGACTTCGTTGGCCTCTCTCTCTCTCCCCTCACTGCTGGTCAAAGAGCCGTCCGGATCCGTCCACCGGGAAGGGAAGGAGGCTTAACGCTGTCGCCGTCGGCGAGGGAGGGAATCCACTACCGGCGCAGCTATTCACTTTCACCCAGCGGCGGCGCGGGAGGGCCTCCGACCCCTTCTTCTTCGCCGCCGTACATAGTGTGGGTCGAACGGCCTCCGGTCGCCCACCGAACCACACCCCAAGAACCTTAAGGTATAATTTACTTATTCCACATGCATTGCTCTAGCTGCATGTGGGCTTTTTCCGCTTCTGCACTCGAATCTAGGTGTTGGATCAAACAGGAAAGTAGTGGGGAAAGTTGTATACCATGAATCTAGGACGTGGTTCAAAGAGGAAAGGAATGGGGAAAGTAGTGGGAAAAGTTGTATAGCATGAATCTAGGACGTGGTTCAAAAAGGAAAGGAAGGGGGAAAATAGTGGGGAAAGTTGTATCGCATGAATCTAAGATGTGGTTCAAAGAGGACAGGAATGGGGGAAAGTAGTGGGGAAAGTTGTATAGCATAAATCTAGGACGTGGTTCACAGAGGAAAGGAAGTGGGGAAAGTACTAGTACAGACTGGCTATCCAGCACCTACGTTGGTCGAAGAGGGAAAACAATGACAAACGCAGTACGCACATCTGTAACAAACTGATCTTTTGTTTGTGGGACAAGGCTGTAGAGTTTGAGCAGGACTAGATTTGATGTGCTCATATAGGGAAAGGTGTCTAAAGATAACAAAACTGACCAACACAAATATGCTCCTTGGTTGTTTGTTCTTTGTTGCAACAGACTGTGCATCACCCCAGTACATCGGTAGATGCACATGGTGCTGGTGCGTCCACTGTCCCGTGCAACTCTTTAGTTGTTGTTAATCTAAGGCCCTGTTTGGTTAAAAACTCCCTAGTCCCTACCTGCTTGGTTCCATGGACTAAACATGGACTAGAGGTTATTAAATGACATGCTAAAAGACCATGTTACCCCTAGTAATGAACTAATAGAGACAAGGTGCGATGCGTGGCAGGGGCAACTATTGGAAAAAGTCCCAAAAAGACTCTCCCTCGGGGTCTTCTTTCTTTAGTCCCAAATGCCCACTTTTAGTCCCTAAAAGTCCCTCCTGTTTGGTTTAGATGGGACTGACACGGAGTTTTTTTAGTCCCTCCACCAAAATGTCCCTGTAAACAAGCACCCTCTAATAATGCCGCTGGAAAATTGATGCAATGCCACAGTTAAAAGCAAATTACATGTTTAACGAATTTTATTGTTAATATAATCTCTCTGTTAATATTAATCAATGCCACCGTTTGAGAAATGCTACTGTCTTGCTTTCTTTCCCATTTAGATAAGGTAGATGCTTCTTTTTGTTGGCTTCTGTGTCATCCACCGTTATTGACCACTAGTTGTTTCCTTTGCACCTCTGTGTAAACAGGGTTATCTACTTCACCTCGTTGCCATTGTGACCTTTTGTTGCACTGCACAAAACACTTTTGTTTTAAGAGTGTTTTGTGCAGTTCAACCAAAGTGTCACACCGACAACGTTGCTTGATTGCTTGATCTTAGTGGAACTGCACAAGAGGAGATCTTACTTCCTATCCGTGTTGGCAAATTTGGTTCAGATCTTCTTCTTGTGAGTTGTTTGAATTCCGCGTCATGAGAGGTCAGTACTAGCCTTCTTTCACATGATTCTGCAGTGTGCTTTCATATGTTGTGCTACTTGTACGGTAATGTTGCTTGATTTTAGTGAACTGCACAAATGGAGACAAGACTTCCAATCTGTATGTGCACCACAATATCCCATTGAGGTAAGATAAGGATATTTCACAACTCTTGGCCTGTATTTTGCCACTTTCATCAGAAAATCAGTGTCATTGCTTAGTACTATACTTGTGCAACCTAATTGACATGCCAAATCTTACATTGAAGGCGAAGCTTGTCTGTTATTGAACCAAGTGATGAAGGGGAAGAACAAGCGGAAGAAAAACAAAAATCAACTCCTGGTGCTGTAATGAAGCACTGGAACTGTGATGACACAAGTAATGATACAGTTTTGCATCTTAATTTATTGCTATGGCTGGAACGAGCAATTGTTTTGCCACTGATTTGATGTCACTCTTAATGTAATACGTAATTATCTCTACTTGTGCAAACTGGGATCTTCTTTGAAGATACAATATATTTTAGTGGAACTGCACAAGAAGATGTTGGAAACATTAATCTAATCGAGGAGTATATAGTAAGCATGGCCACCACAGTAGATAGCAACAGATGGTTCCGGAGAAGTGCTTCATCTGTATGCTCTACACAATAAGCCTCCTGACAAAGGTTGGTACTCGCCCACTGATTTCATCCATATGATTGAGCTTTGTCATCTCTATTGGTGTTGTGCTACTGTTTAGATATTGTCATCAAAAAGTGGTATTGTCCTTGAGAAGTGCTTCATCTATGTTGTTTTAAATATTTCCTTTTCTTTTTTTTTCGAGCAAACAGGGATGCTAGCATTTAGTTATCCTCTTGTCTTTGCACAACAGGATCATCCTCCTCTGAAGAAGAATATGGAGTACGTGAAGTGACTAGTTCCGATTATGCCAGGATGAAGAAGCCATGTCTATCTTCTCATCAGAAGGAGCAGTTGAAGGATGGTTACATTACCCCCCACAAGACCAAACTAACTCAAATTAGAAGGACTGACAAATCTCCATTTTCTTGCTGTGATGTGCGAGTACAATGTTGTTCTAGGATTCTTTCCGGTGAGTTCCATTTTTCTAAAAGTGTGCTCTACATGGACCATGTAGGTGCCTGTTTAAACTGTCAATTCATAGTACAGTTTGCTTTATACTAATCACTTTTTTTATTTATTCAAACAGGGGTGCTCAGCTTGATTTCAATGGGAATTGCACAAAATGTTCATGAATACATCGAATCATTCATTTCCACCACAAGAAAGGAGGTGCCGATAAGTTTTGCAACATATAAGGGCGAAATCATACAAGCTACGCGCGAATTTGGTTGATTTTGGTGGAACTGCACAAAAAGAACAGCTGGTTTATTTAGCACGAGGTACCATGTCAATGTCCGAACTGATGGCAAACCCTGCCCATTCCACAACCGTAGGCATTTGATATTTTGGAATGGGAAAACCTTGTCAAATTTTGCTCATTGATTTTAGCAAGAAGACATGCGTTTGATATTTTCGAATGGGACGCCCTTTGCTGTCAGCAGCGTCGATCCATCTTTTCTTTATTCTTTAGTTGCGAATTAAATATTGTCTCTCACATGTGAATCGCTGAGATGCATAATCATTGATTGTTTTGAATGTTCTCTATGAATTGCCACGCCTGTGTGTTTGATTGCAATGTACAGGAACGCTAAAAAGCTACTCAAACTCTTTGTACTCCTTCTATTCCTTTTTACTTCACACATTGTGAAAGTGCATAATGTTTTCTATAAGATTGGTCAAAGTAGAGATACTTTGACTGCAGACAAAACTTGTATGCAGACTAGAAAGGACCGGAGGGAGTACATGTGAAACTGCTGCAAACGAGGTGATCACCCTGGGAATAATGCTAGTACGTATTGTTTTGCATGTTCATCCAATGCCAGTGATACAAGAATTTGAACTAATCGAAATAAATTCATTCATACACGGTCAGATTTCATATAAACATGCCGGATTTCATTACATTTCATACATTCTTCAACTAAAAAGGGGTGCGCTGGAGGTATAATTAATTAACCGAAGCTACCCACCTGTGTCCGGCTGAGTCAAACAGAAGCTTCAGTGACTTAACTGCAGGTGCAGTTGCGTAACTAACATGTGGCCCAGATGCCTGCTGGGCCCACGTGTCAGTCAGCCAACTGCACCAGCAGTTAAGTAGAAGCAGTGTCCTTCTCCAACATAGCTCTCCGACTCCACGTCGCCGCCAAGAAGCTAACCGGTTGTCAGTGGTCAACCCGCCTAGCTTGTCATAGCAATTAGGGCAACTAGGAGCCCAATGATCAGGATCCCCACATGACAAACACCTTTCTTCTTGTCATTCTTCTTCTTGAAGTTCGTGTGTTGCACATGTTGGGGAACGTAGTAATTCCAAAAATTTCCTACGCACATGCAAGATCATGGTGATGCATAGCAACGAGAGGGGAGAGTGTGATCTACGTACCCTTGTAGACCGACAGCGGAAGCGTTAGCACAACGCGGTTGATGTAGTCGTACGTCTTCACGGCTCGACCGATCAAGCACCGAAACTATGGCACCTCCGAGTTCTAGCACATGTTCAGCTCGATGACGATCCCCGGACTCCGATCCAGCAAAGTGTCGGGGAAGAGTTCCGTCAGCACGATGGCGTGGTGACGATCTTGATGTACTACTGTCGCAGGGCTTCGCCTAAGCACCGCTACAATATTATCGAGGATTATGGTGTAAGGGGGCACCGCACACGGCTAAGAATATGATCACGTGGATCAACTTGTGCCTAGGGGTGCCCCCTGCCCCCGTATATAAAGGATCAAGGGAGGGGTGCGGCCGTCCAGGAGGAGGGCGCGCCAGGAGGAGTCCTACTCCCACCGGGAGTAGGATTCCCCCCTTTCCTAGTTGGAATAGGATTCGGGAAGGGGGAAAGAGGAGAGAGAGAAGGAAGGGGGGCGCCGCCCCCCTCTCCTTGTCCTATTCGGACTAGGGGGGAAGGGGCGTGCGGCCCAGCCCTGGCCACCTCTCCTCTCTTCCACTAAAGCCCACTAAGGCCCATATACCTCCCGGGGGGTTCCGGTAACCTCTCTGTACTCCGGTAAAATCCCGATTTCACCCGGAACACTTCCGATATCCAAATATAGGCTTATAATATATCAATCTTTATGTCTCGACCATTTCGAGACTCCTCGTCATGTCCGTGATCACATCCGGGACTCCGAACAAACTTCAGTACATCAAAAAGCATAAACTCATAATATAACTGTCATCGAAACCTTAAGCGTGCGGACCCTACAGGTTCGAGAACAATGTAGACATGACCGAGACACGTCTCCGATCAATAACCAATAGCGGAACCTGGATGCTCATATTGGCTCCTACATATTCTACGAAGATCTTTATCGGTCAGACCGCATAACAACATACTTTGTTCCCTTTGTCATCGGTATGTTACTTGCCCGAGATTCGATCGTCGGTATCTCAATACCTAGTTCAATCTCGTTACCGGCAAGTCTCTTTACTCGTTTCGTAATACATCATCTCACAACTAACTCATTAGTTGCAATGCTTGCAAGGCTTATGTGATGTGCATTACCGAGAGGGCCCAGAGATACCTCTCCGACAATCGGAGTGACAAATCCTAATCTCGAAATACGCCAACCCAACATTTACCTTTGGAGACACCTGTAGAGCTCCTTTATAATCATCCAGTTACGTTGTGATGTTTGGTAGCACACAAAGTGTTCCTCTGGTAAACGGGAGTTGCATAATCTCATAGTCATAGGAACATGTATAAGTCATGAAGAAAGCAATAGCAACATACTAAACGATCGGGTGCTAAGCTAATGGAATGGGTCATGTCAATCACATCATTCTCCTAATGATGTGATCCCATTAATCAAATGACAACACATGTCGATGGCTAGGAAACATAACCATCTTTGATCAACGAGCTAGTCAAGTAGAGGCATACTAGTGACGTTTGGTTTGTCTATGTATTCACACAAGTATTATGTTTCCAGATAATACAATTCTAGCATGAATAATAAACATTTATCATGATATAAGGAAATAAAATAATAACATTATTATTGCCTCTAGGGCATATTTCCTTCAGCACAGCCTTGTTCTTCCCATCAAACTTTGCTTTAGCATCAAACTTTGCTTTATCATCAAACTTGCCATTGTTCTTGAACTTGTGGGGCTGGAAGTTCTTCTTCTGTACCAGATCGGCACTAGATCCTCCCTCAATTCCTCGAGCACATGTGTCCTTTGCTCTCGCCTTTTCTTCCACATCAAGAGTGCCAATGAGATCCACGAAGGAGGAAGCTTAGTGATGATACCTCCGGCAACAAACTTGTCTGGTAGCATATAACTGAAGTGCTCAAGTTCTCTAGCAAATGACTGTATCTCATGAGCTTGCTCAACCACAGAGCGCTCTTCAATCATCCTGTAATCATAGAATTACTCCATGATGTACAACTCAGTGCCAGCAACCGGAGGGTAGCAGCATTGGCCTTACTTGGACCCGAGCGGCGGCGACCTACCGTGTTCTACTCTTCCTCGTTTTCTGTGTGGCGCGGCCTCGTTGGCAGCGGAGCGGGGCCTCGGCGGAGCCGGCGATGTCCTTTGTCTCGTTGCCGACGGGCGGCGCCTCGGCGGAGCGGAGGAAATCCTCCCCCTCGTTGCCGGCAGGGTGGGGCCTCGGCGGAGCCAACGATGTCCTCTGCCTCATTGTTGGCGCCGCGGGGCCTCGGCAGAGCAGGGCCTCGTCGACGCCAGTGGAGCGGGGACTCGTCGGCGCCGTCATTGTCCTCTGCCTCGTCCTCGGTCTCGCCAAACAGCGCCTCACCCACTTCACCGCCCTCTTTGTAGGCGGCCGCAGCCTCCGCCACCCGCATGCGGTACCGCCAGCGCTCGAGGCAGCCCTCGTGGGCGGAGCGGTATGAGTCGAGTAGCGCCTCCTGCTCCGCCCGCTCCGCGGTGATCTTCTCCTCCGCCTGCAGGTGCTCCTGGAGGAGATGGTGGTTGTAGGCAGCGTCGGCCTGTGCCTCCCGGAACTGCTCCTCACGCTTCTGCCTCACCGTGTACATATATTGGGCACGGGCCTCGCCGATGGTCATGGTGCAATGCACCGGCGAGGATGGCGCGGAGGAGGGGGTTGGCGCCGGATCGTCGACTACCATGTTATCCATTTGGACGTCGTCGTCCTCTGGCTGCCTGCCGGCCAGCCAGTTGGCAGCAATGGCTACCATCTCCTTGTGGTCCATCGTCCGCCCGTCCCGAAGAGCGCTGGAGCGTGAGGAAGCCATGGTGGGCAGTAGTGGTGTGGAGAGGATAATAGGAACGGATGCAGATGGCTGCGGCTATGGCTGGCGCAACAGTTTATATAGCCATGGTGGGCGGCGGAGGGATGGACATGTGGAGCCGGAGTAGCCGGCTCGGCAACTGTGTATCATTAATGTGGGTAGTAGAAGGACGGACGGACGGCACTTGTGTCGTTTGAAGGCGGAGCAATCGCATGCACCGGGAAGCGGGACAGGCGATGCTGACCGTTTCGGGCGGAAAGCGCGCGCCGACGAGGGAGGCGGTCTGGGTGGGCGAGGGCAGTCAGACTCGTGCTTGGCAGTGGGTCGGTCCAGCGGGCAGACATGCTGGCTCGCCAGCTACCTCGCCGAGCTGAGCGACGACAATCAGACGATGGACGTAGCTTCCGACCAGGAGTCGGCGCCACTGTCCAAGCCGGTTAATACCGTGTTCACCATAGAGGAGGTGCGGCCGCACTTCGACGCCCTAATGGCGGAAGAGCTACCAGCGCAGGAGGACCTGTGTTGCAACCTCCGTCTCCTCAACAAGCACCGGTGAACAAGCGAACGACAATGTCATCGCAGACATGTGGCCCTATGATCATGGCTTCTTGAATGAGCAGCGGGCGCTGTATCAGACCATCCGTAGGGCCCGCGAGGCCCTCTCCGTCGTCCTTCGAGTTGTTGCGCTCGTCGTGGCGCCGCCGTCTCGCGTTGTCAACGTGGTCAACGTACATGAGGATGGGGAGATGACTTTACTTGGAGAGGATGACAGTGGGGACCCACTAGGGCCATAGCCGCACGTACGCAGGTGCCTCCTTATTAGTATATAAAACTACAATTTTTTTGCTTCCTCCTGGTTTCCTGACATCACGGTCCCACACCATTGTCAACCTATATAGTCAATAAACGAGATAATTGCACAAGAAGCGGCCGACAGCTGGGACCAAGCAGCTCAAGCAGTATTTGTGTTTTTGAAGTGTGAGCACTGCAGATTTTTTCTTGAGCGATTTTTGGCCCAGATGCTAATTTTTCTCCTCTGAACAACAACGAAAATATCGATGCAGCTATTAACTGGGCGGGATGTGGCTCGTCTAGCCCAGGCCAGATATCCAACCCAGATCTTAATTTTTTTCAAGCTGAAAATGGCTAGCCCAGCTATACTTTTTTAGGAATACCCAGGCAAGGTCAAGTTGTTATTGTCCGTTCCGCTGGGCTGCAAATCTTTCCTAGGAGGGATGCATTAGGCTTAACAAGAAAATTTGCTTTAAGAAATAATAAATGGGATGTAATTATAAAAACTAGGCAGTAAATATAAAAAATGCACCAAACACGTAATTACTTTATAAAATATTATTTTTGGATATTGAAAATTTTAATTTCATTAATTGTTGCGAGCGCAATGTTTCGTTGGATTTTTATGTAATATAAATTTATATTGAAATTGTATTTAATCTGACTAGAAATTTCGGGATAAAAATATTTTGGATCCCATCAAAATGTGGAAAATTTTATTGAATTCTGTTTTGAACTGTTGGTTGAAATGGGTTGTACTTTTAACAAACTATAAATGGGTTGTAGTAAATTCCATTACAATTCGGAAATTGGCTTCACATTCTTACAAATCTCAAACGTCCTATAAGTTCTCTGCCACACACTTGTGGCCTTACTAAGTTGACGCATGCCCTATAAAATGAGAGTTGACGTGTATGCAAGGCTTTGTCAACTTATAGTCAACACACGGTTCTAGCGGCAGTGGCCGTTGGATGTCCATCCAATAGATGATGTGCTTCTTTTTCAATCTCGGATATTCTAGCTTTACCTGCTCAAAAAATGATTCCTCCCCCTGACATCTGGGGCGCACCGTTTCGGAAACTGACATGTGGGCCTACTAAGTTGACGCGTACCAAGGGCTTTGTCAACTTAGTCAATATAAACGATTCTAGCTGCAGTGACCGTACGATGTCCATCCAACGGCCGTCGTGCTTCTTCAACCTCTGGTCTTCTTGCTCCAGCCGTCCAAAGCAGCGCCGGTCGTGCCACCTACTCCTTCCTCCCATGGCCGGCTGTGCTGCTGCGCAGGCCTCACCGCCCCCTACTACTCCCACCGCTGGCCAGGGCATCCCTCAACTCACCCACACCCCCTGTTATTCTGCGGCGATGACAGCCTCACACCGCAGCTGAACCAGTGAACCCTCGTACTCCTTTTCGTGTGGGTATCCACTATCGCGTCTTCCCCGGCTCCGCGTCGTCCCCTTCCTAGGCCTCGCCGTCGTCCACCGCCCTGGTGCTCTCGGCGCGGCGTGGTCAACGTGGTCAAGGAACGACTTCCACCAGAAGAGTACTGTACGTGGAGAGGCTGACAGCTGGGTCCACGGGAGTCGCAAGGAAGTGCCTCCTTATTACGCGAAAAATAATTATTCCTCCACCTGATAGTAGGGACCCACCAGACGGGCCATCGTATTTGGCGAAAAAACATTTCCCCTAACTGTTGGGACCCACCGGACGGGCCAATGTATTTCACGAAAAAACGTTCCCCCCGCTGTAAGCTCAGACCCACCGGAGGTGCCTCATTACGCACAAAAAAATGAATACTCCCCCTGCTAGTTGGGACCCACCTTGGTGGGAGGCTGACTTATGGGCCTACTAAGTTGACGTGGACGGAGTGCTTTGTCAACTTAGTCAATATGAACGATTCTACCTCCAGTGACCGTACGATGTCCATCCAACGGCCGTAGTGCTTACTCAACCTCTGGTCTTCTTGCTCCAGCCGCCCAAAGTAGCGCTGGTCGTGCCGCATGCTCCTGCCTCCCATGGCCGGCTGTGCTGCCGCAGAGGCCTCACCGCCCCCTACTATTCCCACCGCTGGCCAGGCCCTGCGGGAACGGCAGCCTCACACCGCAGCCGAACCAGTGAACCCTCGTACTCCTCTCCGCGCGGGCTTCCACTGTCGCATCTTCCCCGGCTCCGCGTCGTCCCCTTCCTAGGCCTCACCGTCGTCCACCGCCCTGGTGCTCTCGACGCGGTGTGGTCAATGTGGTCAAGGAACGACTTCCATCGGAAGAGTACTGTACGTGGAGAGGCTGACAGCTGGGTCCACGGCAGCCGCAAGGAAGTGCCTCCTTATTATGCGCAAAATAATTATTCCTGCACCTGACAATAGGGACCCACCGAACGGGCCACCGTATTTGGCGAAAAAAACATTTCCCCCTGACTGATGGGACCCACCGGACGGGCCAACGTATTTCGCGAAAAAACGTTCCCCCCGCTCTCAGCTCGGACCCACCGGAGGTGCCTCCTTATTACGCACAAAAAAATGAATACTCCCCTTGCTAGTTGGGACCCACCTTGGTGGGAGGCTTACTTGTGGGCCTACTAAGTTGACGGGGACGGAGTGCTTTGTCAACTTAGTCAATATGAACGATTCTACCTCCAGTGACCGTACGATGTCCATCCAACGGCAGTAGTGCTTCTTCAACCTCTGGTCTTCTTGCTCCAGCCGCCCAAAGCAGCGCCGGTCGTGCCGCATGCTCCTGCCTCCCATGACCGGCTGTGCTGCCGCAGAGGCCTCATCGCCCCCTACTATTCCCACCACTGGCCAGACCCTGCAGCAACGGCAGCCTCACGCCGCAGCCGAACCAGTGAACCCTCGTACTCCTCTCCGCGTGGGCTTCCACTGCCACGTCTTCCCCGGCTCCGCGTCATCCTCTTCCTAGTCCTCGCCGTCGTCCACCGCCCTGGTGCTCTTGGCGCGGTGTGGTCAACGTGGTCAAGGAACGACTTCCATCGGAAGAGTATTGTACGTGGAGAGGCTTACAGCTGGGTCCACGGTGGCCGCAAGGAAGTTCCTCCTTATTACGCACAAAAAAATTATTCCTCCACCTGACAGTAGGGACCCACCGGATGGGTAACTGTATTTCGCGAAAAAAATGTTTCCCCCTGTCTGCTGGGACCTACCAGCTACATCTTCGCACGCAAGGAAGTGCGTCCAGGCAAAAAAATGATTTATCCCCCTGACTGCTGGGACCCACCAGGTACATCTTCGCACGCAAGGAAGTGCGTGACAGTCGGGACCCACCTGGTCGAAGCGTACGTAGCATTGTCATTCTGGTCGCGAACGTGTACGTACATACTGGTCGATGTAGAGGCGCGCACATGTCGTAGTAGAGGCGCGCACGTAGCATGTACACGTACGTACAGTGGCCAGTGTGCAAGAAAGAAAATACAGCCACGTACGTACATATGGGCAGGGTCTCGAACGCCTACTCATGCATACGTATGGCCAAGGCTCGTGTACATGGCTTGGTCGGAACGGAGAAACTGCGTCGTCGTCGTGTTCATGGGGAGCCAACCGGCTGGGTCGGAACGGAATGCGTCATCGTGTTCATCGGGGGGGCTTGTACGGAACAGCCGATGGAAACGAGGCCTGGTGTACCGCAGAACGAAGGAAACGGCCTTGTGTTCGATCGGCCACGTTCGAAACGGAATCCTGTTCATTGAGAGGGGTCTGGCGTATCGCAAAATGGAGGAAACGGACCTCCTACGGTCGAAACGGGGGTCATGTTGGTCAGAGGGGTGTGGCATACCGCAAAACGGAGGAAATGGACTTGTGTTGGAGCGCTACGGTCGAAACGGGGGTCCTGTTCATCGGGAGGGGTGTGGCGTACCGCAAAACGGGACTCCATGGAATACTATTCATCTCCACCGTTGACCCCCTCCAGCCTCCACGGGCTACTGTTCATCCATCGTCGACCTCCTCCAACCTCCACCTGCGACTGTTCATCCATGGGCTCCTGTTCATCCAGCCTCCACCACGCGCTACCCCACCGGCTACTATTCAACCAGCCCTCTCCACGGGCTCCTGTTCAACCACTCCTCCACGGGCTACTTTTCATCCAGCACTCCACCGTCTACTGTTCATCCAGCCCTCCATAGGGTGGTCCTGTTCATCCTACCCTCCACGGGGTCCTATTCATCCAGCCCCAACCGGCTCGATCGATCGGGGTCCTGTTCATCCAGAGGCAACACCACGGGGTCCTGTTCATCCACCCCCACCGGGAACTGTTTATCCAAACCCCCCAGCAACGCTCACTGTTCATCCAGAGGCAGCATCGATTGGCTTCAGTTAGCAGCAGTAGTGAAGAAATCGCTCGATCGGGTTCAGTTAACAGCCATCGATCGGTCGCTTAGGTTCAGTAACGCGTAGTCTGCAGTGCAATCGCTCGGGTTCAGTTAGAGCCCAACGCCTCGCTCCGGTTCAGTTAGAGCCCAATGCCTCGCACCCACGCGCGTGCGTGTACGAGAGAAACGCACATCGCTCGGCCCCGAACACCCACCGTAACCGGGAACACCCAGATATTTTCCTCGCCCTCGCTTCTACCATGGTTTTTTCCGTCATGGATGGCCCGAAGAATGTCATGCAGCTACGTCTCCGGCCCGCCCAGGACGAAAAGCCCATTTTCTGTCATGATTTTTTGTCATAAAAGTAGGACCCCACCACATCTATGATGATACCGGGTTTTGTCACAGTTATCATTATAGAAGTGTCATAAGTATGAGAGAAAAAAAATCATTTGGCCCAAAATGTCACGGATGTGTCTTTTTTTTGTAGTGGGTGTTTGCGCAATATAGCCTTTTTATTTCCTGTGTCCCTAGTTTAGGTGTGCCTTCAAGCAAAAAAGGTGGGCATTTATGTTGTTATTGTGTCCTGGAGCTTCGAGTGAAGGGCAAGGATGCAATGCTTGCCGTTCTCATACTGCTCTAGAATAACCGTGGCCTTCTCATGGAGAGATTGATGGCTTGTGTAGGTAATTAGTATTATGTCCATGTTGTTGTTGGCTAGATGGTAATGGCTCATCAGAGTATACACACACGAGTGTATCATGTAACAATTCGCAGAGTCACCAGAATATATACACATTAAATCTATTGTTCTATTTTATCAATGTGCTGCATATGTTTCTAACTCCACTATTTCTGTTTTTCTTTATCACCTTATCCAACATCGTAGATTCCTGTATTGATGCATGTTAACTATTAATATGATCTTGTATTAAGCTTTAGCTGGCTGTTAATTATGTTGTGCTAGCTGCTGACTAACCATGGCCTGCGGCTGCTGCTTGTTTCTTTTGGGCGGAGGTGACTTGTACACGAAGTTGTACGACTAGCTGAATGGTCAGGATCGGCCACGGAGAGCTTGGTTTTAGTGGTCCTGATGTATGAGCCTACTTTTCCCGGATGCTAGGTTGGAACCCGCGCTGGATCTGAAGGCATCCTGCTGTCGGCGTCTTCCATGCACCCAGTTGTGACCCTCCCTGACCCGGGTCGGATCTGAAGGCCATCTCCGAAGGAGGAGGTGGTGGACGACAACGTGATCCCCTACTGCAGCATCGATGGCAAGAAGAAGAGGACCATCGAGCAGCAGGAGTTCCTCAGAGCCCTGTAGGTACGTACAACTGATTCACCTTCTTCATGTTTCCGTCGATTACTCTATCTGTCTAACTTGTATCTCTCTCTGTTGCTCCTCAACATGCACTCTTGTGCAGTCCTACTATGACCATAAGGCCATCATGTCCAACGAGCAGTTCGACAACCTCAAAGAGGAGCTCATGTGGGAAGGCAGCAACATGGTCATGATAAGTACGAGCTCACAGAATCACCCTGCTCAAACAGAATTTACAACTATTGTTTGATTGATTGTGTTGTCATGCACCGTGGTCATGCTAAGTACAAGCAGTTTAAGTTGTGATTTCGCTTCCAATTAACTCTGTTGTGAATGTGTTATATACAATTGAATCTGGAAAAAAATATTCCTTCGATTATGTTCATGTTTTGGTTTCTAGAATTGGTCCCTAATTTGCTGTTGCTCCAAATTTGCTTACATGCTTGATTAAATTCCATTTTTTCCAATTAAGTTGCTTGCTTGATGCGCCAAAATTCAGTAGAATTTTGATTATCAATTGGTTTGGTTGGATTCTCCCAATTAACTGAAGTTGTTACAAAATAGGTGGTTGTTGTCCAATTGGTTCAGTAGAATAAAAATTGATGGCTGACATGTGTTGTTTGCTATCTTTCGTCTCACCTTATGATGTCAAAGTTTATCGTCTCTTGTCAAGGTTTTTGCTGTGGTAACTATTAATTTGGAAGATACAGTGAAGGACAATTACATGTATATATCCACACAACAAATATATCGTGCTGTATTATGCTTATGCTACTTGTATCACCAGTGTTTTCTAACTCTAGCACCTCTGTTTTTCTTTACTGTCTTGCCTAACCCTGTGTTCATATGTACAGTTTGCTCAAAATTAAGTATAAGTTAGGCCGCCATGTTAAGAATAACCTGAGAACACTTGCTCTCTCTGTATGTCTTTATTAAGGTCGGCTAACCTTATAGATGTTATCCTTCTTTCATCTACTGTACAATGTCATGCATATGTTTATTCGGTTTGAACTTTGTATATGTTTATTCAGTTTGAACTCTACATGACATGAAGTAATTATTTTCTGTGTTTTTCTCAACTTGTTTTCTTTGTCACTTGATACATACTTAGTTTGCACTTGAAGTTGTGGGCTAGTGATGGTGATTTTGTTCTACCTGAATGCATTGGTACCCCCGTCATCGAGCACACAGATGCAACGGTGGCAAGAAGATCATGGCCGTGTGCATCCACTGGTAGAAAAAGGGCCTTTAGTCCCGGTTCGTAAGGGCCTTTAGTCCCGGTTCTGGAACCGGGACTAAAGTGTCGGTACTAATGCCCTGACCCTTTAGTCCCGGTTCAATCCAGAACCGGGACTAAAGGCCCTCCACGTGGCCGGTCCACCTTTAGTCCCGGTTGGTAACACCAACCGGTACTAAAGGAAATTTCCTGATTTTTTTTAAAAAAAATTTTTGAATTTTTTTTAATTTTTTTATTTTCAAATTTCTTAACTTCCGGGTTCTATTCTCCCTCGTTTCCAAGTCTGCACTTGTTGTTTTCCTGACAATAGTAAGATGTCAATCCTATTAACCCTCAGGAATTTAGCTTGAGCATGAAGTCACATATTTCACTGTTTGAGTTTAAAACTATTGTTCTAAAAAACAATAATTTTTAGTAACACTAATATTTTTGAATAAGTAGTTTGACCATTGTTTGACCATAGTTTGACCATAGTTTGACCAGATTTGACCAAAATTCAAAAAAAGGTGAAATAATTATTTAATAACACTAATATTCTTAAATAATTATTTAGTAACACTAATACTTCTTGAATAAGTAGTTTGACCATAGTTTGACCAGATTTACTGAAAATTTAAAAAAACTGAAATTTGAGCATAACTTTTTTTCCTTTTGGAATTTGAGGATTCTAGAAATTTGCAAACAGGCCGTAGGCGGTCTCCATCGGATGTAACTTTCCGAGTAGATGATTTTTCGTATAAAAAACTTTTTAATCCGAGTTCGTATGCAAAAGTTATGCCCATTTTACAAATTCCAGAGAGATTTTGTAAATAAAGTCGAAATTCATATTTTGTAATTTTTCCCAACAACTAGACCACATATCACATGTGAAACTTATTTTCTTTTATTTTTTTGACATTTCCATCATTTTCTTTTATTTTTTTAAACTGAAAAGGCGATCCACGGGGGGGGGGGGGGGGTATAGTTTGAAAATGGGACCTTTAGTACCGGTTCGTGGCACGAACCGGGACTAAAGGTCTCATCCCCATTAGTCCCGGTTCGTGCCTCAAATCGGGACTAAAGGTCTAAACTTTAGTCCCGGTTTGTGGCACGAACCGGGACCAATGGTTGTGGGCCAGGAGCGAGGCCCATTGGTCCCGGTTCATCCCACCAATCGGGACCAAAAGGTCTAGATGAACCGGGACTAATGCCTTAGCCGCACGAACCGGGACCAATGCTCACATTAGTCCCGGTTCTAGACTGAACCGGGACTAATGGGCTGAGCCGGCCTGGACCATAGCCCTGTTTTCTACTAGTGATCATCAAGCACACCATGGTGATAATTCACCTCCTCATAGATGCTAACTCAATCTAGATCATCGCGATGCTATCATCCTTTGGTATCTCTCTTGGTTCCCTTTATTCTCTAGTGTGTTTGTGATGTTAGTATGCGTGCTCTGAGTAGTAATGTTAAACCTTGCCTATTGATTGGATGGTTGTGGTAGTAGAATGGTATTGTTGTTTAGGCGCAATTTCTTGTAGTGAAGTTTTTTGCACGACCCGCACTTGTGCAATGCATATTCATATTGTGTCTTTGTTTTCTTGTATGAATGAGTATGCCATTTTAACTAGCCGGAGAACAAAAAGCATGGTAATAGCTGAATTTGTGTCGTCGTTCTAGTCTAAATATCTGTCATTTTTTGAATGGTCTCTTCTTAGTATATTGGCTCCAGTTTTCTAATTCTTCTCTACTGATTCATGTAACAGGGCGACCGTGAAAGGCATATCACCGTTTTGTTAGCCCAGTCCTGACAGTAGCAGGTGCCTAGTTTGTGATTGCTATCGAAGGAGCTCCACGCTGAAGAACATAGCTTGTAACTGTATCTGGTTATTACGCATGTGGAGCTTGTAACTGTGATTGCCATACTTGCAGAGCTTGTAGCTAGTTATTACACTTGTAGAGCTTCTGGCGAATGTTTGGAGTATTACATGTAGAGCCCGTAAAGTATATGTTTGAGCTTATTACGCACCAATACTCCGAGAGAAGCAACTAGCCGCTGGACATGGGCACGGCGGCCCGGACAAGCTCTGCTAGGTTTCACGTGCATGCAATAATATGGATTTGATGATTTGCAAATGGGATATCCAGTTGTGAAACCGATTTTTTGATGTGTTGTCAGATCACTGTCCGTGGGCGTTTGAGGGGGGGGGGGCGAATTTAAGTACTTGTCGTTGTAGTTGCTCTTACTAAGCTTCAAAAAGCATATATAAGTACTTTGATTTTTTACTTCGCACATACATTTGTTTAAAGTCTAACATAGTAAAGTTTGACCATGTTTTTTTTGTGAATTGACCATGTTTATTTGAATAAATATCAATATCCACGATACCAAATCGATATCAGCAGATGCATTATGAAATTAATATTTACATTATAAATTTAGGGTTGTATATACTGGTTTTAGACAAATTTTATGAAGTTTGAGTGAAAAGAAACCGCGAGAGAGTGGTTATTACAATTTCACTTCACTCTCATCCGTTAATGCCACACCTACCCAACCGAAACTAAGCGTGCTAGCTTGCCGGGTCAGCAGCACAGGAAGTTTTGGCTTTTCTTCTTGTTGGCGTGCGGGAGGTCATTAATTTCCTGGAGATTAGTGAGTAAATAATCATGGCCCCATGCATCGTCGTCTAGCGCTCTAGCTCGGACGATCATTTAGCGCACATAATCCTGCGTGCTCCCTCCCCCCCCCCCCCCCCCCCCCCCCCCCCGCGTACGTATGTATGTACGGGCGTATGTGCATCCTACACGCATGCAGGGACCATCTAGAGAGACAACGAACTAGCGGTACGGCGGGCACAGTGGCACAAAAAGAGGAGAGAGAGAGCATGCACAGTGCCCCGTCAATGGAGTATTGCTCGTCTCTCTCTCTCTACCAACCTCACCGTCAATGTACTCTCACAGTCACAGAGGCTCCTGCCGATCGAGCTGTAATGTGTTGGACAGGTTGCTGCATATACGCACCTGCCAATCACTCCATACACACCGATAGCTACGTGCTTATGAATGCTTGCATGGTTGCATGAATGAATGCCGCTAGTTAGGTCGATTTGGCGGCATTCATGCATGCACCTACGTACGTACGTAGCACCTACCTGTAGCTAGCTACTACTAGTGCCACGATCGAATACAGACCGGATGATTGCAGGGCGTGGTATCCAAGACAATCATATGGAAAGAGAGGGGTATCTGGAAATATATGCATGATTGTGAATGGTCCCCTGAAAATTCGTTGGACGTCTTCAATGGTATCCATCGCTTTGTCTTCAACTCACCGGCTGGCCCTCAAGTCTCAACAAATACATAACCACACACACCTGTGCTAACTTCACCGGCCGGATCTATGACTGGACTTGGATTTATATACATTCCTATAGACTTCCATTCTTGCATTGCTACATCACCATGCTCTTTGTAACATCCAAGTTATATAACTTTCTTTCGGTAGCGAACTAGTGTATGATATGAGCTCGTAACCTTTGTATTGCTCTCACGCAAACGCAATCAGCACTCCTTTTCCGGGATACAGCAGCGTCCATGCTCTTTGTAACTCTAGGGACAACTTACTCGGCTTGATTCATAGTCAATCTTACTAGCTACTCCGAGTACTCAAGCAGCATGCACGTCAAAAAATACGAGCGAGGTCTTGGCAGTTGGGACACAGTTAACGTACAGTGGCCAAGCAACGGCCGGTCCACGCACTACTGCGTGTCTGGACCGATGATCTGCACCTAGATAGGCAAGATGGTACAAACTATTATTGGATCAATTAAATGCACGGTGTATGCGTGCGTCTTGACTGATGGCATCACGAGGGTGCACCGGGCACAAAGGTTAACTAGTTCTTGATCAGTGCTCAGGTCAGTGTGGTCAAATCCAATAATCGATCGATGGATATGCAAGCTGCGTACGTACGTAGGGCAATTTACCTGACTCATGTCAAACTAGCTAGGTACGATCGAGGCATACATGCATGGCACGTGCTGCTACAGGGCAGGCAACTGTTACGAACACGTGGGGAAGGTACGTACAGCACTACGCGTGCCTAGCTTTCTCAACCGACACATGCATGGGTTGACGACCAAATGGCATGGAGCAACACTACTCCACCGTTGCCCTAGCAAAATACCACTATTCGTGCATGCATGTAGTACGTACTCGTATATATCAATGCTTCACCTCTGCTGCATAGTATATAAGTAAAAATGAGATACTACGATTTAGGTACAATCAAAAAAAATATTTAAGCGTGACTATACAGTACTAGTGTACTGTGTACCCAGTAGGCTCAGTGTTTATAGATATACCTTCCTCCCATAGTATAAAAGCGTTTTTATACTATACTAATGTCAAAACGCTCTTATATTATAAAACAGAGGGAGTATATTACATGCATCAGGGACAGATGTGTTGAGACTTCAGAGTTCTTTTTTTTAAGGGAGACTTGTGAGTTTTCTTTTCTTTTTCTTTTTTACGGGAAAAACTTTCAATTTATTCATCCTCAATCATGGTAGTATAACGAACACTAGAAATATTAAAAATGACATCCAGGTCCGTAGACCACCTAGCGACGACTACAAGTACTGAAGCGAGCCGAAGGCGCGCCGCTGTCATCGCCCCTCCCTCGCCGGAGCCGGGCAAACCTTGGTAGATAGTCGGGAGTCATCGTGCTAAGGCCCCATAGAACCAACGCACCAGAACAGCAACCGCCGCAGATGAAAGAGCGTAGATCAAAAGGATCCAACCTGAAGACACACGAACGAAGACGCACGACGAATAGATTCGAAGACAGATCCGCCAGAGACACACCTCCACATGCCCACCGATAATGTTGTACGCACCACCGGAATGGAGGCTAGGCGGGGAGACCTTTATTGCATCTTAAGGGAGCCGCCGCCATCTCGCCTTCCTGAGCAGGACACAAACCCTAACAAAGTTCAAAAAAAAAACTAAAAATGGAGCCCTCCCACCGGCAAGGGCCGAAATCCATGCTGCCTCCATGGCCCTAAGGCCACCGAAGACGAAACGGACTGGCGCCGACGCCGGTGGGAGGCAGAGGGCCCTAGCTTGTGTGATTGGTTTGAGGCTAGGGGCTGTTTTGGATTGCAGCCCTCGGCAATGCGTTATCTTGTGTACTTTTCCATAAGCTGCTACTCGTAATGGGGATGATCATAGACAAAATCAAAGCTGGGTGTACAAGCGTAAAACCCAGAGCAACCCAAAAGGCAAAAGGGGTCATCGATCGATCAACCGACATGGCTAGATCCGAGTGAGAACCCCAGACAAAGATCGATCGGCCGGGCGCGCGAGAGAGAGAAGCACTGGCCGGCCGGCCGGTATGTGCATTTTTCTTTACGAAAAGAGGCTGGCCGGCCGGTCGGGGCGCCATGCATGCATATGCACGCAGCTATAGCTAGCTAGGTACATTCGCCTTTCGCCTTTTCTCCCTCGATCCATCATCGATCATATGGTGCTTGGAATTGAAGCAAGCTGCTGGAGCAAAAGAAAAAGAAGGCCAGTACGACCACACATGCATCCATGTAAGATGTTCGAATGCATGCATGGATTGAGCTGCGACGGCCTTCACTGCCACAGAGTAGATACATCGTGAAGCCAAAAAACCGTCAATGCAAACCATCACAAGGATACATATCTAAGATTCTACTACGTTTCTTGAAATTTCTATAACCTCGACTACTGCTCTCCTACAGCTTTGGATCAGTATCCAACTATCAGCTGCATGCAATTGTCGTCACCGACTTACGGACCAAAGTTTTACGATGAAACTTAATAACGCTGCATTTTCAGACGGCCGGTGCTACCACACTGACACTGTGACAGCATGCAAAGTGCCCATATATGGTAGTACAGTACTATGTAATAATATCAGCTGATCGATGAGTGAAAGGGAAGCTAGCTAACCACCCGGCTTAGCAATGTCGATCGATCGTGGTGTGCACGTGCACGAGGGGTGTAACTTTAATCGTAAGGCGGGCAGTAAAAGAGGTGGGTGAAATGTGTGTAAGGTGGCCGGCCGGGTCAGGATTTACTGCATTCGTACGTTTGGCCAGGATTTACCGCGATCTTAGCTAATCATGTTCTTCTTTTGGTTGGTTGTTGGTTGGTTGGGTGTGTGTTGACGAATGAAAGAAGCCAGGAGTGCGCTATTCGTCACCCTGGTGATGAATAGTTATTCTTCACCCCCCTCTATTTTACCATCAATGCACCGTAATTTTACATTCCGTAAGTTTTGTCTTATTTCTGACGCAAAAAGAAACCGTAAGAAAATATATAATCGCCGTAAAAAATAATTTTTGTTATGTAAAATTACAAACGTAAAAACATAGTATAAAATACACATAAACTGCAAAAAAAATTGTCTTATGACCTATATTTTTATTTTCTTATGTCAAATTTTACGTGGTGAATCAATAGGAATGTAACTATTTGAATTCGAAACGTAATTTAATTATGAAATGATCGTAAGATTACCTCGGGTGAAGAATAACTTATTCTGTGCAAAATAAGTTATTTTTTGTCCCAGGTAATCTTACGATCATTTCATAATTAAATTACATTTGCAATTTAAATAGTTACATTCCTATTGATTCACTACGTAAAATTTGGCATAAAAAATAAAAATATAGGTCATAAGACAAGAAAATTTGCAGTTTATATGTATTTTACACTATGTTTTTACGTTTGTAATTTTACATAACATAAAATATTTTTTACAATGATTATATATTTTCTTACGGTATCTTTTTACGTCGGAAATAAGACAAAACTTACGGAACGTAAAATTACGGGGCATTGATGGTAAAATAGAGGGGGGTGAAGAATAACTATTCATCACCCAGGGTGACGAATAGCGCGACCCTATATATATTACTACGAAATAGGCTTGCCAGTACATCAATATATTGTCCATAACTCTATAAAGATGAAAATGGAAAAGAAAATAAATAAACCAATATAAAATACTCGCTTCTTTTTTATTTACTCCGCATATTAGATTTGTCTAAAGTCAAACTTTATATACTTTCAACAAGTTTGTACAAAAATATATTAACATATACACCACCAAATATATACCATTGGATTCATCATTACATATATTTTCACATCATATAATTTTTTTACTGCAAATGTTCGTATTGTTTTCTATAAACTTGGTCAAATTTTATAAAGTTTGACTTCAGTTAAAGCTAATATGCGGAGTAAATAAAAACGGAGAAAGTACACTGACTAGGCTTAATCCAATCTATTCAACCATCCACAAAGATTTGATCCAAGATGAGTAACTTAAGTAAGAACCTTGACCTATGTGTAATCACACGGACGTCACATACTCGAATGTGCATGGATAGCAAGCCAGGGCAAGTGGCCATGCTGCCAATAACGAAAGCATGAGCATGCATGCAGCTCGAGTACCTGTTGCAAATTGCAAAGCCAAAGCATGTATGGATATGCCTGTCATCGCCCGTAGGCATGCATGCATGCATATGCACTGCGGCCTAGGGATAGTAGGCAAGTCTAGCTTCTGAATGGAGGGACATCCGACAGGCACGTATAGCTAGCTAGGGCTGGTAAACGCCTGCATGGCTGGCTGCATCGGCGCTAGCCGCTACGGATCACGTACTCATGTCCAACTCCAAGGCCGTTATCGGATCGATCTTGGCAGAAGCTAGCGCCAAACCTAGTGTTTAATTTAGCTTAGGTCCCTCCGACGGCTACCGGACAGGGATACCGGCCGTGAAAAGGCCAAATTAGCTCGCAGGCATGCAGCGGCGGGCGAGCGCATCGACCTGACGCTTTGCCTTGGCGACTAGCTGCAGCGCGTTTTGTGATCAGGTCGCACGGTCTTCGGCGTGCTAATTTGTCTCGTTCGTTCGGTGTATGTATCGTAGCGGCATGCATTTGACCGGAAAGATTCAGTACGTGGGGCGACCGGGCTGACCAAAACAGAGCACCTTTCTCCCTCGGCGGGAAGAACAGGAAAGAGGAACATCTTTAGCGACGCACTCAGCAGGGTTGAAATGCTGGCCATGTTTTCCTAGTATGTTAGCCTTGCGAATGAAGCTCTCGTCCGTGCTCTGGTATCACAGCCGAAATCTCAAAAAAAAATCACTCTTGAGAGTCACACTATGAATATTGATTTGCCTCACTCGGGAAGGGCCCAAGGCACACCGAGATATACTAATGTGTTGCATCCTGACAAGACTAGCATGTTTGACAATCATCTGCGAGATACAAACTTTGGGGGAACAAAATTGGTCCTCAAACTTTCAAAGGACTCCGGATCGTGTATACAAAATCATGTAACAAAGCCAAGCTAGTGGCTCATGGAACTACCCCAACTTCGTTTTAGGGTCAAGAAGCCCGACTTAGAAGGTCCTTATGAAGACGTCCCAGACCAGCAAACAAGCCGAATGGGAGTCCCTATACCACGCTCTGTGCGTCAAAATGTTGGGATGACACACAGATCGCTACATGGGTCGGCCCATGCTGTCGCTAAATGGTTTCTAGCGAATTTTATCTGGTCTTTTGGTTTCACGGGTTTTCGCGTGGGTCTTCCATAGAAATAGAACCATTTAATTATTTTAAATATTGAATATATTTTAATTTTGTGAATATTTTTTGAAAAAACTTGATCATTTATTTTAAAAATGTGAAGATTTTTACAATTTCATGTGTATTTTAAAAAACTTGTGAACCTTTTTCTAAAAAGAAAAAAGAAAAAAAGGCCGAACAAAGCAAACCACAGCGAAGACCCGGATGAAATATGAAACTCAAGACCAAAAGAAATCGGAGTGGAAAAATCTACCAAAACATGAAAAAGCCACTATCAGAAACCCGAAAAAGAAATCACTCGCCCCGCCTCCTATTGTGCCAGGCCCATGACGTTGAGCCCTGTGTGTTTGCTCATTGTTTAACGCAACCAGAGTTAAGTAGGGATTCACATGGCAAATATTCAGACCAGAGAATAATAACTCCAAGCCCGCCATATTGATGGGACAAATGCAGGAGGTCCAATGTGGCCCCATACGAGTACTGCCGCAGCCAGTAGCCTTCAACCATACCTTCCCTCTTTTCAGATTTCCCTATTTGACGCTCATTGTATCAAATGATGGGATGGCACACACGTCGTTGCTCCATGGGCTAGGACAATGTCTATCAACTCCAACCGATTTTCTTTCACTCGCTTTTTTGGATGCTCCTTTTCTTTTAGTTTTGAACAATTTCCTTCGGGCTTTTTAGTTTTACTAGGACAATGTCCATTCGTTGCACCAGGGTATAAACATTATAGTACGTTAGCTTGTGATTTACCTGCCCATATTAATGTGATGGTGTAAAAAATGTTTATCAAATCCTTCCGTGGTTTACCTTATATTTTCGTGAGAAGTTTGGTAAGTAGATTAAAGTTGAATTAGTTCAGAAGATAAGTAAACTAAGGTGATTGATTATGATATGAAAAAGATTGGACGAAGCGATGGTGGGAAGAAAAGTGAAACATGAAACCTTAGATTATTTGTAAATAGTATACAGATATATAGATTTAGATATAGAGATTCCAACTTTTCCTTCCATTGTAATTTTTATCAGGTTTTCATTCCCCTTTTGGTATTTGGCTTATCTTCCTTTTTTATAACAGTTTTTTTAACTTTATCAATATCAAGAAGATTTTCAAAATTAGTTAACTTTTTTACAATTCGTGAAAATTTTAAAATACACAATGATTTTAAAAAATATTATTATTAAAAAATCTATGAAGGTTTTTTAGAATAGACGACCAATTTTAAAATTCAAGAATAATTGTAAATTATTGTATATGTTTTAAAAATTAAACATATTTTCTAATTTTGTCAACATTTTTTAAAGTTATAGATTTTTTTTATAATTACTAAACTTTTTAAAATTTTGTGAACATTTTTAAAAAAAATGTAAACATATTTTAAATTCCTAAAAAAATCTTACAATAATGATATTTCAAAATCAAGCAAAATAAATCCAGCAGCCTCTTTTCGGAAAACCGGCTGGAAAACTGAGTAATGTGATACGTACGGAAGAAAACCAGTGAGATGGAGCGCTGCACGCAACTCTAAAGTGGGCCGGCCCAGGGAGCGAGCGGCAACCATAGTACGTCAAATAGGACCTTCTCCTAGATTCTTCGATCACCACTACTCTTACGCCTACCCCTAAAAAAATCCACTACTCTTATAGCATCTCCAATAGCGGCGCGAAAAGACGCGCGCGCGGTAAACTGGTTTTTAGCGCGCGCGGGACTTTTTGGCGCGCTCCAGCGTTGGCGGGAAAGTAGCACACGCGGGAAACAATTGCGCGCGCAGGCGAAAACGCGGCAGCTCGCGTGATAGATTTGACGCATCGCTTCCGGCACGCCTATAAATTGCGGCGCTCGCCACGCGGCCTCCACACTGCCACGCGCGCTCTACCCGCTCTCTCTGCCGCTTGCTCGCCGCGCCCTCACCATGCCACCATGCTGCCACGCTGCCGGGGATCGTCTCGCTACTGCGGCGTCCGCGAGCGCCCCGGCGGCAGCTACTACGCCGAGACCAGGTCCGGCGACGTACGGCTCGGCCTCGGCACGTTCGGGACCGTGCACGAGGCCGTCCGCGCGTACGACGCGGCGGCGTGGCGTCTAGATAGGCCTCCGTCGTAGATGAACTTTCGCGGCGTCTACATGCGCGTGCAGGCACAGGCCGTTGCCCCTCCACCTCGTCTTATCACGGACCAGGACCGTGCGGAGTACCGTCGGCGGCGGCGCCGCCTCCTCATCGTCGAGGAGGACGAGCGATTCATGGCAGAGTGGCGCCGGCACCACCCGGAGGACGTCGCCGCCGAGCGCGCCTACTAGGCGGAAAGGACGGCAAAGCGTCGCGCGGAGCGGGCGGACAGGCGCCGGCGGAAGGCACTGGCGATATCGCAATGCGATATCGTTGAAGCAGGTGGGGAGTCGATCTTTCAGGATAATGATCTTCGTTGGGATGACATGTGGCTCGATACCTCGGACAACACCAGCGAGGATGATGATGATTGTCGTGAAATTGTCACGGCAGATGTCCTAGTGTGAGGACTTAGTCGTGAGGCCAACGCATCTATGTGGTAGCTTGATAGGGGTTGATTGGAATCGAGAGACACAACACACAAGACAAGGATTTAGACAGCTTCGGGCCCCGGGAAACATCATCCGGTAATAACCATACATGCTGTTTGTGGCTAGGTCTCATTATGCTCATGATGGAGTCGCCGTAAACCGGCTCTCCTAGTTGTGTCTAGCCTGAAGATTATTTTCCCTTCCCCCCTTTCGGGGAGCCCTACCCCTCCTTATATATGTTGAAGGGGCGGTTTACATGACTAGTCCTAGTTGGATTAGGATTACTCTATTACAAGTGGAGTCCTAGTCTTGCTTCCTTTGTAGGAGAATATTCCTTGTGCTTTCCTCATAAACCGGCCCACCATTAACATGAACCGGCCTTCTGGGCCTTGGGCCTTGTCGTCCGTCTGACCCGCCCGCCGGGTCACCAGTGAGTCATAATGTTCAGGCGGGTTGCTTGTAAACCGCCAAGTCAGGGGCGGGTCGCTAGTGAATCACCAAGTGTCAACCGGGTCTCAAATAAACCGCCAAGCCCGGTCGGGTCATATTTTCGGCCGGTTCATACGGCGGGGTATATCCCCGACATTAGCCCCCAGTTTAATTTGGATTTATCCATGTTAAACTGATCCTGTAAAACAAACACAAGAACAAATTTGGTGGGTTGTGCTCCGGGGTAAATATTCTTATAAACCGGCACTTGATCATCCTTAAGTCCTTGTCATTTCTTCCTTCTAAAAAATCTGAGTCAATAGACCAGCTTCATAATCAATTTACTTGCAGAAGATATTTGTAAATAAAGAATACATTTGAATCGGCCTTCAATGCTCTGATTTGACAGAAATATTGGTCTTCAAATATTCAACTGATATTCAGCCGGTTTGAAAATGTAGAACTTGCCGGTTTATTGATACGTCTTCAACGTATCTATAATTTTTGATTGCTCCATGCTATAGTATCTACTGTTTTGGGCAATATTGGGCTTTATTATCCACTTTTATATTACTTTTGGGACTAACCTATTAACCGGAGGCCCAGCCCAGATTTGTTGTTTTATGCCTATTTCAGTGTTTCGAAGAAAAGGAATATCAAACGGAGTCGAAACGGAACGAAATCAACTGGAGAAGTTATTTTTTGGAAGGAAACCTACCGGATAGACTTGGACCCTACGTCAGAAGATGAAGGAGGAGCTCACGAGGGTAGGGGGCGCGCCCACCCCCTTGAGGCGCGCCCCCTACCTCGTGGCCCCCCCTTCGGTCCACCGACGTACTCCTTTCGCCTATATATCTCCATATACCCTAAAAACATCAGGGGGCACAATAGATCGGGAATTCCACCGCCAGAAGCCTCCATAGCCACCGAAAACCAATCTAGACCCGTTCCGGGACCCTGCCGGAGGGGGCAATCCTTCCCCGGTGGCCATCTTCATCATCCCGGTGCTCTCCATGACGAGGAGGGAGTAGTTCTCCCTCGGGGCTGAGGGTATGTACCAGTAGCTATGTGTTTGATCTCTCTCTCTCTCTCATGTTCTTGATTTGGCATGATCTTGATGTATCGCGAGCTTTGCTATTATAGTTGGATCTTATGTTTCTCCTCCCCCTCTTCTCTCTTGTAATGAATTGAGTTTCCCCTTTGGAGTTATCTTATCGATTGAGTCTTTAAAGATTTGAGAACACTTGATGTATGTCTTGCCATGCGTATCTGTGGTGACAATGGGATACCACGTGATTCACTTGATGTATGTTTTGGTGATCAACTTGCGGGTTCCGCCCATGAACCTATGCATAGGGGTTGGCACACATTTTCGTCGTGATTCTTTGGTAGAAACTTTGGGGCACTCTTTGAGGTCCTATGTGTTGGTTGAATAGATGGATCTGAGATTGTGTGATGCATATCGTATAATCATACCCACGGATACTTGAGGTGACATTGGAGTATCTAGGTGACATTAGGGTTTTAGTTGATTTGTGTCTTAAGGTGTTATTCTAGTACGAACTCTAGGGCTGTTTGTGACACTTATAGGAATAGCCCAACGGATTGATTGGAAAGAATAACTTTGAGGTGGTTTTATACCCTACCATAATCTCTTCGTTCGTTCTCCGCTATTAGTGACTTTGGAGTGACTCTTTGTTGCATGTTGAGGGATAGTTATGTGATCCAATTATGTTAGTATTGTTGAGAGGACTTGCACTAGTGAAAGTATGAACCCTAGGCCTTGTTTCAACGCATTGCAATACCGTTTACGCTCACTTTTATCATTTGTTACCTTACTGTTTTTATTATTTTAGATTACAAATACATTTATCTACCATCCATATACCACCTGTATCACCATCTATTCGCCAAACTAGTGCACATATACAATTTACCATTGTATTGGGTGTGTTGGGGACACAAGAGACTCTTTGTTATTTGGTTGCAGGGTTGCTTGAGAGAGACCATCTTCATCCTACGCCTCCTACGGATTGATAAACCTTAGGTCATCCACTTGAGGGAAATTTGCTACTGTCCTACAAACCTCTGCACTTGGAGGCCCAACAATGTCTACAAGAAGAAGGTTGTGTAGTAGACATCAAGCTCTTTTCTGGCGCCGTTGCCGGGGAGGTGAGTGCTTGAAGGTATATCTTTAGATCTTGCAATCGAGTCTTCTAGTTTCTTGTTTTATCACTAGTTTAGTTTATAAAAGAAAACTATAAAAAATGGAATTGAGTTTGTCTCATACGCTTCACCTTTTTAATATCTTTCGTGAGTATGATGGAAAGGATAATTGTGCTCAAGTGCTAGAAGAAGAAATCTATAAAATGTTTGGCACTAAATATTTGAATGATGAGCATGATTGCAATGTTGTTAGTATGAATTCCTTGAATATCCATGATGCTAATGATATGCAAAGCCACAAGCTTGGGGAAGCTATGTTTGATGAAGATGATATTTTTTGTCCCCAAGTTTTGATGAGCAAATTTATTATGATGAAAGCATGCCTCCTATTTATGATGATTATATTGATGAAAGTGGAATTGAAGAGGCCATGACTTTATTTTGTGATGAATCCACTATTCCGGAAGAGGTTCCAATTGATTATGAGAACAAAGTTGCTATCTATGATGATTATTGTGATGACTTGTATGCTATAAAGAGTAATGATATCCATGAAACTTGTCATCATGATTTTAGTTTCAATTGGATTATGCCTCACATGATAGTTATTTTGTTGAGTTTTCTCCCACTACTATTCATGAGAATCATCATGATTTTAGTTTTCAATTGGATTGCCTCACATGATAGTTATTTTGTTGAGTTTTCTCCCACTACTATTCATGAGAAGAATTTTGCTTATGTGGAGAGTAATAAAAATTCTATGCTTGTAGATCATGAAAAGAATGCTTTAGGTGCTGGTTATATTGTTGAATTCATTCATGATGCTACTGAAAATTATTATGAGGGAGGAATATATGCTTGTAGGAATTGCAATAATATCAAGTTTCCTCTCTATGTGCTTAAAGTTTTGAAGTTATGCTTGTTTTACCCTCCTATGCTAGTTGATTATTGTTCCCACAAGTTGTTTGCTCATAAAATCCCTATGCATAGGAAGTGGGTTCGACTTAAATGTGCTAGTCATATTCTTCATGATGCTCTCGTTATGTTACAATTCTTATCTTTTATGTGAGCATCATTGAAATCATCATGCCTAGCTAGGGGCGTTAAACGATAGCGCTTGTTGGGAGGAAACTCAATTCTATTTTAGTTCCTTGCTTTTTGTTCCTATTTAATAATAAATAATCCATCTAGCCTCTGTTTAGATGTGGTTTTATGTGTTTAATTAATGTTTGTGCCAAGTAGAACCGTTGGGAAGACTTGGGGAAAGTCTTTGCGATCATGCTGTCAAAAACAGAAACTTTAGCGCTCACGAGAATTGATGCCATTTTTATTTGAAGAGTGCTATTTAGTTAATTATTTTTGAAGATGATTAATAGATAAATTCCTCAGGTCCAGCAATTTATTTGAGAATTTTATGAGTTCTAGAAGTATACGTTTGATCCAGATTACTACAGACTGTTTTATTTTTGACAGATTCTGTTTTTCATGTGTTGTTTACTTATTTTGATGAATCTATGGCTAGTAAAAGAGTTTATAAACCATATAGAAGTTAGAATACAGTAGTTTTAACACCAATATAAATAAAGAATGAGTTCATTACAGTATCTTGAAGTGGTGATTTATTTTCTTATACTAACGGAGCTTACGAGTTTTCTGTTAAGTTTTGTGTTGTGAAGTTTTCAAGTTTTGGGTAAGGATTCAATGGACTATGGAATAAGGAGTGGTAAGAGCCTAAGCTTGGGGATGCCCAAGGCACCCCAAGTTAATATTCAAGGACAACCAAGAGCCTAAGCTTGGGGATGCCCCGGAAGTCATCCCCTCTTTCGTCTTCGTTCATCGGTAACTTTACTTGGAGCTATATTTTCATTCACCACATGATATGTGTTTTGCTTGGAGCGTCAATTTATTTTGTTAGGATTTGCTTGCTGTTATTTAGAACAATGTTTTGCATCTTTTATTTCAATAAAAGTGGCATTGATAGCATTTACTATGCCTATTTTAGAAGTCCACATGTTGCTGTTTGAAAACAGAAAGTTTACCGCTGTTGCAATAATTCCCTAGAAAAGCCAGAATGTGATAAAATGTTGAAACCTTTTTCATATTAAGATCTGATAAATTTACTACAGTGGGAATTTTCTTTCATAATTTTTGGAGCTAGGGAAGTATGGATGTTGCAGCATTCTTTACAGACTATCCTGTTTAGGCAGATTGCTGTTATGTTTGCATTGTTTGCATATGTTTGCTTCTTTAATGATTCTATTTGAGGATATGACTATTAAATATGCAGAGGAATTTAGTATGCAATGTTGAATAATAATTTTAGTGATTTGCTACAGTAGAGTATGATAAGGTTTCGGCAATGGTTTATACTAACTTATCTCACGAGTCCTTGTTGAGTTTTGTGTGGATGAAGCTTTTGAGATTTAGGGAGACCGTGATATGAGAGAAATTAAGGAGACACAAAAGCTCAAGATTAAGGATGCCCAAGGCATCCCAAGATAATATTTCAATAAGTCTCAAGCATCTAAGCTTGGGGATGCCCCGGTTGGCATCCCACCTTTCTTCTTCAACAATTATTGGTTAGTTTCGGTTGATCCTAAGTTTTTGCTTCTTCACATGATGTTTGATATTCTTAGATGTCATTTTCTTTTGCTTTGCTTGCTGTTTGAATAAAATACCAAGATCTGAAATTATTAAATGTTAGAGAGTCTTCACATAGTTGCATAATTATTAAACTACTCATTGATCTTCACTTATATCTTTCGGAGTAGCTTGTCATTTGCTCTAGTGCTTCACTTATATCTTTTAGAGCATGGTGGTAGCTTTATTTTGAAGAAATAGATAAACTCTCATGCTTCACTTATATTATTTTGAGAGTCTTAAATAGCATGGTAATTTTCTTAAAATCCTAATATGCTAGGTATTCAAGAATAATAAAATTCTCTTATGAGTGTGTTGAATACTATGAGAAGTTTGATACCTGATGATTGTTTTGAGATATGGAGATGGTGATATTAGAGTCATGCTAGTTGAGTGGTTATGAATTTGAGAAATACTTGTGTTGAAGTTTGTGATTCCCGTAGCATGCACGTATGGTGAACCATTATGTGATGAAGTCGGAGCATGATTTATTTATTGATTGTCTTCCTTATGAGTGGCGGTCGGGGACGAGCGATGGCCTTTTCCTACCAATCTATCCCCCTAGGAGCATGCGTACTTTGTTTCGATAACTAATAGATTTTTACAATAAGTAAGTGAGTTCTTTATGACTAATGTTGAGTCCATGGATTATACACACTCTCACCCTTCCACCATTGCTAGCCTCTCTAATACCGCGCACTTTTCGCCGGTATCATAAACCCACCATATACCTTCCTCAAAACAGCCACCATACCTACCTATTATGGCATTTCCATAGCCATTCCGAGATATATTGCCATGCAACTTTCCACCGTTCCGTTTATTATGACACGCTTCATCATTGTCATATTGCTTAGCATGATCATGTAGTTGACATTGTATTTGTGGCAAAGCCACCGTTCATAATTCTTTCATACATGTCACTCATGCATCATTGCACATCCCGATACACCGCCGGAGGCATTCATATAGAGTCATATCTTGTTCTAAGTATCGAGTTGTAATTCTTGAGTTGTAAGTAAATAAAAGTGTGATGATTATCATTATTAGGGCATTGTCCCAGTGAGGAAAGGATGATGGAGACTATGATTCCCCCACAAGTCGGGATGAGACTCCGGACGAAAATAAATAAAATAAGATGCCAAAGAAGCCCAAATAAAAAAGAGAGAGAAAAGAGGCCATAAAAAAGGTGAAGGCCCAAATAAAAAAATAAATAAAAAATAAAAAATGAGAGAAAAATAGATAAGGGGCAATGCTACTATCCTTTTGCCACACTTGTGCTTCAAAGTAGCACCATGATCTTCATGATAGAGAGTCTCCTATGTTGTCACTTTCATATACTAGTGGGAATCTTTCATTATAGAACTTGGCTTGTATATTCCAATGATGGGCTTCCTCAAAATGCCCTAGGTCTTCGTGAGCAAGCGAGTTGGATGCACACGCATTAGTTTCTTATTGAGCTTTCATATACTTATAGCTCTAGTGCATCCGTTGCATGGCAATCCCTACTCACTCACATTGATATCTATTGATGGGCATCTCCATATCCCGTTGATACGCCTAGTCGATGTGAGACTATCTTCTCCCTTTTTGTCTTCTCCACGACCACCATTCTATTCCACCTATAGTGCTATGTCCATGGCTCACGCTCATGTATTGCGTGAAGATTGAAAATTTTTGAGAACATTAAAAGTATGAAACAATTGCTTGGCTTGTCATCGGGATTGTGCATGATTTAAATATTTTGCGTGGTGAAGATAGAGCATAGCCAGACTATATGATTTTGTAGGGATAACTTTCTTTGGCCATGTTATTTTGAGAAGACATGATTGCTTAGTTAGTATGCTTGAAGTATTATTATTTATATGTTAATATGAACTTTTGTCTTGAATCTTTCAGATCTGAATATTCATATCACAAGTAAGAAGAATTACATTGAAATTATGCCAACTAGCATTCCACATCAAAAATTATCTTTTTATCATTTACCTACTCGAGGACGAGCAGGAATTAAGCTTGGTGATGCTTGATACGTCTCCAACGTATCTATAATTTTTGATTGCTCCATGCTATATTATCTACTGTTTTGGGCAATATTGGGCTTTATTATCCACTTTTATATTACTTTTGGGACTAACCTATTAACTGAAGGCCCAGCCCAGATTTGCTGTTTTATGCCTATTTCAGTGTTTCGAAGAAAAGGAATATCAAACGGAGTCGAAACGGAACGAAATCAACTGGAGAAGTTATTTTTGGAAGGAAACCTACCGGATAGACTTGGACCCTACGTCAGAAGATGAAGGAGGAGCTCACGAGGGTAGGGGGCGCTCGCACCCCCCTGGGGCGCGCCCCCTGCCTCGTGGCCCCCCCTTCGGTCCACCGACGTACTCCTTTCGCCTATATATCTCCATTGAAGGAAATATGCCCTAGAGGCAATAATAAAGTTATTATTTATTTCTTTATATCATGATAAATGTTTATTATTCATGCTAGAATTGTATTAACCGGAAACATAATACATGTGTGAATACATAGACAAACAGAGTGTCACTAGTATGCCTCTACTTGACTAGCTCGTTGATCAAAGATGGTTATGTTTCCTAACCATAGACATGAGTTATCATTTGATTAACGGGATCACATCATTAGGAGAATGATGTGATTGACTTGACCCATTCCGTTAGCTTAGCACTTGATCGTTTAGTTTGTTGCTATTGCTTTCTTCATGACTTATACATGTTCCTATGACTATGAGATTATGCAACTCCCGTTTACCGGAGGAACACTTTGTGTGCCACCAAACATCACAACGTAACTGGGTGATTATAAAGGTGCTCTACAGGTGTCTCCAAATGTACTTGTTGGGTTGGTGTATTTCGAGATTAGGATTTGTCACTCCGATTGTTGGAGAGGTATCTCTGGGCCCACTCGGTAATGCACATCACTATAAGCCTTGCAAGCATTGCAACTAATGAGTTAGTTGAGGGATGATGTATTACGGAATGAGTAAAGAGACTTGCCGGTAACGAGATTGAACTAGGTATTGAGATACCGACGATCGAATCTCGGGCAAGTAACATACCGATGACAAAGGGAACAACTATGTTGTTATGCGGTCTGACCGATAAAGATCTTTGTAGAATATGTAGGAGCCAATATGGGCATCCAGGTCCCGCTATTGGTTATTAACCAGAGAGGTGTCTCGGTCATGTCTACATAGTTCTCGAACCCGTAGGGTCCGCACGCTTAACGTTCGTTGATGATATAGTACTATATGAGTTATGTATGTTGATGACCGAATGTTGTTCGGAGTCCGGGATGAGATCACGGACATGACGAGGAACTCCGGAATGGTCCGGAGATAAAGTTTGATATATGGGATATTAGTGTTTGATCTCTAGAAGGGTTACGGAATTCACCGGAAGGGGTTCCGGATGTTTCCCGAAATGTTTGGGCACGAGAACACTTTATCTGTGCCAAAGGGGAAAGCCCACGAGGCTTTTTGAAAGTGCAAAAGGAAGTTTTGCGGGGACCAGAGCCTAGACGCCAGGAACCCTAGCGTCTAGGGGGTAGACGCCGGGAACCCTGGCGTCTAGCCCTGGAGTCCGAGAAAGACTCTTGCCTTTCGGGTGAAACCGACTTTGAGGAGGCTTTTACTCCAAGTTTCGACCCCAGGGCTCAACATATAAATAGAGGGGTAGGGCTAGCACCAAAGACACATCAAGAAACACCAAGCCGTGTGCCGGCAACCCCGTCCCCTCTAGTTTATCCTCTGTCATAGTTTTCGTAGTGCTTAGGCGAAGCCCTGCGGAGATTGTTTTTCACCAACACCGTCACCACGCCGTCGTGCTGCCGGAACTCATCTACTACTTCGCCCCTCTTGCTGGATCGAGAAGGCGAGGACGTCACCGAGCCGAACATGTGCAGAACTCGGAGGTGCCGTGCTTTCGGTACTTGGATCGGTCGGACGTGAAGACGTACGACTACATCAACCGCGTTGATATAACGCTTCCGCGAACGGTCTACGAGGGTACGTAGACAACACTCTCCCCTCTCGTTGCTATGCATCACCATGATCTTGCGTGTGCGTAGGAATTTTTTTTGAAATTACTACGTTACCCAATAGTGGTATCAGAGCCTAGGTTTTATGCGTTGATGTTGTGCACGGGTAGAACACAAGTGAGTTGTGGGCAATATAAGTCATACTGCTTACTAGCATGTCATACTTTGGTTCGGCGGTATTGTTGGATGAAGCGGCCCGGACCGACATTACGCGTACGCTTACGCGAGACTGGTTCTACTGACGTGCTTTGCACACAGGTGGCTGGCGGGTGTCAGTTTCTCCAATTTTAGTTGAACCAAGTGTGGTTACGCCCGGTCCTTGAGAAGGTTAAAACAGCACCAACTTGACAAACTATCGTTGTGGTTTTGATGCATAGGTAAGAACGGTTCTTGCTAAAGCCCGTAGCAGCCACGTAAAACTTGCAACAACAAAGTAGAGGACGTCTAACTTGTTTTTGCAGGGCATGTTGTGATGTGATATGGTCAAGACATGATGCTAAATTTTATTGTATGAGATGATCATGTTTTGTAACCGAGTTATCGGCAACTGGCAGGAGCCATATGGTTGTCGCTTTATTGTATGCAATGCAATCGCGCTGTAATGCTTTACTTTATCACTAAGCGGTAGCGATAGTCGTGGAAGCATAAGATTGGCAAGACGACAACGATGCTACGATGGTGATCAAGGTGTCGCGCCGGTGACGATGGTGATCATGACGGTGCTTCGGAGATGGAGATCACAAGCACAAGATGATGATGGCCATATCATATCACTTATATTGATTGCATGTGATGTTTATCTTTTATGCATCTTATCTTGCTTTGATTGACGGTAGCATTATAAGATGATCTCTCACTAAATTTCAAGATAAAAGTGTTCTCCCTGAGTATGCATCGTTGCCAAAGTTCGTCGTGCCCAGACACCACGTGATGATCGGGTGTGATAAGCTCTACGTCCATCTACAACGGGTGCAAGCCAGTTTTGCACACGCAGAATACTCAGGTTAAACTTGACGAGCCTAGCATATGCAGATATGGCCTCGGAACACTGAGACCGAAAGGTCGAGCGTGAATCATATAGTAGATATGATCAACATATTGATGTTCACCATTGAAAGCTACTCCATTTCATGTGATGATCGGTTATGGTTTAGTTGATTTGGATCACGTGATCACTTAGAAGATTAGAGGGATGCCTTTCTAAGTGGGAGTTCTTAAGTAATATGATTAATTGAACTTAAATTTATCATGAACTTAGTCCTAGTAGTATTAGCATATCTATGTTGTAGATCAATAGCTGGCGTTTAGCTCCCCTATTTTATTTTGGATATGTTCCTAGGGAAAACTAAGTTGAAAGATGTTAGTAGCAATGATGCGGATTGGATCCGTGATCTGAGGTTTATCCTCATTGCTGCACAGAAGAATTATGTCCTTAATGCACTGCTAGGTGACAGACCTATTGTAGGAGCAGATGCAGACGTCATGAATGTTTGGCTAGCTCAATATGATGACTACTAGATAGTTTAGTGCACCATGCTTAACAGCTTAGAATCGGGACTTCAAAACGTTTTGAACGTCATGGATCATATGGATGTTCCAGGAGTTGAAGTCAATATTTCAAGCAAATACCCGAGTTGAGAGATATGAAGTCTTCAACAAGTTCTATAGCTAAAAGATGGAGGAGAATAGCTCAAGCAGTTTGCATGTGTTCAGATTGTCTGGGTACTACAATCGCTTGAATCAAGTGGGAGTTAATCTTCCAGATAAAATAGTGATTGACAGAATTCTCTAGTCACCATCACCAAGTTAGTAGAACTTCGTGATGAACTATAGTATGCAAGGGATGATGAAAACGATTCCTGAGCTTTTCATGATGATGAAATCGATGAAGGTAGAAATCAAGAAAGAGCATCAAGTGTTGATGATTAACAAGACCACTAGTTTCAAGAAAAGGGCAAAGGGAAAGAAAGGGAACTTCAAGAAGAACGGCAAGCAAGTTGCTGCTCAAGTGAAGAAGCCCAAGTCTGGTTCTAAGCCTAAAACTAAGTACTTCTACTGCAAAGGGACTGGTCACTGGAAGCGGAAGTGCCCCAAGTATTTGGCGGATAAGAAGGATGGCAAAGTGAACAAAGGTATATTTGATATACAGGTTATTGATGTGTACTTTACTAGTGTTTATAGCAACCCCTCGGTATTTGATACTGGTTCAGTTGCTAAGAATAGTAACTCGAAACGGGAGTTTCAGAATGAACAGAGACTAGTTAAGGGTGAAGTGACGATGTGTATTGGAAATGGTTCCAAGATTGATATGATCATCATCGCACACTCCCTATACTTTCGGGATTAGTGTTATACCTAAAATAAATGTTATTTAGTGTTTGCTTTGAGCATGAATATGATTGGATCATGTTTATTGCAATAAGGTTATTCATTTAAGTAAGAGAATAAATTGTTGTTCTGTTTACATGAATAAAACCTTATATGATTACACACCCAATGAAAATGGTTCGTTGGATCTCGATCGTAGTGATACACATATTCATAATCTTGAAACCAAAAGATGCAAAGTTAATAATGATAGTGCAACTTATTTGTGGCACTGCCGTTTAGGTCATATTGGTGTAAAGCGCATGAAGAAACTCCATGCTGATGGACTTTTGGAATCACTTGATTATGAATCACTTGATGCTTGCGAACCATGCCTCATGGGCAAGATGACTAAGACTCCGTTCTCTGGAACAATGGAGCGAGCAACTGACTTATTGGAAATAATACATACTGAAGTATGCGGTCTGATGAGTGTTAAGGCTCGCGGCAAGTATCGTTATTTTCTGACCTTCACAGATGATTTGAGCAGATATGTGTATATCTACTTAATGAAACACAAGTCTGAAATATTTGGAAAGTTCAAAGAATTTCAGAGTGAAGTGGAGAATCATCGTAACAAAAATAAAAGTTTCTACGATATGATCGCAGAAGTAAAATATTTGAGTTACGAGTTTGGCCTTCAGTTAAAACAATGTGAAATAGTTTCACTACTCACGCCACCTAGAACACCACAGCGTAATGGTGTGTCCAAACATCATAACCATACTTTATTTGATTTAGTGCAATCTATGATGTCTCTTACCGATTTACCACTATTGTTTTGGGGTTATGCATTAGAGACAGCTGCATTCACATTAAAAAGGGCACCATCTAAATCCGTTGAGACGACACCGTATGAACTATGGTTTAGCAAGAAATCTAAGCTGTCGTTTCTTAAAATTTGGGACTGCGATGCTTATGTGAAAAAGTTTCAACATGATAAGCTCAAACCCAAATTGAAGAAGTGCGTCTTCATAGGATACCCAAAAGAAAATATTGAGTACACCTTCTATCACAGATCCGAAGGCAAGATATTCATTGCTGAGAATGGAACCTTTCTAGAGAAGGAGTTTCTCTTGAAAGAAGTGAGTGGGAGGAAAGTAGAACTTGATGAGGTAATTGTACCTGCTCCCTTATTGGAAAGTAGTTCATCACAGAAATCTGTTCCTGTGACTACTACACCAATTAGTGAGGAAGCTAATGATGATGATCATGTAACTTCAGAGCAAGTTACTGCCGAACCTCGTAGGTAAACCAGAGTGAGATCCGCGCCAGAGTGGTACGGTAATCCTGTTCTGGAGGTCATGTTACTTGACCATGACGAACCTACGAACTATGAGGAAGCGATGATGAGCCCAGATTCCGCGAAATGGCTTGAGGCCATGAAATCTGAGATGAGATCCATGTATGAGAACAAAGTATGGACTTTGATTGACTTGCCCAATGATCGGCGAGCCATTGAGATTAAATGGATCTTCAAGAGGAAGACGGACGCTGATAGTAGTATCACTATCTACAAAGCTAGAATTGTCGCAAAAAGGTTTTTCGACAAGTTCAAGGTGTTGACTACGATGAGAGTTTCTCACTCGTATCTATGCTTAAGTCTATCCGAATCATGTTAGCAATTGTCGCATTTTATGAAATCTGGCAAGTGGATAAACAAAATTGCATTCCTTAATGGATTTATTAAAGAAGAGTTGTATATGATGCAACCAGAAGGTTTTGTCAATCCTAAAGGTACTAACAAAATATGCAAGCTCCAGCGATCCATCTATGGACTGGCGCAAGCATCTCGGAGTTGGAATATACGCTTTGATAAGTTGATCAAAGCATATAGTTTTATACAGACTTGCGGTGAAGCCTGTATTTACAAGAAAGTGAGTGGGAGCACTATAGCATTTCTGATAAGTATATGTGAATGACATATTGTTGATCGGAGATAATGTAGAATTATTCTGCAAAGCATAAAGGAATGTTTGAAAGGAGTTTTTCAAAGAAAGACCTCGGTGAAGCTGCTTACATATTGAGCATCAAGATCTATAGAGATAGATCAAGACGCTTGATAAGTTTTTCAATGAGTACATACCTTGACAAGATTTTGAAGTAGTTCAAAATGGAACAGTCAAAGAAGGAGTTCTTGCCTGTGTTACAAGGTGTGAAGTTGAGTAAGACTCAAAACCCGACCACGGCAGAAGATAGAGAGAGAATGGAAGTCATTCCCTATGCCTTAGCCATAGGTTCTATAAAGTATGCCATGCTGTGTACCAGACCTATTGTATACCCTGCCCTGAGTTTGGCAAGGAGTACAATAGTGATCTAGGAGTAGATCACTGGACATTGGTCAACATTATCCTTAGTGGAATAAGGATATGTTTCTCGATTATGGAAGTGACAAAAGGTTCGTCGTAAAGGGTTACATCGATGCAAATTTTGACACTGATCTAGATGATTCTAAATCTCAATCTGGATACATATTGAAAGTGGGAGCAATTAGCTAGAGTAGCTCCGTGCAGAGCATTGTTGACATAGAAATTTGCAAAATACTTATGGATCTGAATATGGCAGACCCGTTGACTAAACTTCTCTCACAAGCAAAACATGATCACACCTTACTACCTTTTGGGTGTTAATCACATAGCGATGTGAACTAGATTATTGACTCTAGTAAACCCTTTGGGTGTTGGTCACATGTCGATGTGAACTATGGGTGTTAATCACATGGTGATGTGAACTATTGGTATTAAATCACATGGCGATGTGAACTAGATTATTGACTCTAGTGCAAGTGGGAGACTGAAGGAAATATGCCCTAGAGGCAATAATAAAGTTATTATTTATTTCCTTATATCATGATAAATGTTTATTATTCATGCTAGAATTGTATTAACCGGAAACATAATACATGTGTGAATACATAGACAAACAGAGTGTCACTAGTATGCCTCTACTTGACTAGCTCGTTGATCAAAGATGGTTATGTTCCTAACCATAGACATGAGTTATCATTTGATTAACGGGATCATATCATTAGGAGAATGATGTGATTGACTTGACCCATTCCGTTAGCTTAGCACTTGATCGTTTAGTTTGTTGCTATTGCTTTCTTCATGACTTATACATGTTCCTATGACTATGAGATTATGCAACTCCCGTTTACCGGAGGAACACTTTGTGTGCCACCAAATGTCACAACGTAACTGGGTGATTATAAAGGTGCTCTACAGGTGTCTCCAAAGGTGCTTGTTGGGTTGGCGTATTTCGAGATTAGGATTTGTCACTCCGATTGTCGGAGAGGTATCTCTGGGCCCACTCGGTAATGCACATCACTATAAGCCTTGCAAGCATTGCAACTAATGAGTTAGTTGCGGGATGATGTATTACGGAACGAGTAAAGAGACTTGCCGGTAACGAGATTGAACTAGGTATTGAGATACCGACGATCGAATCTCGGGCAAGTAACATACCGGTGACAAAGGGAACAATGTATGTTGTTATGCAGTCTGACCGATAAAGATCTTCGTAGAATATGTAGGAGCCAATATGGGCATCCAGGTCCCACTATTGGTTATTGACCAGAGAGGTGTCTTGGTCATGTTTACATAGTTCTCGAACCCGTAGGGTCCGCACGCTTAACGCTCGTTGACGATATAGTACTATATGAGTTATGTATGTTGATGACCGAATGTTGTTCGGAGTCCGGGATGAGATCACGGACATGACGAGGAACTCCGGAATGGTCCGGAGATAAAGTTTGATATATGGGATCGTAGTGTTTGATCTCCGGAAGGGTTCCGGAATTCACCGGAAGGGGTTCCGGATGTTTCCCGAAATGTTTGGGCACGAGAATGCTTTATCTGGGCCAAAGGGGAAAGCCCACGAGGCTTTTGGAAAGCGCAAAAGGAAGTTTTGCGGAGACCAGAGGCTAGACGCCAGGAACCCTGGCGTCTAGGGGGTAGACGTCGGAAACCCTGGCGTCTAGCCCTGGAGTCCGAGAAGGACTCTTGTCTTTCGGGTGAAACCGACTTTGAGGAGGCTTTTACTCCAAGTTTCGACCCCACGGCTCAACATATAAATAGAGGGGTAGGTCTAGCACCAAAGACACATCAAGAAACACCAAGCCGTGTGCCGGCAACCCCGTCCCCTCTAGTTTATCCTCTGTCATAGTTTTCGTAGTGCTTAGGCGAAGCCCTGCGGAGATTGTTCTTCACCAACACCGTCACCACGCCGTCGTGCTACCGGAACTCATCTACTACTTCGCCCCTCTTGCTGGATCGAGAAGGCGAGGACGTCACCGAGACGAACGTGTGCAGAACTCAGAGGTGCCGTGCTTTCGGTACTTGGATCGGTCGGACATGAAGACGTACGACTACATCAACCGCGTTGATATAACGCTTCCGCGAACGGTCTATGATGGTACGTAGACAACACTCTCCCCCCTCGTTGCTATGCATCACCATGATCTTGCGTGTGCGTAGGAATTTTTTTGAAATTACTACGTTACCCAACATCCTATACACTAAAAACATCAGGGGCACAATAGATCGGGAGTTCTTCCGCCAGAAGCCTCCGTAGCCACAGAAAACCAATCTAGACCCGTTCCGGCACCCTGCCGGAGGGGGCAATCCTTCCCCGGTGGCCATCTTCATCATCCCGGTGCTCTCCACGACGAGGAGGGAGTAGTTCTCCCTCGGGGCTGAGGGTATGTACTAGTAGCTATGTGTTTGATCTCTCTCTCTCAAGATGGATACATAGATATTTGTAAAGTACATACGGACCTGAATGTAGCAGATCCGTTGACTAAACCTCTCCCTAGAGCAAAACATGATCAACACCAGAATTCCATGGGTGTTCGATTCATCACAATGTAACTAGATTATTGACTCTAGTGCAAGTGGGAGACTGTTGGAAATATGCCCTAGACGCAATAATAAAAGGATTATTATTATATTTCCTTGTTCATGATAATTGTCTTTTATTCATGCTATAATTGTGTTATCCGGAAATCGTAATACATGTGTGAATACATAGACACCAACATGTCCCTAGTAAGCCTCTAGTTGACTAGCTCGTTGATCAACAGATAGTCATGGTTTCCTGACTATGGACATTGGATGTCATTGATAACGAGACCACATCATTAGGAGAATGATGTGATGGACAAGACCCAATCCTAAACATAGCACAAGATCGTATAGTTCGTTTGCTAGAGTTTTCCCAATGTCAAGTATCTTTTCCTTAGACCATGAGATCGTGTAACTCCCGGATGCCGTAGGAGTGCTTTGGGTGTACCAAACGTCACAACATAACTGGGTGACTATAAAGGTATACTACGGGTATCTCCGAAAGTGCCTGTTGGGTTGACACGGATCAAGACTGGGATTTGTCACTCCGTATAACGGAGAGGTATCTCTGGGCCCACTCGGTAATGCATCATCATAATGAGCTCAAAGTGACCAAGTGTCTGGTCACTGGATCATGCATTACGGTACGAGTAAAGTGACTTGCCGGTAACGAGATTGAACGAGGTATCGGGATACCGATGATCGAATCTCGGGCAAGTAACGTACCGATTGACAAAGGGAATTGTATACGGGGTTGCTTGAATCCTCGACATCGTGGTTCATCCGATGAGATCATCGAGGAGCATGTGGGAGCCAACATGGGTATCCAGATCCCGCTGTTGGTTATTGACCGGAGAGCCATCTTGGTCATGACTACATGTCTCCCGAACCCATAGGGTCTACACACTTAAGGTTCGGTGACGCTAGGGTTGTAGAGATATGAATATGCAGTAACCCAAAAATTGTTCGGAGTCCCGGATGAGATCCTGGACGTCACGAGGAGTTCTGGAATGGTCTGGAGGTGAAGAATTATATATAGGAAGTGCAGTTTCGGCATCGGGAGAGTTTCGGGGGTCACCGATATTGTACCAAGACCATCGGAAGGGTCCCGGGGGTCCACCGGGTGGGGCCACCCATCCCGGAGGGCCCCATGGGCTAAAGTGGGGAGGGGAACCAGCCCATAGTGGGCTGGTGCACCCCCCTTGGCCCACCCCATGCGCCTAGGGTTGGGAACCCTAGGGTGGGGGGCGCCCCACCTGGCTTGGGGGGCACTCCACCCCTTGGTCGCCGCCCCCCCTAGGAGATCCCATCTCCTAGGGCCGGCGCACCCCCTAGGGGGCCTATATAAAGGGGGGGAGGGAGGGGCAGCCGCACCCTTGAGTCTTGGCGCCTCCCTCTCCCCTGCTACACCTCTCCCTCTCGTAGAAGAACGGCGAAGCCCTGCTGCGGTGACTGCTGCATCCACCACCACGCCGTCGTGATGCTGGATCTTCATCAACCTCTCCTCCCCCCTTGCTGGATCAAGAAGGAGGAGACGTCACGCTGACCGTACGTGTGTTGAACGCGGAGGTGCCGTCCGTTCGGCGCTAGGATCTCCGGTGATTTGGATCACGTCGAGTACGACTTCCTCATCCCCGTTCTTTGAACACTTCCGCGAGTGATCTACAAAGGTATGTAGATGCAATCCGATCACTCGTTGCTAGATGAACTCATAGATGGATCTTGGTGAAACCGTAGGAAATTTTTTGTTTTCTGCAACGTTCCCCAACAGTGGCATCATGAGCTAGGTCTATGCGTAGTTCTCTTTGCACGAGTAGAACACAATTTGTTGTGGGTGTAGATGTTGTCAACTTTCTTGCCGCTACTAGTCTTATTTTGCTTCAGCAGTATTGTGGGATGAAGCGGCCCGGACCAACCTTACACATATGCTTACGTGAGACCGGTTCCACCGACTGACATGCACTAGTTGCATAAGGTGGCTGGCGGGTGTCTGTCTCTCCCACTTTAGTTGGAGCGGATTCGATGAAAAGGGTCCTTATGAAGGGTAAATAGAAGTTGACAAATCACGTTGTGGCTTTCACATAGGTAAAAAAACGTTCTTGCTAGAACCCTATTGCAGCCATGTAAAACTTGCAACAACAATTAGAGGACGTCTAACTTGTTTTTGCAGCAAGTGTTTTGTGATGTGATATGGCCAAAATTGTGATGAATGATGAATGATATATATGTGATGTATGAGATGTTCATGCTATTGTAATAGGAATCACGACTTGCATGTCGATGAGTATGACAACCGGCAGGAGCCATAGGAGTTGTCTTTATTTTTTGTATGACCTGCGTGTCATTGAGAAACGCCATGTAAATTACTTTACTTTATTGCTAAACGTGTTAGCCATAGTAGTAGAAGTAATAGTTGGCGAGCAACTTCATGGAGACACGATGATGGAGATCATGATGATGGAAATCATGGTGTCATGCCGGTGACAAGATGATCATGGAGCCCCAAGATGGAGATCAAAGGAGCAATGTGATATTGGCCATATCATGTCACTATTATTATTTGATTGCATGTGATGTTTATCATGTTTTTGCATCTTGTTTACTTAGAACGACGGTAGTAAATAAGATGATCCCTCATAATAATTTCAAGAAAATGTTCCCCCTAACTGTGCACCATTGCGACGGTTCGTTGTTTCGAAGCACCACGTGATGATCGGGTGTGAAAGATTCCAACGTTCACATACAACGGGTGTAAGACAGATTTACACATGCAAACACTTAGGTTGACTTGACGAGCCTAGCATGTACAGACATGGCCTCGGAACACAGAAGACCGAAAGGTCGAGCATGAGTCGTATAGAAGATACGATCAACATGAAGATGTTCACCGATGTTGACTAGTCCATCTCACATGATGATCGGACACGGCCTAGTTAACTCGGTTCATGTTATACTTAGATGACTGGAGGGATGTCTATCTGAGTGGGAGTTCATTGAATAATTTGATTTAGATGAACTTAATTATCATGAACTTAGTCTAAAATCTTTACAACATGTATTGTAGATCAAATGGCCAACGTTGTCCTCAACTTCAACGCGTTCCTAGAGAAAACCAAGCTGAAAGACGATGGCAGCAACTATACGGACTGGGTCCGAAACCTGAGGATCATCCTCATAGCTGCCAAGAAAGATTATGTCCTACAAGCACCGCTAGGTGAAGCACCTGCTCTCCCTGCAGAACAAGACGTTATGAACGCTTGGCAGACACGTACCGATGATTACTCCCTCGTTCAGTGCGGCATGCTTTACAGCTTAGAGCCGGGGCTCCAAAAGCGTTTTGAGAGATACGGAGCATATGAGATGTTCGAAGAGCTGAAAATGGTTTTTCAAGCTCATGCCCGGGTCGAGAGATATGAAGTCTCCGACAAGTTCTTCAGCTGTAAGATGGAGGAAAACAGTTCTGTCAGTGAGCACATACTCACTATGTCTAGGTTACATAACCGCTTGACTCAGCTGGGAGTTAATCTCCCGGATGACGCGGTCATTGACAGAATCCTTCAGTCGCTTCCACCGAGCTACAAGAGCTTTGTGATGAACTTCAATATGCAGGGGATGGAAAAGACCATTCCTGAAGTATTTGCAATGCTGAAATCAGCAGAGGTAGAAGTCAAAAAGGAACATCAAGTGTTGATGGTGAATAAAACCACTAAGTTCAAGAAAGGCAAGGGTAAGAAGAACTTCAAGAAGGACGGCAAGGGAGTTGTTGCGCCCGGCAAGCAAGCTGCCGGGAAGAAGCCAAAGAATGGACCCAAGCCCGAGACTAAGTGCTTTTATTGCAAGGAAAGTGGTCACTGGAAGCGGAACTGCCCCAAATACTTAGCGGATAAGAAGGCCGGCAAAACGAAAGGTCTATGTGATATACATGTAATTGATGTGTACCTTACCAGTACTCGTAGTAGCTCCTGGGTATTTGATATCGGTGCAAGAGCTGCGGAATAAGCGGAGACTGGCGAAGGACGAGGTGATGATGCACGTCGGGAATGGTTCCAAGGTCGATGTGATCGCCATCGGCACGCTACCTCTACATTTACCTACGGGATTAGTTTTGAACCTCAGTAATTGTTATTTAGTGCCAAGTTTGAGCATGAACATTGTATCAGGATCTCGTTTAATACGAGATGGCTACTCATTTAAATCCGAGAATAATGGTTGTTCTATTTATATGAGAGATATGTTTTATGGTCATTCTCCGATGGTGAATGGTTTATTCTTAATGAATCTCGAGCGTAATGCTACACATATTCATAGTGTGAATACCAAAAGATGTAAGGTTGATAATGATAGTCCCACATACTTGTGGAACTTCCGCCTTGGTCACATAGGTGTCAAACGCATGAAGAAGCTCCATGCAGATGGACTTTTAGAGTCTCTTGATTATGAATCATTTGACACGTGCGAACCATGCCTCATGGGTAAAATGACCAAGACTCCGTTCTCAGGAACAATGGAGCGAGCAACCAACTTATTGGAAATCATACATACTGATGTGTGCGGTCCAATGAGTGTTGAGGCTCGCGATGGCTATCGTTATGTTCTCACCCTCACTGATGACTTGAGTAGATATGGGTATGTCTACTTAATGAAACACAAGTCTGAGACCTTTGAAAGGTTCAAGGAATTTCAGAGTGAGGTTGAGAATCAACGTGACAGGAAAATCAAGTTCCTGCGATCAGATCGTGGAGGAGAATACTCGAGTCACGAATTTGGCACACACTTAAGAAATTTTGGAATAGTTTCACAACTCACGCCGCCTAGAACACCTCAGCGTAATGGTGTGTCCGAACGTCGTAATCGCACTCTATTAGATATGGTGCGATCTATGATGTCTCTTACCGACTTACCGCTATCATTTTGGGGCTATGCTTTAGAGACTGCCGCATTCACTTTAAATAGGGCTCCGTCGAAATCCGTTGAGACGACACCGTATGAATTATGGTTTGGGAAGAAACCTAAGCTGTCGTTTCTAAAAGTTTGGGGATGCGATGCTTATGTCAAGAAACTTCAACCTGAAAAGCTCGAACCCAAGTCGGAAAAATGCGTCTTCATAGGATACCCTAAAGAAACTATTGGGTATACCTTCTACCTCAGATCCGAAGGCAAGATCTTTGTTGCCAAGAATGGATCCTTTCTAGAGAAGGAGTTTCTCTCGAAAGAAGTAAGTGGGAGGAAAGTAGAACTTGATGAAGTATTACCTCTTGAACCGGAAAGTGGCGCAACTCAGGAAAATGTTCCTGTGGTGCCTGCACCAATTAGAGAGGAAGTTAATGATGATGATCAAGATACTTCTGATCAAGCTCCTACTGAAATTCGAAGGTCCACAAGGACATGTTCCGTGCCAGAATGGTACGCCAACCCTGTCTTGGAAATCATGTTGTTAGACAACGGTGAACCTTCGAACTATGAAGAAGCGATGGCGGGCCCGGATTCCGACAAATGGCTGGAAGCCATGAAATTCGAGATAGGATCCATGTATGAAAACGAAGTATGGACTTTGACTGACTTGCCCGTTGAGCGGCGAGCCATAGAAAATAAATGGATCTTTAAGAAGAAGACAGACGCGGATGGTAATGTGACCATCTATAAAGCTCGACTTGTCGCTAAGGGTTATCGACAAGTTCAAGGGGTTGACTATGATGAGACTTTCTCACCGGTAGCGAAGCTGAAGTCCGTCCGAATCATCTTAGCAATTGCCACGTTCTATGATTATGAGATATGGCAAATGGATGTCAAAACGGCATTCCTTAATGGTTTCCTTAAGGAAGAATTGTATATGATGCAGCCGGAAGGTTTTGTCGATCCTAAGAATGCTGACAAGGTGTGCAAGCTCCAACGCTCGATTTATGGGCTGGTGCAAGCATCTCGGAGTTGGAACATTCGCTTTGATGAGATGATCAAAGCGTTTGGGTTTATGCAGACTTATGGAGAAGCCTGCGTTTACAAGAAAGTGAGTGGGAGCTCTGTAGCATTTCTCATATTATATGTAGATGACATACTTTTGATGGGAAATGATATAGAGCTTTTGGACAACATTAAGGCCTACTTGAATAAGAGTTTTTCAATGAAGGACCTTGGTGAAGCTGCTTATATATTAGGCATCAAGATCTATAGAGATAGATCAAGACGCCTCATAGGTCTTTCACAAAGCACATACCTTGATAAGATATTGAAGAAGTTCCAATATGGATCAGTCTAAGAAGGGTTCTTGCCTGTGTTGCAAGGTGTGAAATTGAGCTCAGCTCAATGTCCGACCACGGCAGAAGATATAGAAGAGATGAGTGTCATCCCCTATGCCTCAGCCATAGGGTCTATTATGTATGCCATGCTGTGTACCAGACCTGATGTAAACCTTGCCGTAAGTTTGGTAGGTAGGTACCAAAGTAATCCCGGCAAGGAACACTGGACAGCGGTCAAGAATATCCTGAAGTACCTGAAAAGGACTAAGGAAATGTTTCTCGTTTATGGAGGTGACGAAGAGCTTGTCGTAAAGGGTTACGTCGACGCTAGCTTCGACACAGATCTGGATGACTCTAAGTCACAAACCGGATACGTGTATATTTTGAATGGTGGGGCAGTAAGCTGGTGCAGTTGCAAGCAGAGCGTCGTGGCGGGATCTACATGTGAAGCGGAGTACATGGCAGCCTCGGAGGCAGCGCATGAAGCAATTTGGGTGAAGGAGTTCATCACCGACCTAGGAGTCATACCCAATGCGTCGGGGCCGATCAAACTCTTCTGTGACAACACTGGAGCTATTGCACTTGCCAAGGAGCCCAGGTTTCACAAGAAGACCAGGCACATCAAGCGTCGCTTCAACTCCATTCGTGAAAATGTTCAAGATGGAGACATAGATATTTGTAAAGTACATACGGACCTGAATGTAGCAGATCCGTTGACTAAACCTCTCCCTAGAGCAAAACATGATCAACACCAGAATTCCATGGGTGTTCGATTCATCACAATGTAACTAGATTATTGACTCTAGTGCAAGTGGGAGACTGTTGGAAATATGCCCTAGAGGCAATAATAAAAGGATTATTATTATATTTCCTTGTTCATGATAATTGTCTTTTATTCATGCTATAATTGTGTTATCCGAAATCGTAATACATGTGTGAATACATAGACACCAACATGTCCCTAGTAAGCCTCTAGTTGACTAGCTCGTTGATCAACAGATAGTCATGGTTTCCTGACTATGGACATTGGATGTCATTGATAATGAGATCACATCATTAGGAGAATGATGTGATGGACAAGACCCAATCCTAAATATAGCACAAGATCGTATAGTTCGTTTGCTAGAGTTTTCCCGATGTCAAGTATCTTTTCCTTAGACCATGAGATCGTGTAACTCCCGGATGCCGTAGGAGTGCTTTGGGTGTACCAAACGTCACAACGTAACTGGGTGACTATAAAGGTATACTACGGGTATCTCCGAAAGTGCCTGTTGGGTTGACACGGATCAAGACTGGGATTTGTCACTCCGTATAACGGAGAGGTATCTCTGGGCCCACTCGGTAATGCATCATCATAATGAGCTCAAAGTGACCAAGTGTCTGGTCATGGGATCATGCATTACGGTACGAGTAAAGTGACTTGCCGGTAACGAGATTGAACGAGGTATTGGGATACCGACGATCGAATCTCGGGTAAGTAACGTACCGATTGACAAAGGGAATTGTATACGGGGTTGCTTGAATCCTCGACATCGTGGTTCATCCGATGAGATCATAGAGGAGCATGTGGGAGCCAACATGGGTATCCAGATCCCGCTGTTGGTTATTGACCGGAGAGCCATCTCGGTCATGACTACATGTCTCCCGAACCCGTAGGGTCTACACACTTAAGGTTCGGTGACGCTAGGGTTGTAGAGATATGAATATGCAGTAACCCGAAAGTTGTTCGGAGTCCCGGATGAGATCCTGGACGTCACGAGGAGTTCCGGAATGGTCCGGAGGTGAAGAATTATATATAGGAAGTGCAGTTTCGGCCATCGGGAGAGTTTCGGGGGTCACGATATTGTACCAGGACCACCGGAAGGGTCCCGGGGGTCCATCGGGTGGGGCCACCCGTCCCGGAGGGCCCATGGGCTGAAGTGGGGAGGGGAACCAGCCCATAGTGGGCTGGTGCGCCCCCCTTGGCCCACCCCATGCGCCTAGGGTTGGGAACCCTAGGGTGGGGGGGCGCCCCACCTGGCTTGGGGGGCACTCCACCCCTTGGCCGCCGCCCCCCTAGGAGATCCCATCTCCTAGGGCCGGCGCACCCCCTAGGGGGCCTATATAAAGGGGGGGAGGGAGGGGCAGCCGCACCCTTGAGTCTTGGCGCCTCCCTCTCCCCTGCTACACCTCTCCCTCTCGCAGAAGAACGGCGAAGCCCTGATGCGGTGACTGCTGCATCCACCACCACGCCGTCGTGCTGCTGGATCTTCATCAACCTATCCTTCCCCCTTGCTGGATCAAGAAGGAGGAGACGTCATGCTGACCGTACGTGTGTTGAACACGGAGGTGCCGTCCATTTGGCGCTAGGATCTCCGGTGATTTGGATCACGTCGAGTACGACTTCCTCATCCCCGTTCTTTGAATGCTTCCGCGCGTGATCTACAAAGGTATGTAGATGCAATCCGATCACTCGTTGCTAGATGAACTCATAGATGGATCTTGGTGAAACCGTAGGAAAATTTTTGTTTTCTGCAACGTTCCCCAACATTATCTTATCGGATTGAGTCTTTAAAGATTTGAGAACACTTGATGTATGTCTTGCCGTGCGTATCTGTGGTGACAATGGGATACCACGTGACTTACTTGATGTATATTTTGGTGATCAACTTGCGGGTTCCACCCATGAACCTATGCATATGGGTTGGCACATGTTTTCGTCGTGATTCTCCGGTAGAAACTTTGGGGCACTCTTTGAGGTCCTATGTGTTGGTTGAATAGATGAATCTGAGATTGCGTGATGCATATCATATAATCATACCCATGGATACTTGAGGTGACATTGGAGTATCTAGGTGACAATAGGGTTTTTGTTGATTTGTGTTATTCTAGTACGAACTCTAGGGTTGTTTGTGACACTTATAGGAATAGCCCAACGGATTGATTGGAAAGAATAACTTTGAGGTGGTTTCATACCCTACCATAATCTCTTCGTTCGTTCTCCACTATTAGTGACTTTGGAGTGACTCTTTGTTGGATGTTGCGGGATAGTTATGTGATCCAATTATGTTAGTATTGTTGAGAGGACTTGCACTAGTGAAAGTATGAACCCTAGGCCTTGTTTCAACGCATTGCAATACCGTTTACGCTCACTTCTATCATTCGTTACCTTGCTGTTTTTATTATTTCAGATTACAAATACCTTTATCTACCATCCATATACCACTTGTATCACCATCTCTTCGCCGAACTAGTGCACCTATAAAATTTACCATTGTATTGGGTGTGTTGGGGACACAAGAGACTCTTTGTTATTTGGTTGCAGGGTTGCTTGAGACAGACCATCTTCATCCTACGCCTCCTACGGATTGATAAACCTTAGGTCATCCACTTGAGGGAAATTTGCTACTGTCCTACAAACCTCTGCACTTGGAGGCCCAACAACGTCTACAAGAAGAAGGTCATTTATCATTGCCAAAATTGCCGGGTTATAAAAACTGATGATCCCGGGTCATGACCGTTTATCCAGGTTATGATTGTTGCCAACGTCGGGTTATGATTGTTGCCAATAGCGGGTTATGATTGTTGCCAACGCTAGGTTATGATTGTTGCCAACGCCGGGTCATGATTGTTGCCAACGCCGGGTCACACAATTATTCTTCCTGATTTGCCCAAAACTGAGAATTTGAAGATGTTCCTCCTTTATATGCATATTACCTGTAGCCCCCAAGTCTTAAGAGGAGAACATAGTGATAGTTTAAGACTTGTTTTAATATAAATGTTGCAACCCTGATGAACTCCAGATTGTTCATCTCAGTCACTAGTCACAACTGAATATTCCACATATGTAGCCCCCAAGTGCCGGGTTGTTATGCTTGCAGCAACCTGGGACTTGTAATTGCCTTATATCATAAAAACTTCAACCAATGTAGCCCCCAAGGTCCGGGTCATTATGCAATAATGAGCAGGGACTTTGTAAATATGATCCTGTAGACTTGAACAACAACGTGTGCCCCCAAGGGCCGGCTCAGTAAGATAATACTGAGATGGGACTTTATATATACTTCATTGAAAATAACATCATATGATGTAACTCCTATCATGGGGCTTGAACCCACGCCCACAAGGTTAAGAGCTTTGTGCTTTACCAACTGAGGAGTGGACCCTTCAATATAATGGATTAAGACTTGTGTAAGGAGCAATTGGTAGCCCCCAAGGGCCGGCTCATTACAATGTGATGAGTCGGGTCTTCAATAAGGTGATGAAAAAAATGACTTTGCATTAGCCCCCAAGTACCATGGTGCATGCTGGCAGTGACATGGGACTTGTATATTTGATGTAATCTCAATTTGAATTATGTAGCCCCCAAGTGCCGGGTTGTAAGCCTGCAGCAACTCAGGACTATTCCTTCAATTGTATAATAAATCATATCCATTGATAATATGATAGCCATTGTGCCAAAGCGACTTTGAAAACCTTAATCATAATACTGGTTATTGATAACCATAATAAAATTCATCCATGTTGGCTATTTGAAGATTTGAGTAATATAATCCAATGATTTATGAGCGCATGATTCCAATGGCGCAATCCAGATATATACTGGCGACTTATAGTCCCAAGCCCGGCCGGTTTAATAAACACCGGATAATTTATCATCATACTGGCAACTTATAGTCGAAAGCCAAGCCGGGTTAATAAACGCCGGTGATCTATAATCATGCTTTATTCAATCTGTTTCTGCATACAACAAGTTGAAAGTGCTCTGGCGGTTTACCGCCGGACGGATCATACTGCCCAACATATAAGAATAATCAAATATGAAATATATCGTACCTGCGACATTGAATCACATCGTTGGTTTACCAACTTTTTGTAGTAAGGGTGATAACCCAAATCTTGAGTACTGATAACTCCTCCCATATTTTGCCGGTTTATAATAAAACCGCACCGGGTTGTAATAAACACCGGATTATCCATATGTAATACTGGTGACTTCTAGTCAAAATCAGACCGGATCAAATTAGTGCCGGATTATAACTGATCATGTACTGACAACTTAGCGTTGAAAGCCATGCCGGGTTGTAATAAACACCGGTTTATCAGAATTTTTTTCATGAATCTTTATCAAAAGAGATAAAACTTTGCAAAAAATACAAGAAGAATATGCAAGGCTTTTCATGGGCTGCCAGGCCCTAAATCGAGGCTTTTCATGGGCTGCCAGGCCACTGAGTTAACCATTTCACAAAGCCTTTTAAGATGTACCTCAATCATTAACCAATCGTCGTTTTAACTTTGACAAGTTCAGGGTCTATGAGCTTGACTTGTCAAACGTTCGGCGGGTCGTACCAGGTTTACCTGGGCGGAGTGACTTACTTAAAGAAGGCAGGATAACCCGGGGTTTTAGGTGCGTACACCTGGCTTCCAAGCCTGGCTTGATAGCCTATTACAAGGGTGCAGACTCTTAGTTCGTTGCGAAGTAAAGAGCCCCTAAGTAACTTCCCTGGTGGCCTTACGCCGATCAAGAGGTGTAGCTATGGTTCGAATACGACCAAGCCCCCAAGTGATTTCCCTGGTGGCCTTACGCCGATCAAGAGGTGTGACTATGGTTCGAACATAGCCCCCAAGTGATATTATGAGTTGTGCTCAAAGGATACCCATGTTTGAGTTGTGTTGTGCAACAGACTCTCTTTGGCCCCTTATGATAATATTGGCTTGATAGCCGGATTACCGAAGTAACCAGAGCTGTGCTCTTATGACAATATTGGCTTGATAGCCGGATCAATATGTAATCAGAACTTCGCTTTATAAACAGAAGCCCCCATGTGATCAATAATATGATAAGCCAATAAGGCAGGATACCCCATGTTTGAACCGCGCGTCATGGCAACAGGTCCTCTTCGGCAACCTTTAACTTTTTGCAAGAGATAAGTTCTTCTTGAACCGGGATTTTGAACCGGATATTGAGAGCGCCAAAGCTTTGTGGGAGACATATTTCCCTTGAACCGGATTGTAAACCGGAATTTTCATTTTCAGCCAGAAATTTTCTGACGGCCTTTTAAACTCGAACTTGCGAGAACTTAATTCTTTTTGAACCGGAATTCTTAAACCAGATTTGAGAGCTTCAGTGAGACTGACTTCCCTTGAGCCGGATTTTAAACCGGAATCCTTCCTGATGATCCGGAACTTCTTCATTGAGCCGGGATTTTGTAACTGTCATATTCTTTCTAAACCGGAAATTTTCTAACGGCCTTTAAATTTTCATCAATATAATAGTAGTCTCCGAGACCGGGTTATCTTTCCCTCCATCGTCCTGGGGTTCTTAAATTTGCTGAAGCTGGCAAGATTTGCTGAGTCATGTCATCGTAGCCCCCGAGTCTCAAGGTGACTCGAGGAGTTGGCTTGAGATTCTTCATATTTGACCGTGATATAAACCGACATAAGTTGTATATCATTGGTGTTGATAGCATGATGTGAATCCGCAGAAGGTTGAGGTGACTGTGACGGGTTATAAATGATCATGTATGAGCCGTGCCAGCAACTCGGCAAATGGTTCCTTCCAGCTGGCTATTTGAAGTTAACCAAACTGCAGTGGCGGCGACTTGTGTGCATTGAGCCATCCAGTGCAAACAGCGGTTGATGATATATGATAATTTTCTCCAGAGTTGTTGGTAGAAAACTGGGTTACCCGAGCAGTGACTGGCTTTATACTCAATAAACAGCTCATGCAGACAAGTGTGGCCCGGTATGTTGATGTAGACCAGACCATGATAGACGAACGGTAAAGACGACAGCAGCTTCAGAGGCGGCATAGACACATGAATCGGCCGCGGCTTTGTAAATCGGCGTGGACGGGCGAGTTAGCCACATCATATTGATGTAAACCGGTCTGCAGAATGGCGGCTTGCACATATATTCATCGATCTTGATGGCATGGTAAGATACTAGCGCATTATAATTGTGGCGCGAGTTATACATCCATGACACAACCATAGCTTTTGAAGTGAATAATTGTCCTGCATAAACAATATTGCAGACAAAAGCAAAGATAAACCGATCTTTGACAAAAATAATATGTGCTAATAAAATATATTTGAGATGGACATCACCTGATGTGTTTAGGCCGAAAAATAATCCGCCATGAAGTTGATGATCACTAGGTGAAGCTGAAATCCCTCACGGGTGAATCGGCCGCGGAAGCAGACAGATGAGTCGGCCATGGCGTTTATAAGCCGGTGCGGACGAGCAAAATTGTCCTCCTCCTCATAAGCTGATGCGGACGCGTGAACTGGTCGCGAGGGCGGGCGGGCGAGTCGTCTGTGATGCTATAATGCGGCGCGGACAGGCGAGTCGGTCGGCGCGTTGATGTAAACCGGACCATGACACGCCTGTCCGTGAAGCCGCGCGACACAGCCGAACATGCATCCTTGGTATACCCCCACCCTTTTTTTAATAGTTGCCCTGCGTAAAAACATTACAGACCAGAGTAATTGTTGTCGGATGAATTAACATGTACTCATAAAATACATAGGAAAAATAACACCTCGTATTTTTTGCCGGATGCTGGCGCTGGATAATGCATAGTGCTGCTTTTGTTTTTGACAAAAGATTTGACCGGTTCTATATCTTTTAGTGCCTGAGGTCTTCACATAACCCGGCCAGAACTTTTTGAGCCGGAATTTCTGGAACCGAAACTTCTTGATAATCCGGCCAGAACTTTTGAACCGGAACCTCTTGATAATCCGGCCGGAACTTTTGATAATCAGGAACTTTTGAACCGGAACCTCTTGATAACCTGACCGGAACCTTTATCATAATCTAGGTCAGAACTATTTATCGACTCGGACGGAACCTTTCGGCGATTCGGCTGGAACCCTTTGGCGATTCGGACAGAACTTTTCATCGAGGCGATCGGAACCTTTTGGAGATTCAGACGGAACCTTATGTCGAAGTGCTCGGAACTTTTCAATAATCCGGCTAGAACCTTTCGACGAGCCGGCGGAACCTTTTGATGAGCCTGACGGAACTTTTTTGGCGAGCCAGCTGGAACTCTCCGACGAACCGACCGGAACTTCTTCAATAAGCCGGACGGAGCTTTTCGATCCCTGGGATATCGCCCTCCAAGAACTCAACACCACCGTGCGCAGGCCCCACGGCGGGCGCCAACTGTCGTGGAATTGTCACGGGAAATGTCCTAATGTGAGGACTTAGTCGTGAGGCCAACACATCTATGTGGTAGCTTGATAGGGGTTGATCGAAATCGAGAGACACAACACTCAAGACAAGGATTTAGACAGCTTCGAGCCCCGGGAAACATCATCCAGTAATAACCCTACATGCTGTTTGTGGCTAGGTCTCGTTATGCTCATCATGGAGTCGCCGTAAACCGGCTCTCCTAGTTGTGTCTAGCCTTAAGATTATTTTCCCTTCCCCCTTTTGGGGAGCCATACCCCTCCTTATATATGTTGAAGGGGCGGTTTACATGACTAGTCCTAGTTGGATTAGAATTACTCTATTACAAGTGGAGTCCTAGTCTTGCTTCCTTTGTAGGAGAATATTCCTTGTGCTTTCCTCATAAATCGGCCCACCATTAACATGAACCGGCCTTCTGGGCCTTGGGCCTTGTCATCCGTCTGACCCGCCCGCCGGGTCATCAGTGAGTCATAATGTTCAGGCGGGTTGTTTATAAACCGCCAAGTCAGGGGGCGGGTCGCCAGTGAATCGCCAAGTGTCAACCTGGTCTCAAGTAAACCGCCAAACCCGGCCGGGTCATATTTTCGGCCGGTTCATACGCGCGGGGTATATCCCCGACAATGATGATGAGGACGACACGGAGTAGATTGTAGTTGCACCATAGTTTATCTAGTTGCACCGTAGTATGTAGTTGCACTGTAGTTTAGATTTATCTATCTATGTTTGAACTATGTAAAATATCTATGTATCATTTTATCTATGACTATGTATCATTTTTTATCTAAAAAAAATATGTATGCAACCTAGTCCACTTCCGTTTTAGCATGCCTGCTGGAGCTACGCGCGCGTTAAATTTTAGCGCGGCTGCTGAAGTCAGTGCTGTCCGCCGCGCCAACCAGGCGATGGGCGCGCGGTAAAGTAACTTTTAGCGCGCGGCGCGTTGGGCAGCTGTTGGAGATGCTCTTACGCCTAAAGAAAACACTACTCTTCAAAGCCAAACAAGCAAAGAGAAAAGGGTTAAAGCATAAACACTCTTTTTTGCCCTAAAAAAACTCTCTATTAGGAGAGTGCACGATGGACGCACACACCATATAAATGTGCGCGTCTTCTGCTACAGACCTACCCGTGGCAAGAGTTATGTGGTCAAGCTTACCACATATGCCAGCTGGTAGGCAGCTAGAGAGATTTTTTTTCTCGGGTTTTCTTTTATAGCTTACCACATATGCCAGCTGGTAGGCAGCTAGAGAGATGAGATGTCGAAGGGTGAGGCAAAAATGTTTGGAATCCTCTAGCTGGTGAGAATTTGTGCCTCTCACTTTGGTTGGCCGCAGAGAACGCTATCACCAGTGTTAGAGAGAACATGGTCCACTCTTCAGTTCTACACCCGATTACTGATGCAGACATTACTAATGCAGACAACAGCAGGTTCTCTTTTCTCTGAAGCTGACAGGAGATGGCCCTGTTAATCTTTCCTTTGGATGATGTTCATCATCCAGGCACGCAACATCAGTGAAGCGCAGGCTACAGAGACCGTCCTCGTAGGGCACTGATCTTGTCCACCTGACCGTGCTGGAATGTTCCATGATTCTGATGGCCACAAAAGAGGCTGTACATGACGATTTTTGCGTGTTTATTTTGTTCATCACCATCCTCCACTATGGCGGTATGACAGTTTCAGGAATAAATTCCCACCAGGCATCAAAGTATCTGTTCTTATTTTCGCACAGCAAAAGCTTCCAAATATCTTTATATTAATAACAACAAGAAAATTATATTGTAGTTTTAAGGACAATATAGTATATTCCCAGCACCGACGTATCCGTACCAATAACATATCATCGAGGCAATCGTACAAACAATAGTCAGAATTGGGTCATCACATTCGCTGTCCACATAGAAAATGGTTTCATGTACAGATGAAGGATAAGATTACACTGCTTTCTTCCGCTTCTACTCTTCTCTTTCTCTACGCCTTTAGTCCGCCGACAAATAAAGAATTAGACAAAAGGAATGAACGCGAAGCTGTTCAGCAGCATCACCAATTCACTGCCCTGTAAATCTCTCCCCTTCTAGACAAGTCAGGGAGCTACAACCAAATTCAACAGTGGTTCAGGTCTGTTTCAACAACTCAATGTCACTGTACATTGTGGATCTCTGGGTCTCTGTTCTTGGAAGAGAAGCCTTCTATAGGTTCGAGAGGTTATGGTTGTGTAATAAGAGGGCAAAATTTTGTTACAGCTGTCATGACAATCTCTTGCGTATTGCTACAATCATCTGGTTGGAGATTTCAGTGCCCCGCAGAATGAGGTACAATACGAATGAGGCGTAAGCAAGCACTGCCATGCAGAGAATTGAGCCGTACAATGGACCTCGTATTTCAGATGAGAAGAAGTCCAACAAGAGATAGCCGTTGATTGTGATCAATAGTGCAGCCACTGTCCAGGTTACAGCCTGCATAGAGATGCCCAAACATGGTGAGAACGTCATCATCTTGAACAATGTGAAATTTAAACTTAGGGGCCAGAGAAAATAATGTTCAGGTGATCACATTACAAGGTTGTGCAAATGATGATTTAGTATATATTTGTCTAATAAAAGTCCTACAAAAACAAATAACCACTGGAGAAAAATATTGCTCATTTAGCTAAACATATGACTTATGAATGTAGCGACGAAGCTTTTGTTGAAGAATGCACCTATAACTGAATTGTGAAGCAAAATCTAGAATCGTGAACCAAAAAATATCACAGCTAGCCTCTACAATTTCCATAAGGGAACACTGGTTACACTACTGCAATTATTTGCAAACAAATGTGCCAGCATTTTTAACCTAGACACAGACTTGCACATGAATAATATTAAACATAAATCCCTCCAGAGAATATGGTGTGGCTAGGGGTAAATGCTTTTCACACAGAACATCTGAGCATGCAAAAAAGTAAAGGGTGCACAATCATGAAGAAAAAAACAGGAGAAGGATTAGAACTGAGGTTAAGGAGGACTTACTTGCATTTTACGACCTATTCTAAAAACTCCCATGACTTGCTCTTTGGATACCAAGGTTATCAGAGGAATCAGTGCAAAAGGAATCTGAATTGATTGAAGCACATTGAGCCACTCATTTAGAACATCAAGTGCGTCAGATGAATCGAAGAACAGAGCCACAATTATAGTCGGCACAATTGCGAAGCTTCGGGTGATCAGTGCCCTAAGCCATTTCTTTAACCTCAAATTTAGGAACCCACCCATTATAAACTGTCCAGCATACGTTCCTGTTATCGTGCTACTCTGACCGGCTGCTAATAGCCCAATCCCCCAAATGTAGAGGATAGGTAAAAAGCCCCCACCAAACTTCTCTTGTAGATATTGCCCAGCGTTTTCGAGGCCGATACTGCCGGCTTCCTTACTACCATAGAATCCTTTAGCGAAAACAGTTGTGACAAAGAGATTTATCATGAAGGATATAGCCAATGCGACCGTTGACTCTATTGAGTAGTATCTCAATGCTTCACGGACTTGGTACTCCTTTTTTGGGTCTATTTTCCTCGACTGCACAAGCGCTGAATGGAGGAACACGTTGTGGGGCATAATAACACAGCCAACAACCCCAACTGCTTGTCTTATTGTCTTAGAGCTCAATTTTGGAACCAAAATACCTGTTGATAAATTAGGCATGATCAATGGACAGGAGTGTATGGGACAAGTTAAATCAACAAAGGCTAATCTGTGAGATCCTTACCAATTAACAGATCCTTCCCATTGGGCTTGGTATCAGTGAACATCCATGCGAAGGACACTGCCATCGTTGCAATCAAAACTGCAAATACAGCTTCCAGTTTCCTCACACCATAGTTCTCAAGAGAAAGGAAAATGAAACTGACAAAAGGTAATAACAAGGTAAGTTGATGATTCAAACAATATAGCTGCATAGCTTTCTGTCTTTGATTGTACAAATAGATGCACTAAAGACAGGTAACAAAACATGTAAAGTACAGTGATGTTAGCCTCATCCAGGCCCAAAGCGAGGGTATAAATTCAGATAACAATATCAGTTCTACTAATATTATAAACAAATGAATAGTTCTGAATTGTGAGTTTGTGACCATTTGGAAAAAAAGTGTATGTCAGTATCAATACGCAATTCAAGGACCATTCGTAGAATTCTGAATGAGATGCAAATAAGAAGTAATTTCACAGAATACAACTCCTGTCAAAAGCATTAAATTAACATAAAGAATCACAGGAATACTAAGCAGTGGCTAAGAAGCATACTTTTGGATACAAGGTTCCTAACATATAACTCTTGTGAAATAAAATAATGTATGCATATGTCAGCAGCATTAATTCATCGTGCAAAAGCCAGTATAGACCTTCGCTTTATAATCAGAGGTCAAGAAAATCATACGGTACACTCATGCCACAATATCTCAGGATGAGAAGAGCACAACACAAAGTTTTAGGGAACAAAATCTAACAAGGAGATCACAAATAAAGTTGGCAGGAATCGTCCCCAGTAAGTTAGCCATTATTCAGGAAAACTGATTACTACTTGGTTCGGTGCTTACCCATGCAAGCCATCCCCAACCACCAATGTGATTCTAAGTTTTAAATAAAACCAAGTGCCAATCAATCGCATAACAAACTTCTCTGATCTTTTCACCGCAATGGTTCAGAAAATTACAGTTACTGTAGTTGCTACGTAGAAAAAAACGAATTAGAATTCAAACTTGAAACTTCTAAAATTTTGCAGATTCTTGTCAAGGAAGGTAAATTAAATGTCTGCAACCCTCATATCTCGTAGGGCAGAATGAATTGAAAGTGAGCCAAATGTAAATCGTCAATTGTCACATCACTGGTAGTACAACCTCAACAAAAAAGATCAAGCATTCCTATAGCTTTGAATTAAAGCAAGCGTGCATAATGATTTACAATCAAATCTGCACCAAACCAACACCTAACCATGCTGGGTCCTCAAACTAATGTGAAACTACCATAAGCAGTAACAGTAAGCAAATAACTAACTGAGATCTAACACTAAAACCTCACTCAAATGTCAATAGCAACGACTGGGACAAAAATCACTTTTCCGGTTTCTCGTCTTTTGAAAAAATCCCTAATGCTGATTTCAGACAAAAAGCAACTTATTTTGGAACTATTCTGTGATTCAGCACCTTGTCTACAATCAAATTACTCCAATTGCAAATAAAAAACTAAACAGCCAATGAGAGAGAGAGAGTCCAAACTCACCAATCCAAGGCGGTAATGACAACGCCGGCCCAGAGCGGCAGATACCCATTGCTAAGGATCTTGATGGCGATCGCGCTGCCAATGACCTCCTGGATGTCAGCGCCGACCATGGCGACCTCGGCCATGAGCCAGAGCGCGCGGCGCGCCCAGTCGGGGTACTCGTCACGGCAGAGCTCTGCGAGGTGCCGGCCGGTGGCGACCCCGAGGCGCGCGGCGAGGAGCTGCACGAGGAGGCCCATGGCGGTGGCCCACATGAGCAGCCACAGCAGCGTGTCCCCGGCCGCGGCGCCGGCCTGGAGGTCCCCCTCGAGGTTGCCCGGGTCCAAGAACGCGATGCTCATCAGGAAGCCGGGCCCCGTGAAGAGCCAGAGCTTCCGCCACGAGAAGGGCGGCGACCCCGAGGACGAGGCGAGCTGCGCCTCCAGGTCGGTGTCCGCGTCCGGGTCGTCCGAGATGGAGACGAGGACCTTCTCGGACGCCTCGAACGCGCGCTCCTCGAGGTCCTCCTCCTCCTCGCCGCCGCTGCTGCTGCCGGCGTCGCCGTGGTCGCTCCCGGGCGCCGAGGCGGGGAGGAGGGCGCGCGCCTCATCGTCGGCTCGGGCCGCGCCGGCGTCTCCCGCGGCGCCGGGGACGGCGTGGGCGGACATCGAGATGCGTTTCTGTGCGAGTTTACGCCGCGACGGTGAGGTGCGTGCGGCGATTTCGCGGGGCACGTGGTCGGCACGTGCCAGGCTCCCCAACCGGATGCTTCGTGACTCCACTATCTCGACCCTTTTTGGACCCTTTTATAGTAGTACGCTTGATAATCCTTCTCGGATCGATAGTGCAGCCTTCTGCTAGTCCTACTCTCCTATTGTGGCGATCAGGCGATGTCTATTGGTTGTCCATGAAATTTCTAACACAAGTATATAAGATATCATAAATGACAGTCTTTGCAATGCACTTTATTATGTCATGTTAATGTTTTTATGCTATTCACATGTCAATTTTTTGGAGCATGATCCATGTGACTCTTGTATGAAAATTCGGTGTAAAAATATATCTATCGGTTTTAACAAAGAGAAGTGCTACGCGGCGGGCGAGAGGCCAGGGTTTGGGCTGGTGGCCTCACTCACCGCGTGATACAAGATCTTTTAAATGTGCGGTTTAACCGCTCATCTGTTCCCTTCCCCTCTTTTTTTCTGTCATATCTTCCTTTTTCTTAAATCAGCACGAGCCCCCTTCCCACCATGCGTCGCAGGCAACCTGCCCCGCGACAGCAGCCTTGCTGCCCTGCTTGCAGCAGTGAGCAGCTCACCACACCAGCGATTGGTCGGCGCTCCTTGGTCGTAGGTTCTCCTCGTAGCTCAAGCTTGCGGTGTTTGAAGCTTTTCCGTAGCTAGTTGAAGGATTTTGCGCCACATGTCATAGCTTCCCATGAACACCGGTCACAATGTTTCCCTGATTTTCGCGAACGAGGGCTCCGGTCATCATCATGAATGGTTGTAGCAATTGTCGTCGGCGGTAGTAACAACTGCCAAAGACGGTCGCATCAAAATTGTCGGTGGCGGCATCACAGGTCGCATCATTCGCCATGAATGGTTGTAGCAACCGTCGTTACCAGTTGTAGCAAAATCTACAACAAATCATTGTCGGCGTCATCGCAGATTGCAACATCGCCATGAATGGTTGTAGATTGGCGTCGCTGGTTGTAGCAAACCTCGACGTCTGACCGTGTCTGGTGAAGGAGCTTTTGGTGTCTCAAGTTGTAGCACCGGCGGAGACAGGCGTCGCAGCTTTGTAGCTCGCGATCCTGTCGGTCGCATCATGGGTCGTCGTGGGACATAGATTTCTGGGGCATGGAGCTCGGGGTGGCAGCATGGTCGTGCCGTGGTGACCTACGTGCGCTCGCAGGCCATGGGCCCATCCCAATAGTCGACTAGCTGTGTCGCGTCGAATGAGCCACGATGCGTGAGCTTACTGCATGAGGAAAGGAGGAGAGCTGGTGGGGAATAGGGCGTCGACAACACAAAGGAAGGCAAGAGAGAGAGAGAGATTGGAAGGATGGCCTTGGTTTTATTGGGAGGAAGAGATTTCATGCACGAGCGTCACTTCCTAGTGGGGATAAGGTCATGAGGATAGAGGGATCCGTGTGAGACCTCGTGGCCATGTGGTGAAAGCGCAAGTGGCCAGTCTAGCTCGTCACACGACCACAAACATTAACCCTTAATAAAATATAAAACATATACAAGTGGTTGGTATCTACGGATATGCACACACAAATTCTGGTTAAGATCGCAAATTAAATACAAGTGGCGCAATTGGTACTCTAAAAACAAACAAGTCACATAAGTGGCTTGTTGTAGAATGATATAAATGCCACAATAAAAATTACCAAAAGAACATTTTCCTATAACTTGGTCAAACTTGGGAAAATATAAGATCTTAGTAAAAACGGTGTCTCCAACCGGACTAGTGGGGGAGCTGGGAGGCATCCCCCCTCCCCCGGCCATGGACTGGGGTATGACGCCCTCACACAAGCTATAGTTTGCATTGTAGCTAATGTAGATCAATGTCGCACTGGAACAGCAGGCTCGACCCCTAGTGCTAGCCTAGTTCAGCCCCTAGCCATGGCGACATGGGAGGCTCCCTAACCCACTACATTGTCGGCCCTCCCTCCTAGGCATTCCTTCCTATTACTGTCGTTGCTAGCCGCTATTGCACCAATGACGAGACTCACTCCCATGCTCCTCCTGTGGTGGCGGCCTTCCCCAATGGTGAGGTCCCCTTATCTCGCAGCGTGACATCTTTGTGGCGGGGCGAGGAGACGAGCGCTCTGCTTGCAGGTGGCAGTCTATGCCCCGCAACATGGAGATACTGGTGTGAGGCCCCTCCCAATGCTCCACCTTGTACATGTGCTAAGGCTGCCATGTAGGCAAAAAAGATGATGTGGCAAGGTAATTAAGAAGAGAGAGATGGGAGTGGTGACCCCAAGAAGAAATAATGCCAAGTGCGGGAACCTAGGGAAAACACTTAAATGAAAAAAGCACACCAATGCATGAACAACTTTAGTTGCTAAATCATTAAATGAAGGATGCTTAGCAACAACAAGTTAAGCACCTTTTGCATTGGGAACTTTAGTTGCTTAGCTCTTTAATGTGCTTAGCATCCATTTAGCACCAGTGCATTCTAGGAGGTCTGATGGGTTCAGTGCAGTTGTAGCTGGATGATACGTCTCTGACATATGTATATTTTTTATTGTTTTATGCCATATTTATACTAAATTAGCATATATTTTCACCAATTTAAATCATTTTATATTATTATTATTATGGAGTAACCTATTAATCCAGTGCCCGGTGCTAGTTGTTCTTTCTGCTGTTTTTGGACTTTTTAGGAAAATTACTTTATCGGGCTCAGAAAAATCCTGGAGGTCCTCCGCATCAGTTGTCGGTATAGGAATCTTGCATATGTCGTCAGCATCGAAGGGGTGAAAAATTGCTTAATCATTTCCACATTCCACTCTTTCCTATCCGGCAACATGAGCTGATTCACCCACCGTAATCTCGATCTCCTGGTAAATGAAGCTGTCTTTAGGCCCTCCTTCCTCGGGATCCATTGGTCACACTGGATTTGAATCCTCTTACCATCCCCAACGCACCAAATAATGCCTTTTTCAAAAGCTCGAGGCCAGCTTCAATGCCTCTCCATATCAGAGAGGCATCTGATGCAAACACAATGTCCAACAGATTGCCATGAGGGTAGTATTTTGACTTAAGCACCCTAGCACACAAACGGTTAGGTCTGTGGATGAGTCTCCACGTCAGTTTGGCCAGCAAAGCTAGATTAAATAGATGCATATCTCTAAAGCCTATGCCTCCTGCCCGTTTTGGTTTTGTCATGCGCTCCCATGACATCCAGTGCACCTTGCGCTGACCATGTTCATCTCCCCGCCAGAATTCTCGTATCATTCTCTCGTACTTCTCATAGAAGCCCTTGGAAAGGAGGAAAACACCCATTGTGAAACATGGTAGGGCCTGTACCACCGACTTCACATGTACTTCCTTGGCTGCTATGACATGAACTTCTCAGACCAGCCATTTCACCTTTTCCCAAACCTATCCATAATAGGCTGGAAATTTGCATCCTTCATTCTTCCTTCCGACGTCGGGAGCCCCAAGTACTTACTCTCAAAAGTAGAGGATACAACCCCCGAGGTTTCCTTGATTTCCTCTCTTGTTTCCTCCGGGCATAGCTCACTGCAAAGGATGGAGCATTTGCTCTCGCTTAGTAATTGACTTGTGCCTTTTTGAAATTCTGCTAGCACTTTCTTGATGGTTCTGGCCTGTTTAGTCATCGGCTTGAAAAAGATCAGGCTATCATCGACAAACAAAAGATTTGAAATGCCTGGGTTGTTTCTGGCAATTTTTAGTGGGGTCAGATTCCCATCCTCTATCTCTCTTCAAAATGCTGACAAGGATATCCGCCAGAAACAGGAATAGATAAGGACTGAGAGGGTCTCCTTGGCGAAGACCTCTAGACGAGGCAAATAGTTCCAACAATTCTCCATTACATTTGACTGAGTAATGGACTGAGCTCACACATTGCATTATCCATCCTGTCCACTTTTCTGAAAACCCCCGCTTTTAATAGCACCTCCTTCAGAAAATTCCAGTCCACCCTGTCGTAGGCTTTTGCATTGCATGGTATTTGACTGAGTAACGGATTGCATTGCATGGCACCATCAGAGAAACAACAATTTCTCGGTAAGAAGTTCATACAAACTGGCCACCAATATCCAAGGTAACATAGCTCTAGAACCTTTGAGTTCCAGTCGGAGTGCAGATGACCGCAACATTTGGGATATGATCTGGAAAGCGGACGTTCCACCGAAAGTGCGGATTTTTGAATGGAGAGTGGCCACTGATACCCTGGCAACAGAAGGTAATAAGTGCAAACATACTATCATCCCGGTCGCCACTTGTATGATTTGTGGCAATGGAGAGGAGAATGAGTTCCATGAGGTAATTGCATGTTCCAAAAGTAGAGCGCTGAGACATGCGATGAGGGATGTGTGAGGATTACCTCCAGAAAGGGAGTTCAGACACACAAGCCAGGATTGGTTACATGTGTTGCTTGATGCAGTTCATCCGGACATGAGAGCAAAAAAATACTGCTTTTCTGGCCTTGTTGGTACCTAAGAGATGACTGCATTCACGGCGATGGAAAAGAGACTATCAGGAGTTCAGTGCTCTTCCTATAGAGATATGAGGACGAGTGGAAAAATGCAAGCCAGAAAGTTTTATCAGAGTCTGACAAAATTTGGACAACATTGACCAGTGTGCAACCTCGGACACCTGTTGCTCACCATTCAAAGTGGATGGCACCTGCAGCTGGTTGGGCAAAAGTCAATTTTGATGCTTCTTTTATCCCTGAAAGCGGCCAGTGCTGGGCAGGAGCAGTAGCCAGAGATCACAAGGGCCTCGTGTTCCTGTCCACTTGCAGGAATTTGGCCCATACAGTTAGCATGGAGGAAGCCGAAGGACGTGCTGTGCTCGTTGGCCTGCATGCTTTGGCAAATGTATACCAGGGCCGAGTGATTCTAGAGGCTGGTTGCAAATCAGTTGTTGATGCATTGACAGCTGATGTGACAGTCCGGTCCCCATGTTATGGCTTTATCCTGGACATAAAAGCTGCACTCACTTCATTCCAAGAACTCAATTCATCTTTATCATTAGGAACGACAGTAATACCTCCCTTCTTAGGGACACAATGGACAGGACTTACCCACTCACTATCAGCAACGGGATAGATTATACCTGCCTCCAGAAGCTTTAGTATTTCTTTTCTTACAACTTCTTTCATTTTAGGATTCAGACGTCATTGAGGATCACGAACTGGTTTGGCGTCTGGTTCCAAATTTATTTTATGTTGACATAGAGTGGGACTAATGCCCTTAAGATCATCAAGAGTATATCCAATAGTAGCACGATGCTTCTTCAGAGTTTTCAATAATCTTTCTTCTTCATGCTCTGAAAAGTTAGCACTAATAATAACATGATATATCTTCTTTTCATCAAGATAAGCATATTTAAGATTAGCATGCAAAGGTTTAAGCTCAAACACGGGATCACCCTTGGGTGGAGGAGGATCCCCTAAAATTTCAACAGGCAAATTATGTTGCAGAATAGGTTCCTGTTTAAAGAATAATTCATCTATTTCCCTTCTTTCATTCATGAACATATCATTTTCATGGTCTAGCAGATAATGTTCTAAAGGATCACTAGGAGATACATCAATAGAAGCAAGACCAATAATTTCATCCATACTAGGTAATTCTTCCTCACGATGTTGTTTACTAAATTTAGAGAAATTAAACTCATGAACCATATCATCCAAGCCAACAGTAACAACATTCTTAGTGCAATCTATGGTAGCATTGATAGTATTTAAGAAGGGTCTACCAAATATAATGGGACAAAAGCTATCTTGCGAAGAAGTAAGAACAAGAAAATCAGCAGGATACTTAGTTTTCCCACACAAGACTTCAACATCTCAAACAATTCCAATTGGTGCAATAATATCTCTATTAGCAAGTTTAATTGTGACATCAATACCTTCTAACTCAGCAGGTGCAATTTCATTCTTAATTTCTTCGTATAAAGTATGCGGTATAACACTAGCACTTGCACCCATATCGCATAAGCCATGATAACAATGTTCTCCTACTTTAACAGAAATAACATGCACGTCTACCACAGGTCTATGTTTATCTTTAGCACAAGGTTTAGCAATTCTAGCAGTTTCACCTTCGAACTGAATAACATGCCCATCAATATTATCAGACAAGAGATCTTTAACAATAGCGATATTAGGTTCTACTTTAACTTGCTCAGGAGGTGTATAAGTTCTAATATTGCTTTTACGAACAACAGTTGAAGCTTTAGCATGATCCTTTATTCTAACAGGGAAAGGTGGTTTCTCAATATAAGAAGTAGGAACAACAGGATCATTATAAGTGACAATATTTTCTTCAACTTTAATAGGTGCAGCTACTTTTACTTCTATGGGAGGATGATATTTAAACCACTTCTCCTTAGGGAGATCAACATAAGTAGCAAAAGATTCATAGAAAGAAGCTACTATCTCAGAATCAAGTCCATATTTAGTGCTAAACTTACGGAAAATATCGGTATCCATAAAAGATTTAACACAATCAAACTTAGGTGTCATACCTGACTCCTTACCTTCGTCGAGGTCCCAATCTTCAGAGTTACGTTTAATTCTATCCAATAAATTCCATCTGAATTCAGTAGTCTTCATCGTAAAAGAGCCAGCACAAGAAGTATCGAGCATGGTGCGATTGTTATCAGAAAGCCGAGCATATAAATTTTGCATAATTATTTCTCTCGGAAGCTCATGATTGGGACATGAATATAACATTGATTTAAGCCTCCCCCAAGCTTGATCGATGCTTTCTCCTTCGGGAGGCAAGAATTATATATATAATTGCGATCACGATGAACAAGATGCATAGGGTAATACTTTCGATGAAATTCCAGCTTCAATCTTTTATAGTCCCATGATCTCAAATCATCACATAGCCTATACCATATCAATGCGTCTCCCTTCAAAGATAAAGGGAAAACCTTCTTCTTAGCAACATCATCGGGTATACCTGCAAGCTTAAATAATCCACAAACTTCATCCACATATATTAAGTGCTCATCAGGATGCTTTGTTCCATCTACTGTAAAAGGGTTAGCTAGCAGTTTTTCGATCATACCCGAAGGAAATTCAAAAGGAGTTTCATTTTCAATAGGTTCAGTAGGTTGAGGAGCAACTCTTTGCTCTACTGGACGGGGTGAAGATACCCCGAACAAGCCCCTCACAGAATTACTTGCCATAGTAACAAGTCACAGTAAATTTCAGCACACTATATAAATTTCTCCTTACCAAAGGCGCTACACTCCCCGGCAACGGCGCTAGAAAAGAGTCTTGATGACCCACAAGTATAGGGGATCTATCGTAGTCCTTTCGATAAGTAAGAGTGTCGAACCCAACGAGGAGCAGAAGGAAATGATAAGCGGTTTTCAGCAAGGTATTCTCTGCAAGTACTGAAATAAGTGGTAACAAATAGTTTTGTGATAAGATAGATTGTAACGAGCAACAAGTAACAAAAGTAAATAAAGTGCAGCAAGGTGGCCCAATCCTTTTGTAGCAAAGGACAAGCCGGAACAAACTCTTATAATAGGAAAAGCGCTCCCGAGGACACATGGGAATATCATCAAGCTAGTTTTCATCACGTTCATATGATTCGCGTTCGATACTTTGATAATTTGATATGTGGGTGGACCAGTGCTTGGGTGTTGTTCTTAGTTGAACAAACATCCCACTTATGATTAACCTCTATTGCAAGCATCCGCAACTACAACAAAAGTATTAAGGTAAACCTAACCATAGCATGAAACATATGGATCCAAATCAGCCCCTTACGAAGCAACGCATAAACTAGGGTTTAAGCTTCTGGCACTCAAGCAACCCATCATCTACTTATTACTTTGCAATGCCTTCCTCTAGGCACAAATAATGGTGAAGTGTTATGTAGTCGACGTTCACATAACACCACTAGAGGCTAGACAACATACATCTTATCAAAATATCAAATGAATACCAAATTCACATGACTACCCATAGCAAGACTTCTCCCTTGTCCTCAGGAACGAACGTAATTACTCACAAAGCATATTCATGTTCATAATCAAAGGGGTAATAATATGCATATAGGATCTGAACATATGATCTTCCACCAAATAAACCAACTAGCATTAACTACAAGGAGTAATCAACACTACTAGCAACCTACTAGCACCAATCCTGGTCTTTGAGACAAGAATTGGATAGAAGAGATGAACTAGGGTTTGGAGATGAGATGGTGCTGGTGAAGATGTTGATGGAGATTGCCCTCTCCTGATGAGAGGAGCGTTGGTGATGACGATGGTGATGATGTCCCCCTCCCGGAGGGAAGTATCCCTGGCAGAACAGCTCTGCCGGAGCTCTAGATTGGATCCGCCAAGGTTCCGCCTCATGGCGGCGGAGTCTCGTCCCGAAAAAGTTCCTTCTTATTTTTTCTCATCGAAAGACTTCATATAGGAGAAGATGGGCGACGGAGAGCCACCAGGGGGCCCACGAGGTAGGGGGGCGCGCCCTAGGGGGGGGGCGCCCCCACCCTCATGAGCAGGGTGTGGGCCCCTTGGCCTTCATCTTTGGCGAGGATTTTTCTTTATTTGTTTTAAGATGTTCCGTGGAGTTTTAGGACTTTTGGAGTTGCACATAATAGGTCTCTAATATTTGCTCTTTTTCCAGCCTAGAATTCCAGCTGCCGGCATTCTCCCTCCTTATGTAAACCTTGTAAAATAGGAGAGAATAGCCATAAGTATTGTGACATAAAGTGAAATAACAGTCCATAATGCGACAAATATCGATATAAAAACATGATGCAAAATGGACGTATCAACGCCCTAAACGCCGCTCTAAGCCTCGTCGCTCAAATGACGGAAATACTGGCACCGGAGAGAATAGTACTCCGGGCGACGCCGAAAACAACGAAGACCCTGTCGGGGCTGCATCCGAACAGGAAGAACAAGACAACGGGCAAGATAACCCTGATAATCAGACTATGCCCAATGACCCAGACTATGATAGTTATCGTCCAGTCTCCGAGGATGATGAGAGCCTCGGCAATGAGGACTCCATCGTGCCTGAGGCACCCCTCGAGCAGGAGCGCTTCAAGCGCCAGCTAATAGCCACCGCGAGAAGCCTGAAGAAGAAGAAGCAACAGCTTCAAGCCGATCAAGACCTGCTCATTGATAGGTGGACTGATGTCCTGGCAGCCGAAGAATACGGCCTCAAGCGCCCAGCCAAGAATTACCCAAAGCGTATACTGCTACCTCAGTTCGATGCGGAGACACCAAATCCCATACCTCCCTCACGCAATGAGGACCGGCCACCACGCGGTCGGGATAGTGCGGCGGACCGACCACCCCGCGGTCGGGATAAAGCGGCAACTCAGGCCGAACAACAGCCCGCCCCACCACCTCGCAAAATAGGGACAAAACAGCTTGGGACCATACATACGACCTTCGGCAGGAGCTGGACAGTAGAACAGAACACACCAGATCAATCTACGGATCGCGAGGACACTTCCCGACTCGGGATGACGGCTACCTATTAGGGCGTGACAAACCCAGTCACACCCGGACCGATAACCGTAGACACACTCCATCAAAGGTGCGCCGTGATGCGGCCCGATATAGTGGCGCCGCACACCCTCTCTGCTTTACAGATGAGGTGCTGGATCACGAATTCCCCGAGGGGTTCAAGCCCGTCAATATTGAATCATACGACGGAACAACCGACCCCACAGTATGGATTAAGGACTTTATTCTCCACATCCACATGGCCTGGGGAGATGACCTCTACGCCATCAAATACCTCCCACTGAAACTCAAAGGGCCAACTAGACACTGGCTGAATAGCCTGCCTGAGAATTCCATCTGTAGCTGGGAGGACCTGGAAGAGGCCTTTCTTGACAACTTCCAAGGTACATATGTCCGGCCACCCGATGCCGATGACTTAAGCCACATAGTTCAACAACCTGGTGAATCAGCCAGAAAATTCTGGACTAGGTTCCTAACCAAAAAGAACCGGATCATTGATTATCCGGACGCCGAAGCCCTAGCGGCCTTTAAACACAGCATCCGTGACGAATGGCTAGCACGCCACCTCGGCCAAGAAAAACCGAAGTCCATGGCAGCCCTTACGGCACTCATGACCCGCTTTTACGCGGGAGAGGACAGCTGGCTGGCTCGTAGAAAAAGCACAGCCAGCAAGACAGGCCCCTCCGAGGCCAAGAATAGCTCCGGAAAGATCCGACGCAACAGACACAAACGCCGAAGCAATGACGACAACACCGATGACACCATCGTTAACACCGGATTCAGTGGCTCTAAGTCTGGACAGCGAAAGAAGCCCTACAAAAGGAACAACGAGGGACCATCTAGCCTGGATCGCATACTCGATCGTCCGTGCCAGATACATGGTACCCCAGACAAACAAGCCAATCACACCAATAGAGACTGTTGGGTTTTCAAACAGGCTGGCAAGTTAAATGCCGAAAACAAAGAAAAGGGATCACAAAGTGAGGACGAGGACGAAGAGCCCCAACAGCCGAACACCGGAGGGCGGAAGAAATTCCCTCCCTCAAGTCAAAACAGTGAACATGATATACGCTGCACACATCCCCAAAAGGGAGCGCAAGCGAGCACTTAGGGACATCTACGCGGTAGAGCCAGTCACCCCAAAATTCAATCTGTGGTCGTCATTCCTGATCACCTTCGATCGTCGAGATCATCCAACTAGTATCCGGCATGGCGGTTCAGCTACACTGGTACACGACCCAATCATCGACGAATTTCACCTAACACGAGTCCTAACACTACAAAAAAAGACACATCCATGACATTTTGGGCCGAACGAAATTTTTTCATGTCATACATATGACACTTCTATGATGATAATTGTGACAAAACCCGGTATCATCATAGATGTGGTGGGATCCTACTTCTATGCAAAAAAATCATGACAGAAAATGGGCTTTTCGTCCTGGGCTGGCCGGAGACGCAGCTGCATGACATTCTTTGGGCCGTCCATGACGGAAAAAACCATGGTAGAAGCGAGGGCGAGGAAAATTTTGGGGAGTTCCCGGTTATGGTGGGAGGTCGAGGGCCGAGCGATGCGCGTTTCTCTCATACACGTACGCGCGTGTGTGCGAGGCGTTGGCTCTAACTGAACCCGAGCGAGGCGTTGGGCTCTAACTGAACCCGAGCGATTGCACTGCAGGCTACGCGTTACTGAACCCGAGCGATCGATCGATGGCTGTTAACTGAACCCGATCGAGCGATTTCTTCGCTACTGCTGCTAACTGAAGCCGATCGATTGGATGAACAGTGAGTGTTGTGGGGGGGGGGGGGTGGATGAACAGTGAGCGGTGGCGTTGCCTCTGGATGAACAGGACCCCGTGGTGTGGAGGGCTGGATGAATAGTAGATGGTGGAAGGGTGCCCGTGGAGGGGTGGTTGAACAGGACCCCGTGGTGTGGAGGGCTGGATGAACAGTAGACGGTGGAGGGGTGCCCATGGAGGGGTGGTTGAACAGTAGCTGGTGGAGTAGCGCGCGGTGGAGGCTGGATGAACAGGAGCCCGTGGAGGCTGGAGGAGGTCGACGGTAGCCCGTGGAGGCTCGAGGAGGTCGACGGTGGAGATAAAAAATATCCCGTGGAGTCCCGTTTTGCGGAACGCCACACCCCTCCCGATGAACAGGACCCCCGTTTCGACCGTAGGAGGTCCGTTTCGTCCGTTTTGCGGTACGCCACACCCCTCCCAATTAAGAGGACCCCCGTTTCGACCGTAGGAGGTCTGTTTCATCCGTTTTGTGGCACGCCACACCCCTCCCGATCAACAGGACCCCCGTTTCGACCGTAGGAGGTCCGTTTCCTCCGTTTTGCGGTACGCCACACCCCTCCTGATCAACAGGACCCCCGTTTCGACCGTAGGAGGTCCATTTCCTCCGTTTTGCGGTACGCCACACTCCTCCCGATCAACAGGACCCCCGTTTCAACCATAGGAGGTCAGTTTCCTCCGTTTTGCGGTACGCCACACCCCTCCCCATGAACAAGACGCATTATGTTGCCTTCCCATGAACACGATGCATTCCGTTGCCTCCCCATGAACACGATGACGACGCTGTTTCTCCGTTCCGACCCAGCCATGTACACGAGCCCTCGCCGTACGTATGTACGAGTAAGCGTTCGAGACCCTGCCTGTATGTACGTACGTGGACGTATTTTTTTCTTGCACCCTGGCCGCTGTACGTACGTGTACATGCTACGTGTGCGCCTCTACTACGACACGTACGTGCCTCTACTACGACACATACACGCCTCTACTATGACACGTGCGCACCTCTACATCGACCAGTATATATGTACGTACACGTTCGCGACTAGAATGACAACGCTACGTACGCTTCGACCAGGTGGGTCCCGACTATCAGGCACTTCCTTGCGTGCGAAGATGTAGCTGGTGGGTCTCAGCAGTCAGGGGGGCGAATCATTTTGTTTTTTTTTTGCCCGGACGCACTTCCTTGCGTGCGAAGATGTAGCTGGCGGGTCCCAGCAGTCAGGGGGGCGAATCGTTTTTTTGCCCGGACGCACTTCCTTGCGTGCGAAGGTGTAGCTGGTGGGTCCCAGCAGTCAGAGGGAAAACGTTTTTTTGCTAAATACGGTGGCCCGTCCAGTGGGTCCCTGCTGTCAGGTGGAGGAATCATTATTTTCCGCGTAGTAAGGAGGCACTTCCTTGCTGCCGTCATGGACCCAGTTGTCAGTCTCTCCACGTACAGTCCACGTCCGATGGAAGTCGTTCCTTGACCACGCTGACACGCCGCACCGAGAGCACCAGGGCGGTGAACGACGCGGAGCCGGTGAAGACGCGATAGTGGATGCCCACGCGGAGAGGAGTATGAGGGTTCACTCGTTCGGCTGCGGTGTGAGGCTGCCGTCGCCGCATGGCCTGGCCAGTGGTGGGAGTAGTAGGGGGCGGTGAGGCCTCCGCGGTAGCACAGCCGACCACGGTAGGTAGGAGCAGGCGGCATGACCGGCGCTGCTTCGGGCGGCTGGATCAAGAAGACCAAAGGTTGAAGAAGCACTACGGCCGTTGGATGGACATCGTACGGTCACTGGAGCTAGAATCATTCATATTGACTAAGTTGACAAAGCCCTCCGTCCCCGTCAACTTAGTAGGCCCACAAGTCAGCCTCCCACCAAGGTGGGTCCCAGCTAGCAGGGGGAGTATTCATTTTTTTGTGCGTAATAAGGAGGCACTTCCGGTGGGTCCGAGCTGACAGGGGGGGAACGTTTTTTCGCGAAATACGGTGGCCCGTCCGATGGGTCCCAGCAGTTAGGGGGGAAACAATTTTTTTCGCAAAATAAGGTGGCCCGTCCGGTGGGTCCCCGCTGTCAGGTGCAGGAATACTTATTGCTGTAATAAGGAGGCACTTCCTTGCAGCCGTCGTGGACCCAGCTGTCAGCCTCTCCACGTACAGTACTCTTCCGATGGAAGTCGGTCGTTGACCACATTGACCACGCCGCGCCGAGAGCACCAAGGCGGTGGACGACGGCGAGGCCTAGGAAGGGGACGACACGAAGTCGGGGAAGACGCAGCAGCGGAAGCCCGCGCGGAGAGGAGTACGAGGGTTCACTGGTTCGGCTGCGGTGTAAGGCTGCCGTCGCCGTAGAATAACAGGGGGTGTGGGTGAGTGGAGGGATGGCCTGGCCAGCGGTGGGAGTAGTATGGGGGCGGTGAGGCCTCCGCGGCAGCACAGCCGGCCACGGGAGGCAGGAGCAGGCGGCACGACCAGCGCTGCTTTGGGCGGCTGGACCAAGAAGACCAGAGGTTGAAGAAGCACTACGGCCGTTGGATGGACATCGTACGGTCACTGAAGCTAGAATCGTTTATATTGACTAAGTTGGCAAAGCCCTTACGCTCCAACTTAGTAGGCCCACAGGTCAGCCTCCGAAACGGTGCGCCCCAGATCTCAGGGGGAGGAATCATTTTTTGGGCGGCCGAAGCTAAGAATATCCGAGATTGAAGAAGAAGCACGACATCCGTTGGATAGACATTCAACGGCCACTGCTGCTAGAACCGTGTGTTGACTATAATAAGTTGACAAAGCCTTGCATATGTGTCAACTTATTTTTTTAGGGGACGCGTCACTTAGTAGGCCCACAAGTGTGTGGCAGAGAACTTATAGCCCATTTGCGTTTTGTAAGAATGTACAGCCCATTTTTGAATTCTAATGGAATTTACAACATCCCATTTACAGTTTGTTAAAAGTACAGCCCATTTTGTAGCTAGGACAACGATTAATAATTTCAACCAACCGTTGAAGACAAAATTCAATAAAATTTTCCACATTTTGATGGGATCTGAAATATTTTTATCCCGAAATTTCTAGTCAGGTTAAATATAAATTTGTATTACGTAAAAATCCAACGAAACATTGCGCGTGCAACAATGAAAATTTAAGATTTTCAAAATCCATAAATAATATTTTATAAACTAATTTCGTGTTTGGTGCATTTTTTATAGTTACTGCCTAGTTTTTATGATTACATCCCATTTATTATTTTTTAAAGCCCATTTTCCTGTTAAGCCTAATGCATCCCTCCTAGGAAAGATTTGCAGCCCAGCGGGGCGGAGAATAACAAGTTGACCTTGCCTGGGTATTCCTCAAAAAGACGTATAGCTGGGCTAGCCATTTTCATCTTGAAAAAATTAGTATCTGGGTTGGATATGTGGCCTGGGCTAGACGGGCCACAGCCCGCCTAGTTAATACCCTGCTCTCCTCTGAACAACAACGAAATCATCGCCAAAAAAAACTCTGAAGTGCCCACGCCTCAAAAACACAAATACAGCTCGAGCTGCTTGGTCCCAGCTGTCGGTCGCACCTTGTGCAATTCTCTCATTTATATTGACTACATAGGTTGACAATGGTGTGGGACCGTGATGTCAGGAAACCAGGAGAAAGCAAAAAAATATAGTTGTACATAATAAGGAGGCACTTGCGTATGTACGGCTATGGCCCTAGTGGGTCCCTAGTGTCATCCAGTCAAAATAAAGCCATCTCCTGAATCCTCATGTTCGTTGACGATGTTTATAATGCTCGGTGCCACAACTCGAAGGACAACGGAGAGGGCCTCGCAGGCCCTACAGATGGTCTGATACAGCGCCCGCTGCTCATTCAGGAAGCCAGGATCATCGGACACCTATGAGCACCTTCGAGAAACTGAGATGGCATGAAACGGTAAGGCTGCGCTTGGGAGCTCTGGTTTATTTCAAACCTGTATTAACATACAAGTGTAATTTACTGATCATCGGAAACAACGCGTAAAATACAGGCGTAATGAAACCGAGGGCCCGAGGTCTATAAGTAAAACCGGCGGGTTACGTGTGTAATTTGAGAGACCAGTGTATATTTTACAAGCACTGCTATATGGATGACATTACCAGACGATACATGCACGACGTGCGTATCATGCCATCCATGGGCAAGGCTGAAACAGCACCTAACGGCTGGATTAGCAATCGTCCGAGTGTCGTTCAGCGTTTTTATCGTGTGTGAAGTACTTCTGATATTTTACTAGTCGAAATCGACCAACCAAGCGCCTTCGCCCGAGACCATCTGCTTTAATTTACAAGCGTCGGTTTTACAAGCGGTTTTGGTTGGAAAACGACGATCCAATCACAGCCTAATATCATGAGTTGGTCGGAAGATCATATGGTTTCACGTCTAACCTACCCGACTTGTCATATAGGCTATGAATGAAACATCAGACGATGAACTTCTTAAGCACGGAAACAACAGAAGAGGATGATCTTCTTAACAAGCAAATCACTGGCATTAGATCGACATGCAAAACAATACGAAGCATTATTCTCAGGAGGCACGGTGAACAGCTCGTGATGCCGCATGCCACAACATTCCAAGCTCAACTTTGCAATCAAACACAAGGCCTGGCATTACATAGACAATATTCAGAACAAACTCTTAACACAGGAATATCTCAGCAGAGTAACTATTTACTTCTAAACTGAATACAGGAATGGGAAAAAACACTCGACGCTGCTCATAGCAAGGGCGTCCCACTCAAAAATATCAAATGCATGTCTTCTGGCTAACATCAATGAGCAAATTTTGACAAGGTTTTCCAATTCCAATATATTAAACTAACGTCTTCTTGCTGACATCAATGATTAAACTTTGACAAGCTTTTCCCATTCAAAATATGTAATGCCTATGATCGTGGAGTCCTGTCGTAGCTTCTTGTACTTGTTTGGGCACTTTTTGCCCAGGGCACTCCACGTGTTGTTAAATTGCCAATGGTCTCTGCAGACTAGTCATGCCACCGGTGTCTAATAATACTCTGCAAAGCTTCTCGGTCGTTCCTTCTGTAATGTAGCGCAAATAGTGACTGCTTCTTTCTGCAAAGTGGAACGACCAACTGGACCCAATAATGCAGCAGTTTGCCTTGGACACATTGGCTCCTTTTGTGCAGTTCAACTAAAATCAAAGTCGGAATAAAACTGAGCTTTAATTTTGATATCCCTGTCAGCAACAATAGGTATAAGGGAAACAATTACTGAGAAATAATGGTTGATGACTTGTACTCCCAGAAGAAAAGCATCTACTGATCTACTTTATCTTAATGGGAAACAAAGCACGAGAGTAGCATTTCTCCATCAGTGTGATTCATTCATATTGACTGAGACATTATCTTAACAATGCCTTGTTTCAACATGTATAAAGAACGACAAAGCAGAAAAGTACCATTCCTAAAACAATGCAACTAATTCATTTTAACAGAGACATTATCTTAACAATACCTTGGTTAAACATGTAGAAAGAACTACAAAGCAGGATAGTACCATTCCTAACAAGTGTTGCAGTTTTGAACTAAGATTCAGTAGTTAATTAATTCTGAGAGTGGCATTGCTTAATTTTACCAGCGGCATTAGATTAACGAAAAGCATAAACAGTTCCAGGGGAGAGTGGGTGCAACAATAGTATGTGCTTCCATCTACTTATAAAGGGGGTGATGCGGAGTTTGTTGTAACAAAGCAACAAGCATCATGTCTGGGTTGGTCCCATTTTTGTTCACTACTTAATGGGAAAAGATAGCAATACAATAGCTTCAATTCAACATTTATTTAAAATAGTACCAATACAAGTAGCACAACATCTCAAAGCACACTGCACAATCATGTGGATGAAGGCCTGTACTGACCTTTCATGAGACAGACAAGATAAAATACGAATCTGCCAACACGAATAGGAAATCCAATCTCATTTTGTGCAGTTGCACTGAAATCAAGCAAAGTGTTTCGCGTAGCAAAGAAAAATTTCGCAATAGCAACAAGGTGAATAGATATCCCTGTTTAAACATAGGAAAAATGGAATCAATTACTGGCTAATAAAGGAGGATGAAACATGCGACCACAAAAATGGTAATCCCGCCAATCCCTAACAAGTGTTGCAGTTTTGAAATAAGATTCAGTAGTTAATTCTGAGAGTGGCATCAATTACTGGCTTATAAAGGGGGTGATGCTGAATTTGTTGTAACAAAGCAACAAGCATCATGTCTGGGTTGGTCCCATTTTTGTTCACTACTTAATGGGAAAAGACAGCAATACAATAGCTTCAATTCAACATTTATTTAAAACAATACCAAAACAAGTAGCACAACATCTCAAAGCACACTGCACATCATGTGGTTGAGACCAAGATTTGAAACAACTCGCCATGAAGACTGGAAACAAATCTCGATCTCCTTTTGTGCAGTTCCACCAAAATTAAGCAAAGTCACTGGTGTGACATTCAAGTTGAACTGCACAAAACACTCTTAAAACATAAGTGTTTCGAGTAGCGAAGCAAAATGTTGCAATAGCAACAAGTTGAATCGATACCCATGTTTTAACAGAGGCAAAAAAGGAAACAATTACTTGCCGGTAAAGGAGGATGAAACAAACGGAGACAGAAAGAAGCATCTAACTTATCTTGGATGGAAGACAAAGTAGGACAGTAGCATTTCTAAAACGGTTGCATTGATTCATATTAACAGAGACATTCTCTTAAAACAACATTCGTTAAAAATGTAATTTACTTTTAACAGTGGCATTGCTTCAATTTTCCGGCGGCATTCTTAGATTAACAACAGCAAAATAGCTGTATGGGACATGCCAGCATCATGTGCGTCCACATGTATAAATGGGTGATGCAGAGTATGTAGCCAAGCAGCATATAAGCGTTGGTCCCATATTTGTTCTCTTTGAACCTTCTTCCTATGTGAGGGCAGCAAATCTAGTCCTACACAAACTACCCGACCCCCAGTTTCTTTCCCTTTTCAACAAAGAGATCGGTTCCTTACAGATGTGTGTACTGGGTTACCCCCCTTTTCCCTTTTCGACCTACAAAGCGGCTGGATAGCCAGTCTATACTACTTTCCGCCCCTCCTTTCCTCATTGAACCACGTCCTAGATTCTTGCTCCAGCCCACCGCACCCTTCTTTCCTCTTTGAACCAAGACCTAGATTCGACTACAGATCGAAAAAGATCCACATGCAGCTAGAGCAACGGCGGTTTTAAAGAAACTTATACCTTAGGGCTGTCGGGATGTGGCAAGGCGTGCGGCGGGAGGCCGGATCTGCCCACACTATGTACGGCAGCGAGGAAGAAGGGGTCGGTGGCCCTCCCGCACAGGCGCTAGGTGAAAGAGAAAAACGCAGCCGGTACTGGATTGCCTCCCTCGCCGAAGGCGATAGAGTGAACGCTGCACCTCCTCCCCTTCCCGGTGCGACGGGATACGAACGCCTCTTTCACCAGCTGTGAGGGGGGAGAGAGAGACAAGAGGCCAATACAGTCTTGTTTAGATCTGGTGAAGAGAGGGTGAGAGACTGTGAATATAGCAAACCCTAGCAAATGAACGCTGAGCCTCCAGCATGTAACATATATGTAGTGCGGCGAGCGTGTGGAGAGTGCAAACCCTAGCAAACAAGCGCTGAGGCTCCCGCTTATATATATACTACTATAGTACGGACTGAGCTCCGGTGCCTTCACTGCACCTGCTTTTGGCTGTATGATAGGTGAGCCAGCCACATTTTGGGCCCACCTGTCATGAATCCAAAGGCAGGTGCACTTAGTCAATGAAGCTGCGTCCATATAGTACTCTCGTGTATACAACTAATATATAGTGGAGTGGTTTTCTTATTCTCTCCATAACAATCGTTTCAAATTGTGTAAGTACGAAATGAAACTCTTTATTTAATGTACAAACTGATTTTCTTACGTACCAAGAAAGAAAACTCGATCAAAAACACGCCCCCGCTTCCAGGTCGCGAGAGTCGGCGCACACACACACATAGACATAGACATGCATATCCGTGTTTACATAAAATTCCATTTCCATCTCCATCTCCAATCATATTTGTCCAACTGGCACATTATTTACGTTGTTAATTATATACATAGCAATATTAACGTACATCATCTCTTGTTTGCGCACGTCCGGACCGCTGCCACGGCCGGTCCTGACCAACCCGAACCCTCTTCATCACCCGCGCGTGCTTCCCGCCCAAAATGGTCAGTGCCGCATTCATGCCCGGCCAGAGCAGACACAACCTCTCACTGGCGCCGGCATTGAAGCGGTGTGCCGGCCGAGAGAGCGTCGCCCGCGCCGCTTCCGGGTGCACACGGCTGCTCCGCGTTCAAAGGTCGCAATAGCCGGCTACAACATGCATGTAAAAAGTTCTTGGGAGTCCGTGCTACAGATAGCTGTCCTCCCCCAACTCGTCAATCTCTTCCAGTAGTTCTAGTACTCATGGCGCGATCCATCGACAAGCAGGCGGGAAAGTTACCGTATACTCGGTTTGCAGTGAGTGGCATGCCAAGCGACCGTGTGGGGTCGAGCCGTGGAGGAGGGTGAGACATGAACACGAAAGACGTGATTTAATATTTGGTTTTGCTCGATGGCGCGATCCAACGAAACGAAACGTTGGTTTCTCTCCATTTCCATTTTTTCTCCAGAAAAATGGAAACTTTCCACTCCATTTTCATTCCTATTCCAAGGTTGCCCCGTTACAACATTCCATCAAATACAAAGGAAAACTAACACACATGCTGATGCATCTTAATGATTCATAGATCATAGCCAATATTTACTTCACAACTAAAGAAAAAAGTTGTGAGAGCATGTATGAAAGAAAAACTACTGATGGGGTCACTACGACTTAAACCCTAAACCCTAAACATGATTTAATTTCCTGGCAAGGTAGAACCTGTCGAAGGAAAGACGACTGGCACCCTCGGATCATACGATGCTTTTGTGAAGTTCCACTAAAATCGACCTGAGCATCCCTGATGACAAAGATATTGAAGAAGTGTGATTAGAATAATAGTACTGGCACTAGTTCATGAGACATAAACTCATCACAAGTAGAAGCTGGTAGAAGTAGAGAAAGATCGACATGGAGATGGAGCTACGGTAGTGGAGCAAGCCGGCTCCAAAAGGAAGATGGACTACCTGGGATGTCGGGCTGTAGCTAGAAGGGTGGTTGGGACACGACATCGGCCCATACCGCGGTGACCCCCGATTTGGACGCACCGACTGTGGGTTTTCTCCCTCGCTGATGTCGACCACGTCTACGCAGAACATTGTTCCCTTCCCCCAGCTGCGGGATCAGTCCCGTCGTTCTATGCTTGTGAAGAGAGCAACCTAAGCAAGCAGGCTTGTAGCTTAGGGTCCTGCTAGTGTATATATAGTGGTTTCCTTTTTATCTCCATATCAACCATTTTATATTGTGTACGTGTCATTCAAGAGTGAAATGATGGTTGCTTCTTCCGACTAACTTACTGTGTGATTTGACTGCTCCTTAATGGCCCCTACACGTACTCCCCCTACGTGTATGCAACAGTCACACGTACACATGGACGCAAAAACATGCGCGACACCCTAATGCATGCATGTCCAAGCACACGACGGAACACACACGGTCACGCTCAAGTGCTCAACCTACACAGTATGCTCTTGTAGACTGCCGTCCTCTAGCCGCGCCGCCACCTCTGGCTACGTTCTTGTGGAGGCGCACGGCGGTCAGCGCCGCCACCGCTGGCGACGTTCGTGTGGAGACGCACGGCGGTCAGCTTCTCCCATGGTACGCGCATTCTAGACTGAGGCCCCGTTCATGTCGGTGTAGCGCCGAATGTTAGCTGATAGACGCTGTTAATCTCACTGCTTGCCGAAGTAGTTTACTGTCAATATGCTCTGCTTAAGAAGCTTCCTTGCCCTGTTCTGCACTCAATCTGCTTAGCTGAGATGGCATGCCAAGGCCGATTAGTTGCTAAAATACCCTGCCATATATTTATTGTGACGTAGATTGCCATGGTCTAGTAGCCAATCTGTTAGCTGAAATAGCTCTACACCGTTTTATACTCGATCTTTGTTGCTGCGATGGCCTTCGATAGTTCGATGGCTGTGTCCTCGGCCTCATTGACTGCTGAAACAACCTGCCATAATTTGGCACTCAAATCTGTTTGCTGAATTAGCTTTACATATATTTCGTTACTTAGATCTGCTCGTCCAAATATCTTGCCATAGCTTTAGACATCGACCTAGGTATTTTTTTCTGGACTTCATAAAAAAGCATATATGTTTTTCCTGTAATATCTAGTAGAAGAACTAATTTGTATGTCTAACAGATGGACAGGACTTGGATAACTTCTGCTCGAAGATTCTCCGCTGCATATGTTGAGGGGGTTGAAAACTTCATGAACTTTATCAGAGCTGAGTACGGTGGTCCAAAATCAGATGTGCTCTGCCCGTGTAGCAGTTGTATGAATTCAGTTACAAGACCCAGTCAACTGTGCAAAATCATCTACACTTGTATGGGATTTCGGTCACATATACTAGGTGGGTTCATCATGGTGAAGCTGTGAACGTCAATGTTATTGACTACGTGGAAGCAGCATATCACCATCTTGATCTGCCTGATGCTCAGGTGGAAGAGGAGGAGGAGGTGGTGGTGGCGGAGTCAGTGAGTTTGACCAACATTGAAACAATGCTACGAAATGCTCGTGCATTCCATGAACTTTCACCTGCAGAAGAAAAACGGTGGGCCCGCATGTTGGAACAATGCAACGTTGCTGTCACCCCAGGAAATAAGCTGTCAGTATTCTTAGCTATGGTCACCTTTCTTCAGGTGAAGACATCTGAGCGGATGACCAACAAATCATTCGATGCGATGTTGGCTGCTTTCCGTGAATCTTTCCCAGATGCGTCTGAGCTGCCACACACCTATAGTAAAATGAAGAATTTCCTTCGTGCAGTTGGAATTGGATATGGTATGATCCATGTTTGTAAGAATAATTGTGTTCTGTTCTGGAAGGATTATGCCAACTTAAGTGAATGCTCGAAATGCAAATCATCAAGATGGAAAGATGGCGATGCTGTGAAGAGGATTCCTCATAATGTTCTAAGACATTTTCCAATTACACCAAGATTGCAGAGGTTGTTTCATGATGCTGAAACAAGAGAGGATGTACTGTGGCATTCTAGGAACCAGGAGTACAGAGATCAGAATGTAATGAGCCATCCATCTCATGGTAGTGAGTGGAAAAGCTTCAATGATAAACACAAAGAGTTTGCTGCTGACCCGAGAAACATTAGACTTGGCTTAGCTTCAGATGGATTTAACCCATTTGGCCACCAGAGCGCCACATATAGCATGTGACGAGTGCTTGTTATCCCTTACAACATGCCTCCAAATGTCTGCACCAAAGAAACAAACTACATGATGGCCTTGCTCATCCCAGGTCCAAAAAGTCCTGGAAAGGATTTTGATTTGTTCATGGAGCCTCTTGTGGAGGAACTTCAACAGCTATGGAAGGGTGTTCTCACTCGAGACCTATATAGCAGCCCACCAGCTGATTTCTTTCTGCGTGTTGTTATAATTTGGTGCATCAATGATTATCCGGCTTTGGGCACTATGTCAGGGTGAACGACACATGGTTACAATGCATGTGTTCGCTGTGACAGGAATCTGCTGTCATACGCAATACTTAGCAAGATCTGTTACAATGGACACCGCCGTTTCCTTGCCAAGGACAAGCCGCATCCTAGAAAATACCGCAGACATGTGTTCAATCCAAAGCATGAAAATCGTGATACGCCAAAGAGGCTCACCGTCGATGAGTTGTAAGTGGAATTAGAGAAGGTCAGGCATATTACACCAGGAAACCATCTTGGTAATGGTAGCAGGAAAAGGAAGCGTGGCAGGGTAGAATAGAGATTATTGTTTACCCGCAGGTCCACTTTGTGGGACTTGGAGTATTGGAAAGATTTGGATCTGCGGCATAATCTTGATGTGATGCACATCGAGAAAAATATATGTGACAGCATTATCGGCACACTTCTTAATATTGAAGGCAATACGAAAGATACCTTAAAATCTAGGATTGATTTGACACACCTGGGTATCAGAAAGGATTTGCAGGTGCAAGATGAAGGTAAACCACGGGATATGGCACCAGCTGTGTACGTCTTGGACAAGGTAAAAAGAAAAGAATTCTGGAGGTCCTGTCACGTGTGAGATTCCCACATGGATTTGCTTCCAACCCTGAAAGGAGAGTCAGTGCAGATGGAAACAAGGTACAAGGGTTGAATACTCATGACTGCCACGTCCTACTTCAAAGGGTTTTACCTGTTATCCTTAGAGGATTGGGCCGCCCTGACTTATACAGAGCAGTTGCAGAGTTGGGACAATTCTTCAGGGAACTCTGCAGTAGGAATATCAGGATAAATGCTTTGGAGCATCTTAGAGACAAGATACCAACTATCCTATGCGACCTTGAGAAGATATATCCTCCAGCCTTCTTTGATGTGATGGTGCATTTGGCTGTTCATCTACCTGATGAGGCACGACTTAGAGGTCCAGTACAGTATGGCTGGATGTACCCTATTGAAAGACGGCTAGGCACTTTCAAGGGCTATGTTAGGAACAGAGCTAGACCCGAGGGTTCCATTGCAGAGGCCTACATTGCTACATAAGCGTTGACATTCTGCTCAAAATACATTGAAACAGCAGATCAGCTTAGCAAAGAGGTGGGTGAAGACAATCCCGGGCTCAATGTTTTCGATTATTCTGTTTGAGTTACAAGGAAGAGTCGACAAGAGGAAAAACCTAAAGATTTGGACAAAATGGTTTGGTATGTGTTGAATAACTATCCTGAGATACTACCTTATATCAAGTAAGTGAAGTACTGCAGCTTATACATCGTAATCTACTAAACTTGCAGCACATTCTTATATATTTAGATGTTTGACGCGATCACTATGTTGTGCAGCATCTACAAAGAGGAGTTACTATCACAAAATCCAAGAAACATTGACAAACTGGTTATGGAAGGATTTGCGAAATGGTTCAAGAACCATGTAAGCTTTTGAAGTGCACTATCAGTTCTTTTAATATATCGAGTACATAAGATGACCAGCTTGTCTATTTTCTAACCATAGGTTAAGAATATGCGGGAGGATGGGCAGGCAGTTGATGATGCCCTTTACTCACTAGCAATGGGTCCTGATACTCGGGTAAGACATTATGAATCTTGCATTGTTAGAGATGTGCGCTACAACACCCTTGCACGAGACGAAGGCAGGAAGACACAAAACAGTGCCATCATGAGCACAGATACGTATGACAAAGAGACAACTGAAATGTATGCTAACATAACAGACATTATTCAGTTGCAGTATATCTCCAGTTTCGAGGATCATCAGTGTGTGGTTCTGTTGTGCTGTCATTGGTATAACCTGTTTTCCAGGATCGCAAAACCCAAAGCTCATGATTATTTCAAATCCATCAATGTCAAGGCGGCATACCAGACCAACGAGCATTTTATTTTGGCAAATCAAGAAACACAGATATTTTTCTTGTAAGACACATTTGCACGTAGCGATGACTGGAGAGTATTGCAAAGGTTTGAGCAGAGGAATTCGTTTAATGAAGTTGCACAACAAGATGATGCTTACACTGCTCCTGATGTACAAGATAACACAGATGTTCCTAATATCTTTGAGAACCATCACGTCAATGACACCGGCGAAAAGATTGCCTGTCGTGTTGTGGACATACAAGAGTTGATCAAGAAGAAGCCAACGTTCGAGGACGTTGAGGACGAAGAAAAAAATGACACCGTGGGGAATTACGATTCAGACTGATACGTGAATATGTTGACGCTGCTGCTACGGATGATGATTACATTGCTTTTGTCGTATTTGCCTGTCAGAAGACGTTTTTTTTATCTACTATGTGAAATTGTGTTTGCTATGACAACTGAAACCTGATGAACATGTTGTTTAGTATTTTGCTATGAGAACATCACTTGTTGTGTATGCTGATGTGTGTTTGGTGATTATATGACAACTAAAACATGATGACATTGTTGTTTAGTTGCACTCATATTTGGCTGTGAAACTTGAATTTGATGACATAGTTTGCTGTTGGACTGCAATTTTCTCAACGTCTTCGAATGAGAACAAAGATGACCCGACAGGGCCTCTGCTATTTATTTATTTATATGAGCAAAAGGGGATACCCCATGATTTCTGTTAATAGAAATCATTAGATATTCACAACACTGCACCCAACCTGCTACACAGGTTTCATTCATTACTAGTTTCAGCAAAGTGCTCATGTCATAGCCACTGAATACATCACGAGTGCTACATACACTGCAAATAAAGAGATAATCATCCTACAGAGCACATCGATTTTGCCCATTATCTTCACAAGCTTTTTCATCTCCTCATTGCTGTCGAGGCCGTTCAGCAGCTGTTGCTTGGCCATGATCAGAGGAATTGCATCTTTAACCTTCTGCTCTGCATGTTCCTCTTCTGTCGTTCCTTCAGTTACTTGTCCAACACCCCAACCTGCTGGTATTGGGATTCCTTGGCTAACCAAATAATCAGCGTAGTTGCATTCCCCCACATCAGCAACTTCCCAGAAATACAAATCACATGAATCTTCCCTTTTCTGCACGAATCAAATTGGTAGATCATCAACCAAACTATTAAAAAATCAGCAACTGAAAGCAGCGGAACAACACTTCAACATATTATTACCCCATGATTCGGGCATTTGTAGAAGACTCGGCCAGGGTTGCGGATTGTGGTTGAGACGTGACGGATGACTCTGCGTGATTTGCAGCAGTGGCACCACACCAACGGCAGTGGGTTGCGATGAGCAATCGGCTACGGTGCGCGTGCCGGCGAGGGTGTGATGAGACCCACAGGCAATGGTACGGGTTGCGACTTGGTGCTTATCTGGTTGTTGCCTGCTGAAGAGTAGGTGGACGAGCAGCCAGCGGACATGGTTGCTGCGGCCAGAGCTTCTGATGCTAGGCAGAGTAAGTAGAGAAGAGGAGAAGCGAACGTTGGATATGTCAGTTTCATTACTTGCAGAGTAGCATAGCACCATATATAGTCATAGTCTAGGTTTGGATTCGAACCAGCTACAGGAGCACGTCTTTCTTTTTTCTAAAACTCGGCAACGTCTCTTTACTGGTACACTAGCTTGTTCTATACGCCTTCCCAAGTCTTTGATTTTCTTTCCCTTTTTTGCGAGGAAGGAAGGAGGACAAAATTGAGAGTTCCTGGGACTCGAACCCAAGACCTCTTGGTTGAAAACCAAGGGTGCTAGTCACTTATGTGGCGAACGTTCCCTGTGAGGAGGACGGCAGACGAACACATTTTCCTCGCAGTTTTCTTCCTATATATAAAAAAGTATGCTACTTGGTGTCCGCTTAGTCACCAAACGATTGTGCCAACCTTGACCGTTGTATTGACATTCAACGTCTGTCGCGTTTCTTCAGTCTCTTCTTCCTCAAGCCGCCAAAGCCAAACCAGCGCCGGCGGGACCGCCTGCTCCCGCCTCCCACGGCTGGCTGTGATCTGCCCCGGCTCCTGTTCGTTCCTGTCCGAGGCCTCACCATCGTCCTCCGCCTTGGTTCGCTCGCTGCGGCGCCGCCCTCCGGTGTTGTCAACATGGTCAACAGCCGAGAGGAATAAGGAGATGACTGTACATGGTGAGGATGACAGTAGGGACCCAGCAGCGCGCGCAATAATTTTGTTTTTTCGGGACGGAGAAGGGTATCAACTGGGTTATGCGGGACCCGTGGCCCATCTAGCCCAGGATTTTATTTCATATGTTTAGCACATGACCAACCCAGTTTGTTTTTTTCCTTTCTGAAAATTGCTAGCCAGCTATTTTGTTTTTTGCAGAATAACCAACGTAGGCCTACTTGCTTTTCTACGCCCTGCTGGGCCAGAAATCTTTCAAGACAAGGCGGGATGCATTTTGCCCATAAAATGGGCTATAAGTAATAAAAAATGGGCTATAAGTAATAATAAATGGGCTGTAAAATGAAAAAATACAGCAAACAAACAATTAGTTCCAAAATACTGTTTTCTTTCAGATTTTGATATTTTAAATTTCATTGTTTTTGTGCGGGTAAAATTTCATTGAATTTAAATTAAGGTATATTTATATTTAAAACTAATTTGAATCTGGCTAGAAATTTCGGGCTGTATGCTGTTTGGGACAGATTTGGAGGCTGACTTGTGGGTCTACTAGGTTGACGTGTACTTTGGCTTTGTCAACTTAGTCCACAAACGATTCTAGCAGCAGTGACCGTTGGATGTTAATCCAACGGCCGTGCTCCTTCTTCAATATCTGATCTTCTTGCTCCAGCCGCCCAAACCAGCTTTGGTGGGACTGCCTGCTCCCGCCTCCCGTGGCCGGCTGTGCTGCCGCACAGGCCGCACCGCCCCACCCTACTTCATTACTGGCCAGGCCATTCCTCTACTCACCCACACCTCCTGTTATTTTCCGGCGACGACAGCCGGACCAGTAACCCTCGTACTCCCCACCGCGTGGGAAACCATTGTCGAGTCTTCCCCGGCTCCGTGTCGCTCCCTTCCTAGGCCTCGCCATCGTCCACCGCCATGGGGCTCTCGGCGCGGCCTGGTCAACTTGGTCAGCGAACGACATCCATCGGCCGTGGACTGTACGCGCAAAATAATGATTCCTCCACCTGACAGCTGGGACCCACCGGAAGGGCCTCTGTATTTCGCCAAAAAAACGTTCCCACCGCTGACATGTCGGACCCACCAGCTATATCTTCGCATGCAAGGAAGTGCCTCCTTATTACGCACAAAAAAAATGAATACCCCCCTGCTAGCTGGGACCCACCATAGTGGGAGGATGACTTGTGGGCCAACAAAGTTGACAGGGACGGAGGGCTTTGTCAACTTAGTCAATATGAACGATTCTAGCTCCAGTGATCGTACGATGTCCATCCAACGGCCGTAGTGCTTCTTCAACCTCTGGTCTTCTTGCTCCAACCGCCCAAAGCAGCGCCGGTCGTGCCGCATGCTCCTGCCTCCCGTGGCCAGCTGTGCTACCGCGGAGGCCTCACCGCCCCCTACTATTCCCACCACTGGCTAGGCCTTGCGGCGATGGCAGCCTCACATCGCAGCCGAACCAGTGAAGCCTCGTAGTCCTCTCCGCGCGGGCTTCCACAGCCGCATCGTCCCCTTCCTAGGCCTCGCCGCCGTCCACCGCCGTGGTGCTCTCCGCGCGGCGTGGTCAACGTGGTCAAGGAACGACTTCCATCGGAAGAGTAATGTACATGGAGAGGCTGACAGCTGGGTCCACGGCCACAGCCTAGTTTTTTGTGATTTGCCAAGTAAGTCGCTTTGTCAGGCCTGTTGGGCTGGAAATCTTTCAAGGCGAGGAGAGCTTTCATTCGGCTGGCCGAGAAAATGGCCCATCAGTAATGAGAAATGGTTTGTACATTTTTAAAACACATCAAACCGGCAATTAGTTTCAAATATCTTTTTTTTCATTTCAAGATTTTAAATTACATTAATTTTTATGCGTGGAGAATTTGTTGGATTTTATATTGATATACATTTATTTTTAAAATTAGTTTGAATGTGAGTCGAAATTTCGGGATTAAAAACAGTTCGGACCGCACCGAAATATGCAAAATTTCGTATAATTTTTTAACCGTGGCCACAATTTGGGCTGTAATGCTAACAAAAAGAATATGGGCTCCAAAAAAACCTTAAGAATTAGCAAATGGGCTGAAAACTATTAGAAATAATGGCAGATGGGTTGTATGCTGTTTTCCATAGATTTGAGGCTTTCCTAAAAAAAGGTTGACGCACAAGCAGTGGCTCTTGGATGTCCATCCAATGGCCGTCGTGCTCCTTCAATCTCTGCTCTTCCTGCTCCAGCCGCTCAAACAAGCGCCAGTGGGACTGCCTGCTCCCTCCTCCCCGCGGTCGGCTGTGCTGCCGCGCAAGCCTCACCGGCCGACCGTACTCCCATCACTGGCCTAGCCATCCCTCTACTCACCCACACCCGTTGTTATTCTCCGGCAACGGCAGACGAATCAGTAAACCCTCATACAGTCATACTCCCCTCCGCGTGGGAAACAACTGCCGAGTCTTCCCTGCCTCCGTGTCGTTCCCTTCCTAGGCCTCATTGTCGTCCACCGCCCTGGTGCTCTCGGCGCGGCCTAGTCAACGTGGAGAGGCCGACAGCTGGGTCCATGGCCGCATGCAAGGAAATGCCTCCTTATTACATGCAAAATAATGATTCCTCCACCTGACATCAGGGACCCACCGAAAGGGCCTCTGTATTTCGCGAAAAAACGTTACCGCCGCTGATAGCTCGGACCCACCAGCTATATCTTCGCACGCAAGGAAGTGCCTCCTTATTACGCACAAAAAAAATGAATACTCCCCCTGTTAGCTGGGACCCAGTATAGTGGCAGGCTGACTTGTGGGCCTACTAAGTTGATGGGGATGGAGGGCTTTGTCAACTTAGTCAATATGCACGATTCTATCTCCAGTGACCGTACTATGTCCATCCAACGGCCGTAGTGCTTCTTCAACCTCTGGTCTTCTTGCTCCAGCCGCCCAAACCAGCGCCGGTCGTGCCTCGTGCTCCTGCCTCCCGTGGACGGCTGCGACGCGGCGGAGGCCTCACCGCCCCCTACTACTCCCACAGCTAGCCAGACCATCCCTCTACTCACCCACACACCCTGTTACTCTGCGGCGACGGCAGCCTCACACCGCAGCAAACCAGTGCCCTCGTACTCCTCTACGCGTGGGCATCCACTGCCGCGTCTTCCCCGGCTCCGTGTCGTCCCCTTCCTAGGCCTCGCTGTCGTCCACCGCCCTGGTGCTCTCGGCACGGCGTAGTCAACATGGTCAAGGAATGGCTTCCATCGGACATGGACTGTACGTGGAGAGGCTGACAGCTGGGTCCACGGCCGCAGCAAGGAAGTGCCTCCTTATTACGTGCAAAATAATTATTCCTCCACCTGACAGCGGGGACCCACCGGATGGGCCACCGTATTTCGCCCCCATGACTGCTGGGACCCACCAGCTACATCTTCGCACGCAAGGAATTGCCTGATAGTCGGGACCCACCTGGTCGAAGCGTACTTAGCGTTGTCATTCTGGTCGCGAACGTGTACGTACATATATACTGGTGGATGTAGAGGTGCGCACATGTCGTAGTAGAGGCGGCCAGGGTGCAAGAAAGAAAATACGGCCACGTATGTGTACATATGGGCGGGGTCTCGAACGCCTACTCGCGCATACGTACGGCGAGGGCTCGTTGACATGGCTGGGTCGGAACGGAGAAACAGCGTCGTTGTCGTGTTCATGGGGAGGCAACGGAATGCGTTGTGTTCATGGGGAGGCAACGGAATGCGTCGTGTTCATGGGGAGGTAATGGAATGCATCGTGTTCATCCGGAGGCAACGAAACGCGTGGGAGCCAACCGGCTAGGTCGAAACGGAATGCGTGGTCGTGTTCATCGGGAGGGCTTGGACGGAACAGGCGATGGAAATGAGGCCTGGCGTATCGCACAACAGAGGAAACAGACCTCCTACATTCGGAACGGGGTCCTGTTGGTCGGGAGGGGTCTGGCGTACCGCAAAACGGAGGAAACGGACCTCCTATGGTCAAAACGGGGGTCCTGTTCATCGGGAGGGGTGTGGCGTACCGCAAAATGAACGAAAAGGACCTCCTACAGTCGAAACGGGGGTCCTGTTCATCGGGAGGGGTGTGGCGTACCGCAAAACAGGACTCCACGGGATACTGTTCATCTCCACCGTCGACCCCCTCCAGCCTCCACGAGCTACTGTTCATCCACCGTCGACCTCCTCCAGCCTCCACCTGCGACTGTTCATCCACGGGCTCCTGTTCATCCAGCCTCCACCGCGTGCTACTCCACCGGCTACTGTTCAACCAGCCTTCTCCACGGGCTCCTGTTCAACCACCCCTCCATGGGCTACTGTTAATCCTGCCCTCCACCGTCTACTGTTCATCCAGCCCTCCACAGGGTGGTCCTGTTCATCCAGCCCTCCACGGGGTCCTATTCATCCAGCCCCAACCGGCTCGATCGATCGGGGTCCTGTTCATCCAGAGGCAACACCACGGGGTCCTGTTCATCCACCCCCCCCCACACAACGCTCACTGTTCATCCAGAGGCAGCATCGATCGGCTTCAGTTAGCAGCAGTAGCGAAGGAATCGCTCGATCGGGTTCAGTTAACAGCCATCGATCGATCGCTCGGGTTCAGTAACGTGTAGCCTGTAGTGCAATCGCTCGGGTTCAGTTAGAGCCCAACGCCTCGCTCGGGTTCAGTCAGAGCAACGCCTCGCGCACTCGCGCGTACGTGTACGAGAGAAACGCGCATCTCTCGGCCCCGACCTCCCACCGTAACCGGGAACTCCCCGAAATTTTCCTCGCCCTCGCTTCTACCACGGTTTTTCTGTCATGGACGGCCCAAAGAATGTCATGCAGCTGCATCTCCGGCCCGCCCAGGACAAAAAGCCCATTTTTTGTCATGATTTTTTGTCATAGAAGTAGGAGCCCACCACATCTATGATGATACCGGGTTTTGTCACAATTATCGTCATAGAAGTGTCATATGTATGACAGAAAAAAAATTTGTTCGGCCCAAAATGTCACGGATGTGTCTTTTTTTGTAGTGAACACATGAGTAGGTGGTTCTCTCTCAGAAAATGAATGGTGGAAGTGTAGGCACGTTCTGATAGCTCTCTCCACGAATGGAGGAAGGGTGGAGGGGTATATATAGCCTCCACACAAAATATAACCGTTACACACAATTTACCAAACTCGGTGGGGCCGAACAGTTAAACTCGATCAGACCGATTTAGTTCAAAATGTGAACGTTAGGATTTTTGGTGGGACCGACAAGTCAACTCGGTGGGACCGATTTCATTAGGGTTAAGGCATAATGTAATCTCGATGAGACCGATCACATGAACTCGGTGAGACCGATTTCTGTAATAGGCAAACAGAGAGTTGGTCAGGAAAACTCGGTGGGACCGATCGTTCATTTCGGTGAGACCGAAACGTTATGAAAAGGAAACAAAGAGTTTGCATTGCGAACTCAGTGGGACCGATCGCTCATCTCGGTTAGACCGAAACATTACGAAGGGAAACAGAGAGTTTGCAATCCCATCTTGGTGAGACCGAGATCCCTATCGGTGAGACCGAACTGATTAGGGTTTCTAGCTATGGCTATGTCAAATGAACTTGGTGGCGCCGGATAGATCAAATTGGTGGGGCCGAGTTTGACTTTTGGTTTGGGACATATCTGGATATGAGAAAGTGGTTGAGGGCTTCTGGAGCATATCACTAAGCATTTTGAGCAAGCAAGCCATTAAGCAACACCTCATCCCCTTTTAATAGTATTGGCTTTTCCTATGGACTCAATGTGAGCTTGGATCACTAACATGAAAAGGTAGAGTCTTGAGCTTGAGCCAATATGTGTCCTTAGCATTTTGAGGGGTCCACATCTCTAGTCTATGTCATGCCAATCATTGAACTTTCTGAAATGATCATCTTGAAAGAGTATTAGTTCAATGAGCTATATGTTGTTAAGAATTACGAAAACCACCCAGGGATTAGTTGCACTTTCAATCTCCCCCTTTTTGGTAACTGATGACAACATATAGATCAAAGCTTCGAAAAATGATAATAAGAGGGAAATATATCATCGCTTTGAGAAGTATGTGATAAGCAAGAGCTCCCCCTAAATTTTTGCATTATTTAAAATTTTCTTTTGAATGCAAATGCACAATCGATTAGGATCATGGGTTACTCTTCCATATCACATACATCTTGGTGGAGTGCTCAAAATGATATTGTATGAAACATGCACTCATCACCAAGGCAAAGTGAATGATCATACATGAGAGATAAATAATGTCATCATTCAAGCACAAGCATTAACGTGATATGATCAAGCACATGACCATACAAGTATCTCACACACGCATAAAGTATCATCCAGGCAAGCAAACAAATAAGTATCAAACAAGTAGCAAATAAGGCAAAAAGAAGCAAATCTCTCTCTCTCTCTCTTGAAGCCTATGATCTATACACTTTCTCCCCCTTTGGCAACAAGTTACCAAAAAGTTCGAAAATGCATAGTGCTATGCGTCTCTCTAGGCTTGATCTTTGTGAGGAGGCGTTGAGAGGACTCCAAGGATGAATGCATCTGTTGAAGTTGATGGAGCTGGTGGAGTGGCAACTGGAGGGGCTACCGAAGCTGTGGCTGCAGGTGCTGATGTAGTGGCTCTTGTGTTTGTCACAGTCACTGCTGCAGATCTCTGTGCCCTAGGCACTCTCTGAAAAGCATTTGTGGTAGCTTTCCCTTTCCTTTCCTCAGCTTCTTCCTGGAGTTGCTCAACTGTTGTCTGCATCTCTGTCACCTTCAAGTCAAGATCATAGAACTTTGTCTCAATTATCCTATCTAGGCTCTCTTGATTCTAAGTCGGGGTGGCCAGTCCTTTCTCAATCCTCAGAGTGGCTTGAATAAGATATCCAAGTTGGTCTTGCTTTGACTTGAGGAAGACTTGTGAAGCCTCTTCAGCACTTGGCATCTTTGCTGCCTTCTCAGCCTTTTCTTTCTCCCTCTTCTCTTGGGCCTCTACTGATGTGGGATCTTCAACATTCATTACAACCGTGTTGTCCTCAAAGTCAGGCCTCAAGGGAAGATGTTCCTTGTCCAACAAGTATGTGCCTGTGCCCATCTTCGAGTTGATGAGCATCTGGATGTGTGGAGCATACCCACATGATCTCTTCTGGTCTGCAGTTGTCCTCTTGATTGTCTCAACAATTAAACTCATGACCTTAAACTTCTGGGGCACATCAAACAACTAAAGCAGATTTATGGAGTGGCCTCTGATCATCCTATGATCTCCTGACTTGGGCAACAAAGTGTGCCTCAATATGGTGTTGATAGTGTCCAGTCGAGACAACAGATAATAATACAGAGCCTAGCTTGTGATTCTCCAAGGCTTTGGCAGGAATCTCCTTGTACATGTTGCCATGGAGTTCTGATCTTTCTTCCTCTTGGCATAGACATCTATGTCATATTCAAGCTCTGCAGGGGCATTAATCATCTTGGCCCATTCAACAACTGTTGATTGGTGCCTCATACCTTCAGACATCCATACAATCCTTCCATCAAGATAGAAATGAGCTGTAGAGTAGAATTGCATGATGAGCTAATCATTCTACTTGGTCAGTTTCTGACCCACAAAAGCATCTACTCCATTGAGTCTGAAGCTCTCATGCACTCCTGGGAAGTGGTCTTCATTGTTGTCGATGTACTTCCAATCAACCCATTTCATGTCACACACTATGGGCTTCTTATCCAATAGAATTGTCTCATAGAAGTCCTGCTGCTCCTTGGTGTGAAACCTATAGTCCACAGTAGTCCTTCTCCTCATAGCATATGGATCTGATTGTCTCCACAATCTGAGACCTGCATCCTTTCTAATTTTCATGTTCTCAACCACTAGATGATTGTCATCATGGTCAGGGATCTTTGGCTTGAGCTTCCTGAGCACTTGGGCTTCATCATCTTCTTCTTCAACTTCAGGCACTGGGGCCTTGTTCTCCTCGTGTGCTCCTCTTTGGTGCAGTCTTGGGGGATGGAGCAGAAGCTTTGGGGGCAGTCTTGGGCTTGGAAGGAGCAGCCCCAAACTTGATGGCATCCCCCATCAGCTTTTGTGCTTTAGGTGCTGGTGCATCATCCTCTTCTTCCTCTTCCTCCTCATCAGACAAAATCCTCATTGAGGGCTTGCCTATGACTCTGGCCATAGTTTTCTTGGCCCTATCCTTCCTCTTCTTGCCCTCACCAGCAGCCTCTTCAATAGTTGATTTGGAAGTTTCAAGAGTTGAGGCCTGGCTTTTGAAGTGGGCACTCTCTTGGCAGGACTCTGCTTGTGCATACCGGGCTTTGTTGATGCAACAGTGCCAAATTCCTTCTTGACAACCTTCTTTTTGGAGCTGACCTCCTCCTCAGTAGCAATGTAGTCTTCATCCTCATCCTCAAAATTTCTTTTTCTCCTCTACCTAGTAGCAGCCTTAGGCAGGTTGCTTGGAGTACTTCTGCTGCCATCATCATAACTGTCAGAGGGACTAGTGCCCTCACTCGGATTCACCTGCTCCTCAGACTTGTTCTGTCTATCACTTTGATCAGACATGGTTGACATAGCAAACTGAAAGCTGCCTTGTGAATAGTTATAGATGAGATAGAGTAGATGAGCATCACAAAGTGCAGAGTTTTTGCAAAACAGATGAGTGAAAAACTTAGTTTTAGTTCTCAACATAAAGAATTTCGGAGCTACCGATTTGATAAACTCGGTGACACCGCAGCAACTTCGGAGTCTAAACTAGTGGAATCGGCCAGACCGAAACACAGTTCGGTGACTCCGAGTTGCTAGGGTTTCACTGAGAGTTGAACTCAATCACATAGATTTGCAAGTTTCGGTCAGACCAAAAATTACAAGTGCAATGGCCTAAGCCAAATCGGTGAGACCGATTTCCACAACTCGGTCGGTCCGAGATGAGTTCGGCCGAAACCTAACCCTAAATTTTCGAATCAAAACTAATCTAAAGGAAGTTTTTGCTAGATAGGATGATCTCATACGTGGTAAGAAACATGGCATTGACTTTGTGCTAAGAATCAGAGGTAAGGATTGCACAAAGATTCGAACTCATACCCTAACTCGGTGATGAGCTCGCTACGGCGGCAACGGCGGTGAAGATTTCCATTGACGGTGACGGAGACCAGCGGCGGGAGGTCGCTGGCGACGAGAGGACGATGCAGAGACCTGACTCGGTAGAGCAGGACACGCGCGTGCGATGAGGTTTTGGAGGAATTTCCAAAATTTGACCCGTCGGTATATATATCCTGGCCCTATTGGTGTGACCGAGTGGAACAACTTGGTGGCACTGAGATGCAGAATCGCAAGTGGTTACTACAACTCAGTGAGACCAAATTGTTCTAATCGATTGCACCGAGATTGAAAACCTAGATCAACTCAGTGAACTCGGTATGACCGAAAACGATAAATCGATCAGACCGAAATGCACAGAGAGGTTTTGGAAGTTTAAGTCTATGATGAATTGGTGACTCCGAGTGATCCTCACCCAGAGGGTTCCAATCTAACTTGATCAAACTTTGTGATATAGCATGAATAGAGCTTGAGACAAGAAAAGCATAGATAGCTAGAGGAGGTTCTTAGGCATTCTTGTCCATCCATTTGGCAAAAGAAGAAGAGCCAAACAATCAAAGCTACAAATGGATGTCCTCGAATGGGAAAAGTATGCAATCAACATGCTCACACAATAAAATGGCAAATGAAATATGTGGCAAAGCATGCGCAAACACTCTAGCATCTATCAAGCAATTTGGAAATGACTAGGTCATCTATATTTTAGTATATTGACTTAGGAGTCAAATGAGAACATTTGATTGTAGGTCACACTCATCGTTTAAGCGCAAGTGAAGTTACCACTTTTACATAAAGCATTGTTGTGCTCACACCATTAGAGTTGCTTTACCTCAATTCTTAGAGTAAAGCTCCCCCTAGATGTGATATCCCCCCAAAGAGGGATGAACTAATGAAAGTGCAACTATCCCTGGGTGTTTTTGGTAATTACCAACAACATATAGCTCATTGAACTAATACTATTTCAAGATGATCATTTCAGAAAGTTCAATGATTGGCATGGCATGGATTAGGAATGTGGACCCCTCAAAATGCTAAGGACACACATTGGCTTAAGCTCAAGACTCTACTTTTTCATTTTAGTGATCCAAGATCACATTGAGTCCATAGGAAAAGCCAATACTATTAAAAGGGGATGAGGTGTTGCTTAATGACTTACTTGCTCAAAATGCTTAGTGATATGCTCCAAAAACCCTCAACCACTTTCTCATATCCACATATGTCCCAAACCAAAAGTCAAACTCGGCCCCACCAAAAAGTTCTATCCGGCGCCACCGAGTTCACTTGACATAGCCACTTCCAGAAACCCTAGTCATTTCGGTCTCACCGATAGGGATCTCGGTCTCACCGAGATGGGATTGCAAACTCTATGTTTTCCTTTGTAACGTTTCGGTCCAACCGAGATGAGCGATCGGTCCCACCGAGTTCGCAATGCACACTCTCTGTTTCCATTTCGTAACGTTTCAGTCTCACCGAAATGAGTGATTCGGTCCCACTAAGTTTGCCTGACAAACTCTCTGGTTAGCTTATTACCAAAATCAGTCCCACCAAGTTTGTGTAATCGGTCTCACCGAGATTACGTTATGCCCTAACCCTAATACAATCTCTCCCACCGAGTTGACATGTCGGTCCCACCGAAAATCCTAACGTTCAAATTTTGAACTGAATCGGTCTGATCGAGTTTTCTGATTCGGTCCCACCGAGTTTGGTAAGTTGTGTGTAATGGTTAGATTTTGTGTGGAGGCTATATATACCCATCCACCCTTCCTTCATTAGTAAGGAGAGCCATCAGAACGTGCACTTCAGCATTCATTTTCTGAGAGAGAACCACCTACTCATGTGTTGAGACCAAGATATTCCATTCCAACCATATGAATCTTGATCTCTAGCCTTCCCCAAGTTTCTTTCCACTAAAATCATCTTTCCACCAAATCCAAATCTGTGAGAGAGAATTGAGTGTTAGGGAGACTATCATTTGAAGCACAAGAGCAAGGAGTTCATCAACAACACACCATCTATTACCTTTTGGAGAGTGGTGTCTCCTAGATTGGTTAGGTGTCACTTGCGAGCCTCCAACAAGATTTTGGAGTTGAACCAAGGAGTTTGTACGTGCAAGGAGATCGCCTACTTCTTGAAGATCTACCCTAGTGAGGCAAGTCCCTCGTGGGCGATGGCCATGGTGTGATAGACAAGGCTGCTTCTTCGTGGACCCTTCGTGGGTGGAGCCCTCCGTGGACTTGCGCAACCGTTACCCTTCGTGGGTTGAAGTCTCCATCAACATGGATGTACGATAGCACCACCTATCGGAACGACGCCAAAAATCTCTGTGTCTACATTGCCTTTGCTCCCTCCAAACTCCTCCCTTTCCTTCATATGCAAATGTTTTATATTCCACTGCTATACTCTTGGACTTGCATGTGTAGGTTGATTGCTTGACTTGTGCTAAGTTGTTAAAATCTGCCAAGACTTAAAATTGGGAAAAGGCTGGATTTTTATTTGGTCAAGTAGTCTAGTCACCCCCCTCTAGACATACTATCGATCCTACAAGTGGTATCAGAGCTTTGGTCTCCATTTGCCTTGATTTCCATATCTTTTGGTGATCATAGCCTTGGTTTCACAACCTAGGAGAGTATGGTTGTAACACCCACGATGCGGCTATATCTCCCACGTGTCGGAGCACGACTTAGAGGCATAACCGCATAGTAGGCATGTCGCAAGAGGGGTAATCTTTACACATCCCATGTACTGAATAAGAAAGAGATATAGAGTTGGCTTACAATCGCCACTTCATACAATACATAAATATAGCATTACATCATCCAGAATACAATCAAGGTCCAACTACGGAACCAAAATAAAATAAGACCACCCCTAATGCTATATCCCTGATCGCCCCAACTGGGCTCCACTACTGATCAAAAGGAAACGAAACACAACAATGAAAAGTTCTTCATCGAACTCCCACTTGAGATGGGTTGCGACATCGGCACTGGTATCATCGGCACCTGCAACTGTTTGGAAGTATTTGTGAGCCACGAGGACTCAGCAATCTCACACCCGCGAGATCAAGACTATTTAAGCTTAAGGGGTAGGAAAAGGTAGTGAGGTGGAGCTGCAGCAAGCACTAGCATATATGCTGGCTAACTTACACAAATGAGAGCGAGAAGAGAAGCAAAGCACGGTCATAAACTAGAAGTGATCAAGAAGTGATCCTGAAACTACTTACGTTCAAGCATAACACAAGAACCGTGTTCACTTCCCGGACTCCGCCGGAAAGAGACCATCACGGCTACACACGCGGTTGATGCATTTTAATTAAGTTAAGTGTCAAGTTTTCTACAACTGGATATTAACAAATTCCCATCTGCCCATAACCGCGAGCACGACTTTCAAAAGTTCAAAACCCTGCAGGGGTGTCCCAACTTAGCCCATCACAACCTCTCACGGTCAATGAAGGATATTCCTTCTCCCAGGAAGACCCGATCAGACTTGGAATCCCGGTTACAAGACATTTCGGCAATGGTAAAACAAGACCAGCAAGACCGCCCGCTGTGCCGACAAATCCCGATAGGAGCTGCACATATCTCGTTCTCAGGGCACACCGGATAAGCTAAGCATACAGGAGCCAACGTAACCCAAGTTGCCAAGGGACGGCCCTGCACAGTGCTCTAGTTTGGACCAACACTCAGAGGAGCACTGGCCCGGGGGTTTAAAATAAAGATGACCCTCGGGAGTGTGACTCCCAAGGGAAAAAGGCTTAGGTGGCAAACGGTAAAACCAAGGTTGGGCCTTGCTGGAGGAGTTTTATTCAAAGCAAACTGTCAAGGGGTTCCCATTATAACCCAACCGCGTAAGGAACGCAAAATCAAGGAACATAACACCGGTATGATGGAAACTAGGGCGGCAAGAGTGGAACAAAACACCAGGCATAAGGCCGAGCCTTCCACCCTTTTACCAAGTATATAGGTGCATTAAAGTAAACAAGATATAATAATGATATCCCAACAATAAACATGTTCCAACAAGGAACAAACTCCATCTTCACCTGCAACTAGCAACGCCATAAGAGGGGCTGAGCAAAGCGGTAAAATAGCCAAACAAAGGTTTGCTAGGACAAGGTGGGTTAGAGGCTTGACATGGCAATATGGGAGGCATGATATAGCAAGTGGTAGGTATCGCGGCATAGCAAAAGAGCGAGCAACTAGCAAGCAAAGATAGAAGTGATTTCGAGGGTATGGTCATCTTGTCTGAGATCCCGCAAGGAAGAAGAACAAGTCCATGAAGAAGACAAACGGACGTAGTCGAACGAATCCTCACAACTTCGGAACGAAACCAAAGCTAACGAGAGAAGCAACCCGGAAAGAAGCAAGCAACATAGTAAACAACCATCTCATAACCATGGCATGATGCACAACCAAGTATGATGCCTGTCCGGTTTAAAAAAATGTATGGCATGGCAAAGTGCACAAACAATACTACAAATTAAGTGGAGCTCAATATGCAACGAGTTGCATATTGACAAAACACCACAACAATTATTTAGTTCTCTCCTGTTTAAGTACTCAAACAACATTAAATGTTTGTTAGCATGGCAAGGGGTGAAGCAAATGAAAACTACCTATCTAGGCAAGTTTAAATGAGGCCGGAACAACAAACAACAAGTCCGGAAACTCCTCATGTCCATATTTTAGGTTTGGTACTGTTCTGTACTAAATCATATTTTAGAGTTATTAAACATGCAAGATGAGTGCACCATGTTAAACTAGGCATTTTTCTACCCCATTTACATATAAAGTTTGTTAAAATCGGAGCTACGGTTATTTAGTTATGAAATAAACCATTTTAGCATGGCATAAGAGTAATTCTACACAAACAACAATTTAAACATTTTAAACATGGGTGAAAGTGACATATTATGAAACTAGACACAATTTTAAGCATTTTTCATATATAAAGTTTTTACATGTGATGCTTAGTTTGTGAATAAAGATATGCATGAAGTTCAAGGGTTTTTTTGTAAAACTGGCAAACTCTGGATAATTAGGAAAATCGCAGACGTGTAAAAAACATATATGGGCTTAATCAGAGGCTGACCCAACAGTGGGAAAAAAGGAGGGCGCGCAGCTGGCCTCACCATGGGCCTCGGCCCATTCGGTGGAGGAGGGAGGCCGGCAGGGCGCGTAGCTGGGCCTCGGGCGATCGAGGGAAGGCAGCCCAGGCACGGTGTGGCGGTCAACGCGGACGAGCAGGCGAGTGCTCTGCTCGACTGAAACAAAGCAGACAGGAGCGGGGCTGAGGTTCAGAGCGGTAGACGTTGCCGCCGGCGATGCAGGGAGGCGCGAGGAGGCGGGGATCAGGCGAGGCGGCAAGATCCAGTGGGGAAGCAGCTGGCGGCGCCGGCTTGAGAGGAGGCCATCAGCATAAACGGCAGGGATGGAGCAAGGCGGCGGCGATGTGGATCTCAGGGAAGCAGGGGCGCGGGACTTGGCGCGATTCCGACGAGGGTGACGCACCTTGAGGTGGGGAAGACCCAGAACGGGACGAAGCCAACGGATCCGAGGTGGAGGTCGTGGTTCCGGGTGAGGATCATGACCGGCGGCAGGCATCGAGCTTCATGGCGCGGCGGGATGCTCCTGCTTCTGCTTGAAGGGAAAGGAGGGAGAGCAGAGGAGGTCAGGGCGGCCAAAAGAGAGTCGGAGAATGGGGCGCGTGGCGGCAGGGCCTCATCCGGCGAGGGGTGCCGGCTACCAGCGGGCAAGGCGGCAGAGCAAAAGCTGCAGAAGACGGCGATGGGGACTCGAGGCCGAATTCAGGCCAAGGGGCTGGACTCCTGTTGAGGTACAGAGAGATGAGGGATTAGGGAGAGAGATTTACAGGGACGAGGGAACAGAAGGAGAGGGTCGCGAGGAGCTGGCCTGGTGGTTCCGGTAGAACTCCGGCGAGGTCGCCGGCCGGTGGTGGCGCGCAGGGTCGAGTGAGGCTCTTAGGCAGAGGCGGATGGATGGATTGGTGGAGGCTGGATGGGGTCCAGAAGGTGGAGCCTTGGCTGTGCGTGGTTGGACGATGAGATCTGGGAGGATCCTGAGGACAAGTGGCGGCGGCGAAGGGATGGGACAAACCTCCTAGCTTTTAGGGTTTGTCCAGATATATATATAGTAGATGGTTAAAGTGAGACTATTTGGTCCCTCCGGTCATAATCGGATGACCGAGAAATAAATAGGTGGGGAGTCCAAATAAGAAAACAGTGACATTTTATAGATGTTAGGGGATGATCTGAACGGAAAGGTGATGACTGAGCGGTATGGGTTCGGACAGCTTTCGGACACGCACGCGAGGAGGGGTTAGGTGGGCTGCCGGTGGGAGTAGTGGGCTGTGTAGAGAGGAGGTGGTCTGCGAGGAAAGAGGAGGAATGCAGCCCGGCACGGTTTCTGGAGACCGAAAACGTCCGATGAAAAGACAGGTATTGCCGCTATAGTTTAACGGTTGAGGCGTCAAACAGACTCCGAATGCAATGAAACTTGGCAGGCGGTCTACTGACAACAAAACAACACCGCACGTCAACTTTCAACCCATTCCGAGAACATTTTCCGTCCACTTATAAAATAATATTTCGGACATGTCACGGGCGCGTGCAAGTGTGTCTGGGCTCAGAATGGACAATGGAAGGAATGGGGAGACCTGGACGGATCCAAGTTCTAAAAACATGATGATGCAATGTGGGTGATGACATGGCAAGATGCAACACGCAAACAAATGACAAGGCAACAATAGCGAATAACTGGAAGACACCTGGCGCAACGGTCTCGGGGCGTCACAATGGCGTCTAGCAAGGGAAATTACTACCGTAGAGGTCCTTACTTTGATGGTACTAATTTTGCTAGTTGGAAGCATAAGATGAAAATGCATATTGTTGGACATAACCCCGCCGTTTGGGCTATTGTGTGTACTGGCTTGCAAGGTGAATTCTTTGATGGGAGAGAACCGAACCGTGAAACTAGCGCGGAAGAGTTGAAAGATGCTGCAATACAACGCTCAAGCTTGCGATATCCTCTTCAACGGATTGTGCCCCAAAGTATTCAACAAAAGCAGTCGTCTTGAGAATGCAAAGGAAATTTGGGATACTTTGATTGATATGCATGAGGGTACCGACTTCGTCATGGAATCCAAATTGGGTGTGCTTCAAAGTCAACTTGACACATTTAAAATGAAGGATGGTGAAGGTGTCATCGAAATGTACTCTAGGCTTGCTCTCATCATAAATGAGATCGCTGGCTTAGGAAGTGAAGAGATTTCCGATAGATTCATCATGAAGAAGATCCTAAGAGCCTTGGATGGAAAATATGATACCGTGTGCACATTGATTCAAATTATGCCCAACAACAAAGATCTCAAGCCAACGGAAGTCATTGGAAAAATTGTTGCTCATGAGATGTTACTCAAGGATAAGGAAGAGCTTCACAACAAGTCAAGTGGTTCTTAAGCCTCATGTGATGCTCCTACATCATCAAGTGAGAAACAAGCCTTCAATGAAGAATTGAAACTAATGGTGAAGAACTTCAACAAGTTCTACAAGAGTAGAAGCAAGGAAAGAAGTTCCAAGTCAAGGTCCTACAATGACAAAAGATATTCGAGTCATGAACAAAATTGCTGTAATTGTGGAAGACCCGGACACTACTCCAATGAGTGTATGACCCCCTACAAAAGAAGAGAAGATTCACCCAAAAGGAGAAGTAGAAGAGAAGAATCACCACCAAGAGAGAGAAGGAGTAGAGATGATCGTTATGAACGAAGAACATCATGGAGAAGCAAGGATTTGGAAAGGAAGGACAAGTCATCAATGAGCTACACAAAATGAAGACATCAAGCTCATGTTAGTGAATGGGTATCTGGCTCCGACTTCGACAATCACTCTGAGAGAAGTTATCACTCCGACTCCGAATATACTCAAGATGAAGGTGTTGCCGGTCTAGCACTTGTGTCAACCAACTCCTACGACATATTTGACTCACAAAATGAAGGAATTGGAAGATGCTTCATGGCTAAAGGCACAAAGGTATCACACCCCGAGTATGTTGATTTCAATAGTGATGAAGATGATTTGCTAGGTGATGATGATTTACTTGTTGACAACTTGAGTGATGAAAACTATGATTAACTTGCTATTAATCATGCTAATCAAGACAAAACTAATGATGATGATAAGAAGGAGATTGAGAGTCTAACTAAAGAACTAAACACTCGTAAGTTAGCTCATGAAACTACCTTGGAAAATCATCGAGAGCTTTTAAAGACTCATGAGCAGTTACGCTTTGAAAAGCTTAACCTTGAGCAAGAGCATGGGTTCTTAAAAGCAATCAATTCGCAAGAAAAGTTCTTCTTACATTGCCAAGCGTTTACTCTTGTCTACTTACATGCCACAAGTTAAATCTAGCAACAAGAGTAAGAAAGATCCTTCTTCTAGTAGTAACAATAATCATGTTAAATCCAATGTTGTTGCTTCTTGTAGTTCTCTTGATTCCACTAATGATTCTCTTAGCCAAGTTACACCCAAGCAAGAAAATAGCTTATTGAAGGGAATTATAGATAAAGATGTTTACAAGAGCCTTGCCGGGAGTAAGCAATTTGAGGAAATTTTACGCAAGCAAGGAAGGCATCGGAAGAATCAAGGTGTTGGTTTTGAATGAAAGTTCAATGCCAATGGAGTTGAGTGGGAAGAAGATCAATACCCCAAGACAAAGTTTGTTCCTCAACAACAGAAGTATGATCCTACTTCTTTCCAAGGAACACAGGCTCAAGATGATCTTCCACCACAACACCACAAGCAAAAAGGCAAGGACAAGCTTCAAGGGGAGATTGATGCGTTTGAAGAAGCTCCTAGGACCTTGGTCAAGTGGGTTCCCAAGACTACATCAAGTTCTACTTCATCAAGTATGACTACAACTCCAAGGATTCCCATCAAGATGATGTGGATCCCGAGAAGAAGAACTAGATAGTTCTTGAGGGTGACTCCGCCAACATACTTCACTCATATCATTTTTGGCAAGGACAAGTGCAAACAGCTTACACATCTTGCACTAGTTCAAGGAGTCACAAACCCTCTTGTTGGTAAGACAAGGGACAAGGTAATCTTGCCTTCATGTACATCATCTTGTGTGAACATCACTCTATGCCTATGGATATTCTTGTTTGTTCCTTGTGGGACTAACCCATGTAGGTATTGAAAGTGCAACTCACTCCAATGGAATGCTCCACATGATCTACATCAACATTGAGCATCCACATCTTCAACACCTACATGAAGTCATCATTGACAAAACCCAAGGTTAGTTCATCCCTCTTAGGGGGGGATATCACATCTATGGGGAGCTTTACTCTAATCAATTGAGCTAAAGCAACTCTAATGGTGTGAACACAATAATGCTTTATGTAAAAGTGGTAACCCCACTTGCGCTTAAACGATTAGTATGACCTACGATCAAATGTTCTCATTTGACTCCTAAGTCAATATACTCATATATAGATGACCTAGTCATCGCCAATTGCTTGATAGATGCTAGTGTTTGTGCATGCTTTTCCACATATTTCATTTGTCATTTTATTGTGTGATCATGTTGATTGCATATTTTACTCATTCGAGGACATCCACTTGTTGTTTTGATTGTGGGTAAAGTCTGTTTTAAACCTTGAATTCATATGGTTTGTCGAAATTAAACCCTAACCTTCCAATCCTTGAAATCAGCACCCTGTACTCTCTAATCTCGGTTAATCCTAAACCTAGACCCGTACGGACTAGTTTGGCGGGTTGGGAAAATAACAGTCCCGGCTGGGATAATTTATTACTCTGACTGACTATATGGTCCCACATGTCATATTTATCTTCTCTACCACAATTTCCTATTTCTCTTTGTCTCTCTTTCCTGAGAACTGTCGTTCAGGACAGGTGCCGCCGATCGTTTCGGTCAGCTGCATCGACGACGCCGTTTGTCGCCTACTCATCTACGCTCAGCGGTGGCATGAAGAGCCTGCTCGCCGACTATGAGAGCAAGACGGTGGGTGCCGTGGCCGAGAGCATGCGCTGCCATGCCAACAGAGGTCATGCACGCGCTTACATGTCCTTTTGTCGTTGTTGAATTGTGACTCAAGAGTGCATGTCCAGCCGCCTCACCGTATCATGTCGCCTGCACGCCTCAGTACAGCTTCCTAATCGGTGGGCATGGAGAAGGATGGACGACGCGAATGAGTACGCGTCCTGAGCCGAGCGTGGTGTACGCGCCGTAGCCTATCTCTGAGTGTCATGCATGAAGAATGGAATGGGGCGCGGGCATTCGAAGACCGACGCGGTGACTGCGGCGGCAAGCTCCCACACATTGCCCTAGATGAGGAGGCGGTGCCAATCGAGCAAGGAGTGCTGCATGCCGTAGCCGCCCAACGGGCAATGCTCGAGCTCGCGGAATACGTCGACGTGGCCGTGTGACACCGCACGCGCATACCGCGGCGCCCGAGTGCGTCGAGGTGCTTGCGGACGGTCTCTTTGTAGATGGTGTAAAGGTGTGTGAGGCGCTGCAATCCACCACGTCGTTCATCTCTTCTTAGGCTCGTCGGAGTATCGGTGTTTCTGGGTTCGCCATCATCTTCGCCAGCGCCGTGAACAAGTACTGCATTTGCACTACACATGTCATGTCTCATGTACGATGCATGCATGCTTGTATGGTTATTTACAGGGCAAGCGCATCGACTATGTGCATATGGTGAGTAGCGCTTGATGTTGAGGTCTGTGGCATGGCCACAACAGGCGATTAGCCGGTCGACAAGGTCCGATAGTCCACGGCTCCCATCCTGAGCCTCCTGGTGGGACATCAGTCGTTCCAGACCCTGCCCAGCCTCGTCGTCTCAGTTGACGCATCCTGCAGACCAATCTACGGGCTCGGCATCGGTGGAACTAAGTCATGGATGTTCAAGGGGGCCACCATTGTCATCAGCTCCACCCCTGTCTAGAAATCCCTAGCCTCCATTCTCCCAGCCTTGTCGAGCACCCTCACAGACCCCGACCAGACTGACAGCTGCAACACCTCTCGCGGTGCGCTGATTTCTAGCGAGATGCGAGGGTGGATTTGACAGCAGGTGGGCCAACATTTTTTTTTGAAAAAAATGAGGGTAGCCATTGATCCGGGCCGGGATGACCTTTTTCCTGGTGAGCCAAACTGATCTAGGGTTAAGATTGAACGGGATTAAAGATTACATGGTGCCGATTTTAGGGATTGGAAGATCGAGGTTTGATTTCGACCAGCCGTATAAATTCAAGGTTCAAAATAGACTTTACTCTTTGATTGTTTGGCTCTTTCTCTTTTGCCAAATTGATGGACAAGAATGCTTAAGAACCTCCTCTAGCTATCTATGCTTTTCTCGTCTCAAACTCTATTCATGCTACATCACAAAGTTTGACCAAGTCAGATTCGAACCACTCTGTGTGAGGAGCACTTGGAGTCCCCGATTCGTCATAGACTTAAACTTCCAAAACCTCTCTGTGCATTTCGGTCTGATCGATCCATCCATTTCGGTCATACCGAGTTCACTGAGTTGATCTAGGTTTTCAATCTCGGTGCAACCGATTTGAACTTTTCGATCACACCGAGTTGCAGTAATCGCTTGCAATTCTGCATCTCGGTGCCACCGAGTTGTTCCACTCGGTCACACCGACAGGGTCAGGATATATATACCCATGGGTGAGATTTTGGAAATTTCTTCAAACCTCCTCAGCCCGCGCGTGTCCTGCTCTGCCGCCTCGGGTCTCCGGATCATCTCCTTGTTGCCAGCGACCTCTTGCCGCTGGTTTCCGTCGCCGTCAATGATATTCTGCCCCGTCGTTGTCGCCGTAGCGAACTTCCGCCGAACTAGGGTATGAGTTCGAATTTGTGTGCTAATTCCTCATTCCGATTCCTACCACATTGCTTTGCCATGATCAGTACCAAGTATGAAATCAATCTATCTAGAGAAAACTCCCTTTAGGTTAGGTTTGATTCGAAAATTTAGGGTTAGTTCTCCGCCGAACTCATCTTGGACCGACCGAGTTGTAGAAATCGGTCCCACCGATTTGGCTTAGGCCATTGCACATGCGCTTTTCAGTCTGAACGAAAATTGCAAATTGATGTGACTGAATTAGATTCTCTGTGAAACCCTAGCAATCTTGAACCCACCGAACTGTGACTCGGTCTGACCGAGTTTGCTAGTTTAGACTCCAACAGTTGCTTCGGTATCACCGAGTTTGACAAATCGGTAGCTCCGAAATGATTTCTGTGGAGAACTAAAACTAAGTTTTTGACTCATTTGTTTTGCAAAAACTCTGCACTTTGTGATGCTCATCTATTCTACCTCATCTATATCCATTCACAGGGTTTGCTATCAGTTTGATTTCTAGGATGCCTGACCAAAGTGATAGTCGGAACAAGTCAGAAGAGCAAGTGCAATTGAGTGAGGGCCCTAGTCCCTCAAGCAGCTATGATGAGGGCAGCAGGAGCACTCCCAGTAATTTGCCCAAAGCAGCCACCAGAACAAGGAAGAAGAAAACCTCAGATTCTGAAGATGATGACTATGTGGCTGTTGAGGAGGAAGTTAGCTCCAAAAGGAAAGTGCTGAAGAAAGAGTATGGTACTGCTGCAACAACTAAGCCTGGATTGCACAAGAAGACCCCTGCCAAGAGGGTGCAAACCCTAAAGGCCAGAGCCTCAACTGCTAAAATCTCTAAGCCAACTGAAGAGGCTGCTGGAGAGGGAAAGAAGAGGAAAGAGAGGGTCAAGAAGACCACTGCCAGAGTCATTAGTAGATCCTCTATAATGAGAGATCCATAAGAAGATGAAGAGGAAGAGGATGTTGCACCAGCACCCAAGTCCTAGAAGCTTATGGGGGATGCCATTAAGTTAGGGGTTGCCACTTCAAAGCCCAAGACCGCCCCCAAGGCTGCAGCTCAAGCTCAGAAACCTTCTAAGCCCAGGAGAAGCACCAGGAACATCCCAGCTGAAGAAAATAACAAGGCCCCAGTGCCTGAAGTTGAAGAAGATGCAGAAGCCCAAGTGATGAGAAAACTGAAACCCAAGATTCCAAAACACAATGACACTCATCCAGTGGCTGAGGTCATGAACATCAGGAAGGATGCAGGATTGAGAATTTGGAGATAGTCTGATCCCTATTCTGTGAGGAGGAGGACTACAGTGGACTATAGGTTCCACACTAAAGAATAGCAAGACTTCTATGAGACCATTCTGCTGCACAAGAAGCCTATAGGCTGTGACATGAAGTGGGTTGATTGGGAATTCATTGATGAGAATGAAGACTATTTCCCAGGAGTGCATGAAAGCTTCAAAGCTTGTGGAGTTGATGAGTTTGTGGGATAGAAGCTTACCGAATGGAATGATGAGCTGATTATGCAGTTCTATTCTACGTCACTTTTCTATCCAGATGGTAGAATTATATGGATGTCTGAGGGTACAAGGTACCAATCAACTGTTGATGAGTGGGCCAAGTTGATCAATGCCCCAGAAGAGCATGAGGATGATTTGGATGTGTATGCCAAGAAGAAGAAGGACCACAACTCAATGGCAAACATGTACAAGGAGATCCCAGACAAAGCCTTGGAGACACACAAGCTTGGATATGTGCATTATGTGTTGTCTAGTCTGCCTACAATTAACAAAATCTTAAGGCATACTCTGTTACCCAAATCTAGAGATCACAAGATGATAAGAGGACATTCAATCAACTCACTGCAGATATTTGATGTTCCTCAAAAATTCAAGGTCATGAGTCTGATTGTTGAGACAATCAAGAGGACTGCTGCAGATCAGAAAAGATCTTATGGGTATGCTCCACAAATTCAGGTGCTCATCAATTCCAAGATGGGCATAGGCACTCACTTGCTAGACAAGGAACATTTACCATTGCACCCAGAATTTGAGGATAACGTAGTTGTGATGAATGGGGATGATCCTTCATCAGCACAAGCACAAGAGAAGAGAGCTAAGGCAAAGGCAGAAAAGGTTGCAAGGATGCCAAGTGCTGAGGAAGCATATCAGGTGTTCCTAAAGAGCAAACAAGATCAACTAGGTTATCTGATTCAGGCAACGTTGAGGATTGAGAAGGGCTTGGTCACCCTGACTCATAATCAGGAGAGCTTGGAGAGGATCATTGAGACGAAGTTTTATGATCTTGATCTCAAAGTGACTGAGATATAGACTGTAGTCGAGCAGCTCCAGGAGGAAGCAGAGGAGAAGAGAGGAAAGACAACTACGGATGCTTTTCAGCGAGTGCCAAGAAGTCAGAGGTCAGCTATAGTGTCAGTGCTTGATACAAGAGCTACTTCATCTGCACTAGCAACAGCTTTTGTGCCACCTCCAGCACCCACTCCACAAGCTCCAACATCATCCACTGATGCATTCGTCCTTGGAGTTCTCTCTACGCCACCTCCCGAAGACCAAGCCCGAGAGACGCATATCACTATGCATTTTCAAACTTTTTGGCAACTTGTTGCCAAAGGGGGAGAAATGTATAGATCATAGGCTTTGAGAGAGAGTGTTTTGCTTCTTTATCTCTCTTGCTATTTGGTCGAACTTTTGTGTGTGTGTGTGCTCGTTTGATACTTTATGTCTGTGTGAGATACTTGTATGATCATGTGTTTGATCATATTATACATTAATGCTTGCTTGGATGACATTATCTTTTATATTCCTATATGATCATTCACTTTGCTTGGTGATGAGTGCATGTTTTAATTCCTATCATTTTGAGCACTCCACCAAGATGTATGTCACATGGAAGAGTGACCCATGATCCTAATCGATTGTGCATTTGCATTCAAAAGCAAATCTTAAATAATGCACAAATTTAGGGGGGGCTCTTGCTTATCACATACTTCTCAAAGCAACCATGTATTTAAATCTTATTATCATTTGTCAAAGCTTTGACCTATATGTTGTCATCAATTACCAAAAAGGGGGAGATCGAAAGTGCAACTATCCCTGGGTGGTTTTGGTAATTACCAACAACATATAGCTCATTGAACTAATACTATTTCAAGATGATCATTTCAGAAAGTTCAATGATAAGCATGGCATGGATTAGGAATGTGGACCCCTCAAAATGCTAAGGACACACATTGGCTCAAGCTCAAGACTCTACTTTTTCATTTTAGTGATCCAAGATCACATTGAGTCCATAGGAAAACCCAATACTATTAAATGGGGATAAGGTGTTGCTTAATGACTTACTTGCTCAAAATGCTTAGTGATATGCTCCAAAAACCCTCAACCACTTCCTCATATCCACATATGTCACAAACCAAAAGTCAAACTCGGCCCCACCAAAAAGTTCTATCTGGCGCCACCGAGTTCACTTGACATAGCCACTGCCAGAAACCCTAGTCATTTGGGTCTCACCGATAGGGATCTCGGTCTCACCGAGATGGGATTGCAAACTCTCTATTTTCCCTTCGTAACATTTTTGTCCAACCGAGATGAGCGACCGGTCCCACCGATTTCACTATGCAAACTCTTTGTTTACCTTTTGTAATGTTTGGGTCTCACCGAAATGAGCGATTCGGTCCCACCGAGTTTTCCTGACCAACTCTCTGGTTAGCTTATTACCAAAATGAGTCCCATCGAGTTTGTGTAATCAGTCTCACTAAGATTACATTATGCCCTAACCCTAATGCAATCAGTCCCACCGAGTTGACATGTCGGTCCCACCGAAAAGCCTAACATTCATATTTTGAACTGAATCGGTCTGACTGAGTTTTCTGATTCGGTCCCACCGAGTTTGGTTAATTGTGTGTAACGGTTAGATTTTGTGTGGAGGCTATATATACCCCTCCACCCTTCCTTCATTAGTAAGGAGAGCCATCAGAACATGCCTACACGTCAGCATTCATTTTCTGAGAGAGAACCACCTACTCATGTGTTGAGACCAATATATTCCATTCCAACCATATGAATCTTGATATCTAGCCTTCCCCAAGTTGCTTTACACTCAAATCATCTTTCCACCAAATCCAAATCTGTGAGAGAGAATTGAGTGTTGGGGAGACTATCATTTGAAGCACAAGAGCAAGGAGTTCATCAACAACACACCACTCTCCAAAAGGTAATAGATGGTGTGTTGATGATGAACTCCTTGCTATTGTTCTTCAAATGATAGTCTCCCCAACACTCAACTCTCTCACACAGATTTGGATTTGGTGGAAAGATGATTTGAGTGGAAAGCAACTCGGGGAAGGCTAGAGATCAAGATTCTTGTGGTTGGATTGGAATATCTTGGTCTCAACACATGAGTAGGTGGTTCTCTCTCAGAAAATGAATGGTGGAAGTGTAGGCACGTTCTGATAGCTCTCTCCATGAATGGAGGAAGGGTGGAGGGGTATATATAGCCTCCACACAAAATCTAACTATTACACACAATTTACCAAACTCGGTCGGACCGAATAGTTAAACTCGGTCAGACCGATTTAGTTCAAAATGTGAACGTTAGGATTTTCAATGGGACCGACAAGTGAACTCAGTGGGACCGATTTCATTAGGTTTAAGGCATAACATAATCTCGGTGAGACCGATCACATGAACTCGGTAAGACCGATTTCTGTAATAGGCAAACAGAGAGTTGGTCAGGCAAACTCGGTGGGACCGATCGCTCATTTTGGTGAGACTGAAACGTTAAGAAAAGGAAACATAGAGTTTGCATTGCGAACTTGGTTGGACCGAAACGTTATGAAGGGAAATAGAGAGTTTGCAATCCCATCTCAGTGAGACCGAGATCCCTATCGGTGAGACCGAACTGATTAGGGTTTCTGGCTATGGCTATGTCAAATGAACTCGGTGGCACCGGATAGATCAAATCGGTGGGGCCGAGTTTTACTTTTGGTTTGGGACATACATGGATGTGAGAAAGTGGTTGAGGGATTTTGGAGCATATCACTAAGCATTTTGAGCAAGCAAGCCATTAAGCAACACCTCATCCCCTTTTAATAGTATTGGCTTTTCCTATGGACTCAATGTGATCTTGGATCACTAAAATGAAAATGTAGAGTCTTGAGCCTGACCCAATATGTATCCTTAGCATTTTGAGGGGTCCACATCTCTAGTCCATGCCATGCCAATCAGTGAACTTTCTGAAATGATCATCCTTAAAGAGTATTAGTTCAATGAGCTACATATTGTTAATGATTACCAAAACCACCTAGGGATTAGTTGATAACCCACAAGTATAGGGGATCGCAACAATTTTCTAGGGTATAGTTATCAACCCAAATTTATAGATTCGACACAAGGGGAGCCAAAGAATATTTGAAGGTGTTAGAAGCTGAGTTGTCAATTCAACCACACCTGGAGATTAATTATCTGCAGCAAAGTGATCAGTAGCAAAGTAGTTTGATAGTTTTGATAGTAGTGACAACAGCAATAGTAGCAGTAATAGTGATAGCAGTAATTTTGTAGCAAGTGTAACAGTGATGATAGCAGTAGTAACTTGACAGAAACAATATGGAAAAGTTCATAGGCATTGGGTCGGTGACTTGTTGGATGATATTCATCATGTGACAGTTATAACCTAGGGCGACACGGTACTAGCTCCAGTTCATCGATATAATGTAGGCATGTATTCCGTAAATAGTCATGCGTGCTTTATTAAAAGAACTTGCATGACATCTTTTGTCCTACCCTCCCATGGTAGCGGGGTCCATATTGGAAACTAAGGGATATTTAGGCTTCCTTTTAGTAGAGAACCGGAACAAAGCATTAACACATCGTGAATACATGAACTCCTCAAACTACGGTCATCACCGGGAGTGGGCCCCGTTGTTGTCACTCCAGGGTTGCCGGATCATAACACGTAGTAGGTGACTATAACTTGCAAGATTGGATCTAGAACATGGATATAATGATGATAATATAAACAGTTCAGATCTGAAATCATGGCACCTGGGCCCAAAGTGTCAAGCATTAATCATGGCAAATTCATAGCAACATCAATCTAAGAACATAGTGGATACTAGGGATCAAGCCCTAACAAAACTAACTCAATTACATGATGAATCTCATCCAACTCCTCACCGACCAGCGAGCCTACGAAGGAATTACTCACTCCCGGTGGGGAGCATCATGGAGTTGGGTTGGTAAATGACGAAGAACGAAGATCCCCCTCTTCGGAGCCCCAAACGGACTCCAGATCTGCCCTCCCGAGGAAGAACAGGGCTTGGCGGCGGCTTCGTCTCATGGATGATGATAATTTTTTCTCCCTGATTTTTCTCTCCGAAAATAGGAATTTATAGCGTTGGTTTCAAGGTCAGCGGGGCTACCAGGTGGGGACAACCCACCTGGGCACGCCAAGAGAGGGAGTGCTGTTGGGGAACATAGTAATTTCAAAAAATTTCCTACGCACACGCAAGATCATGGTGATTATATAGCAACGAGGGGAGAGTGTTGTCTACGTACCCTCGTAGACCGAAGCGGAAGCGTTGACGCAACGTAGAGGAAGTAGTCGTACGTCCTCCGGTTCAACCGATCCAAGTACCGTTACTCCGGCACCTCTGAGTTCTTGACACACGTACAGCTCGATGACACACCCTCGATCTCCGATCCAGCAGAGGCGCCGAGGGGGAGTTCCGTCAGCACGACGGCATGGTGACGATCTTGATGTTCTCCTGTTGCAGGGCTTCGCCTAAGCACCGCTACAATATGACCGAGGTGTAATATCGTGGAGGGGGGGCACCGCACACGGCTAAGGAACGATCAATGATCAACTTGTGTGTTCTAGGGTGCCCCCCTACCCCCGTATATAAAGGAGGGAGGGAGGAGGTGGCCGGCCCTAGAGGGGCGCGCCATGAGGAGGGGGAAACCTACTCCGAGTAGGTTTCCCTTTCTTTTCCTTATCTTATTTGGAGGGGGAAGGAAAGAGTACTAGTATTAGGAAGTAGTACTAGTAGTAGTAATAGGAAGAGGGGGAAGGAGAACGGAAAGGGGGGGCCGACCCCCCTCCCCAATTCGGATTGGGCTTGGGGGGGCGCCCCCTTCCCTTGCTCCTTCTCTCTTCCTCCTACATGGGCCCAATAAGGCCCATATACCTCCCGGGGGGTTCCGGTAACCTCCCGGGGCTCCAAACTTCTCCGGAACCTTTCCGGTGTCCAAATATATCCGTCCAATATATCAATCTTTATGTCTCGACCATTTCGAGACTCCTCGTCATGTCCGTAATCATATCCGGGACTCCGAACAACCTTCGGTACATCAAAATACATAAACTCATAATATAACTATCATCGAAACCTTAAGCGTGCGGACCCTACGGTTCGAGAATGATGTAGACATGACTGAGACACATCTCTGGTCAATAACCAATAGCGGGACCTGGATGCCCATATTGGTTCCTACATATTCTATGAAGATCTTTATCGGTCAAACCGCATAACAACATACGTTGTTCCCTTTGTCATCGGTATGTTACTTGTCCGAGATTCGATCGTCGGTATCCAATACCTAGTTCAATCTCGTTATCGACAAGTCTCTTTACTCGTTCTGTAATACTTCATCTTATAACTAACTCATTAGTTACATGCTTGCAAGGCTTAGGTGATGAGCATTGCCGAGAGGGCCCAGAGATACCTCTCCGACAATCGGAGTGACAAAACCTAATCTCGAATTATGCTAACTCAACATGTACCTTCGGAGACACCTGTAGTACTCCTTTATAATCACCCAGTTACGTTGTGACGTTTGGTAGTACCCAAAGTGTTCCTCCGGTAAACGGGAGTTACACAATTCTCATAGTTACAGGAACATGTATAAGTCATGAAGGAAGCAATAGCAGAATACTAAACGATCGGGTGCTAAGCTAATGGAATGGGTCATGTCAATCAGATCATTCAACTAATGATGTGACCTCGTTAATCAAATAACAACTCATTGTTCATGGTCAGGAAACATAACCATCTTTGATTAACGAGCTAGTCAAGTAGAGGCATACTAGTGACACTTTGTTTGTCTATGTATTCACACATGTATTATGTTTCCGGTTAATACAATTCTAGCATGAATAATAAACATTTATCATGATTATAAGGAAATATATAATAACTTTATTATTGCCTCTAGGGCATATTTCCTTCAGTCTCCCACTTGCACTAGAGTCAATAATCTAGATCACCATGTGATTAACATCGATAGTTCACATCATCATGTGATTAACACCCATAGTTCACATCGCCATGTGACCAACACCCAAAGGGTTTACTAGATTCAGTAATCTAGTTCACATCGCTATGCGATTAACACCCAAAGAGTACTAAGGTGTGATCATATTTTGCTTGTGAGAGAATCTTAGTCAACAGTCTTTCACATTCAGATCCGTTATGTATTTTGCAATTTTCTATGTCTACAATGCTCTGCACGGAGATACTCTAGCTAATTGCTCCCACTTTCAATATGTATCTAGATCGAGACTTGGAGTCATCCAGATCAGTGTCAAAACTTGCATTGACGTAACCCTTTACGGCGAACCTTTTTTCACGTCCATAATCGAGAAACATATCCTTATTTCACTAAGGATAATTCTGACCGCTGTCCAGTGATCTACTCCTAGATCACTATTGTACTCCCTTGCCAAATCAGTGGTAGGGCATACAATAGATCTGGTATACAGCATGGCATACTTTATAGAACCTATGACTGAGGCATAGGGAATGACTTTCATTCTCTTTCTATCTTCTGCCGTGGTCGGGCTTTGAGTCTTACTCAACTTCACACCTTTTAATACAGGCAAGAACTCTTTCTTTGACTGCTCCATTTTGAACTACTTCAAAATCTTGTCAAGGTATGTACTCATTGAAAAAACTTATCAAGCGTCTTGATCTATCTCTATAGATCTTGAAGCTCAATATGTAAGTAGCTTCACCAAAGTCTTTCTTTGAAAAACTCCTTTCAAACACTCCTTTATGCTTTGCAGAATAATTCTACATTATTTCCGATCAACAATATGTCATTCACATATACTTATCAGAAATGCTGTAGTGCTCCCACTCACTTTCTTGTAAATACAGGCTTCACCGCAAGTCTGTATAAAACTATATGCTTTGATCAACTTATCAAAGCATATATTCCAACTCTGAGATGCTTACACCAGTCCATAGATGGATCGCTGGAGTTTGCATATTTTGTTAACACCTTTAGGATTGACAAAAACTTCTGGTTGCATCATATACAACTCTTCTTTAATAAATCTATTAAGGAATGCAGTTTTGTTTATCCATTTGCCAGATTTCATAAAATGCGGCAATTGCTAACATGATTCGGACAGTCTTAAGCATAGATACGAGTGAGAAACTCTCATCGTAGTCAACACCTTGAACTTGTCGAAAACCTTTTGCGACAATTCTAGCTTTGTAGATAGTAACACTACTATCAACGTCCGTCTTCCTCTTGAAGATCCATTTATTCTCAATTGCTTGCCGATCATTGGGCAAGTCAACCAAAGTCCATACTTTGTTCTCATACATGGATCCCATCTCAGATTTCATGGCCTCAAGCCATTTTGCGGAATCTGGGCTTACCATCGCTTCTTCATAGTTCGTAGGTTCATCATGATCTAGTAGCATGACTTCCAGGACAGGATTACCGTACCACTCTGGCGTGGATCTTACTCTGGTTGATCTACGAGGTTCAGTAGTATCTTGTTCTGAAGTTTCATGATCATCATCATTAGCTTCCTCACTAACTGGTGTAGGTGTCACAGAAACAGTTTTCTGTGATGTACTACTTTCCAATAAGGGAGCAGGTACAGTTACCTCGTCAAGTTCTACTTTCCTCCCACTCACTTCTTTCGAGAGAAACTCCTTCTCCAGAAAGTTTCCAAATTTAGCAACAAAAGTCTTGCCTTCGGATCTGTGATAGAAGGTGTATCCAATAGTTTCCTTTGGATATCCTATGAAGACGCACTTCTCCGATTTGAGTTTGAGCTTATTAGGATGATTTTTTTTTCATATAAGCATCGCAACCCCAAACTTTAAGAAACGACAGTTTAGGTTTCTTGCCAAACCATAGTTCACATGGTGTCGTCTCAACGGATTTAGATGGTGCCCTATTTAACGTGAATGCAGCTGTCTCTAATGCATAACCCCAAAATGATAGTGGTAGATCGGTAAGAGACATCATAGATTGCACTATATCTAATAAAGTACGGTTATGACGTTTGGACACACCATTATGCTGTGGTGTTCCATGTGGCATGAGTTTGTGAAACTATTCCACATTGTTTTAATTGAAGACCAAACTCGTAACTCAAATATTTGTCTCCGCGATCAGATCGTAGAAACTTTATTTTTCTTGTCACGATGATTTTCCACTTCACTCTGAAATTCTTTGAACTTTTCAAATGTTTCAGACTTATGTTTCATCAAGTAGATATACCCATATCTGCTCAAATCATCTGTGAAGTTCAGAAAATAACGATACTTGCCGTGAGCCTTAACACTCATCGGACCGCATACATCAGTATGTATTATTTCCAATAAGTCAGTTGCTCGCTCCGGAGAATGGAGTCTTAGTCATCTTGCCCATGAGGCATGGTTCGCAAGCATCAAGTGATTCATAATCAAGTGATTCCAAAATCCCATCAGCATGGAGTTTCTTCATGCGCTTTACACCAATATGACCTAAACGGCAGTGCTACAAATAAGTTGCACTATCATTATTAACTTTGCATCTTTTTTGGTTTCAATATTATGATTATGTGTATCACTACGATCGAGATCCAACGAATTATTTTCATTGGGTGTGTAACCATATAAGGTTTTATTCATGTAAACAGAACAACAATTTATTCTCTTACTTAAATGAATAACCGTATTACAATAAACATGATCAAATCATATTCATGCTTAATGCAAACACCAAATAACACTTATTCAGGTTCAACACTAATCCCGAAAGTATAGGGAGTGTGCGATGATGATCATATCAATCTTGGAACCACTTCCAACACACATCGTCACTTCACCCTTAACTAGTCTCTGTTTATTCCGCAACTCCCGTTTCAAGTTACCAATCTTAGCAACTGAACTAGTATCAAATACTGAGGGGTTGCTATAAACATTAGTGAAGTACACATCAATAACATGTATATCAAATATACTTATGTTCACTTTGCCATCCTTCTTATCTGCCAATCACTTGGGGTAGTTCCGCTTCCAGTGACCAATCCTTTTGCAGTAGAAACACTTAGTCTTAGGCTTAGGACCAGACTTGGGCTTCTTCACTTGAGCAGCAACTTGCTTGCTGTTCTTCTTGAAGTTCCCCTTCTTCCCTCTGCCCTTTTCTTGAAACTAGTGGTCTTGTCTACTATCAACACTTGATGTTTTTCTCGATTTCTACCTTCGTAAATTTCCGCATTATGAAGAGCTTAGGAATCATTTCCGTTATCCCTTGCATATCATAGTTCATCACAAAGTTCTACTAACTTGGTGATGGTGACTAGAGAATTCTGTCAATCACTATCTTATCTGGAAGATTAACTCCCACTTGATTCAAGCGATTGTAGTACTCAGACAATCTGGGCACATGCTCACTCGTTGAGCGATTCTCCTCCATCTTTTAGCTATAGAACTTGTTGGAGACTTCATATCTCTCAACTCGGGTATTTGCTTGAAATATTAACTTCAACTCCTGGAACATCTCATATGCTCCATGACGTTCAAAACGTCTTTGAAGGCCAGATTCTAAGCCATTAAGCATGGTGCACTAAACTATCAAGTAGTCATCATATTGAGCTAGCCAAACGTTCATAACGTCTGCATCTGCTCCTGCAATAGGTCCGTCACCTAGCGGTGCATCAAGGACATAATTCTTCTGTGCAGCAATGAGGATAAACCTCAGATCACAGATCCAATCCGCATCTTTGCTACTAACATCTTTCAACACAATTTTCTCTAGGAACATATCAAAATAAGCATATGAAAGCAACAACGCGAGCTATTGATCTACAACATAGATATGCTAATACTACCAGGACTAAGTTCATGATAAATTAAAGTTCAATTAATCATATTACTTAAGAACTCCCACCTAGATAGACATCCCTCTAATTCTCTAAGTGATCACGTGATCCAAATCAACTAAACCATGTCCAATCATCACGTGAGATGGAGTAGTTTCATCGGTGAACATCATTATGTTGATCATATCTACTATATGATTCACGCTCGACCTTTCAGTCTCCGTGTTCCGAGGCCATATCTGTATATGCTTGGCTCGTCAAGTATAACCTGAGTATTCCGCGTGTGCAACTGTTTTGCACCCGTTGTATTTGAACGTAGAGCCTATCACACCCGATCATCACGTGGTGTCTTAGCACGAAGAACTTTCGCAACGGTGCATACTCAGGGAGAACACTTCTTGATAATTTAGTGAGAGATCATCTTATAATGCTACCGTCAATCAAAGCAAGATAAGATGCATATAAAGATAAACATCACATGCAATCAATATAAGTGATATGATATGGCCATCATCATCTTGTGCCTGTGATCTCCATCTCCGAAGCACCGTCATGATCACCATCGTCACCGGCGTGACACCTTGATCTCCATCGTAGTATCGTTGTCGTCTCGCCAATCTTATGCTTCCACGACTATCGCTACCGTTTAGTGATAAAGTAAAGCATTACATCGCGATTGCATTGCATACAATAAAGCGACAACCATATGGCTCCTGCCAGTTGCCGATAACTCGGTTACAAAACATGATCATCTCATACAATAAAATTTAGCATCATGCCTTGACCATATCACATCACAACATGCCCTGCAAAAACAAGTTAGACGTCCTCTACTTTGTTGTTGCAAGTTTTACGTGGCTGCTACGGGCTTTAAGCAAGAACCAATCTCACCTACGCATCAAAACCACAACGATAGTTTCTCAAATAGACTCCGTTTTAACCTTCGCAAGGACCGGGCGTAGCCACACTCGGTTCAACTAAAGTTGGAGAGACAGTCGCCCGCAAGCCATCTATGTGCAAAGCACGTTGAGGGAACCGGTCTCGCGTAAGCGTACGCGTAAGGTTGGTCCGGGTCGTCTCGTCCAACAATACCGCTGAACCAAAGTATGACATGCTGGTAGGTAGTATGACTTGTATCGTCCACAACTCACTTGTGTTCTACTCGTGCAAATAACATCAAACCATAAAACCTAGGCTCGGATGCCACTGTTGGGGAACGTAGTAATTTCAAAAAATTTCCTACGCACACGCAAGATCATGGTGATGATATAGCAACGAGGGGAGAGTGTTGTCTACGTACCCTCGTAGACCGAAGCGGAAGCGTTGACGCAACATAGAGGAAGTAGTCGTACGTCCTCCGGTTCAACCGATCCAAGTACCGTTACTCCGGCACCTCTGAGTTCTTGACACACGTACAGCTCGATGACGCACCCTCAATCTCCAATCCAGCAGAGGCGCCGAGGGGGAGTTCCGTCAGCACGACGGCGTGGTGACGATCTTGATGTTCTCCTGTTGCAGGGCTTCGCCTAAGCACCGCTACAATATGACCGAGGTGTAATATCGTGGAGGGGGGGGGGCACCGCACACGGCTAAGGAACGATCAATGATCAACTTGTGTGTTCTAGGGTGCCCCCCTACCCCGGTATATAAAGGAGGGAGGGAGGAGGTGGCCGGCCCTAGGGGGGGCGCGCCATGAGGAGGGGGAAACCTACTCCAAGTAGGTTTCCCTCTCTTTTCCTTATCTTATTTGGAGGGGGAAGGAAAGAGTACTAGTATTAGGAAGTAGTACTAGTAGTAGTAATAGGAAGAGGGGGAAGGAGAAAGGAAAGGGGGGGCCGGCCCCCCTCCCCAATTCGGATTGGGCTTGGGGGGGCGCGCCCCCTTCCCTTGCTCCTTCTCTCTTCCTCCTACATGGGCCCAATAAGGCCCATATACCTCCCGGGGGGTTCCGGTAACCTCCCGGGGCTCCAAACTTCTCCGGAACCTTTCCGGTGTCCAAATATATCCGTCCAATATATCAATCTTTATGTCTCGACCATTTCGAGACTCCTCGTCATGTCCGTAATCATATCCGGGACTCTGAACAACCTTCGGTACATCAAAATACATAAACTCATAATATAACTGTCATCGAAACCTTAAGCGTGCGGACCCTACGGTTCGAGAACGATGTAGACATGACTGAGACACATCTCTGGTCAATAACCAATAGCGGGACCTGGATGCCCATATTGGTTCCTACATATTCTACGAAGATCTTTATCGGTCAAACCGCATAACAACATACGTTGTTCCCTTTGTCATCGGTATGTTACTTGTCCGAGATTCGATCGTCGGTATCCAATACCTAGTTCAATCTCGTTATCGACAAGTCTCTTTACTCGTTCTGTAATACTTCATCTTATAACTAACTCATTAGTTACATGCTTGCAAGGCTTAGGTGATGAGCATTGCCGAGAGGGCCCAGAGATACCTCTCCGACAATCGGAGTGACAAAACCTAATCTCGAATTATGCTAACTCAACATGTACCTTCGGAGACACCTGTAGTACTCCTTTATAATCACCCAGTTACGTTGTGACGTTTGGTAGTACCCAAAGTGTTCCTCCGGTAAACGGGAGTTACACAATTCTCATAGTTACAGGAACATGTATAAGTCATGAAGGAAGCAATAGCAGAATACTAAACGATCGGGTGCTAAGCTAATGGAATGGGTCATGTCAATCAGATCATTCAACTAATGATGTGACCTCGTTAATCAAATAACAACTCATTGTTCATGGTCAGGAAACATAACCATCTTTGATTAACGAGCTAGTCAAGTAGAGGCATACTAGTGACACTTTGTTTGTCTATGTATTCACACATGTATTATGTTTCCGGTTAATACAATTCTAGCATGAATAATAAACATTTATCATGATTATAAGGAAATATATAATAACTTTATTATTGCCTCTAGGGCATATTTCCTTCAGGTGCGCCCTGGTGGGTTGTGCCCACCCAGGGGCCCCTCTCTGGTAGGTCTTGGCTCCATAAATTCTTATATATTATATAAAAATTCCTTTCAAAGTTTCGTTCCATTCTGAGAACTTTTATTTCTGCACAAAAACAACACCATGGTAGTTCTGCTGAAAACAGCATTGGTCCGGGGTTAGTTTCATTCAAATTATGTAAATTAGAGTCCAAAACAAGATGAAAAGCGTTAGGAAAAGTAGATACGTTGGAGACGTATCAACTCCCCCAAGCTTAAACCTTTGCTTGTCCTCAAGCAATTCAGTTGATAAACTGAAAGTGAAAAAGAACAAATTTTACAAACTCTTTTGCTCTTGTTTGCATAAATAAGCTTAAACGGCACCCAGGTTTTCAGCGAACATTATAACTAACCATGTCGACAATAACTCTTAAAGATTATAATGACTCATATCAATGACATAATCAGCTAGCGAGCAATAATAAGATATCTCAAATAGCAACACGTTGTCAAAACAACCATGATATAATATGACAATAGTGGTATCTCGCTAGCCCTTTCTGAGACCGCAAAACATAAATGCAGAGCACCTCCAAAGTTCAAGGAATGACTAAACATTGTAATTCATGGTAGAAAAGATCCAGTCCTGATGCACCCAACATTAGCTATACACAATGCATAAATCATGACAACTGTGCTCTGCTCAGTTTCTGACGCTTATTTTAGAAGGTGGTGACACAACATAAAAGTAAATATAAAGTCCCTTCGTAGAGGGAAGCAGTGATTTGCAGAGGTGCCAGAGCTCAATTTTTAAAACAGAGATAAATGATATTTTGAGACATGCACCCTTCTCATTTACTTCACGACCATTAGTTATCAATATCTCCCATGCTAAACAGGCTAGTGGCGGTTCCCAAGAGATAAAAGTAAAGGTTATGACTCCATTGGGAATTTTTGTTTCATTATTCAAGCGATTAACTCTTTTTGTATTTTGCAGTTTGGGACTGGGCATCCCTATTACCGCCCTTTTATCGTGCGATGGCGAGTGAATAAACACTCGACCTGAGAATAACCCGCTTAGCATGGAAGATACCGACCACCTCCTGTCATTCCATGAACGATCCAGGCACACAAAATGGATAATTTTTTAGAAGTTTTTAGAGGTGGCACATGCAAATTTACTTAGGACGGCAGGGTAATACCGCATATAGGTAGATATGGTGGACTCATCTGGAATAACTTTGGGTTCAAGGTTTTTGATGTACAAGCAGAATCCCCACTTAGTACAGGCGAATGCTAGCAATTAGATTGAGAAGCGGCTAGCTAGAGAGCAACAACGATCATGACCATGCATTATGCATAAGTAACATTGGACACTAGCATGAGTAGGATATGATCACCATGAACATAAACATTATAGAGGCTATGTTGGTTTTGATTCAACTACAGGCATGAACATGTACCAAGTCAAGCCACTTGAACATTCAGAGGAGGATACCATATCATCATACTACATCACAATCATTTTAACACTATGTTGATATCCAAGATAAATCATTATCAACTCCCAGCTACTTATGCATGGAATGAGAAACTATAATCTCTAATTGTCATTGCAAACATGTTTAATCATAATGGGCTAAATCATGGATGCTAGGTTAAACATATTTGCACAGACAGAACAAGTCGAGTTCATACCAGTTTCTCTCTGCCACGGCTAGTTCATCGAATGTCGTCATTACTGCCTTTCACTTGCACGACCGAATGCTATGAAAATAATAGTAGTGCAAGAGTGCCATGGACTAAGCTCGAATTTGCAAAACATTTTATTCAACAGGAGAAGACAAGGTAAAATGTGCTCTTTATTAGTTCAAAAATTATTCAATTGAGAGCTACTCAACATTTTCATCGTGGTCTTCTCCTTGGTATGACTCGAATAAAAAGAATGGAAATTCAGAGAAACACACTGAAATATTTTTGGAGTTTTTGGTTTTCTTGAACAAGCAAATAAGGGGAAAACAAAAACGACAAAAACTATTTACACGGGAAAGCTCCCAACAAGCAAAATAAGAACAAGGAAATATTTTTGGGTTTTCTATTTAATACTACAGCTAAGCATGCATAGAAAGTAAATTAACTACAACTTTTTTTTGTTTTTCTAAAGTTTATCAAACACACAAGAAGAAAGCAAGAAAATAATTCTAAGCATGGATGATACAATGAAAAAGTGTGGACACCAACAAATGGAATAAGTGAACATGAATATAAAATCGATGGAAACACGTACTCCCCCAAGCTTAGGCTTTTGGCGTAACTTGGTAGTGGATCAGTATCCTAGAGGGTAGTAGTCAGCGTGGTAGCTCACGAAGGCTCTTGGTGCGGATGCCTCGGCCCGCCGTGCTGCCTCTACTGCTGCGTTGTGAGCACATGCCTCGCTCTCAAGAACAAAATATCTTCCCTTGTGTGATAATCAAAAGAGCAGGCGCAGGCAAATATGTTTGCACGGGAGATGTTTGGTTAAACAAAAGACTATAAGTGAAGTTATGAGCCTTTCCCTTGAGAATCTTATGGTCTTTCAAGGTATTAAAATCTAAGTACTACGTGGGTAAAATGGGATCAAAGGGCAAAGGTGAAACACCAAGCCCTTGAGCTAGACGTTTGGCATAAATTCCACCATAGAACCAGCCGTTGTTAGCGTTGTGTTGAAGTCTGCGTGCAACAATAGCTGCAAGGTTATAATCCCTTTCACCGGTGAGAGCAGTATGCATGAGGCTCAAGTCTGGAGCACAAAGCGTGCTACAGTCTTGCTTGACTACTATGCATTTCCCGTTAAATAATGCAAAATACTGAACTTGGAAAAATGAATGCTCTTTATTCTACCTTGTGTCACTCCCCTCCTTTCACCATAACAAAGGCTCTTCAAGAATGTTTCGAACTCTACCTTTGGTGGTTTGTCAAACGAACCCCAAAAAGGATGCTTGCAGTGATAAGAAAAATTCTCTAGTGATATGGTAAATGGGCTATCATAAAGCATAAACGACACCCTAGACTCACGTGGAAAATATTTAAATCCTTTGACAAATGATTCAGTAAGAAGTTGGTGTTGTTCACACTTATCTGAAAGGTAGGGACCGAGACCGGCATTGTGAACATATTGCTCAAATTCCTCATTAATACCCACACGCACCATATACTCATCGCAAGGCCATAAGCATGTTTTGGTGGCGGCATCTCGCGTGGAACTTTCACTTGGTTCAACATAAGACCAGCGAGCAGAACTGTCACTAGGAGATGCCCCCGAGGATCGTCTCCTCAAAGAACTCCTTCCAAATAGGTTCATCATATCCGCGTATAATTTTCTGAAAATAAAATTTTTGGAGTGACAAAAATTTGTCAACAAAACTTTGTAAGATTGATAGCAACTACTCATAGGGATACATAGAAGCCATATCAAGTATTCAAACTACTTAGAACACTAAGAATTTAACATGCAAGCACATCTGCAGCAACACCAAGAGTGACTAATTATTCAAAATATAAATCACTAAAGCAAAAAACTAATTGGACAAATGGTGGAGTCACATACTAAGCAACAATCCCCCGAAATAGTTTTGGAAATGGAGCTTCGAGCAAAGAGATCGAAATCCGCGGGTTTGAGCTCAAGAACACCGGAGAGAGAGCAATGGAGATTTTTTTTTGGAGGTGAGTGATGATGTGGGATGAAGAAGTAAGTGAGGGGGCCGTGTGGGGACCACAACCCACCAAGGCGCGCCTGGGGATACTGGCGCGCCCAGGTGGGTTGTGCCCACATGGTGCACCTACCTGTGATGTTTATTGCACCAAAAATTCTCAAATATTCAGAAAAAATCGTGTAAAATTTTCAGGGCATTCTGAGAACTTTTATTTTTGGGTCATTTTTATTGCACGGTAAATTCAGAAAAGAGATAAAACATGGCATTTCATTTTATTTAACTAATAAAAAACAAAAGGTAGGGACAGAAGGTAGTGCTTACTAAATTCATCAACTTCATACCATTCACAAATGATCCATTAATAAGGTTGATCAAGTCTTATTAACAACCACTTTCGATTAGCATGAAACCGAAGAACTTTCGTAAATCACTGAGTTACCTCAATGGGGATATGCATTTCCTCAACAATAAGTATTTCATATTTCTTTTTGACAGTAGGTAGAGGTATTTGAAAACTTCCAATAGTGATTGTCGGAGATTTTTCAATAACATTAATATCATTTACTTGTAATTGTTTCTTTGGAAAGTGCACCATTTGCTCATTGCCATTAATATGAAAAGTGACCTTGCTTTTATTGCAATCAATAACAGCCCCTGCAGTGTTCAAAAAGGGTCTACCAAGGATAATAGACATGTTGTCGTCCTCGAGCATCTCAAGTATAACAAAGTCAGTCAAAATAGTAACATTAGCAACAACAACGGGCACATCCTCATAGATATTGATAGGTATGGTAGTTGATTTGTCAACCATTTGCAAAGATATTTCAGTAGGTGTGAGTTTATTCAAGTCAAGTCTTTTATATAAAGAGAAAGGCATAACACTAACACCAGCTCCTAAATCTCACAAAGCAATTTTCACATAATTCTTTTTGATAGAGCAAGGTATAGTTGGTATTCCTGGATCTCCAAGTTTTTTAGGTACTCCATCTTTAAAAGTGTAATTAGAAAGCATAGTGGAGATTTCATCTTCCGGTATGTTTCTCTTATTTGTGATGATGTCTTTCATATACTTTGCATAAGGAGGCATTTTCAAGATATCAGTCAAGCGAGTACGCAAGAAGACTGGCCTCACCATTTTAGCAAAGTGTTCAAATTCTTCATCATCATTCTTTTTAGTTGGATTAGGTGGAAAAGGCATAGGTTTTTGAACCCACGGTTCTCTTTCTTTACCGTGTTTTCTAGCAACAAAGTCGTGGGTTATCAAGATCAACGGGTGGTTCTATCTCAACGTCATTATCTGGTTCTTTATCATTGGTTAGTTGAGAGTCTTCATGGACCCCATCATTAACTTTTTCATTATCAGTAGGTGAGTGTTCATTTGGCAGATTGAGTTTCACCATCAGAGATAGAAATTTCATTATCATTATCAGGAGGTTTCTCTATTTCAGGTTCACTAGGGGCGTGCAAAGTCCTATCATTTTTTTTTCTTTTTCTTTTTAGAAGAACTAGGTGCACTAGTGTTAGCGCTTTGTGAATCTTGTTCAATTCTTTTATGGTGTCCCTCAGGATAAAGTGGTTCCTGAGTCATATTACCTCCTCTGGTTGCAACTCTAACAGCAAAGTCATGCATATTATGATTCATTTCATAAAGTAATTCTCTTTGAGATTTAGCAACTTGGTCTAACTGAGTTTGAACCATATAAGCATGTTTTCCAACACCTCTAACATCATTTGAGATTCTAAATAACAAGTCACTCAAGCGAGCAATCATATCAGAATTATATTTCAATTGTTTCATGACATTTGCATTGAAGCGATCTTGTTTTCTAATATGGTTTTCAAACTCATAAAGGCATTGACTAGGATGCATATTGTGAGGATTGTCATTATCATTAAACTTCATAAGATAATTTACCTCTACCACCTTAGGCAGTGGTGGTGTATTGAGCCCATGTATTTCTTCAATAGGAGGTAAATTTTTAACATCCTCAACTTTGATACCCTTTTCCTTGATAGATTTCTTTGCCTCTTACATATCTTCAGGACTGAGATATAATATACCCCTCTTCTTCGGAGTGGGTTTAGGCGGTGGTTCAGGAAGAGTCCAATCATCATGATTTTTTAATATGTTATTCAATAATTCTTCAGCTTGTCCAACAATGTGTTCCCTGAAAACACAACCAGTACAACTATCTAGGAAGTCCCTAGCAAGAAGCATTGGTTAGTCCATTATAAAAGATATCAAGTATTTCATTTTTCTTAAGAGGATGATCAGACAAAGCATTAAGTAACTAGCAAAGCCTCCCCCAAGCTTGTGGGAGACTCTCTTCTTTAGTTTGCACAAAGTTAAATATTTCTTGTAAGGCAGCTTGTTTCTTATGAGCAGGAAAATATTTTTCAGAGAAGTAATAAATCATATCCTGGGGACTACGCACACAACCAGGAGCAAGAGTATTGTACCAAGCTTTAGCATCACCCTTTAATGAGAAAGGAAATAGTTTGAGAATAAAGTAGTAGCGGGTTTTCTCATCATGAGTAAAAAGGGTGGCTATGTCATTCAACTTAGTAAGATGTGCCACAACAGTTTCAGATTCATAACCATGGAAGGGATCAGATTCAACCAAAGTAATTAACTCTGGGTCGACAGAGAATTCATAATCCTTATCATCAATAAAGATAGGTGAAGTAGCAAACTTAGGATCACATTTCATTCTAGCATTCAAAGATTTTTCTTTATACTTGTGTAATAATTTCTCTAGATCATCTCTATCATTACAAGCAAGAATATCTCTAGTTGTTTCTTCACTCATAACATAACCTTCCGGTACCTTAGGCAATTAATATCTAGGAAGGCTAGTTCTAGTAGGTGTTTCGGGAGTTTCAGTTTCAAGCTCATCATCAGATTCAACAACATCATGTTGTATAAATCTAGCAATTTGTTTACCAAGAAATTCACCAAGTGGCACATCATCATTATCAAGCAAGGTACTACCATCATCATAAGCATCATTCATAGTAGAAGTAGCATCATCAATAGCTTGCGACGTATCAGAATTAATAGCATGCGCTGGTCTTGCAAGTTTATTCATAACAGAAGGTCAATCTAAAGCAGAACTGGATGGCAGTTCCTTACCTCCCCTCGTCCTTGAGGGAAATATCTTAGTCTTAGGATCCTTCAGATTCTTCATAGTGATAATATGACAATAAACCCAAGTGACTCAACAAATATAGCTATGCTCCCCGGCAACGGCGCCAGAAAAAGGTCTTGATAACCCACAAGTATAGGGGATCGCAACCGTTTTCTAGGGTAGAGTATTCAACCCAAATTTATAGATTCGACACAAGGGGAGCCAAAGAATATTTGAAGGTATTAGCAAATGAGTTGTCAATTCAACCACACCTAGAGATTAATTATCTACAGCAAAGTGATCAGTAGCAAAGTAGTTTGATAGTTTTGATAGTAGTGACAACATGTAACATCCCAAAATTCTAAATTTTGGAAAGTTATAAACAAATAGATAGATTTGATTGATTGTTGATTGATTGTCTGAAAGTGGGTGAATTCGAAACTTTTGAAAGTTAAATGAGAGGGAATAAAAGGACTTTCCCAAACCTTCATATTTGCTTTCTGATCTCCATGAATTCAAATTCTTTTCAACACAAAACCCTGGAGAGAAGATGACATGACTTCTTCCATTTAAAATGAAAAGGGTGTTTGAAAAATATTTGAATTCCATTGGGAAATATTTTCCAATTCAGAAACTTTATGCAACTCAATGATTTTCACGAGAGAAGATAAAATGACTTCTTCAAATTATGAAATATGAGTTGTGAGTTTCAAGGATCAAATTCAAAGTTCTTTTGAATTTATTTTCAATTTGGATTTATTTGAGTTTTATTCAAATTATTTTTCTCCAAAAATAAAATACATGGAAATTAGGGTAACATGATTCCCTACAATAGAAAATTGGAGAAAAATTTATTTGAAATCATTTTGGTATTTTTAAAATGATTTTTGTTGGATTCTAATAGACTAGTAGCACTCTTTGATTTATCTGAATTTGGGTGGATTTTATTTGATTTTACAAAAATGTTCATGTTGTAGATATTCTTTTTCTGAAAATTTTGATATATTATATTCCTATATATTTTTTTGTTATTTTGTTGTTATTATTTTAGTTCTCTGAAAAAAAAAGTTTATTAAAAAAAAGAAGCTTCCCTCCGCCGAACTGGGCCGGCCCAGCCGAAGCCAGGCCAAGGCCCAGCTCCGCGCCGCCTCGCCCGTCGTCCCCGACCGGGACTCCTCCCGGAGTCCGGCGCCGCCCCGTCACCGGCCGCCCCTTCCCCACGCCACCGTGCCTCCCCTCCTCCTATAAAGCTGCCGCCCGGACACCCCTCTCTCTCCCGCATCTCGCCGCTCGAAGCCGAGCCGCCGCCGCGCCGTTTGCAGCCACCGCCCGCACTCGCTGGAGTTCGAACTCCGACGAGATCCGCCGCCCGCCCCGCACCGTCCCGTCGCCCTCGACCGGAGCTGCCGCCTCCCTCGTCTCCGCCTCGTCGCCCCGCTCCTTCTGGTGGTGACGCCCGAGCCGGAGAGATACCGGAGCCGCCGCCCCGTCCCCGTCCGAAGCCGCCGCCGCCGTCTTCCCGAACTCCGGCGATCGCCGCGGTAACCGCCGCCTCGCTCGTCGTCGGATCTGGATCCAACGATCCAGATCGCTTTGTTTTTTTCCATGAAACGTTTTCTTTAATTAGTAAACGTTTGCTATGTTAGCTTCTGCAGTGAACAGGTTCGTTCATTAGCGTTCGGTAGCAAACGTTCGTTATTTAGTTTTTTTTCCTTTTTCTTTTTATTTTTCGGCCAGGGACCCATTTGTGAATAGTTTATTTACAGATTAGTTCCTGTACTTCAAACGACCACATCTTTTTACTCGTTTATCCAAATCCAACGAAACCAACGCCCACGTCTTCGTTATGATCTCCTCTATCCAGTAATACAACTCAAACATGTTTTTGAAAAGTTTAAAATTTGAATTAGATCAGATTTGAATTCAAACTCCGTTTGATCATAACTTGAGTTTCGTAGCTCCGTTTGAGTTGATTCTTTTTGCAAATCGAAGCTCTTGACCTAAACATTCTAATAAGGCCATATTCACAAAATTTTGGTACTGTTAGAAATTGTTTTATGTTGCAAGAGTTATTTGCTTGGTTTTGATGTTTCCGAATCGTCTTCTTCATTCTTTCTGATCTTTGGAGTGATTGCTTATGTGTGATTACTATTGCTTGCTTACGATAGATTGACCGGAGTGTGACGAGTAGAACTATCAAGAGTTTTGAGTGCGAATCATCTTCATCAACATTGCAGGCAAGTAACACTTTGATCATACCTTTTTCTACAACCCAGTTTTTCTTGCATTAGATCAATCTTCACACATTGCATGATTAGGATCTAATTAAATTGTGGGATGGGAAGTAGATGAGGTAGTACCTATTACCTGTTTATTATCAAACCTTTGGGAGTTACTTCTACGTTTGCTTATTATGCCATGCTATGCTAGTAGACGTGGATTGGGTGAGTGATATCCATGACAAATGTGAGATTGATAATTAATGGTTTATCTAAGGTGGCAACCTAACACACATCTGGGTGGATTGAGGCACCTGGGTATTCCAGGACTTGCCTGTTTTTATTTTGGACCGCCACCCAGGCTCAAAGGGATCATGAGATTATTCATACTAGAAACTTCCCTGTGCAGCCACAAGCCATTATGGGCTCTGGCATAGTTGAGTAAGTCGTGCGAACTCTTACAGGGTAGACTAGCAGATGTAGGGGAAAGTAGGTGTACCGGTCTATCCAACGTAAGGTGCTAGCGCTTCTGAAAGGCTATGTCTCGGTCATCCATTTCTCAAACACCATGTAGTGCAAGAAAACCAACGGAGGAGATCGAGTCTTGTGGGGAAAACTGCGCAAACCTCTGCAGAGTGTACAAACTAATCATGATTAGCCGTGTCTCCGGTTATGGACATCTTGAGTATCTAGTACCTGGATTATCATGTGAATCTCAACATGTTACTCTAAAGTTAATTTTGTTGGGTTTTAATGATGTTACTTAATTGGGATTGAGAATGCTGTCAACCATTCTCAATGTTTAACAACCACCCTGATAGTTAATTAAAATGTATTCCTTTGCAGTAGGGAAAATTTGGCTTTTCGCAAAAACATTATAACCATAGAGCTTTTCCACCAGCCATATATGCATATAGTGATAGCCATTGTTCATTATTTTCTCTATGGTGTGAATTTGCCAGTACATTCAATGTACTGACCCGTTTCGGGCTGCAACGTCTCATGTTGCAGGATTATCTTACGACGAGTAAGTGATACGTTAGGGTTACGATTTCTACACTCAACTTTGCCGTTGGTGTTGATGGGAATCCACAACCTTGTTACTTCCGCTATTTTGGATTTGAGGTAATAGTATTTACGTTACTTTTACATGTGATTTACCTCTTTTATAAATCCTCGAGTACTGTGTGTGTCAGCATACCGATCCAGGGATGACACTTAAGCACAGAGACTTGACCCATTCGGCTCAGGTCGCTACAAGATGGTATCAGAGCACATGTTGACTGTAGGACGTGACCCTAGAAAACTGGCAAGCCCATAGCAAAGATTTTTCTCTACAACTTTTCCTTTCAAAAAGATCTTTTACCTCTCTTCTCTTCTGAGCTTATTCAAAAATTCCCTTTAGTGAGACCATACCCCTTTCCCCTTTTGACCACACGAAGATTCGACTGATGAGACCACTCCAAGAAGTACAAGATATCGGACAGCTAAGACCACTTCGGAATTAAGAGTATTTTCCGTGCATCTAAATAATGGAAACTACAATGGTTGAAGGCCGAAGACAAGTAGAATTTGAAGGCTCTGAAGAATTCCCAGATTTGTATGACCTAGGAAGGCTACCCTTATGGAACTTGGCAGACTATGGAAGTTGTCAATACCCGAGATCAAGGTGTATCGGAGAAAGACTGAAACAAGGAGTATGAGAACTCGAAGTTTTGTCAAAGAAGACCCTAAGGCAGGAGATATCAACTATGGAATGATAGCTCATGGGAATGACAAGAGCAGAAACACGGTTATCCGTGATGTCATCGCCCGCTGATGCTATTGTCACCGTGCTGAGTTAAGGATGCATTTCTTCAGAATGGATTTGATGGAACAAGGCTGATGGAGCACCTATTAGTAAGATGAAGTTTTAACCTTAGCCGGTGTATCACCAGGATCTGGAGTGTTACATTAAGAAGTTAAGATGGACCAACAAGAAGCCGTATTTTGACAAGGAAGTATTTTGAGAAAAACTCAGGACCCAGAAGCTGAAAGTAGCCCAGCTGGAGGAGCTACAACCTCGAGATACCGGAGATTTGTCAGGAACTGAAGGGCAGTAGTACCATGGTTCATGCCAAGGATGTTGAAACCTAGAAGTTTGAAATGCAATTCCAGAATATTAAAGGACATCACGAGAAACTTCTTGTCAACAGAGAGGATCTGGCAGAAGAAATTGAGAAGGACAAACACGATCGGAAGAAGCCATTGGAGGCATGAACAAGGCTTGAAGAGTTTGAAGGCGTTGAAGATTTATTGACCTTTAGAAGACCAAACCCTTGTTATATACCCACGTTAGATGCGACGATTGTGAGCTATCATTTGTTTGATGTTTTTCCGACAGCCACAATAAAATCTGTCTTTTCAAAACTTTTGTTTGTATTGTGTGCGTCCCTCTTGATCTCTCTTATCTCACCCCAAAACGCATGGACCCAATAGAGGATGAATGGAGATGAGCTTGTATTTTCGGGACCAATGCGTCAATTGGAGACCCACCGATGGATTCAGAACATGGAGGATCATATGGAGAACAACCCTATAGTCGGAAAGGATATGGCCCAGCATGCTCTTCAGTGCTTTGAAAGAGGTGCTGCTACTTGGTGGAGGATGTACCAAACCATCAATGGATGGCAAGGAGTAACCACTTGGAAAGAATTTAAGTTGACTTTGCTAAAGTCTCAGTTTGTGTCCCAGAAATTGAAGCCTTATGTAAAGGATATGAAAAAAAACTTGTGCATGCAAGCTTTGTGGAGAAATAGGACACAACCATAAAGAACACAAGGATGAATGCCCTAATTGTGAAGTAAGTCACCCAGCTGAAAAATGCCCAACTAGGCAGATCACTTGTTTCTTGTGTGAAGGGACTACCCACTACCCTGCTCAGTGTCACATTTACCCCATGGTACAAAGAACCATCCAGCAGAAGAAAGAAGCAACGAGAGGAGCCCTTATGGAAAGTTTAGAAGAACCTGTGATGAATGAAGATATGGAGGACACACCCAAAGAAGAGCCAATTAAACCCTGCACCAAGTCATGCTATTCATGTGGAGAAGAAGGACACATCTCCCAGAATTGTTTGAATGGGGATTTAGTAGAATTCCCGACAGAGGAAGTAGAGTATGACCCACTGGAAATAGAAGCTCTGATGGGAATGGAAAAGTCCAGAAAGAGAAGTAGATTGGATTCCAGAAAGGATCTGAGTCATGTCACCTGTTATAAGTGCAAGGACTCAGGGCACTACCTCAGCAATTGCCCAAAAAGGAAGCCAAGGACCCAAGTAGGCTACGTAATCACAAGGAAACCTTGAAACCTGTCAAAAGTAATATGTTTCCGTTGTAATGAAGCAGGACACTTTGCTAGAGATTGTCCAACGGAGAAGGAAACTTGTGCTAGGTAGTTGAGTTGGCAACAAAATAAATGGAGTAGTAGAAGTGAGAACATTCTCTTTTATATTGAGGTGTTAAGTTGAGACATGTAATGGAAAAGTGAGAGATGGTAATCACTTGAGAATGAATAAAGTTAGCATCGTTGGTACTGATATGGATTTTATGAGTTGTTACTCTATCAAGAAGATGTTGACCGTTTTCGAGGATATGAGAAATATGGTCTATGGAAGATTTGTGCATTTTAAGGGTGGTAGTACCCTGTAAGAACCGTTGACCCCTGGAAAAGATAAGGATACTCCACTGAGTGGATTTCGGACAAAATGAATACGAGTTTTGTCTTGATATGTGTGATACCCCAAGAGTATGTGGGATGAAGTTGGAGACGTCAGTTGTTTGGACCAAACGTGATCAAGGAGTCAGAAGAGAGTGTTAACTTGATTCGAGATAGACTGAAGGTAGCTCAGTCCAAGCAGAAGAGTTATGCAGACTTAAAAACGCAAGGAGGTAGTCTATGAAATTGGAGACAGAGCATGTCTTCATGTGTTCCCTCTGCGAGGAGTTAAACTAATTGGAGTTAAGGTAAAGTTAGCCCCGAGATTTGTAGGACCATACCGAGTTTTGGAGCGTATGGCAGAAGTGGCCAACAAGTTGGAGTCACCCGAAGGACTGTCAGGAGTTCATGATGTGTTTCACGTTTCCCATTTGAAGAAGTGCCATACAGAGATGGCCAATATTCCCCTGTAAGGACGCTTGACCGCAGAAAGGATAATGATGTTCCACGAAGTGGAATATGGACTTCATAAGTATAAGTTTTATCTTGGTATGAGGGATATCCCACGAGGATGAAGAGATGAATTACTATTGGATATAAAGGAGGTATGATGTTGGAAATATGGATCAAGGGAAATTCCATGATGAGTCTGAGTAATCATGTCCTAGATTAGATGCCAATAGAAGGAAGGAAGACAGTACAATTGGATGGATTTAAGAATACTAGGAAGTTGGGAGTTGAAATAATGATCAGTTGCCTGATGATAAGTTCAAGGACTATAAGTGATGAGGTGTGCCATAACCCACAGGCCCAGGACCTACCAAGAAGCAAGAACATCCTTGCTGAAGGAAAAACCCTGGAAGAGAGTACGACCTTACCCACCGACGATTTTATAGGAGTAACGCAAAACCTGAGAGTTGTGAAGGAACGATAGATGTTTGTTTGGCTTGCAGAATCCATGGATTTATCCGAACCCAGTTCATCGACAAGAGAAATTCTGCAATGCTTGTGAGGATGACCGGGTGCTAGAATGCGAGATTCGCTAAACCGTATACAAGGTAATGATTTGGGTGCGGGATGGATTGATCACCATACCAACTTACTCTTATTATTCGCCTTGCTATATGGGATGGTAAATCTGAGTGACTTACCTATAGTAGAGAGACGACGATCAAAACCTTGTTTAAGCCTTAGAATGGTATAGGTATTTTTCCTTGTACAAGGCAGTTTTTGCCAACCGTAGGTTATACGGTGAGGATCAACCTAGACCCATTTCCTATAGGAGAAACCATAAATTTTTGACCACCATGAGATATCGATAGTTGTTTAGTTTTGGCGCCAGACCCGTCAGCTAAGAAGACCCAATCTTGAAATAACCTTACCAGGAGGAAAGGACAGAAGAAATGAGGAAAAGGTTATGCCACTACTGGAAGAGCCCAGAGAAGGAATTTGTCGAGAATCTGAGAAGACCGGCCCCGGCAAGAATAAGGATGGGGTATATGAGTTTGATGGAACCGTAACAATGTTTCTAAGGGTGGTAGCACCCCAGACCCCGTGTGATGATCGATGGATTTTGAGAAGACCCCCAAACCCTAACCTATTTCTTGCAAGCCTCTCCGAATCTCAAGGACGAGATTCATTTTAAGGGTGGTAGGTTTGTAACATCCCAAAATTCTAAATTTTGGAAAGTTATAAACAAATAGATAGATTTGATTGATTGTTGATTGATTGTCTGAAAGTGGGTGAATTCGAAACTTTTGAAAGTTAAATGAGAGGGAATAAAAGGACTTTCCCAAACTTTCATATTTGCTTTCTGATCTCCATGAATTCAAATTCTTTTCAACACAAAACCCTAGAGAGAAGATGACATGACTTCTTCCATTTAAAATGAAAAGGGTGTTTGAAAAATATTTGAATTCCATTGGGAAATATTTTCCAATTCAGAAACTTTATGCAACTCAATGATTTTCAAGAGAGAAGATAAAATGACTTCTTCAAATTATGAAATATGAGTTGTGAGTTTCAAGGATCAAATTCAAAGTTCTTTTGAATTTATTTTCAATTTGGATTTATTTGAGTTTTATTCAAATTATATTTCTCCAAAAATAAAATACATGGAAATTAGGGTAACATGATTCCCTACTGAAAGTGCAACTATCCCTAGGTGGTTTTGGTAATTCATAACAACATATAGCTCATTAAGCTAATGCTATTCCAAGATGATTATTTCAGGAAAGCTCAATGATTGGCATGGCATGGATGTGAAAGTGGAACCCTCAAAATGCTAAGGATAAAGGATTGGCTCAAGCTCAAAAGCTCAAGACTCTTCATTTTATATTTTAGTGATCCAAGATCACATTGAGTCTTTAGGAAAAGCCAATACTATCAAGGAGGGATGAGGTGTTGCTTAATGAGCCTCTTGCTTCATGTGCTTAATGATATGCTCCAAAACCCTCAACTACTTTCCCATATCCACATATGACCTAAACCCTAAGCCAAACTCGGTCCTACCGATTCTTTCTATCCGGCGCCACCGAGTTTCACTTGTCATAAGCCACTGCCAAACCCTAGCAATTCGGTTCTACCGATAGGGATCTCGGTCTCACCGAGATGGGAGTGCAAACTCTCTGTTTCCCTTTCGTAACTTTTCGGTCTCACCGAAAGAGCGAATCGGTCCCACCGAGATTGCAATGTAAATTCAGTGTTTCTTTTTGTAACTTTTCGGTCTCACCGAAAGAGCAAATCGATCCCACCGAGTTTGCCTGACCAACTCTCTGGTTAGCTAATTACCAAAATCGGTCTCACCGAGTTTGTGTAATCGGTCTCACCGAGATTACGTTATGCCCAAACCCTAACCATATCGGTCCTACCGAGTTGCATGTCAGTCCCACCGAAAATCTCTAACGGTCACTAGGTTTACCTTTTCGGTCCGACCGAGTTTGTTAATTTGGTCCCACCGAGATTGGAAAACTGTGTGTAACGGTTGGATTTTGTGTGGAGGCTATATATACCCCTCCACCTCCTCTTAATTCGAAGAGAGAGCCATCAGAACACATACACCATTCCAACTCATATGTTCTGAGAGAGAACCACCTACTCATGTGTTGAGATCAAGACATTCCATTCCTACCATATGAATCTTGATCTCTAGCCTTCCCAAGTTTCTTTCCACTCAAATCCTCTTTCCACCAAATCTAAATCCTATGAGAGAGAGTTGAGTGTTGGGGAGACTATCATTTGAAGCACAAGAGCAAGGAGTTCATTACCTACACACCATTTGTTACTTCTTGGAGAGTGGTGTCTCCTAGATTGGCTAGGTGTCACTTGGGAGCCTCCGACAAGATTGTGGAGTTGAACCAAGGAGTTTGTAAGGGCAAGGAGATCGCCTACTTCGTGAAGATCTACCGCTAGTGAGGCAAGTCCTATGTGGGCGATGGCCATGGTGGGATAGACAAGGTTGCTTCTTCGTGGACCCTTTGTGGATGGTTGCTTCTTCGTGGACCCTTTGTGGGTGGAGCCCTTTGTGGACTCGCGCAACCGTTACCCTTTGTGGGTGGAGCCCTCCGTGGACTCTCGCAACCGTTACCCTTTGTGGGTTGAAGTCTCCATCAACGTGGATGTAGGATAGCACCACCTATCCGAACCACGGGAAAAACATCCGTGTCTCCAATTGCGTTTGAATCCTCCAAACCCTTCCCTTTACATTCTTGCAAGTTGCATGCTTTACTTTCCGCTGGCAATATACTCTTTGCATTCTTGCTTGAATTGTGTGATGATTGCTTGACTTGTCCTACAATAGCTAAAATCTGCCAAGAACTAAAATTGGGAAAAGGTTAAGTTTTTATTTGGTCAAGTAGTCTAATCACCCCCCCTCTAGACATACTTTCGATCCTACAAGTGGTATCAGAGCTTTGGTCTCCATTTGCTTTGATCTCCATAGCTTTTGGTGGTCATAGCCTTGGTTTCACAACCTAGGAGAGTATGGCGTCTAGCGAGGGAAATTATCACCATAGAGGTCCTTACTTTGATGGTACTAATTTTGCTAGTTGGAAGCATAAAATGAAAATGCATATTCTTGGACATAATCCCGCCGTTTGGGCTATTGTGTGTGTTGGTTTGCAAGGTGACTTCTTTGATTGGAAAGAACCAAACCGTGAAGCTACCGCGGATGAGTTGAAGATGTTGCGATACAATGCTCAAGCTTTTGATATTCTCTTCAACGGATTGTGCCCCAAAGAATTCAACAAAATCAGCCGTCTTGAGAATGCAAAGGAAATTTGGGACACTTTGATTGATATGCACGAAGGTACCGACTCCGTCAAGGAATCCAAGTTGGATGTGCTTCAAAGTCAACTTGACAAGTTCAAAATGAAGGATGGTGAAGGTGTTGCTGAAATGTACTCTAGGCTTGCTCTCATCACAAATGAGATTGCCGGCTTAGGAAGTGAAGAGATGACCGATAGATTCATCATCAAGAAGATTCTAATAGCCTTGGATGGAAAATATGATACCGTGTGCACATTGATCCAAATGATGCCCAATTACAAAGATCTCAAGCCAACGGAGGTGATTGGAAGAATTGTTGCTCATGAGATGTCACTTAAGGATAAAGAGGAACTTCACAACAAGTCAAGTGGTGCCTATAAAGCCTCATGTGAAGCCCCCACATCATCAAGTGAGAAACAAGACTTCAATGAAGAATTGAGCTTAATGGTGAAGAACTTCAACAAGTTCTACAAGAGTAGAAGCAAAGATAGAAGCTTCAAGTCAAGGTCCTACAATGACAAAAGATCTTCTAGTCGAGAGCGAAACTGCTACAGTTGTGGAAGACCCGGACACTATTCCAATGAGTGTACGGCTCCCTACAAGAGAAGAGAAGATTCTCCAAAAAGAAGAAGCAAAGAATCACCACCAAGAGAGAGAAGGAGTAGAGATGATCGTTATGAACGAAGATACTCACGGAGAAGCAAGGATTCGGAAAGGAAGGAAAAATCATCAAGGAGCTACACAAGACGAAGACATCAAGCTCATGTTGGTGAATGGGTATCCGGCTCCGACTCTGACAGCCACTCCGAGAGAAGTTATCACTCCGACTCCGAAGATACTCAAGATGAAGGTGTTGCCGGTCTAGCACTTGTGTCAACCAACTCCTACGACATATTTGACTCACCAAATGAAGGAATTGGAAGATGCTTCATGGCCAAAGGTCCTAAGGTAACACACCCCGAGTATGTTGATTTCAATAGTGATGAAGATGACTTGTTAGGTGATGATTTGCTTGTTGACAACTCTAGTGATGAATACTATGATGAAACGTCAATTAATCATGCTAATCAAGATAAAACGAATGACAATGATAAGGAGAAGATTGAGGCTCTAACTAAAGAACTAAACACTCTTAAGTTAGCTCATGAAACTATCTTCGAAGATCATCGAGAACTTTTAAGAGCTCATGAGAAATTACGCTTTGAAAAGCTCAATCTTGAGCAAGAGCATGAGTTCTTAAAAGCAATCAATGATGATCTCCGCAAGAAAAGTTCTTCTTACATTGCCAAGCGTTTACTCTTATCCACTTACATGCCTCAAGTCAAGTCTAGTGACAAGAACAAGAAAGATTCTTCCTCTAGCAGTAACAATGATCATGCTAAATCCAATATTGTTGCTTCTAGTAGTTCTCTTGATTCCACTAATGACTCTCTTAGCCAAGTTACACTTGAGCAAGAAAATAGCTTATTGAAGGGAACTATAGAGAAAGGAGTGTACAAAAGCATTGCCGGGAGTAAGCAATTCGAGGAAATTGTGCGCAAGCAAGGAATGCACCGGAAGAATCAAGGTGTTGGTTTTGAACGAAAGTTCAATGCCAATGGAGTTGAGTGGGAAGAAGATCAATACCCCAAGACAAAGTTTGTTCCTCAACAAGAGAAGTATGGTACTTCTTTCAAGGGGACACAAGCTCAAGATGATCTTCCACCACAAGACTACAAGCAAAAAGGCAAGGACAAGCTTCAAGAGGAAATTGATGCATTTGAAGAAGCTCCTAAGACCTTAGTCAAGTGGATTCCCAAGACTACTTCAAGTTCCACTTCATCAAGTACGACTACAACTCCAAGGATTCCCATCAAGATGGTGTGGATCCAAAAGAAGAAGAACTAGAGAGTTCTTGAGGGTGACTCCGCCAACATAATTCACTCTTATCATTTTGGCAAGAACAAGTGCAATCAACTTCCACATCTTGCACCAGTTCAAGGAGAGGGGGGCGTGCCCTGGTGGGTTGTGCCCATCCAGGAGCCCCTCTTCGGTAGGTCTTGGCTCGAGAAATTCTTATATATTATATAAAAATTCCTCGCAAAATTTCGTTCCATTTCGAGAACTTCTATTTCTACACAAAAACAACACCATGGTAGTTCTACTGAAAAAAGTATCAGTCCGGGGTTAGATTCATTCAAATCATGCAAATTAGAGTCCAAAACAAGAGGAAAGGCGTTAGGAAAAGTAGATACGTTGGAGACGTATCACACTTTCACTAACTCATTAGTCACATTGCTTGCAAGGCTTATAGTGATGTGCATTACCGAGAGGGCCCAGAGATACCTCTTCGATACTCGGACTGACAAATCATAATCTCGATCTATGCCAACCCAAGAAACGCCTTCCGAGACACCTGTAGAGCATCTTTATAATCACCCAGTTACGTTGTGACGTTTTATAGCACACAAGGTGTTCATACGGTATCCGGGAGTTGCGTAATCTCATAGTCAGAGGAATATGTATAAGTCATGAAGAAAGCAATAGCAATAGAACTTAACGATCATTATGCTAAGCTAACGGATGGGTCTTGTCCATCACATCATTCTCTAATGATGTGATCCCGTTCATCAAATGACAACATATGTCTATGGTCAGGAAACATAACCATCTTTGATTAACGAGCTAGTCAAGTAGATGCATACTAGGGACACTCTGTTTTGTCTATGTATTCACACATGTACTAAGTTTTCGGTTAATACAATTCTAGCATGAATAATAAACATTTATCATGATATAAGAAATATAAATAACAACTTTATTATTGCCTCTAGGGCATATTTCCTTCAGTCTCCCACTTGCACTAGAGTCAATAATCTAGATTATATAGTAATGATTCTAACACCCATGGAGTCTTCGCGTTGATCATGTTTTGCTCGTGGAAGAGGCTTAGTCAACGGGTCTGCAACATTCATATCTGTATGTATCTTGCAAATCTCTATGTCTCCCTCCTTGACTTGATCGCGGATGGAGTTGAAGTGTCTCTTGATGTGTTTCGTTCTCTTGTGAAATCTGGATTCCTTCGCTAAGGCAATTGCTCCAGTATTGTCACAAAATATTTTCATTGGACCCGATGCACTAGGTATTACACCTAGATCGGATATGAACTCCTTCATCTAGACTCCTTCATTTGTTGCTTCTGAAGTAGCTATGTACTCCGCTTCACTCGTAGATCCCGCCACGACGCTCTGCATGGAACTGCACCAACTTACAGCTCCACCATTCAATATAAATATGTATCTGGTTTTTGACTTTGAGTCATACGGATCAGTGTCAAAGCTTGCATCTATGTAACCATTTACGACAAGCTCTTTGTCACCTCCATAAATGAGAAACATATCCTTAGTCCTTTTCAGGTATTTCAGGATGTTCTTGACCGCCGTCCAGTGATCCAGTCCTGGATTACTTTGGTACCTCCCAGCTAAACTTATAGCAAGACACACATTGGGTCTGGTACACAGCATTCCATACATGATAGATCCTATGGCTGAAGCATAGGGAATGACTTTCATTTTCTCTCTATCTTCTGCAGTGGTCGGGCATTGAGTCTGACTCAACTTCACACCATGTAGCACAGGCAAAAACCCTTTCTTTGACTGGTCCATTTTGAACTTCTTCAAAACTTTATCAAGGTATGTGCTTTGTGAAAGTCCAATTAAGCATCTTGATCTATCTCTATAAATCTTGATGCCTAATATATAAGCAGCTTCACCGAGGTCTTTCATTGAAAAATTCTTATTCAAGTCTCCTTTTATGCTTTCCAGAAATTTTGTATTATTTCCAATCGACAATATGTCATCTACATATAATATTAGAAATGCTACAGAGATCCCACTCACTTTCTTGTAAATACAGGCATCTCCAAAAGTCTGTATAAAACCATATGCTTTGATCACACTATCAAAGTGTATATTCCAACTCCGAGATGCTTGCACCAGTCCATAAATGAATCGCTGGAGCTTGCACACTTTGTTAGCACCTTTAGGATCGACAAAACCTTCTGGTTGCATCATATACATATCTTCTTTAAGAAATCCATTAAGGAATGCAGTTTTGACATCCATTTGCCAAATTTCATAATCATAAAATGCGACAATTGCTAACATGATTCGGACAGAGTTAAGCATTGCTACGGGTGAGAAGATCTCATCGTAGTCAACTCCTTGAACTTGTCGAAAACCTTTCACAACAAGTCGAGCTTTATAGACATTAACATTACTGTTAGTGTCACTTTCTTCTTGAAGATACAGTTATTCTCTATGGCTTGCTGATCATCGGGAAAGTCAACCAAAGTCCACTCTTTGTTCTCATACATGGATCCCATCTCAGATTTCATGGCTTCAAGCCATTTCGCGGAATCTGGGCTCATCATCGCTTCCTCATAGTTTGTAGGTTTGTCATGGTCTAGTAACATGACTTCCAGAACAGGATTACCATACACTCTGGTGCGGATCATACTCTGGTTGACCTATGAGGTTCGGTAGTAACTTGATCTTAAGTTTCATGATCATCATCATTAGCTTCCTCACTAATTGGTGTAGGAATCACTGTAACTGATTTCTGTGATGAAGTACTTTCCAGTTTGGGAGAAGGTACAATTACCTCATCAAGTTCTACTTTCCTCCCACTCACTTCTTTAGAGAGAAACTCCTACTCTAGAAAGGATCCATTCTTAGCAATGAATATTTTGCCTTCGGATATGTGATAGAAGGTGTACCCAACAGTTTCCTTTGGGTATCCTATGAAGACGCATTTCTCCGATTTGGGTTCGAGCTTATCAAGTTGAAGCTTTTTCACATAAGCATCGCAGCCCCAAACTTTAAGAAATGACAGCTTAGGTTTCTTGCCAAACCACATTTCATATGGTGTCGTCTCAATGGATTTAGATGGTGCCCTATTTAACGTGAATGCGACCTTCTCTAAAGCATAAGGCCAAAATGATAGTGGTAAATCGGTAAGAGGCATCATAGATTGCACCATATCTAATAAAGTACGGTTACGACGTTTGGACACACCATTCCATATTGTTTCAGATGGCGTGAGTTGCGAAACTATTCCATATTGTTTCAAATGAAGACCAAACTCATAACTCAAATATTCGCCTCCACGATCAGACCGTAGAAACTTTATTTTCTTATTACGATGATTTTCCACTTCACTCTAAAATCCTTTGAACTTTTCAAATGTTTTAGACTTATGTTTCATTAAGTAGATATACCCATATCTTCTCAAATCATCTGTGAAGGTCAGAAAATAACCATACCCGCCGTGAGCCTCAACACTCATCGGACCGCATACATCAACATGTATTATTTCCAATAAGTCAGTGGCTCGCTCCATTGTTCCGGAGAACGGATTCTTAGTCATCTTGCCCATGAGGCATGGTTCGCAAGCATCAAGTGATTCATAATCAAGTGATTCCAAAAGCCCATCAGCATAGAGTTTCTTCATGCGCTTTACACCAATATGACCTAAACGGCAGTGCCACAAATAAGTTGCACTATCATTATTAACTTTGCATCTTTTGGCTTCAAGATTATGAATATGTGTATCACTACGCGAGATTAAAAAAATAAACCACTCATCAAGGGTGCATGACCATAAAAGATATTACTCATATAAATAGAACAATTAATATTCTCTGATTTAAATGAACAACCGTCTCGCATCAAACAAGATCTAGATAAAATGTTCATGCTCAACGCTGGCACCAAATAACAATTATTCAGGTCTAAAACTAATCTCGAAGGTAGATGTAGAGGTAGCACGCCAACGGCGATCACATCGACCTTGGAACCATTTCCGACGTGCATCGTCACCTCGTCCTTAGCCAATCTTCGTTTAATCTGTAGCCCCTGTTTCGAGTTGCAAACATGAACAACAGAACCAGTATCAAATACTTAGGCGCTATTACGAGCATTAGTAAGGTACACATCAATAACATGTATATCAAATATACCTTTCACTTTGCCATCCTTCTTATCCGCCAAATACTTGGGGCAGTTCCAATTCTAGTGACCAGTACCTTTGCAGTAGAAGCACTCCATTTCAGGCTTAGGTGCAGACTTGGGCTTCTTCCCGGGAGCAGCAAATTGCTTGCTATTCTTCTTGAAGTTCCCCTTCTTCCCTTTGCCCTTTTTTTTGAAATTAGTGGTCTTGTTAACCATCAACACTTGATGCTCCTTCTTGATTTCTACCTCTGCAACCTTTAGCATTGTGAAGAGCTCAGGAATTGTCTTTTCCATCCCTTGCATATTATAGTTCATCACGAAGTCTTTATAGCTTGGTGGCAGTGATTGAAGAACTCTGTTAATGACACTATCATCAGGAAGATTAACTCCCGGCTGAGTCAAGTGGTTATGGTACCCAGACATTCTAAGTATGTGTTCACTGACAGAACTATTCTCCTCCATTTTGCAGTTGTAGAACTTGTTGGAGACTTCATATCTCTCAACTCGGGCATTTGCTTGAAATATTAACTTCAACTCCTGGAACATCTCATATGCTCCATGATGTTCAAAACGTCTTTGAAGTCCCGAGTCTAAGCCGTAAAGCATGGCACACTGAACTATCGAGTAGTCATCAGCTTTAGTCTGCCAGACGTCCATAACGTCCGGAGTTGCTCCTGCAATGGGTCTTGCACCTAGTGGTGTTTCCATGACGTAATTCTTCTGTGCAACAATGAGAATAATCCTCAAGTTATGGACCCAATCCGTGTAGTTGCTACCATCATCTTTCAACTTAGCTTTCTCTAGGAACGCATTAAAATTCAAGTGAACGGTGGCACGGGCCATTGATCTACAACAACATAGATATGCAAAAACTATCAGGACTAAGTTCATGATAAATTAAATTTCAATTAATCATATTACTTAAGAACTCCCACTTAGATAGACATCCCTCTAGTCATCCGAATGATCACATGATCCATATCAACTAAACCATGTCTGATCATCACGTGAGATAGAGTAGTTTCCAATGGTGAACATCTCTATGTTTATCATATCTACTATATGATTCACGTTCGACCTTTCAGTCTCTGTGTTCCGAGGCCATATCTGCATATGCTAGGCTCGTCAAGTTTAACCTGAGTATTCTGCACGTGCAAAACTGGCTTGCACCCGTTGTATGTGAATGTAGAGCTTATCACACCCGATCATCACGTGGTGTCTCGGCACGATGAACTGTAGCAACAGTGCGTACTCAGGGAGAACACTTATACCTTGAAATTTAGTGAGGGATCATCTTATAATGCTACTGCCGTACTAAGTGAAATAAGATGCATAAAAGATAAACATCACATGCAATCAAAATATGTGACATGATATGGCCATCATCATCTTGTGCCTTTGATCTTCATCTCCAAAGCACCGTCATGATCTCCATCATCACCGGCTTGACACCTTGATCTCCATCGCAGCATCATTGTCGTCTCGCCAACTATTGCTTCTACAACTATCGCTACCGCATAGTGATAAAGTAAATCAAATACATGGCGATTGTATTTCATATAATAAAGCGACAACCATAAGGCTCCCGCCAGTTGCCGATAACTTCTACAAAACATGATCATCTCATACAATAACTTATATCACATCATGTCTTGACCACATCACAACATGCCCTGCAAAAACAAGTTAGACGTCCTCTACTTTGTTGTTGCAAGTATTACGTGGCTCCTACGGGCTTCTAGAAAGAACTGTTCTTACATACGCATCAAAACCACAACAATTTTTAGTAAGTGTGATGTTTTAACCTTTAACAAGGACTGGCCGTAGTCAAATTTGATTCAACTAAAGTTGGAGAAACAGACACCCGCTAGCCACATGTGTGCAAAAGCACGTCGGTAGAACCGGTCTCATGAACGTGGTCATGTAATGTTGGTCTGGTCCGCTTCATCCAACAATACCACCGAATCAAAATAAGATGTTGGTGGTAAGCAGTATGACTATTATCGCCCACAACTCTTTGTGTTCTACTTGTGCATATCATCTACGCATAAACCTGGCTCGGATGCCACTGTTGGGGAACGTAGCATGAAATTTCAAAAAAAAAAATCCTATGATCAGACAAGATCTATCTAGGAGATGCATAGCAACGAGAGGGGCAGACTGTGTCCACGTACCCTCGTAGACGGAAAGCGGAAGCGTTTGGTTAATGATACGTCTCCGTCGTATCTATAATTTTTGATTGTTTCATGCCAATATTATTCAACTTTCATATACTTTTGGAAACTTTTTATACTATTTTTGGGACTAACATATTGATCCAGTGCCAGTGCTAGTTCCTGTTTGTTGCATGTTTTTTGTTTCGCAGAATATCCATATCAAACGGATTCCAAACGGGATAAAAACTGATGGAGATATTTTTTGGAATATATATGATTTTTGGGAAGAAAAATCCACGCGAGACGGTGCCCGAGGTGGCCACGAGGCAGGAGGGCGCGCCTGCCCCCCCCCCCTAGGCGCACCCCTGACCCTCGTGGGCCACCCGTAAGGCGGTTGATGCCCTTCTTTCGCCGCAAGAAAGCTAATTTCCGGATAGAGATCGTGTCAAAATTTCAGCCCAATCGGAGTTACGGATCTTCGGGAATATAAGAAACGGTGAAAGGGAAGAATCTGGGAACGCAGGAACAGAGAGAGACAGAGAGACAGATCCAATCTCGGAGGGGCTCTCGCCCCTCCCGTGCCATGGAGGCCATGGACCAGAGGGGAAACCCTTCTCCCATCTAGGAAGGAGGTCAAGGAAAAAGAAGAAGGAGGGGGGCTCTCTCTCCCTCGCTTCCTGTGGCACCGGAGTGCCACCGGGGGCCATCATCATCACCGCGATCTACACCAACACCTCCGCCATCTTCACCAACATATCCATCACCTTCCCCCTCTATCTACAGTGGTCCACTCGCCCGCAACCCGCTGTACCCTCTACTTGAACATGGTGCTTTATGCTTCATATTATTATCCAATGATGTGTTGCCATCCTATGATGTCTGAGTAGATTTTTGTTGTCCTATCGGTGGTTGATGAATTGCTATGATTGATTTAATTTGCTTGTGGTTATGTTGCTGTCCTTTGGTGCCCATCATATGATTGCGCGTGTGGATCACACCCTAGGGTTAGTTGTATGTTGATAGGACTACGTATTGGAGGGCAAGAGTGACAGAAGCTTCAACCTAGCATAGAAATTGATGCAAACGGGATTGAAGGGGGACCAATATATCTTAATGCTATGGTTGGGTTTTACCTTAATGAACATTAGTAGTTGCAGATGCTTGCTAATAGTTCCAATCATAAGTGCATAGAATTCCAAGTCAGGGATGACATGCTAGCAGTGGCCTCTCCCACATAATACTTGCTATCGGTCTAGTAAAGTAGTCAATTGCTTAGGGGCAATTTCGCAACTCCTACAACCACTTTTCCACGCTCGCTATATTTACTTTATTGTTTCTTTATCTAAACTGCCCCTACTTTTTATTTACATACTCTTTATTATCTTGCAAACCTATCCAACAACACCTACAAAGTACTTCTAGTTTCATACTTGTTCTAGGTAAAGCAAACGTCAAGCGTGCATAGAGTTGTATCGGTGGTCGATAGAACTTGAGGGAATAGTTGTTCTACCTTTAGCTCTTCGTTGGGTTCGACACTCTTACTTATGGAAAACTGTTGTGATCCCCTATACTTGTGGGTTATCAAGACCTGTTTCTGGTGCCGTTGCCGGGGAGCAATAGCGTGGGGTGAATATTCTCGTGTGTGCTTGTTTGCTTTATCACTAAGTAATTTTTATTTGTTGTTCTTATTCGTTCTTTATTCTTAGTTATGGATATGGAACACAAAATACCAAAAAAATTAGGTGTACTTTCTGCTCATGGAGATAGGGAACCTCCTAAAACCCTCGATGCTGGTTATGTGAAGAATATTATGTACTACTTTAATAATCCTGAGAAAACCCCATTCAATTATGTAATGGGAATAGCATTGGATCAACGTGAATACTTTAGGGATTACCGCTTGACACAAAAAGGGAAACTATTATGGGATCAAATTCATATATTGAAGTGGTATGCTCGGCAAGTATGCTTGAGTTATGATTATACTTGTTGCTCTAGGATGAAGGCTCCACACCTTCCCTTTTCATGTGAATTTAATGATAATGAAACCTTAGATTCTTATGCTAATGGTATATATGACTACTATGATGTGGAACAAATAGAAGAATTTGTTGCTTTTAAGGGTGCTTATGAAATTGAATCTATGTTTAAAGAGTTTGAAGCTTTTGATGATGCTGTTTATAGACCTGAAAATTTAGCTATCCTGAAATATTGTTATGAGAATTATGAATACAATTACGAAATTAATGCGCTTATTGAGAAAGTCTCCGCTGTCCAAGAAGAGACTAATATTTTGCAGGAATCTATGGAAGAAGAAGTTGATGAAACTGTGAGCTCATTGGATGAAAAAGATGAGGAAGAGAACGAAGAACAAAAGGAGGAAGAGCAGATTAGCTACCCGTGCCCACCTTCTAATGAGAGTAACTCTTCAACTCATACATTGTTTAATTTCCCTTCGTGCTTACCGAAGGATGATTGCTATGATGATTGTTATGATCCCGTTGATTCTCTTGAAATATCCCTTTTTGATGATGCTTGCTATGCTTGTGGCCAAGATGCCAATATGAATTATGCTTATGGAGATGAACTTGCTATAGTTCTTTATGTTAAACATAAAATTGTTGCTATTGCACTCACACATGATAGTCCTATTATCTTTTTGAATTCTCCAAACTACACTATATCGGAGAAGTTTGCTCTTATTAAGGAATATATTGATGGGTTGCCTTTTACCGTTGCACATGATGATTTTGATGAATATAATATGCATGTGCTTGCTGCTCCTACTTGCAATTATTATGAGAGAGTAACTATATCTCCACATCTCTATGTTTCAAATATGATAAAATTGCAAGAAACTGTTTACACTATGCATTGGCCTTTACTTTGTATGCATGAATTGTTCTTTTATGACATGTCGATGCATAGGAAGAGAATTATACTTCGTCATTACATGATATATGTTACCTTGTGCTCACCACTAAATTACAAATCATTGTTAATTAAAATTGGCTTTGATATACCTTGGGATCCGGGTGGATCCACTACTTGAGCACTATATGCCTAGCTTAATGGCTTTAAAGAAAGCGCTGCCAGGGAGACAACCTGGAAGTTTTAGAGAGTCATTTATTTCTGTTGTGTGCTTTTATAAAGTTTAGAAATAAAAATAATGTGCCAAGGTTTGCCTTTAGGATGTTTACATTTGCTTGATGGTTTGTACGGTGCAACACAGAAACTTTGGCTGTAGTCGCGATTTTACCTTTTTAGCTGGAACATCAAATAGTTCTGATTCTTTTTGCACTGTCTTCCTATACAAATTATTTATTTTTCCTAATTTTAGTAAAAACATTCAAGTATCAGAAGTATGGTGAATGTTCAAATCATTACAGACTGTTCTATTTTAGACAGATTCTGTTTTTGATGCATAGTTTGCTTGTTTTGATGAAACCATCAATTTATATTAGTGGATTAAGCCATGAAAAAGTTATATTACAGTAGACTCAATGCAAAAACAAAATATGAATTGTTTTGCAACAGTACTTAGAGTAGTGATTTGCTTTATTATACTAACGGATCTTACCGAGTTTTCTGTTGAAGTTTTGTGTGGATGAAGTGTTCGATGATCGAGAAGGTCTCAATGTGAGAAGAAGGAAGAGAGGCAAGAGCTCAAGCTTGGGGATGCCCATGGCACCCCAAGTAAATATTCAAGGAAACTCAAGCGTCTAAGCTTGGGGATGCCCCGGAAGGCATCCCCTCTTTCTTCAATAAGTATCGGTATGTTTTTGGATTCGTTTCGTTCATGTGATATGTGCAATCTTGGAGCGTCTTTTACATTTAGTTTTCATTTTTATTTTATGCACCATGCTGGTATGAGATAGTCCTTGGTTGATTTATAGAATGCTCTTTGCACTTCACTTATATCTTTTGAGTATGGCTTTATAGAATTCTTCATGTGCTTCACTTATATCATTTGAAGTTTGGATTGCCTGTTTCTCTTTACATAGACAACCGCCATTTGTAGAATGCTCTTTTGCTTCACTTATATTTGTTAGAGCGTGGGCATATATTTTGTAGAAAAAATTAAACTCTCTTGCTTCACTTATATCTATTTAGAGAGATGACAGGAATTGGTCATTCACATGGTTAGTCATAAAATCCTACATAAAACGTGTAGATCACTGAGTATGATATGTTTGATTCCTTGCAATAGTTTTGTGATATAAAGATGGTGATATTAGAGTCATGCTAGTGGGTAGTTGTGGATTAGTAGAAATACTTGTGTTGAGGTTTGTGATTCCCGTAGCATGCACGTATGGTGAACCGTTATGTAACGAAGTTGGAGCATGATGTATTTATTGATTGTCTTCCTTATGAGTGGTGGTCGGGGACGAGCGATGGTCTTTTCCTACCAATCTATCCCCCTATGAGCATGCGCATAGTACTTTGTTTTGATGACTAATAGATTTTTGCAGTAAGTATGTGAGTTCTTTATGACTAATGTTGAGTCCATGGCTTATACGCACTCTCACCCTTCCATCATTGCTAGCCTCTCTAGTATCGCGCAACTTTCGCCGGTACCATAAACCCTCCTTATACATTCCTCAAAACAGCCACCATACCTACCTATCATGGCATTTCCATAGCCATTCCGAGATATATTGCCATGCAACTTTCATCATCATCATATACATGACTTGAGCATTCATTGTCATATTGCTTTGCATGATCGTAAGATAGCTAGCATGATGTTTTCATGGCTTGTCCATTTTTTGATATCATTGCTATGCTAGATCATTGCACATCCCGGTACACCACCGGAGGCATTCATATAGAGTCATATCTTTGTTCTAGATATCGAGTTGTAAGTAAATAAAAGTGTGATGATCATCATTATTAGAACATTGTCCCATGTGAGGTTATCAAAATAAAAGTGGCCAAAGAAGCCCCCCCCCAAAAAAAAAAGAGAGAGAGGCCAAAGAAGCCTATAAAAAGGAAAAAAAAGAGAAAAAACAAAAAAAATGAGAGAAAAAGAGAGCAGGGGCAATGTTACTATCATTTTACCACACTTGTGCTGCAAAGTAGCACCATGTTCTTCATATAGAGAGTCTCTTGAGTTATCACTTTCATATACTAGTGGGAATTTTCATTATAGAACTTGGCTTGTATATTCCAACGATGGGCTTCCTCAAATGCCCTAGGACTTCATGAGCAAGCAAGTTGGATGCACACCCACTTAGATTCAGTTTCAGCTTTCATACACTTATAGCTCTAGTGCATCCGTTGCATGGCAATCCCTACTCACTCACATTGATATCTATTGCTGGGCATCTCCATAGCCCGTTGATACGCCTAGTTGATGTGAGACTATCTTCTCCTTTTTGGCTTCTCCACAACCACCATTCTATTCCACCTATAGTGCTATGTACATGGCTCGCGCTCATGCATTGCGTGAAAGTTGAAAAGTTTGAGAACGTCAAAAGTATGAAACAATTGCTTGGCTTGTCATCGGGGTTGTGCATGATGTGAGTATTTTGTGTGAAGAAGATGGAGCATAGCCAGACTATATGATTTTGTAGAGATAACTTTCTTTGGCCTTATTATTTTGAAAAGACATGATTGCTTTATTAGTGGGCTTGAAGTATTATTGTTTTTATGTCAAATGATAGACTATTGCTTTGAATCACTCGTATCTTAATATTCATGCCATGATTAGATATGTGATCAAGATTATGCTAGGTAGCATTCCACATCAAAAATTATCTTTTATATCATTTACCTACTCGAGGACGAGCAGGAATTAAGCTTGGGGATGCTGATACGTCTCCGTCGTATCTATAATTTTTGATTGTTCCATGCCAATATTATTCAACTTTCATATACTTTTGGCAACTTTTTATACTATTTTTGGGACTAACATATTGCTCCAGTGCCCAGTGCCAGTTCCTGTTTGTTGCATGTTTTTTGTTTCGCAGAATATCCATATCAAACAGAGTCCAAACGGGATAAAAACTAATGGAGATATTTTTTGGAATATATATGATTTTTGGGAAGAAAAATCCACGCGAGACGGTGCCTGAGGTGGCCACGAGGCAGGAGGGCGCGCTTGCTCCCCCCCCAAAGCGCGCCCCTGACCCTCGTGGGCCACCCGTAAGGAGGTTGATACCCTTATTTCGCCGCAAGAAAGCTAATTTCCGGATAGAGATCGTGTCAAAATTTCAGCCCAATCGGAGTTACAGATCTCCGGGAATATAAGAAACGGTGAAAGGGAAGAATCTGGGAACGCAGGAACAGAGAGAGACAGAGAGACAGATCCAATCTTGGAGGGGCTCTCGCCCCTCCCGTGCCATGGAGGCCATGGACCAGAGGGGAAACCCTTCTCCCATATAGGGAGGAGGTCAAGGAAGAAGAAGGAGGAGGGGGGCTCTCTCCCCCTCGCTTCCGGTGGCACCGGAGTGCCACCGGGGGCCATCATCATCACCGTGATCTACACCAACACCTCCGCCATCTTCACCAACATCTCCATCACCTTCCCCCTCTATCTACAGCGGTCCACTCTCCCGCAATCCGTTGTACCCTCTACTTGAACATGGTGCTTTATGCTTCATATTATTATCCAATGATGTGTTGCCATCCTATGATGTCTGAGTAGATTTTTGTTGTCCTATTGGTGGTTGATGAATTGCTATGATTGATTTAATTTGCTTGTGGTTATGTTGCTGTCCTTTGGTGCCCATCATATGATTGCGCGTGTGGATCACACCCTAGGGTTAGTTGTATGTTGATAGGACTATGTATTGGAGGGCAAGAGTGACAGAAGCTTCAACCTAGCATAGAAATTGATGCATACGGGATTGAAGGGGGACCAATATATCTTAATGCTATGGTTGGGTTTTACCTTAATGAACATTAGTAGTTGCAGATGCTTGCTAATAGTTCCAATCATAAGTGCATAGAATTCCAAGTCAGGGATGACATGCTAGCAGTGGCCTCTCCCACATAATACTTGCTATCGGTCTAGTAAAGTAGTCAATTGCTTAGGGGCAATTTCGTAACCCCTACCACCACTTTTCCACACTCGCTATATTTACTTTATTGTTTCTTTATCTAAACAGCCCCTACTTTTTATTTACGTACTCTTTATTATCTTGCAAACCTATCCAACAACACCTACAAAGTACTTCTAGTTTCATACTTGTTCTAGGTAAAGCGAACGTCAAGCGTGCGTAGAGTTGTATCGGTGGTCGATAGAACTCGAGGGAATATTTGTTCTACCTTTAGCTCCTCGTTGGGTTCGACACTCTTACTTATCGAAAACAGTTGCGATCCCCTATACTTGTGGGTTATCAGTTAACACGGTTGATGTAGTCGAACGCCTTCATGATCCAACCGATCTAGTACCGAACGTACGGCACCTCCATGTTCAGCACACGTTCAGATCTATGACGTCCCTCGAACTCTTGATCTAGTAGAGAGTCGAGGGAGAGTTCCGTCAGCACGATGGCGTGGTGACGGTGATGGTGATGTGATCCGCGCAGGGCTTCGCCTAAGAACTACGACGCTATGACTGGAGGAGTAAACTGTGGAAGGGGCACTGCACACCGCTAAGAGAACAATTGATGTGCTATGGGGTGCCCCCTGCCCCCGTATATAAAGTAGGGGGGGAGGAGGTGGCCGGCCAGGAGGCGCGCGCCATGGGGGGGAGTCCTACCAGGACTCCACTACTAATAGGATTTCCCCCCTTTTCCTTTCTTCACCGGAGGGGAAAAGGAAGGAGAGGGAGAGGGAAAGGGGGGCGCCGCCCCCTCCCCTAGTCCAATTCATACTCCATGGGGGGGGGGCTTCCCCTTGCAGCCTCCCCTCTCTCTCCACTAAGGCCCATGTAGGCCCAATAATTCCCCCGGGGGTTCCGGTAACCCCTCGGTACTCCGGTAAAATACTCGAACCACTCAAAACCATTCTGATGTCCGAATACTACCTTCCAATATATGAATCTTTACCTCTCGACCATTTCGAGACCCCTCTTCATGTCCGTGATCTCATCCGGGACTCCGAACAAACTTCGGTCACCAAAACACATAACTTATAATACAAAATCGTCACCGAACGTTAAGCGTGCGGACCCTATGGGTTCGAGAACTATGTAGACATGACCGAGACGCATCTCCGGTCAATAAACTATAGCGGAACCTAGATGCTCATATTGGTTCCTACATATTCTACGAAGATCTTTATCGGTCAAACCGCAATAACAACATACGTTATTCCCTTTGTCATCGGTATGTTACTTACCCGAGATTCGATCGTCGATATCATCATACCTAGTTCAATCTCGTTATCGGCAAGTCTCTTTACTCGTTTCGTAATGCGTAACTAACTCACTGGTCACATTGCTTGCAAGGCTTATAGTGATGTGCATTACCGAGAGGGCCTAGAGATACCTCTCTGATACTCGGAGTGACAAATCCTAATCTCGATCTATGCCAACCCAACAAACACCTTCGGAGACACCTATAGAGCATCTTTATAATCACCCAGTTACGTTGTGACGTTTGATAGCACACAAGATGTTCCTCGGTATTCGGGAGTTGCATAATCTCATAGTCAGAGGAATATGTATAAGTCATGAAGAAAGCAATAGCAATAAAACTTAACGATCATTGTGCTAAGCTAACGGATGGGTCTTGTCCATCACATCATTCTCTAATGATGTGATCTTGTTCATCAAATGACAACACATGTCTATGGTCAGGAAACATAACCATCTTTGATTAACGAGCTAGTCAAGTAAGGCATACTAGGGACACTCTGTTTTGTCTATGTATTCAGACATGTACTAAGTTTCCGGTTAAAACAATTCTAGTATGAATAATAAACATTTATCATGATATAAGGAAATATAAATAACAACTTTATTATTGCCTCTAGGGCATATTTCCTTCGTTAATCTGTGAGGCCAGTCTAGATCCCGCGAGGAGTAATGCCTAGTAACTGACTGGTGTGTCCGGGACGTTACAGTTGAAGACGTATAATCAAGCATGATGGATTATGTCAATGAAAATTTTGGTCAGTGGCAATTATCTGGTTGTGTTGTTGTTTGTGACGAGATCAGGCCTTCCGTGCGTTTCCTGTATTTGGTTGTCGTGTTCCATGATGACCTTGTGGTTCTGGATGGAGTAAATATTACAGTAAACATAGATCACAAATGAACATTTTTTTTCATGTTTTATGCACTTTTTCATAACTTCCTTATTGCTTACTACATATGTGCCTTTTCGCTAAGAATTACAAAATTTCCATCCCACCTAGCCGTTTGTATCATCCAAACTATATCAAGGAAAATTCACTAGAATGCAATTCAAGGTGTCTCTTTCATCATGTTCTTGTCCCTAGTTCCTATGTTTCCACATCGGTGTGTATGTTTGGATGACTATGATCTACAGTGATGTGGAGGAGAAAATGAAAAGGGGCAAACCTAGTATGAACAGGGGTACATTTGATCTCTTCTTATTCTTTTTTATTTCAAAAGAAGCACATCTCACTATTGGAGTAGAAAGTTACTTTTGTATGTCCGTACAATAATTGATCATTTACAACAGGTGTGAAAAACAACATAATGAGGAGCCAGATTTTTCCCCCGTCCCCCGCGTCGCCTCCACGGCGGCACGGGCGGATCTAGATCAAGCGCTGCCTCCAGCCCTCTCTGCCCCTACCTTCCCTCGCCGCCGCCGGAGGAGGCCGCCGGGCTAAGCCCGGGCGGCGGACGACAGCGGCGGGGCCTCTCTGCTGCGACAGGATCTCATGGTGGGGGAGGCTCGCCTCCTGGTGGCGCGGCGCGGCGGCTATGGGGTGTGGCGACCAAGAGGATGCGTCTCTGGCGGGTGGTGGCCACGGTGACGTCGTCGGCAGGCTCCGGGGCTGCGGTCCTGCAGATCCTTCTCGGCGAGTCAGGGCGGGGGTGGCGGCTCCGCTTCCCTGCCTTCTGGTCGTTCCTCCGATCCAATTCTTGCTGGTGGTCTTGGTGCTATGTCAAGGGGGCACCTGATCCGACCGCTCTTCGGCCGGATCTGGTCCGTCCGTGTCTGCCGGAGGGTTGGTCATCGTGGTGGCCTCGGCTGCAGCAGCTGGGCAGAAGTGCATTGTGGTGGACCTTGTGTGGCGATGGCGTGGTGGTTGTGCAAGGTGTGTGCGGGTCAGCGGAGGTGCGGACCGGCTTCAGCCGGCTGCACGAGGTTGTTCATCGGGTCTACTCCGAGCGCAAGCTTTGCCCGGCTATGGCCGGCAGGCGGCGGCGGCGTTTGTGGGCGTCATTTCCCTTCTTGAAGGCACCGTCGTGGAGTTCTCCGACCCGGTCCATCCTCGGATCTCGTTCTTCAGGCGAAAGCCTAGACCCATCTGGGTCGGGCAACGACGCCGTCTCAATGGCGTTTCCCTCTTTAGGGCGTTTCTTTGAAGATCGGTGATTCTTCCCCACCCTTCTTTTGGGCTGGACGTGCACGGCTCATGGTTGGCAGGTGCCCAACTGGTGATGCGAGTGGTTGGCGTTGCGACGCGTGTGGCGACGACGATGATGGCATGTGGAGCTGGGTCGCGGCCTCTTCTTCTGATGTCGGCGGTCCGGTTCGCCAACGAGTATGCCTATGCTTGTTTCTCACTGTGACAGAGAAGTCGGAACTGCATGCGGCGGGGCCCCTGTGGCAACGATGACTCCATGAGGGTGGTTTGAGCGGACGGTGCTCTCCGAAGGTTGTGCTGGGCTAGGTCGGTGCGAGGCGTGCAACTTTCTCCAGTGGAGTGTATCAACGAAATCGGAGCTGCCGGTCGTCGACGTCGGGGGTCGATTTGTTTGGCTAGGGCTGCCAAGGTCGTCGTGTGTCGTTTGTTCGAAGGGGTCTGGACAGATCGTTTGCGGCGGAGTCGGAGTCGCTTGCTCGGGGAGAGGTGATGACGATGACAATGCATGCAGCCTTGATGGTGCCCTCTTCTCGGCGGTGTGTATGGTCTTGTTGGTGCCAGGTCGGCCGGGGTGCCCTTTCTTGTGGGCGTGTTGTAACGGTTTTCGCCCGGTTTTTCTCTAATTAACCGGACAACTCTCTTCTTCTTAATCAATGAAAATGACAAATCTTTTGCCTCGTTTCAAAAAAAAACATAATGGACTTACACATCACTGGTTACTTGCATTGTAGAGTTTAGAACAGTAACTTGTACATCATATGTCGTAGATATCATTTTTGTTTTAAAAACTTACCAAGGTAAGTTTCTGTGCCATAAACGCATGTGTGATTTTTTCTCTCTCATAATTTTCTGAAACATAAACATGATTGTCGCTAAGTTTAAACGAGGTCAAATATTCCCGGGTTCCAAAAATGCACTCTAACTGAAAAGGTGAGAGAAAATCGACATGAATTCATGGTTCGGGTTAATCTGCATGTGAGTAAAAAGGTCGAGATGGCCCCCGCGACCCTTCGCCTGCATCCGGCAATAATGCATTGATATCCTCCCTCTAGCCGCCCTTTCATCCACCGGGACAAGATCGGGGCAGCTAAGCTAGTCCTCTCTCTCGACCGGATTTCTTCTTCCTTCTGAGCTCTCACTGTGTTGTCCATGGCTCTAGTGTAACATTCTGGTAATAATACCTAGATATATTTGCCTATTATATTTTTGTGCATCATATGTATCTCATCAGCATTGCATCGACATCATATTACATTAGTTACTTAATTTGAATATTTTATTTCACCATTTTGTTAAATGGTGAATAAGTAAGGGGGGATATCACATGAAAACAAATATTCAAAGAAAACTTATGGAAACCAAATTTGAAAGTTCCAAAAAAAACTAAAAAAATTTACTGGATGTTAAGAAGATGATGTTTTATTGCCATGCAAAATTCCAAGTGTCCCCGTTCCCTCGCGTCGCCCTCTCGAGGGCGACTCGGGGGCGATCGATCTCCGCACCCGCCTCCCCCCTTCTCGATCCATTCCCTCACCGCCGCCAGAGACGGGCTTCGGGCCTAGGGTTTGAGGCGGCGGCCTCTGCTGGTGAGGGCGGCGGCGTCCTAGGCGGGCGGCACTCCCCGGTGTTGAGGGCGGCGTCTACTCGGCCACGCGGGCGACGAGTTGGCGGTGGATGCGGGCGCCGTGTTGGAGGGATCCCCTGCTGCTCTCCTTCGCCAGATCTGAAGACGGCGCTCCCGTGCTGCTGCTTCCTCCTCGTCAGTCCCGCCGGATCCGGTGGCTGATTGCGCGGATGTGGGGTTGCGAGCTCTGGATCGGAATAATTTCTTGGCCGGCTGCGGCGGCCACGATGCTGGCGGCGCTTCGGGCGTTGTTTCCTTCTTGAAGGCGGCTTCGAGATCCAGCTCCCACCCCCTCGTCCTGCCCCTGCACCCGGTGAAAACCCACAACTTTGGTTGGGCGGCGATGGTGCCCGGCTCCGTCACCTTCTTGAAGGCGCCGCTTTGGGTCCGCCGGAAGGTGGGACAGCTGCAGCGCGTTCTTGGCGTTCCTGATGGCGGCGATTCTCTCTTTAGTGGTGTCGCTTCGCCATGGCGGTCGGCTGGTCCGGCTCTCGTGGTGATTGTGGTGCTCAACTCTTTGCCGTGTCTTCCTGGGGTGCTCCCGTTCAGAGAGGCTGGAGGTGGAGCGGCTTCGTCTTGCACGGAGCTTCGGTCGAGATGTCAAGTCATGCCTGACCGACAGGTGCTACGCTTTGTCATGCCTGGTCGGCAGGTGCTACCCACGGCAGATCTTCCAAAGACTTCAAGCTGTGTCGGCTTGTGGTACTTGGTAGCATGATGCTGAGGTGTATCAGTGGCGACCGCGACGTGCTCAGCCGTTTGCGCGCAGGGAGGAGGTGCCGTTGGGCGTCGTGGTGGCGTCGACGATAGCTGGACCGAGCAAGGTCGATGCATCAGTACAGTTCTGAAGATGGAGCGGTGGCAGTTGGCGGCGGCGGCCTCTGAGTGCACGCCGGACCGGTGAGACCCATGCCCGGCAGGCGTCCTGGATGGGAACCCAGGTCTTAGATGTTAGGTTTGGCTGCGATGTCTGTTTGGTATTAGGCCCAGGCTATCTGCGCCCCTTCATCAACTGGATAGGTGTAGCGACAGTCTGTTGCTTAGACGGCGGCTTTAGTCTTACTGTTGTATTTCTTTGTAAAGTCTTATGAGAATAATTAATAAAGTGGTCATATGCATTGCCTAGATGCAGAGGCCGGGGATCATCCTCCTTTTCTTAAAAAAAATGCAAAATTCCAAATTGAAACACATTATGAGATGTGAGCTATGAGAAAAGCAAATTTAGCAATGAATAGTGATGTTATTGTTCGACACTGTCCAATGCTGATTTTTTTTCATTTTCTTAGCAGGCATTCCCCACAGAAAAAAAAGGTGTACTTCAATTTTAGCAAAACTAAATGAGAGAGCTAAAACAAAGGTCAGATCTGATGGGCCATGGGCCATGGGGCGGAGGAGTGATAAAGCTATTCATTAAGCTAAAGAATATGAAATCCAAAGTGGGTTCATAGATACTTAACACGAACAAAGTATGCTTTATCTTTAGGTTTTGGCCGTCACACCTGGCTAGGCCAGACCGGCGACCTTATTTTTGTACCCTTGAACATTAATCAGTAATAAAGCTTTGCGAGATTCTCAAAAAAAAAGCTAAAGAATATGAATTCCAAAGTGGGTTCATAGATACTTAACACGAACGAGATCAGACGTGTTAGCTTTGCATACTAATCCATCGTGTTCGCTAGAGCTAGCTAACCACCCAGGTTATGTGCGTGGTTACTGTTCATGTAAATAAATTTAAAATTAATTTTATTGTATCATAATTTTGTTTATATGTATTTTTTGTAAATGTATATCATAGATTTGTAATTTGTAAATTAATTTAAGTCATTTTAGCTTTAATCATATGAATGTGAAGAAGGAAAATTAAAGAATTGTAGCTTAGGTGACTTCTCTTCTTGATGTTAGAGGATCCACTTCCCAGATCGAATGCATTTTACTTCAACCCAATTCCCTACACCACCCAAATGAATTTAGTTGTGTTAGGGCGAATTAATCTGTGTTAGGGCGAATTAATTTGTGGTTGGATGTTTAGAAGAACTCTGATATACTCAACCCATCAGAGTTCAAGTCTTAAAATTGACGCTGATACTTGTATTTTTCCGGATTTATCTTAAACCTTCTGCTGATGTGCGTTGAGTGGAAAAAGATGCTCCCGTCGACTATGAAGGCGTCTGTGACGGTTTCATCAAGCTTAAGATGATGTACCGGTTTAATCTCTTGAAGGTACACACAAAATAGGATGTGCCTGTGTGCATTTATAAAGATAAGTACATATGCGTATGTATGAACATGTGCAATTGTATCGTGTTAAAAGAAATAATTCAGTCGCGTCAAGGGCATAAACAGAATGTCCCGCAAAAAAGGGACAGGAACAAAATGAATTAGTTTATCACCATTCCTATGAAAAAAAATTATATGAGATCAGGTCTCATGATTAACAGGTGAGACCCGTCCTGATGGATGACACGTGGCATTCACAAATCACAAAGCATTCCACACCCCTGTTATCCATCAGGATAAGTTTCGCGTGAGACCTCTCTCGTAGGATTCTTTTCCCGCTCCTACGTCCAAGACCTGTCATCACGTCCACTCATCCCCTGTCCCTGTCAACGCTACATATGGACTAAACTTTACGGAATTGTGAAATCCTAGCAGTTCTTTCAAAAATGGACGGCCGGCGTGCAGAGAAGAGACGCCGAGCATCCTGTGCTTTGCCCAAAAGCCAAATGGCACGCACTAGTTGTGAGAGTGACAACTGACGTGTGATCCTACCACTACCACCAGTAGTATGCATGATATCTACAGGTCCATATGTTTTGTATAACAAGAAATTGTCGCAGAGGTGCTCTCAGGGCTGTGGTTGCCTGGTTCGTTTGCGGCAAAGTTGGTGCAGCTAGGCTGGCTGGATCACCTGACTGGCCTGATGGATGAATGGGTGGTGCTTAGCTCAAAAAGGGGATCGGGAGGCTGAAAGTGGGACACGGACGTCGAGAAATGCACGAACGGATGTCTGACCCGTTTCGTCTCCAGGCAGTACGCACCCGCCGGCAAAAGGCACAAATTTAACCTTAGGTCGAAACTATTTCACAAACTAAACTGTTCTTAAAAATATTTCACCCGGCTGACCTTTAATGTGCAGTGCCTGACATTAAGGCGTTGCACTCTACTGTGCAACGCCTAACACTTAGGCGCCACTAGCTCTAAAGAGTTGCACAGTAGAGTACATCGCCTTGTTGTCGGACGCTGCACAAAAGGGTCAGCGGTGTGAAATATTTTCTAAAACAGTTTAGTTTGTGAAATACTTTCGTTTTAAGGTAAAATTTGCCAATTTTGCCGCACCCGCCACCCGGTGGCAATTTTCGGTCAAGAGCATATTGAGGAAGAACATGCACTCTCACGATTTGTATGCAAAGACTAATATAAATTGTATTCGAAATAAAAAATGGATTATGGGTAAAGAGTCGCAAAGCATGATTTTGCATTGGATCAAGTATTTCAATTTTGAAAATATGAGTAAAGGATTTATGGATGAAGTTAGAAAAGGTTGATTTCCAATGTCCGATGCATTTTCTCTTTTCTTTTTATGGTGTCATGTTTTGTCAGCATAAATCGATGCACATGATCTACTCATGTTACAGACATGATATGTGTGTGTTTTGTACGTATAACTGGGTATGTACAATCTTTTATAATACAAACCACACACACATGCACATATTATATACACCTTGACAACGGTAATCGTCGGTGATGGCCAAATGGCAAAAATACAACATGCTTGGTGGCTTGGGGCGCAAACTGAAGGATGTTGTCCGGTCACTTTCGTTATCTTCAGGACCACCAATTGTAATGTAAGAAGGCTCTAATGGACAATGCATGGATAAGCAACATAAAACACAACGGCTGAATTAAGGTGACCCATTTGTAAGAATTCATCTCTCTTAGGACGATTCTCCACATTGTGGACCTTGACGATGACATAGCCATGTCCATTGTTTAAAAGCTCACTTCGGATGGCACCTACTCAACCTATGATGCTCAAATTCGAAGGCATTACTGGCACGATTATGCAACTGGGCTTTTGAATATGGTTTTCTAAAGGAAATATCTACTCAGGATTGTCTAGTCTGAGCGCTTGAATATTTACATCAATGCCATCAATCTAAGAAAGAAATGATCATTATGAAACTGGACTTTGAGAAGGCTTTTGATTTTATTAACCATAACTTTATCCCGAACATCATGAGAGCTAGAGGGTTTGGGCAGAAATGGATTAGTTGGACCCGGAACATCTTTGATTCAGGCACTTCTGCAGTCCTCTTCAACGGAATTCCAAAAAAATTATACATTGCAAAAGAGGTGTTAGGCAAGGAGACCTTTTGTCTCCTTCGCTATTTGTCTTTGCTGCTGACTTTCTCCAATCAATTGCTAATGAAGCCATGAGAAACAACATTATCTCTGCCCTCTGCATATCAATTCGTGCCCAGACTTCCCAATAATTCTATATGTTGATGACACAATATTAATGTTGTCTGCTGAAGTAACACAAGTATGCCAAGTTAGGAATCTGTTACTACATTTTGCTGCCCAGACAGGACTTAAAGTAAATTACAACAAGTCACTGATCATACCAATAAATGTGGAGTCTAGCAAGGTCACACTTATAACAAATACTCTAGGTTGTCAATTGGGTTCCTTCCCATTCACATATCTTGTATTGCTTCTTAGTACTCATAAACTGAAGATCGAGGACTTCTCTGCCATGATGCAAAGAATTGAAAGAAGAATTTTAGGTTGCTCAACTCTTGTCTCATATGATAGCATATTACAGCTAATCAGATCAGTATATTCAACCCTCCCAACATACTTCATGTGATGCCTAGCTCTGCCCATGGGAGTAGTAGAACAAATAAACAAGTACCTAAGACACTGCTTATGGAGGAAATATGGTACTACTGATGCTGGAACTGCAATGATTGCCCGGGATAAAATCTTCAAGCCAAAATCACATAGAGGCTTAGGGGTCTTGGACCTGGTTGCCCACAACAAAGCACTTTTGTTGAAAAATCTCCATAAGTTCTTGAACAAAGAAAATCTTCCTTGGGTAAATTTGATTTGGGAAACTTACTATACAGAAAATTCTCCCACTGGCAAACTAGAAGGATCCTTCTGGTGGAAGTCCCTCATAAAGCTCATTCCACTATACAAAGAAGCACCCACTTGCACTAGTACATCTGGAGAAACCACATTTTTTGGGAGGGCAGATGGAAAGATCAATCCCTATCAATTAAATACCCGAAACTCCATTCCTTCACCATTAACACTAGAAAGACTATGACTCAAATGTTGAGTGGACATGAGCTTGGAGAAAATTTTCATAGACCCATTTCATCCCAAGCCCATGATCAATTTTTCATTGTCAATCAACTGGTGTATCAAATTACTATAAGCCAAGGAAAGGATATTTGTAAATATCACTAGGCAAAAACTATTCCAGCAAACAAATGTACAAGCACATCATGGGTACCTCAGAAGCACACTGTATCTTCAAATGGCTATGGAAGAGTGCAAGCAGAATCAGACATCAAATTTTCTTCTGGTTGGCTCTTTATGATAGAGTAAGCACTAGGGGTCTTCTGAGAAGGAAATCTTTCCACATCCCCACCTATAATTGTGCTCTCTGCAATGAAAACTGCGAGGAAAATAGCCTACACCTTATGTGGGACTGCACCTTTGCTCAGAACCGCTGGTTGTCTATAGCTCCACATAAAAATAGAGAAATATCATGCTTTGATGAAGTTCTGTTTCTTCATCAGACCCTTCCAGAGAATATTGATATGGATATTATTATCCTACGTTGCTGGAATATTTGGATGAAGAGAAATGAAACCATTTTCAGGAACGAAGCCTCTAGTCTCAGATCATGGAAATTCAAACTCAAACAAGATCTGCTGCTAGCCAGGTATAGAACCAAGACCCAGTTCATAGAATCCCTTGATTCTTGGATAGAAACCTCTCTAAGTTAAGAACCCTTTAATTTTGATCACGTTAGAATGCGCTAGCATTGGATAGGCGCAATTTTTTTCTGTTTTCCTTTTGTAATTTTAGCATGTACATATTTTAATTAATGAAAATATATGGTAGAACTATTGTTCTACGGTTCAAGGTTAAAAAACAATTTATGCGGCCGATCATTTGGAACAATTGCATCCTCCCTTCTCCCCTCCCCCGGCGTAAATTATTTCTTTGGCTTATATGCGATGATATAGTTTGGACCGCAGATTGCTCCCAAAAGAGTGATTGACCAGATTGTGAGCTTTGTTCGCTATGTAGGAGGAACCAAAGACCATCACTCACATTCTTTTTAAATGCCACCTCTCCGATGGCATTTGAACCATGATTCAAGATTGGATAAGTCTGACGGACATGGACAATAATTCTTGGGCTAACTTCAATTCGGTCTTTGAATGGTGGTTTTCAGTGACTCGTCCCAATGGTGGACGGAGAAAGCCATGTCATCTTTATTCATGTTGATGTCTTGGGCGATTTGGAACAGACGAAATGCATGTGTTTTGCGAAACCATTCTTCATTACTGTCTAACATCGTCGCCATGATTAAACAAAAAATCGAGTATTGGGCGATCGTCGAGGCTAAAAATGTGTTGTCTGTACATATCAAAACTCTCTTCTTAATCAATGAAATGTGACGAAGCGTTTGCCATTGTTTCATTTTTTTAACCAAAAGACGAGTTAGAGAAAGTTAAGACTAGAGTAATTTACAAAATCAGTACATGACCCTCACTGGTTGCGAGTAAGTTTGAAAGCATAATTGACTTAGTGAATCGCACTTGACATTAAATTGCCGTTGCTTTTTGAAATGGAAATGGAAGTTTCGGTTACCTCTCCTCCTGCCTTCAACACCAACTATAAAACATGTGATCATGTTATTATAAATTTGATAGTCTCGACAAATAAAAGGCATATTATGAAATTTACAACATAATACATGTCAAACCGAGTTCTTTATAGATCATATGTCAGAGACTACCAAGAGATCGTCCATATGCAATAACAAGTTAACAACTACCATACAACAATGAGATGCAAATGATTCTAGTTATCAGTGTGATGCCTCCATTGAGTGATACGACACTCATCGTCCTCGCACAATTCAAGCAAATGGGCCAAGTCTTGGGTTTTTCATCTAGGAAACTTTTTTAGCGTCCGTGCATCAGTACCTTTGCAAAGGAACTCTTTTGATGTCGGGTCCAAACACACTGCCATCTAAGCCATCACACACATCGTCATCACTAAGCCCGATCATTGCATGGATCACCATGGCTTTTCTTGATCCGCCATTTGCCTCGGCTGATAACCGTCAACATCACTCCTCTTAAGGCATGAGCTATGGAGGCCATACCAAGCGCTAGCCTCATCTATCTGAAGCAATAAAACCACAATTCAAACCATGCACCACCCAAAGGAAGAGTGGTTCAGCCTGCCACTGACCTGCTCTTCTTGTTCCCTTGTATGATATTGTTATGATCGGATTTATCTTACATCATGCGCCACAGCCCACATGTACAACCAAGCCTCTCTCTTGTCGTACCCAAATCGTACATGAAAATATCGTTCATAAGGTAGTCCCGCCACACCTTTTTCCTGACGTGAATGCCTACGCCCTCCGTTCTCCGCTACTTTCTCTTTCTTTTTGCCTAGAGCATCGACTTCCTCTGCAAGCAGCATTGACACGCTTGAAACTTCACTGAACCTACATACTGCAGCTCGATCCTGCGTGGTTCCATGGGGCAGCACATTGGGGCAGTGTGTTGGCCATGCCTTTACCCGCTTAGCGGACCACACATGCTGGCAAAACGACTAACGTCCAAAGTACGATTGATGCGAGTGAAAGGAGATGGTCGAGGGTCCATCAAATGGCTTCTGAAATGTTCTCAAAAGGAGATGCACGGAACACGGAGAAAATATGAGAGGAAGACAGCAACAATGACTTAGGAGTAAGGAAACATAATCCTCCATGGATTGCACCCATGCTCCCAGGGGCGGTGCAGTTTTTTTTCCCGGGCAATAACTTGTTGAATTGTTCATTCCAAGATCGACCTCGTAGTATATGATTGATTTTACAATTACAGTTTTCTTGCGGAAAATTACGGTTATGTCAACGTACTAACCGTGTGCAGACAAAAAATTACGGCTAATACTAATCCTGCGCAGACAAATTAATCTTTGTTCTTTGTTTTCGTTGTGAATTTGTTTCGTGAGTATCGTCGGTCTGATGACAAGTCAAATAACCTGCTTCGTTCACCCGCAAAAAAAATAAAAAATAACCTGCTTCGTTGGCTAGCTCTAGCTAATTAAGCTGGTCTTGGACGGCAACTCACTAGTCACTAAACAAATCGCATCGTTGACAAAACCAAACTAGCTGCTAGCCGCCCCTGCATCCAACAACCATGTGATTTGTGATCGCCGTGTCACGGCAGACGAATCCCTACACGTTTGGCCCAGCGATCAACCGGCCATGCATCACGGTTCACAAAGCTCGCGTGCTAAACCAACACAGCTAGCTTGCGTGTTTTATTAATCCATAATTTGCTGCAAACGAGTTTGTGATGATGTTTCTCCCTGCCAACCAATTTATGCTTAAATGGTTAGCCTTTAAGTTGTACGCCGGAGTTTGTCTTCCCGGAGAAAATGTTTCCATCAACTACAAAAACTTCTGTGTATGCAGAAAAAAACAAAGACTTCTATGCGACTTCGCCAATTTTTTTTTTGAAAGAAAGGGGTTGTCCCCCCGCCCCAATTTTATAGATTGAAGCAGAATGCGACTTCATCAATCTCAAGATAATATATCGATTCAGTCTTTCAAAAATGATCATAAAGATAGGGTATGCATGTGTTTAAAGAAATGAGTGTATGAGTTTGTGATGACTTTTAGAGCCTACACATTACAGTGTGCCGCGGTACACGGGAACTGGGCCTGTTCTGCTGGCGCAGATGCCGCAGTGCTCAGTCAGTACGTGACGCGAGGGTGAACGTGACGCGACGGTCCACGCGAGGCCATACGTGGGAAGGCCGGAGCGTGTCCACGCGTTACGTCCCGCCGGGCCCGCATGGCAGTGGCACCCGAGCTGGCGCTTATCCTGGGTCCAGCTAGGCGCCCGCTCGAACCACCACCCACCAACCAAGCGCCAGACCTCGCCAGATAATCAGAGAGGAGTCTCGCCGCCGGCGACGGCCGCCCGCACATGCCGATCTCCGCCGGCATCCGCGCGCCGCCGCAAGGGGCGTCCGTGTACGTCCCCGGGAGCCGGCTCCTCCGCGTCCCCGTTCCTCAACTGGCGGCGGGCGGCGTCCGGCGCAGGAGGCTCGGGGTCGTGGTGGCGGCGGCCTCCTCCGCGGCGTCGCCGGACGAGCTCCACGCGCGCGGGAGGCATCTCCACGGGTTCCCCGAGGTGAGCGCGATGCCGATGGCGATGCTCCTCCGTGGAGCGGGTGTCTGTCTGTCTGTCTGTCCGTGCTAGCGAAAGGAAACTCTGCCCCTTTGTTGGGGCAATATATACAAATTATTATATACTCATAATCATGTGTACAACTCCGCAACACAAATTTTAAAAAATACGATCGTGCAGGCAGAAGCTGAAATCATAAGCAGCATATAGAATAGGGTTACCTGTAGATTGAGGTGTCTCCAGACAGGTGTGATGAAGTTATTTACGAGTACCTCCCACTGACAAAGAATTAGATTCTTGTGAGCTTCCAGCCTTCCACTGGAAAAAGTTACTCCTATCCTATCGAATCGATGTACTAGAATAGGATTAGCATATTTTAATCCTATCGAGTCGATGTACTGATGCTGTTCATTACCATGACGAGCTTGTATTGTTTGCAGAAATCTTTACTTTGGAACTTGATAAAAGATGTAGAACCTTTGGATCTAAGTGTAGTCCAGAGAGATGTTCCTCCTGAAACTGTGGATGCAATGAAGAGGACTGTTTCGGGCATGTTGGGTCTGCTTCCGTCTGATCAGTTCCGTGTTGTCGTGGAGGCCCTTTGGGATCCCTTCTTCAAGTTGGTGATATCTTCAATAAAGACAGGGTATGCTTTTCTCCTGAATCATACCATTCATATAGATTATAGTTGAATTTGATTGTCTCTGGTCAAAAGAAGACACATTTTGGCATGGTTACCTTTTGCAATTGTGTGCATATAAAAGTAGCAAATGACTTGATGTGGTATCTAGGTCAACCCGTTATGTGAGGTGGACTGGAAAAGTACGCCATTAGTGGTAGGCTGGTAGCCTGCTGTTGCATGCTCTTATTATCTCTGTAGAAAATCGGAATTCAACGTTACTACTCACTGTAAAAAGGGCAGTAGTTATCAGAACAGTTTGCTGCACTTTGAGTCGCACATGTCAAAAACATGTTTTAAGGGTGTGAACTATAGAATCCGATTCATGTTGCATAGTTTCTTTGAGTGTACGATTTTAATGCTGGTACAATTGTTGTCTTCTGTACTTAGACGTTTGTCACATAGAATGTGCAAATCCTGCTTGACTTTTTCCATGCCCTTCCATTTGTTATTGAATGACTACATTTGTTTCATAATTTCAGAAGCAGCAGATGAAAACATGCTAGCTAAACTTAATCATTCATACTTCAGCCAGAAGCACTGACCTTGATCAACTTATTTTCATGTGATAATGGTTGTTAGTAAGAAAAAGATCGAAAACTTTGCTTTATTCACTTTTCTATAACAAGACAGGAAATTTGAACAAGCTCCTGCCGCTTGGTACCTTTTGCTTTCTTATATGCGCACTTGGCTTGCACTGCCTACTCACAAACATGATAAACATGGCAGGGATAATTATCACCTAAAGTTACTTCGTCTGTATTTCAGGTACACTCTATCTAATGCTGAATACAGGCTCTCCCTTGAAAGAATCCTAGAGTTGTCTGATGATGAAACTGAGTGCAAGGAAAGAGATAGCACTGAATATAGTCACAGTGACCTCGGTTTGGGAGGATCTATTTTGAGATTATCAGAAGATGATGAAGCGACTAATGAATCAGAAAAGAGGGATGACAATTTATTATCAGAAAATATGGATGGATTAGATAGCTTAAACGCTCAAGCAAAAAAACATATTCTCCAATTGCAATCTCGCTTGGATTCTATGGAAAGGGTAACATCTATTTCATACCTAATTTGGCAATATAAGATGATTGTTACTCCAACTGTTTCACAACCTCTCTCGGTCTCTCCTACCTCGGGATATCCCATTTCAAAATGTCTGTGTATTGAGGATATCAGTAGTGTGGTTATTGTGTTGACTCCATTCTATACCCCTGTCAATTAACGTTGGGAATGGTTATATAAATAAATTTATTTAGTAGAGATATGCATTATGGTCATTTCTTATTTACTTTTCTCAGGATTAGTGCGAAGGACAGGCCTGGTGCAGTGGTGAAGTACTCCCCACTTGTGCCATGAGGTCTTGTGTTCGACGCGGCCTCTCTGCATTGCGCTGTGCAGGGGTAAGGCTTGCCTTGTATAATCCTTCCCCAGACCCCACCTGGTGTGGGAACTTGTAGCACTGGGTCTGTCCTTTTCTCAGGATTAGTGGGCTGTAAGCATAGTAGGCGGAGGATAGATATAGTAAAAAAGAGGGAGTTCTCAGTTTTAGATGTTTATTCTATTTTTATGAGCAGTCCAATGTATTAGCTATCAAAGCCATGGTGCATTTTTTGCATGGTTACCTTTTTGTATCAAGAATTCACAAGAAGGCTAGTTTCTGTAATGTCTGAGGTGATCTTACTTTCTTCAGCGAGAAATTAGTCCCATTTCTGTTCTTTCTAATCTTCTGCCTTAAGTTTCCACTCATCTACCATTGCTTGAGAATTTTATTGGGATGCTTATTCTATTTTCAATCCTGCAGGAGCTACATGAACTCAAGAAGAAAAATTCTTCCCTGCAAATGCAACAGTTTGCTGGAGAAGAAAAAAATGAGTTACTGGACTACTTGAGATCATTATCACCTGACACGGTTTGTTCTATCTCCTACTTCTTCATCCAGCAGTAATATGTTTCCTCTTGTTTCTGCATGTAGTCTATCCAGTGCTTCTTATTGTCCTTTAGTTGAACAACTCAGCGGATAAGCTTCTCAGGTTCACTGGGTACCTGTTTTGTGTCTGGTTTGGGCCACTAACTGTTTTTTACAGGTTATCGAACTCTCGGAACCTTCCTGCCCTGGTGTGCAGGAAGCTATTCATTCCGTGGTACATGGTCTTCTAGCAACTCTCTCCCCCAAAATGCATGCGAAGCCCCCTCCACCATCAGAGAACATGGCTGGTGGAACCCTGAATTACGGGAATGGGGATGATGACCGTGCTGAACTCGTGGAGGATGTATCGATCCCATTTCAGCCCCTCATATCTATTCCTCGGGATCATCTTGCGCGTCTATTATTCTGGTAATAATACAAATGGATTTATAGCCCTCTTTTCCTACGTTGCCTATTGGTACGTTGGAGGTGAACTCTGATCACCCGTTTCTGTGATGGCTGTTCAGGTGTATGCTGCTGGGCCACTACATCCGAGGCCTCGAGCGCCGGTTAGAGCTTTCACAGCTCCTGGAAATGCCAAGTGACATGAGGTTGTGATTCCCATGGTGACAATGGCCATGCTTAGGCATCATGAAGCTTTGCCAGCCGGTTGTCATCACCCAGAACAGAAACGTTCTGGTTGTTCCCTATCATCTGTGACCGTGTACACAGGAAAGAGAAGGTCCGCGGACCAGGGTATGTGGTCTCCTATTCGCTGTCGCCACAAAAGCTCGAAATGGTTGAGTTGACTGCGGAGTAGCGGGTAGTACCTGCGAAGTTACCAGGTGATTGTTTCTTTTCGCTTCCTCGTGGATCGTGCTGTGCATATGTTCTGGTAGTGTAGTTATCAACCTTTGCGACTCTTTTGTCATCTGTAAAGTCTGGTTATCTATATGTATAATTCTGTGATTGTATCATAGTTGAACCGCATTGATCTAACTATCTAAGGCCCTTGTTATTTGTGTCAACTTGAAGGGTGTTTCCTCTGTCCTGAGCCAACGCGCATTTTCAGACTAATGAGATGTTTTTGTAGCCTGGAGGTGTTATGGGCAACCTTTCTTTGTGGAAGTGGTTCTTCTGGCCTGCTGTAACATTATAAGATTCAATTTTGTTTTCGTTTTCCAGGCTCAGAGACCATCCTTTAGTGCCTTTTCATCTTGCACATCACCAAGCTTGCGCGTAGATGAAGGCTTAAAGGCTTCTTTGATTTGCATGGTTTCCTTAAACGTATAAATGGAAAGAAAAAACACAATAATATTGTAGGATTTTACATGCAAAACAAAGGATTGTGAAATATATATAAATTCTCGTGAAATCAAGGTTAACTCCTGAGAAGGTAAGATTATATTGTTTTTTTTTTTGAAACAAGGCAAAAGACTTGCCAATTTCATTAATTAAGAAGAAGGTTTAGACAAAAGCCGCAAAGCGGCAAAATAAAAGACTACTCTCGCGATATAATTGCACTCATGTGTTTGGCTCAAAGCGGCAAAATAAAAGACTACTCTCGTGAAATAATTGCACTCATGTGTTTGGCTTCCGCCAACGCCCAAAGATGGGCCTCCTCTTTGATCTTGGCAGTGATAATAGTGGTCGGTGAAGCCGTGTTGCGAAAAACTCTCGCGTTTCGCTCCTTCCATATTTCCCATATGAGAAGCATCAGAACAGAGCCAATAGCTTTCTTGATATGCCACCAATCTTGAACCGTGTCTTCGTGGCGCCAAGTCAGCGGTGAGTGGTCCTGAATGCCAAGCCAGGTGACCACCTCGGTCCAGACGCGAGCAGTGAATCTACATTGGAAAAAAAGATGGATGGCAGATTCTTGGACTTGTTTGCATAGGGGACAAAGTCCGCAGTTTGGTCAACCTCGCCGCTGTAACCGATCTGCCATCCACAAACGATTTTGGATGATAAGCCAAGTGAAGAATTTGCATTTCAGGGGAGCCCAATTCCTCCAGATTGTGGGAGAGGTTGAGCTAAGGACTCGGCCCTCGAACTGCGCTGTGTGCACCGTAGTCACCGAATAGTCGCCACTGGGAGTGAATTTCCAAGATATAGTGTCCTTCCTATCAGGATTGAGAGCTACACCATCAATCATCTCCCACAGAACCACAAACTCCTGGACATGTGGCAAAGTCAGTCCCTGAGTAGTGTCGATTTGCTGGATCCAGAAGTTGTTGTCAAGGCCTTGTTAACCAAACATGCCTTCTTCTTGGACACTTCAAAGATCTTTGGCGCGATGTCTTTAGGCCGGAGACCATTTAGCCATGGGGATCCCCAAAATTTAGCCTTTTTGCCAGAAAGCCGAGAACAAATCTCTGTCACTGTTTGAACATGGTGTTTCCATCCCCATCCAAGTCTTAGAAGGGTCTGCCCATTCAAACCAAAGCCAGCGAAGACGAAGGGCGGTCGCAAACTTCTCGAGATTAAGCACACCCAAGCCGCCAAAAATCTTAGGCTTGCAAACATTATGCAACGTATGACGTTTGCCTTGTCCTTTGTGCACTTGAATGCAAACAAAATTGTTTGGGTGGATTGTAAAATTTCTTTGTTTTTTCCTTGAAACTCAAATCAAAGGCAAAATTCCTATATATTTCCTACTCCCTCCGTTCCATATTAGTTGTCGCTCAAACGGATGTATCTAGCACTCAAATACATCTAGATACATCCATTTCAGAGACAACTAATATGGAACGGAGGGAGTACGTCTTAAAGGCCTGTTTGTAACACGGGATTGGAAAACATGGGAAAAAATGTAGGAATAGGAAATGGATGTCATGTCCATACAAGAATTTAATCACCATAGTTCCATACATAGTTGTTCGGATGCTCCATAGGAATTTTGCATGATTTTTTTTCCAAGCGAGATAGAAGATGAGAGAAAAAAAATACATATCATTGGATTTGTCAAAAGGAAGCGAAAACATGGGATTTAAGCAAATGTTTAGAATCCTCCAAAATGCAGAGGAAAGGAAGGATTCCTATAGGAATTTTGAAAGCAATTCTACAATCCAAAGAGCCCCATATGAACATTTTCCATATGGTGATTTCTTATGTGAAAAATCCTATGTTCCATATAGAGCATAGGACTTTGAATCATATGGAAGAATAGTGGTTCTCTTCCACCCGCGTCCCCTACCCACTCTCCTCCTAGATCCATTTTTTTTGGCCCCTCCCCTCTCCCTCCGGACTAGCCGGCGGTGAGTACAGTGAGGGACCCCTCTCATGCGCTTTCCTGTTTTAGTAGTACTAGATGACCCGTTGCACTCTTGACGTAAATCCCAACTGGAGCCAAGAAACGAAGCAACTTATGAACAACATATCTTACGAATAATCCGCAAAGGGGCAAAAAACAAATGCAATTAAGAACTTAGGCGAGCTATTTGAAGGATGTTTTCCGTGAATTGATTGTAAATGATTATGTTTATGTTGCGTTTGTATTTGACTTGTTTTTACAAAGTCAAGCCACACTGTCCTATTGGCTTAGTTAAAAGTTGACTAGGTTGACTGCACTTTAGAATTTAATACTCGAATTTAAAACGATTCTAGAAAATCCAGAAAATTGTTAAAACTTTGAAAATCCATATAAAATAATCTGTAACTCGGATGGAAATAATTTACATATGAAAAATGATCAAAAAATAAGACGAATCCGAATATGCACTCCATTCATCTGTCATGTGCATATAGCGTGATGAACATGGAATCTTTCCCCCGCTTTCATCTGTTCAGAAAATGCCAAACTCCGGGAAAACATTCCCGGATGTTTCCCCCTTCGCCTGTATCGCATAGTACTACGTTACGTCACCCCTAGCCTAGCGTATTGCCATGTCTTGATTTGTGATGCAATTGATTACTCTGTTATTTATTGTGTTCCCCCTCCATTACTTCTTTTTCTGATAGACGCCGCCACGCCGAGACCGCTGTTGATCCGACGATCGACTACTTCACCATGTCGAGGATCAGTATCTGTCTATAGAGCTTCCAGGAAAGCCCCTCCCCCCTTGTTCATCCCGATATCGCCTACTCTTTCCCTCTACTGCTTGCATTAGAGTAGTGTAGTTGTTACTGCTTTTGGATGAACCTATTCTACTGCATAGCCTATCCTTGTCACTTCTGTTGTTACCTTTACCTACAATCCTAAATGCTTAGTATAGGATGCTAGTTTATCATCAGTGGCCCTACACTTTTCTCCGTCTGCCATGCTATATTACTAGGCCGTTATCACTCGAAAGGTGATCACGGGTATATACTATACTATTACATACTTATGATTATGATTCAGAGATGGGGCTGAAGGGGCAGGTGGTTCCACCCAGGTAGTGCTGGGCCTGGGTTCCCGACGGCCCCCGACTGTTACTTTGTGGCGGAGCGGCAGGGCAGGCTAAGACCACCTAGGAGAGAGGTGGGCCTGGCCCTGGTCGGCGTCCGCGGTACATCAATTAACACGCTTAACGAGATCTTGGTATTTGATCCGAGTTTGGCCACTGGCCTATACGCACTAACCAACTACACGGGAACAATTATGGGCACTCGACGTCGTGGTATCAGCCGAAGCCTTCTTGATGTTAGCGACTGAGCGGCGCGCGCCGGATTGGACCGTAAGCCTGCGCTTGTATTAAGGGGGCTAGGTTTGCTTCCGGCCACGTACGCAACGTGCAGGTGTGCAATGGGCGATGGGCCCAGATCCTTGCGCGCATAGGATTTAGACCGGCGTGCCGACCTCTCTGTTGTGCCTGGGTAGGGCTGTGACATGTTGATCTTCCGAGGCCGGGCATGACCCAGGAAAGTGTGTCCGGCCAGAGGGATCGAGTGTTGGGGAACGCAGCAGAATTTTAAAATTTTCTACGCATCACCAAGATCAATCTATGGAGTCATCTAGCAACGAGGGAGAGAGGAGTGCATCTACATACCCTTGTAGATCACGAGCGAAAGCGTTCAAGAGAACGGGGTTGATGGAGTCGTACTCGACGTGATCCAAATCACCGAAGATCCTAGCGCCGAACGGACGTCACCTCCGTGTTCAACACATGTACGGAGCGAGGACGTCTCCCGCGCCTTGATCCAGCAAGGAGGAGGGAGAGGTTGAGGAAGAGGGCTCCAACAGCAGCACGACGACGTGGTGGTGATGAAGCTGCAGTACTCCGGCAGGGCTTCGCCAAGCTCTTATGGAGGAGGAGAGGTGTTGGGGAGGGGAGGGGCTGCGCCTTGGATGTTGTATGCAGCCCTCCCCTCACCCCTCTATTTATAGGGGAAGGGGGAAGGGGGCCGGCCCCCTCTAGATGAGATCTAGAGGGGGGGGGTCGGCCAAGGGGAGGGGGGCTTGCCCTCAAGCAAGGGGGCGCCCCCCCTTAGGATTTCCCCCAACCCTAGGCGCATGGGCCCTAGGGGGGTGTGGTGCCCCAGCCCACTTGGGCTGGTTCCCTTCTCCATGCAGCCCATAAGGCCCTCCGGAAGAGGTGGCCCCTCCCGGTGGCCCCGGTACAATACCGATATACCCCCGAACCTTTCCGGCGACCGTATGACAACTTCCCATATATAAATATTTACCTCCAGACCATTTCGGAACTCCTCGTGACGTCCGGGATCTCATCCGGGACTCCGAACAACATTCAGTAATCACATACAAGTCTTCCTAACAACCCTAGCGTCACCGAACCTTAAGTGTGTAGACCCTACGGGTTCGGGAGACATGTAGACATGACCGAGACGACTCTCCGGTCAATAGCCAACAACGGGATCTGGATACCCATGTTGGCTCCCACATGCTCCACGATGATCTCATCGGATGAACCACGATGTCGAGGATTCAATCAATCCGTATACAATTCCCTTTGTCAATCGGTATGTTACTTGCCCGAGACTCGATCATTGGTATCCCAATACCTTGTTCAGTCTCGTTACCGGCAAGTTGCTTTACTCGTATCATAATGCATGATCCCGTGATCAGCCACTTGATCACATTGAGCTCATTATGATGATGCATTACCGAGTGGGCCCAGAGATACCTCTCCGTCATACGGAGTGACAAATCCCAGTCTCAATTCGTGCCAACCCAACAGACACTTTCGGAGATACCTGTAATGTACCTTTATAGTCACCCAGTTACGTTGTGATGTTTGGCACACCCAAGGCACCCGGCACCCGGGAGTTGCACAATCTCATGGTCTAAGGAAATGATACTTGACATTCAGAAAAGCTACAGCAAACGAACTACATGATCTTTGAGCTAAGCTTAGGATTGGGTCTTGTCCATCACATCATTCTCCTAATGATGTGATCCCGTTATCAATGACATCCAATGTCCATAGTCAGGAAACCATGACTATCTTTTGATCAACGAGCTAGTCAACTAGAGGCTCACTAGGGACGTGTTGTGGTCTATGTATTCACACATGTATTACGATTTCCGGATAACACAATTATAGCATGAACAATAGACAATTATCATGAACAAAGAAATATAATAATAACCATTTTATTATTGCCTCTAGGGCATATTTCCAACAGTCTCCCACTTGCACTAGAGTCAATATTCTAGTTACATTGTGATGAATCGAACACCCATGCAGTTCTGATGTTGATCATGTTTTGCTCTAGGGAGAGGTTTAGTCAACGGATCTGCTACATTCAGGTCCGTATGTACTTTACAAATCTCTATGTCTCCATTTTGAACACTTTCACGAATGGAGTTGAAGCGACGCTTGATATGCCTGGTCTTCCTGTGAAACCTGGGCTCCTTGGCAAGGGCAATAGCTCCAGTGTTGTCACAGAAGAGAGTCATCGGGCCCGACGCATTGGGTATGACTCCTAGGTCGGTAATGAACTCCTTCACCCAAACTGCTTCTTGTGCTGCCTCCGAGGCTGCCATGTACTCCGCTTCACATGTAGATCCCGCCACAACGCTTTGCTTGCAACTGCACCAGCTTACTGCCCCACCATTCAAAATATACACATATCCGGTTTGTGACTTAGAGTCATCCAGATCTGTGTCGAATCTAGCATCGACGTAACCCTTTACGACGAGCTCTTCGTCACCTCCATAAACGAGAAACATTTCCTTGGTCCTTTTCAGGTACTTCAGGATATTCTTGACCGCTGTCCAGTGTTCCGTGCCGGGATTACTTTGGTACCTTCCTACCAAACTTACGGCAAGGTTTACATCAGGTCTGGTACACAACATAGCATACATGATAGACCCTATGGCCGAGGCATAGGGGACGACACTCATCTTTTCTCTATCTTCTGCCGTGGTCGGGCATTGAGCCGTGTTCAATCTCGTACCTTGCATTACAGGCAAGAACCCCTTCTTTGACTGATCCATTTTGAACTTCTTCAATATCTTGTCAAGGTACGTACTTTGTGAAAGACCAATGAGGCGTCTCGATCTATCTCTATAGATCTTGATGCCTAATATATAAGCAGCTTCTCCAAGGTCCTTCATTGAAAAACACTTGTTCAAGTAGGCCTTTATGCTTTCTAAGAATTCTATATCATTTCCCATCAACAGTATGTCATCCACATACAATATGAGAAATGCTACAGAGCTCCCACTCACTTTCTTGTAAATGCAGGCTTCTCCATAAGTCTGCATAAACCCAAACGCTTTGATCATCTCATCAAAATGAATGTTCCAACTCCGAGATGCTTGCACCAGCCCATAAATCAAGCGTTGGAGCTTGCACACCTTGTCAGCATTCTTAGGATCGACAAAACCTTCTGGCTGCATCATATACAATTCTTCCTTAAGGAAACCATTAAGGAATGCCGTTTTGACGTCCATTTGCCATATCTCATAATCATAGAATGCGGCAATTGCTAACATGATTCGGATGGACTTCAGCTTCATTACGGGTGAGAAAGTCTCATCATAGTCAACCCCTTGAACTTGTCGATAACCCTTAGCGACAAGCCGAGCTTTATAGATGGTCACATTACCATCCGCGTCTGTCTTCTTCTTAAAGATCCATTTATTTTCTATGGCTCGCCGATCAACGGGCAAGTCAGTCAAAGTCCATACTTCGTTTTCATACATGGATCCTATCTAGGATTTCATGGCTTCCAGCCATTTGTCGGAATCCGGGCCCGCCATCGCTTCTTCATAGTTCGAAGGTTCACCGTTGTCTAACAACATGATTTCCAAGACAGGGTTGCCGTACCACTCTGGTGCGGAATGTGTCCTTGTGGACCTACGAAGTTCAGTAGCAACTTGATCTGAAGTTTCATGATCATCATCATCAACTTCCTCTCTAGTCGGTGCACACACCTCAGGAACATTTTCTTGAGCTGCGCCACTTACCGATTCAAGAGGTAATACTTCATCAAGTTCTACCTTCCTCCCACTTATTTCTTTCGAGAGAAACTCTTTCTCTAGAAAGGACCCATTCTTGGCAACGAAGATCTTGCCTTCGGATCTGAGGTAGAAGGTATACCCAACAGTTTCTTTAGGGTATCCTATGAAGACGCATTTTTCCGATTTGGGTTCGAGCTTTTCAGGTTGAAGTTTCTTGACATAAGCATCACATCCCCAAACTTTTAGAAACGATAGCTTAGGTTTCTTCCCAAACCATAATTCATACGGTGTCGTCTCAACGGATTTCGACGGAGCCCTATTTAAAGTGAATGCGGCCGTCTCTAAAGCATAGCCCCAAAATGATAGCGGTAAATCGGTAAGAGACATCATAGATCGCACCATATCTAATAGAGTGCGATTACGACGTTTGGACACACCATTACGCTGAGGTATTCCAGGCGGCGTGAGTTGTGAAACTATTCCACATTTTCTTAAGTGTGTGCCAAATTCGTGACTCAGGTATTCTCCCCCACGATCTGATCGCAAGAACTTGATTTTCCTGTCACGTTGATTCTCAACCTCACTCTAAAATTCCTTGAACTTTTCAAAGGTCTCAGACTTGTGTTTCATTAAGTAGACATACCCATATCTACTCAAGTCATCAGTGAGGGTGAGAACATAACGATAGCCATCGCGAGCCTCAACACTCATTGGACCGCACACATCAGTATGTATGATTTCCAATAAGTTGGTTGCTCGCTCCATTGTTCCTGAGAACGGAGTCTTGGTCATTTTACCCATGAGGCATGGTTCGCACGTGTCAAATGATTCGTAATCAAGAGACTCTAAAAGTCCATCTGCATGGAGCTTCTTCATGCGTTTGACACCTATGTGACCAAGGCGGCAGTGCCACAAGTATGCGAGACTATCATTATCAACCTTACATCTTTTGGTATTCACACTATGAATATGTGTAGCATTACGCTCGAGATTCAAGAATAAACCATTCACCATCGGAGCATGACCATAAAACATATCTCTCATATAAATAGAACAACCATTATTCTCGGATTTAAATGAGTAGCCATCTCGTATTAAACGAGATCCTGATACAATGTTCATGCTCAAAGCTAGCACTAACTAACAATTATTGAGGTTTAAAACTAATCCCGTAGGTAAATGTAGAGGCAGCGTGCCGACGGCGATCACATCGACCTTGGAACCATTCCCGACGCGCATTGTCACCTCGTCCTTCGCCAGTCTCCGTTTATTCCGCAGCTCCTGCTTTGAGTTACAAATGTGAGCAACCGCACCGGTATCAAATACTCAGGAGCTACTACGAGTACTGGTAAGGTACACATCAATTACATGTATATCACATATATCTTTCGTGATGCCGGCCTTCTTGTCCGCTAAGTATTTGGGGCAGTTCCGCTTCCAGTGACCACTTCCCTTGCAATAAAAACACCCAGTCTCGGGCTTGGGTCCATTCTTTGGCTTCTTCCCGGCAGCTTGCTTACCGGGCGCGGCAACTCCCTTGCCGTCCTTCTTGAAGTTCTTCTTACCCTTGCCTTTCTTGAACTTAGTGGTTTTATTCACCATCAACACTTGATGTTCCTTTTTGACTTCTACCTCTGCTGATTTCAGCATTGAATATACCTCAGGAATGGTCTTTTCCATCCCCTGCATATTGAAGTTCATCACAAAGCTCTTGTAGCTCGGTGGAAGCGACTGAAGGATTCTGTCGATGACCGCGTCATCCGGGAGATTAACTCCCAGCTGAGTCAAGCGGTTATGCAACCCAGACATTTTGAGTATGTGCTCACTGACAGAACTATTTTCCTCCATCTTACAGCTGTAGAACTTGTCGGAGACTTCATATCTCTCGACCCGGGCATGAGCTTGAAAAACCATTTTCAGCTCTTCAAACATCTCATATGCTCCGTGTCTCTCAAAACGCTTTTGGAGCCCCGGTTCTAAGCTGTAAAGCATGCCGCACTGAACGAGGGAGTAATCATCAGCACGTGTCTGCCAAGCATTCATAACGTCTTGGTTCTGTGGGACGGGTGCGTCACCTAGCGGTGCTTCTAGGACATAATCTTTCTTGGCAGCTATGAGGATGATCAGGTTCTGGACCCAGTCCGTATAGTTGCCGCCATCATCTTTCAGCTTGGTTTTCTCTAGGAACGCGTTGAAGTTGAGGACAACGTGGGCCATTTGATCTACAAGACATATTGTAAAGATTTTAGACTAAGTTCATGATAATTAAGTTCATCTAATCAAATTATTCAATGAACTCCCACTCAGATAGACATCCCTCTAGTCATCTAAGTATAACATGATCCGAGTTAACTAGGCCGTGTCCGATCATCACGTGAGACGGACTAGTCAACATCGGTGAACATCTTCATGTTGATCGTATCTTCTATACGACTCATGCTCGACCTTTCGGTCTTCTGTGTTCCGAGGCCACGTCTGTACATGCTAGGCTCGTCAAGTCAACCTAAGTGTATTGCGTGTGTAATCTGGCTTACACCCATTGTATTCGAACGTTAGAATCTATCACACCCGATCATCACGTGGTGCTTCGAAACAACGAACCTTCGCAACGGTGCACAGTTAGGGGGAACACTTTCTTGAAATTTTTACGAGGGATCATCTTATTTAAGCTACCGTCGTTCTAAGCAAATAAGATGTAAAACATGATAAACATCACATGCAATAAAATAGTGACATGATATGGCCAATATCATTTGCTCCTTTGATCTCCATCTTCGGGGCTCCATGATCATCGTTGTCACCGGCATGACACCATGATCTCCATCATCATGTCTTCTTGAAGTTGTCTCATCATCTATTACTTCTACTACTATGGCTAACACTTTAGCAATAAAGTAAAGTAATTACATGACGTTTATGTTGACACGCAGGTCATAAATAAATAAAGACAACTCCTATGGCTCCTGCCGGTTGTCATGCTCATCGACATGCAAGTCGTGATTCCTACTACAAGAACATGATCATCTCATACATCACATATATCATTCATCACATCCTTTGGCCATATCACATCACAAAACACTTGCTGCAAAAACAAGTTAGACGTCCTCTAATTGTTGTTGCAAGTTTTTATGTGGCTGCTATAGGTTTCTAGCAAGAACGTTTCTTACCTACGCCAAAACCACAACGTGAATTGCCAATTTCTATTTACCCTTCATAAGGACCCTGTTCATTGAATCCGATCCGACTAAAGTGGGAGAGACAGACACCCGCCAGCCACCTTATGCAACTAGTGCATGTCAGTCGGTGGAACCGGTCTCACGTAAGCGTACGTGTAAGGTTGGTCCGGGCCGCTTCATCCCACGATGCCGCCGAATCAAGATAAGACTAGTAACGGCAAGCAAATTGACAATATCGACGCCCACAACTACTTTGTGTTCTACTTAAGGATGGCAATGGGTCGGGTTTGGATCGGGTTGAACAATACCAAATCCATATCCATATCCATAAAGACAGTCTTTGCCTATACATGAAAAGATCCATGGGTAAAAAATTATGTCCACGTCCAAACCCAATGGATATCCATACCCATTGGATATCCACTGGGTCCTCTCAAGACATATAGATAAGACATGGTAAAATGTTAATATAAGCTCTTTCATTCTTCATTTCGTGGTAAGCTAGGCTTGACTTATGGTAAACATCAACTTATGTAAATCAACGTCCCTAACAACCTAATATCATTTATTATTTTTCTAAAATATGAGAATGGTGAGTCATTTAACGAGGAGATGAAATAAGGGAAGGGGCATTGGAGTATGTTACGGTGGGGATTGAATATCAACTAATAGAAGTTATGACATGGATTGTGCAATTTTTTTGCATGGTTTAGATAAAAAATAAGTTAAAAATTGCGGTGAGACATGTGATTGTGGGGTAGGGATAACGGTTTTTTGCCCACTAAGTCATACTATCGGGTCGGGTTTGGGTACACCCATGGGTACAAGATTATATCCATGCCCTACCCACAAGAAATCGGGTCGGGTTTGGGTGCCGCCCATGGGCGCAAAAGCATATCCAAACCCTATCCATTCGGGTTGGATATCCATGGGTATCCATGTCCATGGGTAAAATTGCCATCCTTAGTTCTACTCATGCATAGTAACTACGCATAGACCTAGCTCATGATGCCACTGTTGGGGAACGTAGCAGAATTTTAAAATTTTCTACGCATCACCAAGATCAATATATGGAGTCATCTAGCAACGAGGGAGAGAGGAGTGCATCTACATACCCTTGTAGATCACGAGCGGAAGCGTTCAAGAGAACGGGGTTGATGGAGTCGTACTCGACGTGATCCAAATCACGGAAGATCCTAGCGCCGAACGGACGGCACCTCCGCGTTCAACACACGTACGGAGCGAGGACGTCTCCCGCGCTTTGATCCAGCAAGGAGGAGGGAGAGGTTGAGGAAGAGGGCTCCAACAGCAGCACGACGGCGTGGTGGTGATGAAGCTGCAGTACTCCGGCAGGGCTTCGCCAAGCTCTTATGGAGGAGGAGAGGTGTTGGGGAGGGGAGGGGCTGCGCCTTGGATGTTGTATGCAGCCCTCCCCTCACCCCTC